>NW_027205393.1:0-600000 GCF_024711535.1 Dipodomys merriami | reverse complement strand
TATTAGGGTTAGGTTTAGAGTGAGATTTAGGGGGAGGGTTTGGGTTAGGGTTAGGGTTAGGGATAGGATTAGGGTTAGGGTGAGGGTGAGTGTGTGTGTTAGGGTTAGGTTTAGGGTTGGGCTGAGGGTGAGATTGAGGGTGAGGGTTAGGTTTAGCGTGAGGGTTAGGGTTAGGGTTAGTGAGAGGGTTAGGATTAGGGTTAGGGTTAGGATTAGGCTTAAGGTAAGGGCAAGGGTGAGGGTTAGGTTTAGGGTTAGTGTTAGGATGAGGTTTAGGGTTAGGGTTAGGTTTAGGATTAAGTTCAGGTTGAGGTTTAGGGTTAGAGTTAGGTTTAGGGTGAGGCTAAGGGTGAGTGTTAGGTTTAGGGTTAATGTTAGGATTAGGGTTAGGTTTAGGTGAGGTTTAGGGTGAGTGTGAGGGTTAGGGTTAGGTTTAGGATTACGATTAGGGTTAGGGTTAGTGTGAGTCTGAAGTTTAGGGTTAGGTTTAGGGTTAGGATTAGGGTGCCATGAGTATGAGGATTAGGGTGAGGGTTTGGCTTAGGCTTAGGGTTAGACTGAGGCTGAGGGTGAGCTTGCGGGTGAGGATTAGGTTTAGGGTTAGGGTGGGGTTTAGGTTTAGGGTTCGGTTTAGGGTGATTGTGAGGTTTAGGGTTAGATATTGGGTTAGGGTGAGGGTTAGGGTGAGGGTTAGTGTTAGGGATAGTGTTAGGGATAGGGTGAGGGTGAGGGTTAGGTTTAGGGTTAGGGTTCAGGTGAGGTTTAGGGTTAGGGTTAGGGTTATGGATAGAATTACGGTGAGGGTGAGCGTGCGGGTGACTGTGAGGGTTACGGTTAGGTTTAGATTTAGGCTTAGGGTTAGGCTTAGGGTTAGGCTGACTGTGAGGTTGAGGGTGAGGGTTAGGGTTAGGGTGAGGGTTAGGGTTATAGTTATGGGGAGGGTTAGGGTGAGGGTTAGGGTTAGGATTAGGGTTAGGGTGAGGGCTAGGGTCAGGGTGATGTTTAGGGTTAGGGTTAGGGTGAGGTTTAGGATTAGGATAGGGTAAGGGTGAGCGTAAGATTTAGGGTTAGACTTAGGGTTAAGGTGAGGCTTAGGGTGAGGTTTGGGATTAGGGTTAGGATTAGGATTAGGGTAAGTTTTCGGGTTAGTGTTTGTGTTAAGGTTAGGGTGAGGGTTAGGTTGAGGTTTAGGGTTAGGGTTAGGGTTAGGATTAGGGTTAGGATGAGGTTGAGTGTGATTGTTAGGGTTAGGGTTAGGCTTTGGCTTAGGCTGAGGGTGAGTGTGGGGGTGAGGATTAGGGTTAGTGTGATGTTTAGGGTTAGGGTTAGGGTTAGGGTGAGGGTTAGAATGAGTGTTAGGTTTAGGGATAGGGTGAAGTTTAGTGTTAGGGTTAGGTTTAGAGTTAGGGTGAGGGTGAGGGTGAGGTTTAGGGATAGGGTTAGGGTCCGGGTGAGGGTTAGGGTTAGGTATAGTGTTATGTTTAGGGATAAGGGGAGGGTTAGGATGAGGTTTAGAGTTAGGATTAGGGTTAGGGTAAGGACTACCGTGAGGGTGAAGTTTAGGATTAGGGTTAGGGAGAGGTTTAGGGCTAGGGTTACGGTTCAGGTTAGGGTGAGGGTGAGGTTTCAGGTTAGGTTTAGGGTTAGGTTGAGGTTTAGGGTTAGGTTTAGGGTGAGGGTTAGGATGAGGATTAGGGTTAGGATTAGGGTTATGGTGAGGGCTAGGTTGAGGGTGAGGTTTAGTGTTAGTGTTAGGGTGAGGTTCAGGGTTAGGGTTAGTGTTAGGGAGAGGGTTAGGTTGGGGGTTAAGGTTACAGTAAGTGTGAGGGTTAGGGTTATGGTGAGGGTTAGTGTTAGGATTAGGGTTAAGGTGAGTGTGAGGGTTAGGATTAGGGTTAGTGTTAGGGTTATTGTTAGGGTTAGGTTTAGGGTTACAGTGAGGGCTAGGGTTAATGTTAGGGTTAGGGTTAGGGTTAGGCTGAGGGTGAGGGTGGGGGTGGGGTTGAGGATGAGGATTAGGGTTAGGGATAGGGTAATTGTAAGTGTTATGGTTAGGGTTAAGTTTGCGGTGAGGTTGAGGCTAAGGTTGAAGGTTATGTTTAGGGTTAGGGTAAGGGTTAGTGTTAATGTTATTTTTAGGGTTAGGGTTAGAGTTATGTTGAGGTTGAGGGTGAGGGTGAGGTTTAGGTTTAGGGTGAGGTGTAGGTTTTGGGTTAGGTTTAGAGTTAGGGTTAGTGTGAGGGTGAGTTTTAGGGTTAGATTTAGGGTTAGAGTGAGGTTTAAGTTGAGGGTTAGGTTTAGGGTTAGTGTTAGGGTTAGGTTTAGATTGAGAGTTAGAGGGTGTGTTTGGGTTAATGTTAGGCTTAGGGATAGGATTAGGTTTAGGATGAGGGTGAGTGTGTGTGTTAGGATTAGGTTTAGGATTAGGTTTAGGGTTAGGCTGAGAGTAAGTTTGAGGGTGAGGTTTAGGGTTAAGTTGAGGGTTAGGGTTAGGGTTAGGGGGAGGGTTAGGATGAGGGTTAGTGCTAGGTTTAGGGTTAAGGTAAGGGCTAGGGAGAGGGTGAGGTTTAAGGTTAGGGTTAGGGTGAGGTTTAGGTTTAGGTTTAGGGTTAGGGTTAGGGTGAGGGTGAGGTTTAGTGGTATGGTTAGGGTTAGAATTAGGGTTAGGGAGAAGATGAGGTTCAGGGTTAGAGTTAGGGTATGTTGAGGCTGAGGTTGAGCGTTAGGTTTAGTGTTAGTGTTAGAGATAGGGTTAGGGTGAGGGTTAGGGTGGGGTTGAGTTTGAGGGTGAGGGTTAGGCTTAGGGTTAGGATTAGGATTAGGGTAAGGGTTAGGGTGAGTGTGACGGTTAGGATTAGTGTTAGGCTTAGGCTTAGGGTTAGGCTGAGAGTGAGGGTGAGTGTGAGGGTAAGGGTTAGGGTGAAGGTTAGGGTTAGGTTTAGGGTGAGAGTCACGGTTCGGTTAAGTTTTGGGTTAGGGTGAGGATTAGGATTAGGGTTAGGGTGAGGGCTAGGGTGAAGGTGAGGGTTAGGTTTAGTTTTAGGATAAGGTTTAGAGTTAGGGTTAGGGTTTGGGTTAGGGTTAGGATGAGGGTTAGGGTTATGGTGAGGGTGAGAGTTAGGGTTAGGTTGAGGGTTAGTGTTAAGATTATGGTTAGGGTGAGGGTGAGTGTTAGGATTAGGGTTGGGTTGAGGTCTAAGTTGGGGGTGAGTTTTAGAGTTAGGGTTAGGGTTAGGGTGAGGTTTAGGATTAGGGTGAGGGTTAGGGTTAGTTTGAGGGTTACTGTTAGTGTTAGGGTTAGTGTTAGGATGAGGGTAAGTGTTAGGGTGAGGGTTAATGTTAGGGTGAGGGTTATGGTTAGGGTGAGGGTTAAGGTTAGGGTTAGGGTTATTGTTAGGGTTAGGGTTAGGGTTACGGTTAAGGTGAGGGTGAAGTTGAGGATTAGATTTAGGGTAAAGTTTAGAGTTAGGGTTAGGGTTAGGGTGAGGGTGAGGTTTAGGGGAAGAGTTAGGGTTAGGGTGAGGGTTAGGGTTAGGGTGAGCGTTAGGGTTGGGTTGATGGTAAGGGTAAAGGTGAGGGTTAGGCTGAGGGTGAGGGTTACACTAAGGGTGAGGGTTAGGGTTAGGGTGAGGGTTAGGTTTATGTTTAGGGTGAGGGTGAGGGTTAGTTTGAGGATTAGTGTAAGGGTTAATGTGAGGTTTAGGATGCGGACCAGGATTAGCGTTATGGTGAGGGCTAGGGTGAGGTTGAGCGTTAGGGTTATTTTTATGGTGCAGTTTAGGGTTAGGTTGATAGTTAGGGTTAGTGTGAGCGTTAGTGTTATTGTTAGGGTTCGTGTTAGGGTGAGGGTAAATGTTAGGATGAGGGTAAGTGTTAGAGTGAGGATTATGGTTAGGGTGAGGGTTAGGAATAGGGTTAGGGTTATTGTTAGGTTTGGGGTTACTGTTACAGTGAGGGTGACGGTGAGGGTTGGGGTTAGGTTTAGGATGAGGTTTAGGTTTAGGGTTAGGATTAGAGGTAGGGTTAGGGTGAGGGTGAGGTTTAGGGTTAGAGTTTGAGATAGTGTTAGTGTTAGGGATAGGGTGAGTGTTAGGGTTAGGGTTAGGCTTAGGTTTAGGCTTAGGCTTAGGCTGAGCATGAGGGTGAGGGTTAGGTTTAGGGTGAGGGTTAGGATGAGGTTTAGGGTTAGGATTATGTTTAGGGTGAAGGCTAGGGTGAGGGTTAGGGTAAGGTTTAGGGTTAGGGATAGGGTTAGGTTTAGGATTTGAGTTAGGGTGAGGGTCAGTGTGAGGGTTAGTGTTAGGGTTAGGGTTAGGCTTAGAGTTAGGGTGAGGTTTAGTGTTAGGGATTGGTTAGGGGTAGGGTGAGGCTGAGGATTAGGGTTAGGTTTCGGGTTAGGTTTAGGGTTTGGTTTAGGGTTAGGGTTAGTGTTAGGGTTAGGTTTAGGGTTAGGCTGAGGGTGAGGGTGGGTGTGAGGATTAGGGTTAGGTTTAGGTTTATTGTTAGGGTGAGGGTGAGTTTTAGGGTTAGAGTTAGGTTCAGGGGGAGTGTTAATGTGAGGTTTATGGTTAGGGTTATTGTTAAGGTTCGGGGGAGGGAGAGGGTTAGGTTGAGATTTAGGGATAGTGTTAGGTTTAGGATTAGGGTTAGGGTGCCGTGAGCATGAGGATTAGGGTGAGGGTTAGGCTTAGGCTTAGTGTTAGGCTGAGGGTGAGGGTGGCTGTGACGATTAGGGTTAGGGTGATGGTTAGGGTTAGGGTTAGGGTTATTGTTAGGGTTAGGGTTCGAGTTACGGTGAGGTTGAGTGTGGGGGTGAGGTTTAGGGTTAGGGTTAGGGTGAGGGTGAGGTTTAGGGTTAGATATTGTGTTAGGGTGAGGGTTAGTGTTAGGGATAGTGTTAGGGTTAGGGTGAGGGTGAGGGTTAGGTTTAGGGTTAGGGTTAGAATTACGGTGAGGGTGAGGGTGCGGGTGTGTGTGAGGGTTAGGGTTAGGTTTAGGGTTAGGCTTAGGGTTAGGCTTAGGTTTAGGCTGATTGTGAGTGTGAGGGTGAGGTTTAGGGTTAGGGTGAGGGGTAGGGTTATAGTTATGGGGAGGGTTAGGGTGAGGGTTAGGGTTAGTATTAGGGTTAGGGTGAGGGCTAGGGTGAGGGTGATGTTTAGGGTTAGGGTTAGGGTGAGGTTTAAGGTTAGGGTTAGGGTTAGGGTGAGGGTGAGGTTTAGGGTTAGATTTAGGATTAAGGTGAGGTTTAGGATTATGGTTAGGATTAGGATTAGGGTAAGGTTTAGTGTTAGTGTTTGTGTTAAGGTTAGGGTGAGGGTTAGGTTGAGGTTTAGGGTTAGGGTTAGGGTTAGGATTAAGATTAGGGTTAGTGTGAGGTTTAGGGTGAGGATGAGGGTTAGGGTTAGGGTGAGGTCTGGAGTGAGGGTGAGGGTGAGGGTTAGATTGAGTATTAGTTTTAGGGTTAATGTGAGGTTTAGGTTTAGAATGTGGTTTAGTGTTAAGGTTAGGGTTAGAATTATTATTAGGGTTAGGCTTAAGGTGAGGGTTAGGGTGTGGGTGAGGTTTAGGATTAGTGTTAGGATTAGGATTAGGGTTAGGGTTAGGGTGAGTGTGAGGGTTAGGTTTGGGTTAGGGTTAGAGTTAGTGTTAGACTGAAGGTGAGGGTGAGGGAGGAGGGTTAGGGTTAGAGTGCGGGTTAGGATTAGGGTTATGATGAGGGCTAGGGTGAGGGTGAGGTTTAGGATTAGGGTTAGGGTGAGCTTTAGGTTTAGGTTTAGGTTTAGGGGTATGGTGAGGTTGAGGTTTAGGGTTAGAGTTAGGGTTATGGTGAGGCTGAGGGTGAGGATTAGGGTAAGATTTAGGGTGAGTGTGAGTGTTAGTGTTAGGGTTAGGGTTAGGTTTAGGGTGAGGGTTAGGATGAGGATTAGGGTTAGGATTAGGGTTAGGATGAGGACTCGTGTGAGAGTGAGGGTTAGGGTTAGAATTTGGGTGAGGTTTAGGGTTAGGGTTAGAGTTAGGGTGAGGGTTAGGATGAGGACTCGTGTGAGAGTGAGGGTTAGGGTTAGAATTTGGGTGAGGTTTAGGGTTAGGGTTAGAGTTAGGGTGAGGGTTAGGATGAGGGTTAGGGTTACGGTGAGGGTGAGAGTTAGGGTTAGGGTGAGCTTTAGGGTTAGGTTTAGGGTTACGGTGAGGGAAAGGGTGAGTGTGAGGGTTAGGGTTAGGGTTAGGCTTAGGGTTAGGGTGAGGGTGAGGTTGAGGGTTTGGATTAGGGTGAGGGTGAGGGTTTTGGTTATTGTTATTGTTATGCTTAGGGTTAAGTTAGTGGTGAGATTGAGGCTGAGGGTGAGGATTACAGTTAGGGTTAGGGTTATTGTTAGGGTTAGTATTATTGTTAAGGTTAGGGTTAGAGTTATGATGAGGTTGAGAGTGCGGGTGTGGGTTACGGTTAGGGTGAGGTTTAGCGTGAAATTTAGTGTTAGGGTGAGGGTGAGTGTGAGGTTTAGGATTAGAGTTAGGGTTAGGGTGAGGGTTAGGGTGAGGTTTAGGGTTAGGGTTAGTGTTAGGGTTAGGGTGTGGGTGAGGTTTAGGTTGAAGTTTAGGGATAGGCCTAGCTTTAGGATTCGGGTTAGTGTGAGGGTGAGTGTGAGGGTTAAGCTTTGGAGTAGGTTTAGGCTGAGGATGTGGGTTGGGCTGAGGATTATGGTTAGTGTGATGGTTAGGGTTAGGTTTAGTGTTAGAGTTAGGGTTAGAATTATGGTGAGGGTGAGGGTGGGGGTGAGGGTTAGGTTTAGGTTTAGGGTGAGGGTTAGTGTAAGGGTTATGGTGAGGGTGAGGGTTAGGGTTAGGTTGAGCTTCAGTGTTAGGTTTAGGGTTAGGGTGTGGGTGAGTGTTAGGGTTACTGTGAGGTTGAGGATTAGGTTGAGGGTTAGGTTTAGGATTAGGGTTAGGGTGAGGGCTAGGGTGAGGGTGAGGTTTAGGGTTAGGTTTAGGGTGAGGTTTAGGGTTAGGGTTAGGGTTAAGGTGAGGTTTAGGGTTAGAGTTAGTGTTAGGATATGGCTGAGGGTGAGGGTTAAGGTTAGGGTTAGTGTTAGAGTTAGGGTTAGGGTGAGGATTAGGATGAGGGTGAGTTTTAGGCTTAGGGTTAGGATTAGGATTAGGGTAAGGGTTAGGGTGAGTGTGGGGGTTAGGTTCAGGGTTAGGCTTAGGCTTAGGGTTAGGCCGAGGGTAAGGGTGAGGGTGAGTGTTAGGGTTAGGGTTAGTGTTATTGTTAGGGTTAGTGTTAGATTTACGGTGAGGGTGAGGGTTAGGTTTAGGTTTTGTGTGGGGTTAAGAGTTAGGGTTAGGGTTAGGCAGAGGGTGAGGTTTAGCATTAGATATAGTGTTAGGGGGAGGCTTCGGGTGAGGGTTAGTTTTAGATTTAGTGTTAGTGTTACTATTAGGGTTAGTGTTAGATTTGGGGTTAGGGTGAGGTTTAGGGTTAGGGTTAGTGTAAGGGTTAGGGTGAGGGTGAGGGTTAAGTTGAGGTTTAGGGATAGGTTTAGGTTTAGGATTAGGGTTAGGGTGAGGGTGAGTGTGAGTATTAGGGTGAGGGTTAGGCTTAGGATTAGGGTTAGGCTGAGGGAGAGGTTGGGGGTGAGGACTAAGATGATGGTGATGGTTCGGGTTAGGGTTAGTGTTATTGTTAGGGTTAGGCTTAGTGTTAGGGTTAGTGTGAGGGTGAGGCTTAAGTTGAGGTTTAGGCTTAGGGTTACAGTTAGTGTTAGTGTGAGGGTTAGTGTTAGGGTTAGGGTTAGTGTTAGGGTGAGGTTAAGTGTTAGGGTGAGATCTTGGTTTAGGGTGAGGGTTGTGGTTAGGGTGAGGTTTAGGATTAGGGTTAGGGTTATTGTTAGGGCTAGGTTTAGGGTTAAGGTTACGGTGAGGTTGAGGGTTAGGTTTAGTTTTAGGGTGAGGTTTAGGGTTTAGGTAAGGTTAGAGTTAGGTTTAGGGTGAGGGTGAGGTTTAGGGTTAGAGTTAGGGTTAGGGTGAGGCTGAGGGTGAGAGTTAGGTTTAGTGATAGTGTTAGGTTTAGGGTTATGGTAAGAGTTAGGGTGAGGTTTAGGGTTCAGGTTAGGGATAGGTTTAGGCTTAGGGTGAGTGTGAGTGTGTGTGTTATGGTTAGGTTTAGAGTTAGCCTTAGGGTTAGGATGAGGGTGAGGTTGAGGGTGAGGTCTAGGGTAAGGTTCAGGGTTAGGGTTAGGTTTAGGGGGAGGGTTAGTATGAGGGTTAGAGTTAGGATTAGGGTTAGGTTAAGGGCTAGGGTGAGGGTGAGGTTTAGGTTTAGGTTTAGGGTGAGGTTTAGGGTTAGGGTTAGGGATAAGGTGAGGGTGAGGTTGAGGTTTAGGGTTAGGGTGAGGATGAGGGTGAGGTTTAGGGTTAGGGTTAGTTTTAGGGTTAGGGTTAGGGTGAGGGTTAGGGTGAGGGTGTGGGTTAGGATGAGGATTAGGGTTAGGTTTAGGGTGAGTGTGGGGGTTAGGGTTAATGTTAGGGTTAGGCTTAATGTTGGGCTACGGGAGAGGGTGAGGGTGAGGTTTTGGGTTAGGGTGAGGGTTAGGGTTAGGGTCATGGCTATGGTTAGGATGAATGTTAGGTTTAGGATTAGGGTTAGGGTGAGAGCTACGGTGAAGTTGATGTTTAGGGTTAGGTTTAGGATGAGGTTTAGGATTAGGTTAGGGTAGGGTTAGGGTGAGGTTTAGGGTTAGAGTTAGGTTTAGAGTGAGGCTGAGTGTGAGGGTTAGGGTTAGTGTTAGTGTTAGAGTTAGGGTTAAGGTGAGGGTTTGTTGAGGGTGATGGTTAGTGTTAGTGTTGGGTTAGGCTTAGGTTTAGGCTGAGGTTGAGGGTGAGGATTAGGATTAGTGTTAGAGTGAGGGTTATCGTTAGGATTAGTGTTAGGGTGAGGGTTAGGGTTAGGGTTAGGGTGAGGTTTAGGATGAGGATTAGGGTTAGGATTAGTGTTAGGGTGAGGGCTAGGGTGAGGGTGAGAGTTAGGGTTAGTGTTAGGGTGAGGTTTAGGGTTATGGTTAGGGTGAGGGTTAGGATGAGGGTTAGGGTTACAGTAATGGTGAGGGTTAGGGTTAGGGTGAGGATTATGATTAGGATTACAGTTAGGGTGAGGATGAGGCTTAGGATTAGGGTTAGGGTTAGGGTTAGGGTTAGGATTAGTGTTATTGTTAGCGTTAGGGTTAGAGTTATGGTGAGGGTGAGGATTAAGGTTAGGGTTAGTGTGAGGTGTAGAGTTAGGTTTAGGTTTAGGGTTAGGGTTATGGTGAGGTTTAGGGTTAGAGTTAGGGTTAGGGGGAGGTTTAGGTCAAGGGTTAGGGTTAGGATTAGGATTAGGGTAAGGGTTCCTGTGAGGGTTCGGTTGAGATTTATCATTAAGTTTAGGGTGAGCTTTAGGTTTAGGGTTAGGATTAGGGTTAGGGTGAGGGTGGGGTTTTGGGTTAGAGTTATGGTGAGGGTGAGGCTTAGGGTGAGGGTTAGGTTTAGAGCTAGTTTTAGTGTTAGGGATATGGTGAGGGTTAGAGTGAGGGAGAGGGTTAGGCTTAGGGTTAGGATTAGGATTAGGTTAAGGGTTAAGGTGAGTGTGACTGTTAGGGTTAGGGTTTCGCTGAGGTTGATGGTCAGCGTGAGGGATATGTTTAGGGTGAAGGTTAGGTTTAGGGTGAGGTTTAGTGTTAGGGTTAGGGTTAGGGTGTGGGTTAGTCTTAGGGTTATGATTAGGGTGTGGGTTAGTCTTAGGGTTAGTGTGAGGGTTAGGATGAGGATTAGGGTTAGGATTAGGGTTAGGGTGATGGCTAGTGAGAGGGTGAGGGTCAGGGTTAGTGTTAGGGTGAGGTCTAGGTTTAGGGTTTAGGGTTAGGGTGAGGGTTAGGTTGAGGGTTAAGGTTACTATAAGGGTGAGGGTTAGCATTAGGGTGAGGGTTAGGGTTAGGATTAGTGTTAGGGTGAGGTTGAGTGTTAGGATTAAGGTAGGGTTAGGGTTAGGGTTTGGCTTAGTCTTAGGATTAGTTTCATTTTTTGGGTTAGGGTTAGAGTTACAGTGAGGCTGAGCGTGAGGGTAAGGGATAGGCTTAGGCTTATGCTTAGGAATAGGCTGAGCGTGAGGTTGACGGTGAGGGTTAGGGTTAAGGGGATGGTTAGGTTTATGGTAGGGTGAGGATTAGGATGTGATTTAGGGTTAGGGTGATGTTTAGGGTGATAAAGATGCTAAGGGTAAAGGTATGGTTTAGGCTGAGGGTGAGGGTTAAAGTTCGGTTTAGGGTTAGGGTAAGGGTTAGGGTTAGAGTTAGGGTGAGTATTAGATTGAGGATTAGGGTTAGGGTCAGTGTGAGGTTTAGTGTAAGGATGAGGGTTAGGGTTAGGGTGAGGGTGAGCATTAGAATTAGGGTTAGGGTGGGCGTTACGGTGAGGGTGAGGGTATGGGTTATGGTTAGGGTGAGGTTTAGTATTAGAATGAGGGTTAGGTTAGTGTGAGGGTTAGTGATAGGGTTAGGGTTAGTGTTAGAGTGAGGGTAAGTGTTATGTTGAGGGTTAGGCTTAGGGTGAGGGTTATGGTTAAGGTGAGGGTTAGGGATAGGGTTAGGGTTAATTTTAGGGTTAGGGTTAGGGTTACGGTTATGGTGAGGGTGAGGGTGTGGATTAGGCTTAGGTTTAGGGTGAGGTTTAATGTTAGGGTTAGGGATAGAGTTAGGTTTAGGGTGAGGCTGAGGATGTGGCTTAGGGTTAGGGTTAATGTTAAAGTTAGGGATAGGGTGAAGGTTAGGTTGAGGGTTAAGGTTAGGGTTAGGATTAGGGATAGGTTGAGGGTTAGGTTTAGGGTTTGGGTTAGGGTGAGGGTGATGTTGAGTATTATGGTTAGGTTTAGGGTTAGGGTTAAGGTTAGAGTTAGGGTTAGGGTTAAAGTTACAGTGAGGTTTAGAGTTAGGGTCAGGCTTAGGGTTAGGCTGAGGGTGAGGGTGGGCTTGAGGATTAGGGTAGGGGTTAGGGTTAGGGTTAGGGGAAGTTTAGGATGAGCATTACGGTAAGGATTAGGGTTAGAGTGAGGGCTAGGATGAGGGTGAGATTTAGGGTTATCTTAGGATGAGGTTTAGGGTTAGGTTTAGGGTTAGGGTGAGGCTGAGGGTGAGGGTTAGGGTTAGGGTTAGTGTTAGAGTTAAGGTTAGGTTGAGGGTTAGGGTGAGGGTGAGGTTTAGGTTTAGGTTTAGGATTAGGATTAGGATTATGGTAAGGGCTAGGTTGAGTGTGAGGATTAGGGTTAGGGTTAGGGTTATGCTTAGGATTAAGCTGAGGGTGAGGTTGAGGGTGAAGGTTAGGGTTGGGTTGAGGGTAAGGGTCAGGGTTACATTGAGCGTGAGGGTTAGGTTTAGGTTGAGGGTTAGGGTGAGTGTAAGCGTTAGAGTTAGTGTGAGTGTTAGGGTTAGGGGTAGGATTAGGCCTAGGGTTACACTGAGGGAGAGGGTGAGCATGAGGTTTAGGGTTAGGGTGAGGTTTAGTGGTAGAGTTAGGGTTAGGGTGAGGGCTAGGGTGAGTGTTAGGGTTAGCTTGAGGATTAGATTAGTTGTACGGTGAGGGTGAGGGCTAGACTGAGGATTAGTGTTAGGGTTATTGTGAGGTTCAGGGTGAGGATGAGGGTTAGGTTTAGGTTGAGGGTTAGGTTGAGGGTGAGGGTTAGGGTTAGAGTGAGTGTGAGAATTAGGGTTAGGTTGATGGTTTGTGTTAGGTTTAGAGTTAGTATTAGGGTGAGGGTAAGTGTTAGGGTGAGGGTGAGGGTTAGGGTGAGGGTTATAGTAAGGTTGAGTGTTAGGGCTAGGGTTAGGGTTACTGTTAGTTAGGGCTACGGTTACGTGGAGGGTGAGGGTGAGGGTTAGGTTTAGGGTTTGGATGAGGATGAGGTTTAGGGTTAGGGTTAGAGTTAGGGTTAGGGTGAGGGCTAGGGTGAGGGTTAGGGTGAGGGTTAGTTTTAGGGATAGGGTTAGGATTAGGATTAGGGTTAGGGTTACAGTGAGGGTTAGGGTTAGGGTTTAGCTTAGGTTTAGGCTGAGGGTGAGCTTGGGGGTGAGGATTATGGAGAGTTTTAGGGTTAGGTTATTAATAGTGTTATGGTTAGGGTTAAGTTTGTGGTGAGGATGAGGCTGAGGGTGAGGGTTATAGTAAGTTTAGGGTTAGGGTTTGGGTTAGTGTTATTGTTAGGTTTAGAGGTAGACTTACTTTGAGTTTTTGGGTGAGGATGTGGGTTAGGGTTAGGGTTAGGTTTAGGGTGAGTCTTAGGTTTATGGTTAGGGTGAGGTTGAGGTATATGGTTAGAGTTAGGGTTAGGGGGATAGTTAGGGTGAGGTTCAGCGTTATGGTTAGTGTTAGGTTTATGGTGAGGGTGAGGTTTAGGTTGAGGTTTAGGGATATGTTTAGGTTTAGAATTAGGGTTAGGGTGAGGGTGAGTGTGAGTATTAGGGTGAGGGTTAGGTTTAGGCTTAGGGTTAGGCTGAGGGTGAGGGAGAGTTTGAGGGTTAGGGTTAGGGTGAGGGCTAGGGTTAAGGTTATGGGGAGGGCTTGTATGAGCGTTAGGGTTAGTATTAGGGTTAGGGTGAAGGCTAGGGTGAGGGTGAGTTTTAGGGTTAGGGTTAGGGTGAGGTTTAGCGTTAGGTTTAGTGTTAGGGTTAGGGTGAGGTTGAGTTTTATGGTTATATTTAGGGTTAGGGTGAGGCTGAGGGTGAGGTTGAGGGTTGGGGTTAGGGTTAGACTTAGGGTTAGGGTGAGAGTTAGGGTGTGGATGAGGGTTAGGCTTAGTGAAAGGATTAGGATTAGGGTAAGGGTTAGGGTGTGTGTGAGGATTAGGGTTAGGATGAGGTTTAGGTTTAGGGTTAGGTTTAGAGTTAGGGTTAGGGTGAGGGTGAGGTTTAGGGTTAGGGTTAGGGTTAGGGTTAGTGTTAGGTTTAGGGTTAGGGTGAGGGTTAGGCTTAGGGTTAGGCTTAGGTATAGGCTTAGGTGTAGGCTTTGGCTGATCATGAGGGTTAGGGTTAGGGTTAGGGTTAGGGTGAGGGTTAGGGTTAGGATTAGGGTGAGGGTTAGGATGAGGTTTAGGGTTAGGATTAGTGTTAATGTGTGAGCTAGGTTGAGGCTGACTGTGAGGGTTGGGGTTAGGGATAGAATTAGGTTTACGATTAGGTTTAGGGTGAGTGTGAGTGTTAGAGTTAGGGTTAGGGTGAGGGTTAGGCTTAGGGTTAGGGTTAGGGTGAGGGTTAGGATTTTGATTATGGTGAGGGTTTGGCTGAGGATTAGTGTTAGGTTTAGGGTTAGGGTTAAGGTTAGAGTTACAGTGAAGGTTATGGTTATGGTTATGGTTAGGTTTAGGGTTAGGGTGGGGGTTAGGGTTAGGGTTGGTGTTAGGGTGAGGGTGAGGCTGAGGATTAGGGTTAGGTTTAGGATTAGGTTTTGGGTTAGGGTTAGGATTAGGTTTAGGTTTATTGTTATGGTTATGGTGAGGTTTAGGGTTAGGTTTTAGCTTAGGGTTAGGCTGAGGGTGAGGGTGGGGGTGAGGATTAGGGTTAGTGTTAGGGTTAGGGTTATTTTTAGTGTTATGGTTAGGGTTAAGTTTGCTGTGAGGGTTAGGCTAAGGGTGAGGGTTATGGTTATGTTTATGGTTAGGGTTAGGGTTATTGTTAGGTTTAGAGTTAGACTTACTTTGAGGTTTTGGGTGAGGGTGAAGCTTAGGGTTAGTGTGAGGTTTAGGGTGAGGTTTAGGTTTAGGGTTAGGTTTAGGGTGAGTGTGAGGTTTAGGGTTAGAGTTAGGGTTAGGGGGACAGTTAGCGTGAGGTTTATGTTTAGGGTGAAGGTGAGTTTTAGGGTGAGGTTGATGTTTAGGTTGAGGTTTAGGGATAGTGCTAGGATTAGGATTAGGGTTACGTTGACGGTAAGTGTGAGGGTTATGGTGAGGGTTAGGTTTAGGCTTAGGGTTAGGCCGAGGGTGAGGGTGAGTTTGTGGGTTAGGGTTAGGGTGAGGGATAGGGTGAGGGTGAGTTTTAGGGTTAGTGTTAGGGTGAGGTTTAGCGTTAGGTTTAGGGTTAGGGTTAGGGTGAGATTGAGGTTTAGGGTTAGAGTTAGGGTTAGGGTGAGGCTGAGCGTGAGGGTTAGGGTTAGTGTTAGAGTTAGGGTTAGGGTGAGTGTTAGGGTGTGGGTGAGGGTTAGGCTTAGTGATAGGATTAGGATTGTGGTTATGGTTAGGCTGTGTGTGAGGATTAGGGTTAGCATGAGGTTTAGGTTTAGGGTTAGGTTTAGGGTTAGGTTTAGGGTTAGGGTTAGAATGAGGGTGAGGTTTAGGGTTAGAGTTATGGTTAGTGTTAGGGTTAGGGTTAGTGTGAGGTTTAGGGATAGGGTTAGGGTTAGGGTGAGGGTGAGTCTTAGGTTGAGGTTTAGGGATAGGGCTAGGTTTAGGATTAGGGTTAGGATGAGGGTGAGTGTGAGGGTTAGGGTGAGGGTTAGGCTTAGGCTTAGGGTTCAGCTGAGGATGAGGGTGAGTGTGAGGATTAGGGTTAGGGTGATGGTTAGATTTAGGGTTAGTATTATTGTTAGGGTTAGGGCTAGAGTTATGGTGAGGGTGAGGGTGGGGGTGAGGGTTAGGTTTAGGGTAAGGGTGAGGGTTAGGGTAAGGGTTATGGTGAGGGTGATGTTTTGGGTTAGTTTGAGCTTTAGTGTTAGGTTTAGGGTTAGTGTGTAGTTGAGGATTAGGCTTAGTGTGAGGGTGAGGGTTAGGATGAGGGTTAGGTTTAGGAATAGGTTTAGGGTGAGGGCTAGTTTGAGGGTGAGGTTTAGGGTTAGGTTTAGGGTGAGATATAAGATTAGGGTTAGGGTGAAGGTGAAGTTTAGGGTTAGAGTTAGGGTTTAGCTGAGGCTGAGGGTGAAGGTTAGGTTTAGGGTTAGTTTTAGAGTTAGGGTTAATTTGAGGGTTAGGATGAGGGTGAGGGTTAGTTTTAGTGTTAGGATTAGGATTAGGGTAAAGGTTAGGGTGAGTGTGAGGGTTAGGGTCAGGGTTAGGGTTAGGCTTAGGTTTAGGCTGAGGGTGAGGGTGAGGGTGAGTGTTAGCGTTTGGGTGAGGGTTAGGGTTAGGGAAGGTTAGGATGAGCATTACGGTAAGGATTAGGTTTAGAGTGAGGGCTAGGATGAGGGTGAGATTTAGGGTTAGGCTTAGGGTGAGGTTTAGGGTTAGGGTGAGGCTGAGGGTGAGGGTTAGGGTTAGTGTTAGTGTTAGAGTTAGGGTTAGGGTGAGGGTTAGGGTGAGGTTGAGGTTTAAGCTTAGGTTTAGGATTAGGATTAAGGTAAGGGTTAGGTTGAGTGTGAGGGTTAGTGTTAGGGTTAGGGTTATGCTTAGGATTAAGCTGAGGGTGAGGTTGAGGGTGAAGGTTAGGTTTAGGTTGAGGGTAATGTTTAGGGTTACGGTGAGGGTTAGTGTGAGGGTAAGCGTTAGAGTTAGTGTGCAGGTTAGGGTTAGGGTTAGGTTTAGGCTTAGGGTTACACTGAGGGAGAGGGTGAGCAGGAGAGTTAAGGTTATGATGAGGTTTAGCGGTAGAGTTAGGGTTAGGGTGAGGGCTAGGGTGAGGGTTAGGTTTAGCGTGAGGATTAGATTTAGGGGTAGGGTGAGTGTGAGGGCTAGATTGAGGATTAGTGTTAGGGTTATTGTGAGATTCAGGGTGAGGATGAGGGTTAGGTTTAGGTTGAGGGTTAGGTTGAGGGTGAGGGTTAGGGTTAGGGTGAGTGTGAGGATTAGGGTTAGGGTGATGGTTTGTGTTAAGGTTAGAGTTAGTATTAGGGTGAAGATAAGTGGTGGGTGAGGGTGAGGGTTAGGGTGAGGGTTATAGTAAGGTTGAGTGTTAGGGCTAGGGTTAGGTGTTACTGTTAGCGTTAGGGCTACGGTTACGGTGAGGGTGAGGGTGAGGTTTAGGTTTAGGGTTAGGATGAGGTTTAGGTTTAGGGTTAGTGTTAGAGTTAGGGTTAGGATGAGCACTAGGGTGAGGGTTAGGGTGAGGGTTAGGTTCAGGGATAGGGTTAGGTTTAGGATTAGGGTGAGGGTGAGTATGAGGGTTAGGGTTAGGCTTAGGCTTAGGCTTAGGGTTAGGGTGGGGGTTAGGGTTAGTGTTTGGGTTAGGGTGAGGCTGAGGCTGAGGATTAGGGTTAGGGTTTGGGTTAGGTTTAGGGTTAGGGTTAGGGTTACAGTGAGGGTTGGGTTTACAGTGAGGGTTAGGGTTAGGTTTTGGCTTAGGG
The DNA here is from genome assembly GCF_024711535.1 of Dipodomys merriami. Taxonomy (NCBI): domain Eukaryota; kingdom Metazoa; phylum Chordata; class Mammalia; order Rodentia; family Heteromyidae; genus Dipodomys; species Dipodomys merriami. The sequence goes on along the minus strand of NW_027205393.1, from coordinate 583,713 downwards.
TTAGGCTGAGGGTGAGCGTTGGGGTGAGGATTAGGGTGAGTTTTACTGTTAGGGATATTGTTAGTGTTATGGTTAGGTTTAAGTTTGCGGTGAAGGTGAGGCTGAGGGTGAGGGTTATGGTTAGGTTTAGGTTTAGGGTTAGGGTTAGTGTTATTGTTAGGTTTAGAGTTAGAGTTACTTTGAGGTTTTGGGTGAGGGTGAGGGTTAGGGTTAGGGTTAGGTTTAGGGTGAGTCTTAGGTTTATGGTTAGGGTAAGGGTGAGGTTTAGCGTTAGAGTTAGGGTTAGGGGGATAGTTAGGGTGAGGTTCAGCGTTACGGTTAGTGTTAGGTTTATGGTGAGGGTGAGGTTTAGGTTGAGGTTTAGGGATAGGGCTATGTTTAGGATTAGGGTTAGGTGAGGGTGAGTGTGAGTGTTAGGGTGAGGGTTAGGTTTAGGCTTAGGGTTAGGCTGAGGGTGAGGGAGAGGTTGAGGGTTAGGGATAGGGTGAGGGCTACGGTTAAGGTTATGGGGAGGGCTTGCATGAGCTTTAGGGTTAGTATTAGGGTTAGGGTGAAGGCTAGGGTGAGGGTGAGTTTTAGGGTTAGGGTTAGTATGAGGTTTAGCATTAGGTTTAGGTTTAGGGTGAGGATTAGGGTTAGTGTTAGGGCGAGGTTTGGGTTTAGGTTGAGAGTTAGGGTTACTGTGAGGGTTAGTATTTGAGTTAGGGTTAGGGTAAGGTTGAGGGTAAGTGTTAGGGTGAGGGTTAGGGTTAGGGTGAGTGTTATGGTTAGAGTGAGGGTTAGGGTTAGGTTTAGGATTATTGTTAGGTTTAGGTTTAGTGTTACAGTGAGAGTGAGGGTGAGGGTTAGAGTTAGGGTGAGGTTTAGGTTTAGGGTTAAGGTTTGAGTTAGGGTTAGTGTGAGGGTGAGGTTTAGGTTTAGGTTTAGTTTTAGGGTTAGGGCTAGGGTGAGGGTAAGGTTCAGGGTTAGGGTTAGGGTGAAGTTTAGTGTTAGGATTAGGGTGAGTGTCAGGGTGAGTTTGAGGTTTAGGGTTAGATAGGGTTAGGATGAGGGTTAGGGTAAGTGTAAGTGTTAGGATTAGGGTTAGGGTGAGGGTTAGGGTGAGGTTGTGTGTTAGGGTTAGGGTTAGGATTAGGATTAGGGTTAGTGAGACAGTGAATGTGAGGGTTAGGGTTAGGGTTAGGCATTGGGATAGGCTGAGGGTGAGGTTGAGGTTGAGGGTGAGGGTTAGGGTTAGGGTGATAGTTAGGTTTCGGGTTAAGTTTAGGGTTAGGGTAAGATTTAGTTTGAGGGTGTCGGTAAGTTTAAAGGTGAGAGTTATGCTGAGGATGAGGGTTACGGTAATGGTGAGGGTTAGGGTTAGGGTGAGTGTTAGGTTAAGGGCTAGGGTTAGAGTTAGGGTGAGGGTAAGGGTTAGAATGAGGATTAGGGTTAGGGTGAGGGTGAGGTTTAGGGTGAGGATGAGGGTTAGGGTTAGAGGTTTAGGGTTAGATTTAGGTTTAGGGTGAGGGTTAGGGTTAGGGTTAGGGTTTGGGTGAGGGTGAGGGTTAGAATTAGGGTGAGGGTTAGGTTTAGTGTGAGGTATAGTGTTAAGGTTAGTGTTAGGGTGAGGGTAAGTGTTATGGTGAGGGTTAGGTTTAGGGTGAGGTTTAGGGTTAGGTTTACGCTGAGGGTGAGGGTGAGGGTGAGGATTAGGGTTAGGGTTAGGGTGAGATTTTGGGTTAGGGTTAGGGTTAGAGTTAGGGTTAGGGTGAAGTTGAGGTTTAGGGTTAGAGTTAGGGTTAGGGTAAGGGTGAGGGTGTGGTTTAGGGTGAGGGTTAGTGTTAGGGTTAGGGTTAGGGTGAGCTTTAGTGTGAGGGTTAGGGTTGGGTTTAGGATTAGGGTTAGGGTGAGGGTGAGTGTGAGGGTTAGGGTTAGGGCTAGGGCTAGGTTTAGGGTTAGGCTGAGGGAGAGGTTGAGGGTGAGAGTTAGGGTTAGGGTTAGAATTAGCCTTAGGGAGAGGTTTAGGGTTAGGGTTAAGGTTAGGGTTCTGGTAAGGTTGAGGTTTAGAGTTAGCATGATGGTTAGGGTGAGAAGTAGGATTAGGGTTAGGTTGAGGGTTAGGGTGAGGCTTAGGTTGAGGGTTTTGGTTTGGGTTAGGGTTAGGGTGAGCATGAGGTTTAGGTTGAGGTTTAGGTTAGGCTTAGTTTTAGGATTAGGGTGAGGTTAAGCATTAGGGTGTTGATTAGGTTTAAGGTTAGGGTGAGGGTTAAGATGAGGTTTAGGGTTAAAATGAAGGTGAGGGTTAGGGTTAAGGTGAGGGTTCATGTTAGGATTAGGATTAGAGTGAGGGTGATGTTTAGGATTAATGTTAATGTTATTTTAAGTGTTATGGTTAGGGTTACATTTGCAGTGAGGGTGAGGTTGAGGGTGAAGGTTAGGGTTAGGGTTAGGGTTAGTTTTAGGTTTAGGATTAGTGTTAATGTTAGGGTTAGGTTTAGAGTTATGGTTTGGGTGAGGGTGAGGGTGAGGGTTAGGGTGAGGGTTAGGGTGACGTTTAGGTTTAGGGTTAGGATTAGGGATTGGGTGAGTGTGAGGTTTAGGGTTAGAGTTAGGATGAGGGGGAGGTTGAGGTGTAGGTTTAGGGTTAGCGTTAATGTGAGGTTTAGGGTTAGGGTTAGGGTGAGGGTGAGGGTTAGGTTGAGGGTTAGGGTTTGGGTTAGGGTAGGTTATAGGTTAGGGTGAGGGCTAGGGTTAGGGTTAGGATGAGGGTTAAGATGAGAGTTAGGGTTTCAGTGAGGGTGAGGGTTAAGTTTCGGGTGAGAGTTAGGGTTAGAATTAGGATTCGGGTGAGGGTGATGGTTAGGATTAGGGTTAGGGTTATTGTAAGTGTTATGGTTAGGGTTACATTTGCATATAGAGTGAGGCTGAGGGTGAAGGTTAGGTTTAGGGTTAGTTTTAGGGTTAGCATTAGTGTTAATAATAGGTTTAGGGTTACAGTTGGGGTTTGGGTGAGGGTGAGGGTGAGGGTTAGGGTTAGGTTTAGGTTAAGGGTGAAGGTTAGGGTGAGGGTTAGAGTTAGGGTTAATGTTAGGGTTAGCGTTAGGTTTAGGGTGAGGGTTAGGTTGAGGTTAAGCGTTAGGATTAGGGTTAGGGTTAGGATTAGGGTTAGTGTGAGGGTAAGTATAGGGTTAGGGTTAAGATTAGGCTTAGGCTTAGGGTTAGGCTGAGGGTGAGGGTGGGGGTGAGAATTAGGCTTAGGGTGATGGTTAGCCATAGGGTGAGGGTGAGGGTTAGGATGAGGGTTAGGGTTAGGATACGGGTTAGGGTGAGGGCTAGGGTGAGGATGAGGGATAGGGTTAGGGTTAGGCTTAGGCATAGGCTTTAGGCTGATGGCGATGGTGAGTGTGAGTGTTAGTGTTATGGTGATGGATAGGGTTAGAGTTAGGGTGAGTGTTAGGATGACGGTTCAGGTTAGGGTGAGGGTCAGTATTGAGCATTGGGTTGATAGTAACGTTTAGGCTTAGGTTGAAGGTGAGGGTTAATGTAAGGGTGAGGGTTAGGGTTAGGGTGAATTGTAGGGTAAGGGTTAGGTTTTGGGTTAGATTGAGGATTAGGGTTAGGGTTAGTGTGAGGTTTAGGGTGAGCATGAGGTTTAGGGTGAGGGTTATGGTAAGAATTAGGGTTAGGGTGAGGGCTGGCGTGAGGGTGAGGGTTAGGGTTAGGGTTAAGTTTAGGGTGAGGGTTAGGGTGAGGGGTAGGGTTAGGTTTAGGTTGAGGGTTAGGTTCAGTGTGAGGGTTACGGTTAGGGTAACGGTTTGGGTGAGGGTGAGGTTTAGGGTTAGGAAAAGTGATAGGGTTAGTGTTACACTGAGGGTGAGGGTGAGTGTGAGGGTGAAGGTTAGGGTTAGGGTGAGGGCTAGGGTGAGGATTAGGGTAAGGGTGAGGGTTAGGGTGAGGGTGATGGTAAGGGTAAAGTTGAGGGTTAGGCTGAGCGTGATTGTTAAGATAAGGGTGAGGGTTAGTGTTAGGGTGAGGGTTAGGTTAAGGGTTCGGGTTAGGTTTAGGGTGAGGGTTAGATTGAGGATTATGGTTAGGGTTAGTTTGAGGTTTATGTTGAGGATGAGGGTAAGGGTTAGGTTGATGGTTAGGGTTAGAATGAGGGTTAAGGTGAGGGCTAGGGTGAGGGTGAGGTTTAGGTTTAGGGTTATTGTTAGGGTGAGGTTTAGGGTTATGGTGAGGGCTACGGTTAGTGTGAGGGTTAGTGTTAGAAGTATTGTTAGTGTTAGGCTGTGGGTAAGTGTTAGGGTGAGGGTTAGGGTTAGGGTGAGGGTTAGGGTTAGGGTAGGGTGAGGTTGCTGGTGAGAGTGAGGGTTAGGGTGAGGATTAGGGTGAGTTTTAGGGTTAAGGTGAGGGTTAGGGTTAGGGTTAGGGTGTGGGTGATGGTGAGGGTGAGAGTTAAGTTTAGAGTTATGGTGAGGTTTCGGATAAGTGTGACATTTAGGGTGAGGATGAAGTTAAGGGTTAGGGTGAGGGTTAGGGTGAGGGTGAGGGATAGGGTTAGGGTTTGGGTTAGGGTGACCGTTAAGGTTAGGGTTTTGCTTAGGGTTAGGGATAGGGTGAGTGTGTGGGTGAGAGTGAGGGTTAGCCTGAGGGTTATGGTGAGGGTTAGAGTTAGGGTTAAGGTGAGGGTTAGGGTAAGGGGTAGGGTTACGGTTAGGGTGAGAGTTAGGTTTAGTGTGAGAGTTTGGGTTAGGGTTAGGGTTAGGGGTAGGGTTAGCGCTAGGGTTAGGTTTAGGGTTAGGGTTAGGGAGAGCGTTAGGTTGAGGGACAGTTTCAGGTGTATGGTGAGGGTTAGGTTGAGGGTTAGTGTTTTGGTTAAATTTAGTGTGAAGGTTAGGGTGAGGCTGAGGATAAGGGTAAGGGTGAGGGTGAGGGTGAAGGTTAGGGTGAGGTTTAGGGTTAGTGTTAGGGTGAGGGGCAGGTTTAGTGTGAGGGTCAAGGTTAGGGTGAGGGTTAGGGTGTGGGTGAGTATTAGGGTTAGGGTAAGTGTTAGGGTGAAGGTAAGGGTTAGGGAGAGCATTAGGGTGAGGGACATTTTCAGTGTTAGAGATAGGGGTATGTTGAGGGTTAAGTTGCGTGTTAGGGTTTGGGTTAAAGTTAGGGTGAGGATGAGGTTGAAGGTTAGGGTTAGGATTAGGTTGAGGGTGAGTGTTAGGTGGAGGGTGAGGGTGAGGGTTCGGTTGAGGGTTTGGGTTAGGTTTAGGTTTAGGTTGAGGGTGAGGGTGAGGGTTAGGGTGAGGGCTAGGGTTAGGATTAGGGTTAGGGTGAGGGTGAGGGAGAGGGTTATATTTAGAATTAGGGTTAGGTTGACGATGAGGGTGATCGTTAGGGTTAGGGTTGGGTTAGGTTTTTTGTTATGGTTAGGGTTAGGGTGAGGTTGAGGGTGAGGGTGAGGTTTAAGATTGGGGTTAGGTTTAGTGTGAGGGTGAGGGTGAGGGTTAGGGTTAGGATTAGGGTTAGTGTTAGGGTTAGTCTGAGGGTGAGGGTGAGGTTGAGGATGAGGGGTACGGTTAGGTTTAGGGTTAGGTTTAAGATGAGGGTTAGGGTTAGTATGAGGGTTAGGTTTAGGGTTAAGGTGAGGTTAAGGGTTAGGTTGAGGGTTAGGCTGAGTGTTAGGGTGAAGGTAAGGGTTAGGGTGAGGGTTAGTTTTAGGGTTAGGGTTAGAGTCAGGATTAGGGTTAGGGTGGAGGTTAGGGTTAGTGGTAGGGTTAGGTTGAGAGTAAGAGTGAGGGTTCGTGTTAGGATTTGTGTTCGTGTTAGGGTGAGGTGGGGGTGAGGGTGAGGGTGTGGGGTAGTGTGAGGCTTAAGATTAGGGTTAGGGTGAGGGTTAGGGCGAAGGTAAGTGTTAGGGTGAGGGTTAGGGTTAGGGTGAGTTTTAGGGTGAGGTTGAGGGTTAGGGTTAGGTTTAGGGTTACGGTGAGGGCTAGGGTGCGAGTGATAGTTAGGGTTAGCTTTAGGCTTAGGGTGAGGGTTATGGTTAGGGTGAGCGTTAGGTTTAGTGTGAGGATTATTGTTAGGGTTAAGGTGAGTGTTAGGGTGAGCTTAAGGGATAGGGTGAGCGTTAGGGTTAGGGTGAGGGTTAGGGTAGGTTAGGGTTAGTGTCAGGATTAGGGTTAGGGTGGAGGTTAGGGTTAGGTTGAGGGTTAGGGTGAGGGATAGGGTTAGGTGTAGGGTTAGGTTTAGAGTGCAAGTGAGGTTTAGTGTTAGGATTAGAGTTAGGTTTATGCTGAGGGTGTTGGCAAGGGTGAGGGTTAGGGTAAGGGTGAGGGTGAGGCTTAGGGTTAGGGTGATTATTAGGGTTAGGATCATGTTTAGGGTGAGGGTGTGGGTTAGGTGGAGGGTGAGGTTGAGGGTTCGGTTGAGGGCTTGGGTTACGTTTAGGGTGAGAGTGAGGGGGATGGTGAGGGTTAGAGTTAGGGTTAGGGTTAGGCTTAGGGTTAGGGTGAGGGTGAGGGAGAGGGTTACGTTTAGGATTAGGAATAGGGTTAGGGTTAAGCTTAGGGTGAGGATGAGGGTGTGGGTTAGGGTGAGGTTAGGGTTAGGGTTAAGGTTATTGTTAGGGTTAAGTTTAGGGTGAGGTTGAGGATGACGGTGAGGGTGAGGGTTAAGATTAGGGTTAGGTTTAGGGGGAGGGGGAGGGTGACAGTTTAGGTTAGGATTAGGGTTAGGGTTAGGCTGAGGGTGAGGGTGAGGGTGAAGGTTAGGATGAGGGGTACGGTTAGGTTTAGGGTTTGGTTTAGGATGAGGGTTAGGGTTACTGTGAGGGTTAGGTTTAGGGTTAGGGTGAGGGTAAGGGTTAGGTTGAGGGTTAGGGTGAGGGTTAGGGTTAGGGTTAGCGTTAGAGTCAGGATTAGGGTTAGGGTGGAGTTTAGGGTTAGGGTGAGTGTTAGCGTTGGGGTAAGGTTAGGTTGAGAGTGAGGGTGAGGGTTAGTGTTAGGTTGAGGGTAAGGGTTAGGGTTAGGGTGAGGTTGAGGTTTAGGTTTACCGTTTGCATTATAGTGAGGGTTAGGTTGAGGGTTAGGGTTTGGGTTAGTGTTAGGTTGGGGGTGAGGGTTAGGGTGAGGTTTAGGGTTAGGGTTAGTGATAGGGTGAGGGTTAGGGTGACAATAAGGTTTAGCGTGAGTGTTAGGGTTAGGGTGAGGTTGAGGGTTAGGGTTAGGGTGAGGGTTAGGGTGACATTAAGGGTAAGGGTGATGGTGAGGATTAGACTGAGGGTGAGGGTTACTGTAAGGGTGAGGATTGGGTGAGGGTGAGGGTTAGGGTGAGGGTTAAGGTTAGGATTAGGCCGAGGGTGAGGGCAAGGGTTAGGGTGAGGGTGAGGGTGAGGGTGAGGTTTAGCGTTAGGGTTAGTGTTACAGTTAGGGTGAGGGCTAGAGTGAGGTGTAGGGATAGAGTTCGAGTGATGGTTAGGTTTAGTAAGAGCATTAGGGTTACAGTTAGGATTAGGATTAGTGTGAGGGTAAGGGTTAGGGTGATGGTTAGGGTGAGAGTGAGGGTTAGGGTTACCGTGAGTGTTACGGTGAGGGTTAGGGTTAGGGTTAGGGTTAGGGTGAGGGTTAGGGTTAGGGTTAGTGTTAGGGTGAGGGTTCGGGTTACGGTGAGGGTCAGAATGAGCATTGGGGTGATAGTAACGTTTAGGGTTAGGTTGAGGGTGAGGGTTACGGTAAGGGTGAGGGTTAGGGTTAGGGTGAAGTTTAGGGTAAGGGTTAGGGTTAGGGTTAGATTGAGGATTAGGGTTAGGGTTAGTGTGCGGTTTAGGGTGAGCATGAGGGTTAGGGTGAGGGTTAGGGTAAGAATTAGGGTTAGGTTGAGGGCTGGCGTGAGGGTGAGGGTTAGGGTTAGGGTTAAGTTTAGGGTGAGGGTTAGGGTTACAGTGGAGGTTAGGGTTCGGGTGAGAATTAGGGTTAGGGGTAGGTTTAAATTTAGAGTGAGGGTGAGGTTTAAGGTTAGGATTGGAGTTAGGATTAGGCTGAGGTTTAGGGTGAGGGTGAGGGTTAGGGTTAGGGTGGAGGTTAGGGTTAGGGTGAGGGTAAGAGTTTGGGTTAGAGTATTGGTGAGGGTGAGGGTGAAGGTGAGGTTTAGGGTTAGGGTTAGGGATATTGTGAGGGCTAGGGTGAGGGTTAGGGTTAAGGTGAAGGTGAGGGTGAGGGATTCGTTTAGGTAAGGGTTATGGTTAAGGTGAGGATTAGGTGAGGGTGAGGGTTAGGGTGAGGGTTACCTTTAGGGTCAGGTTTAGGGTTAGGGTTAGGGTGAGTGTTTGGGTTAGGGTGATGTGTAGGGTGATGTTGAGGGTGAGAGTGTGGAAGAGAGTTAGGGTTAGCGTGCGGGTTAGCCTGACAGTGAGAGTTAGGGTGAGGGTGAGGATTAGGGTTACGTTTAGGGTGAAAGTTAGGTTTAGGGTTAGGGTTAGAGATAGGGTGAGGGGTAGGTTTTGGGTTAGTGTTAGCGTTAGGGTTAGGCTGAGGATAAGGTAAGTGTGAGGGTTAGGGTTAGGGTGAGGGTTAGGGTTAGTGTGAGTGTTGCGGTTAGGGTTAGCGTTAGGGTAAGGGTTAGTATGAGGTTTGAGGTGAGGGTGAGGGTTAGGGTTAGGGTGAGAGTAAGGGTTGGGGTGAGGGTTAGGGTGAGGGTGAGGTTTAGGCTTAGGGTTAGGGTTATGGTGAGGGTTAGTTTGAGGGTTAGGGTTTGGGTTAGGGTTAGGGTGAGTGTGAGGGTTAGGGTGAGGTTTTGGGTTACAGTAAGGGTTAGGGTGAGGGTTAGAGTGAGGGTATGGTTTAGGGTGAGGTTTAGGGTTAGGGTGAGGATTAGGGTTAGGGTTAGGGTGAGGGCTAAGTTGAGGTTGAGTTTTAGGGTGAGGGTTATGGTGAGGGTGAGGGATTGTGTTAGGTAAGGATTACGTATAGGTTTAGGGTTAGGGTGAGGGTTAGGTTTATGGTGAGGGTTAGCTTGAGGCCTACGGTTTGGGTTAGGGTGAGGATTAGGGTTAGTGTGAGGGTAAGGGTGATGGTGAGGATTAGAGTGAGGGTGAGAGTTACTGTAAGGGTGAGGATTGGGTGAGGGTGAGGGTTAGGGTGAGGGTTAGGGTTAGGATTAGGCCGAGGGTGAGGGCAAGGGTTAGGGTTAGGGTTAGGGTTAGGGTGAGGTTTAGCGTTAGGGTTAGTGTTACAGTTAGGGTGAGGGCTAGAGTGAGGGGTAGCGATAGATTTCTAGTGCTGGTTAGGTTTAGTAAGAGCATTAGGGTTACAGATAGGGTTAGGATTATTGTCAGGGTAAGGGTTAGGGTGAAGTTTAGGGTGAGAGTGAGGGTTAGGGTTACCGTGAGGGTTAGGGTTAGGGTTAGTGTTAGGGTGAGGGTTAAGGTTAGGTTAAGGTTTATGGTGAGGGTTATGGTTAGGGTGAGGTTGAGTGTTAGGGTTAGTGATAGGGTTACGGTGAGGGCTAGGGTGAGAGTTAGAGTTAGGGTTAGGGTGAGGGTTAGGGTTAGGGTGAGATTTAGGTTTTGTGTGAGGGTTAGTGTTAGGGTTAGGGTGAGTGTTAGGGTGAGGGTAAGGATTAGGGTGAGGGTTAGGGTCAGGGTGAGGTTTAGGTTTAGGATTATGGTTAGTGTCAGGGTTAGGGTTACAGTGGAGGTTAGGGTTCGGGTGAGAGTGAGGGTTAGGTGTAGGGTTAGGCTTAGAGTGAGGGTGAGGTTTAAGGTGAGGATTGGAGTTAGGGTTAGGCTGAGGGTGAGGGTGAGGGTGAGGTTTAGGGTTAGGGTGGAGGTTAGGGTTAGGGTGAGGGCTAGAGTTTGGGTTAGAGTATTGGTGAGGGTGAGGGTGAAGGTGAGGTTTAGGGTTAGGGTTAGGGATACTGTGAGGGCTAGGATGAGGGTGAGGGTTAAGGTGAAGGTGAGGGAGAGGGTTTCGTTTTGGTAAGGGTTATGGTTAAGGTTAGGATTAGGTGAGGGTGAGGGTTAGGGTGAGGGTTACCTTTAGGGGGAGGTTTAGGGTTAGGGTTAGGGTGAGTGTTAGGGTTAGGGTGATGTGTAGGGTGATTTTGAGGGTGAGGGTCTGGAAGAGATTTAGGGTTAGCGTGAGGGTTAGCCTGACAGTGAGAGTTACGGTGAGGGTGAGGATTAGGGTTACGTTTATGGTGAAAGTTAGGTTTAGGGTTAGGGTTAGAGATAGGGTGAGGGCTAAGTTGAGGGTGAGTGTTAGGGTGAAGGTTATGGTGAAGGTGAGGGTTTGTGTTAGGTAAGGATTACGGTTAGGTTTAGGGTTAGGTTGAGGGTTAGGTTTAGGATGAGGGTTAGCTTGAGGGGTACAGTTAGGGTTAGGGTGAGAATTAGGGTTAGTGTGAGGGTTAGTGTTGGGTTAGGGTTAGGGTGAGGGTTAGGGTGAGCCTAAGGGTTAGGGTGAGGGTGAGGGTTAGGTTTAGGGTTAGGGTTAGGGTTAGGTTGAGAGTGAGAGTTAGGGTGAGGGTAAGGGTTAGGGTGAGGGTTAGGTTGAGTGTAAGGGTTAGAATTAGCATTAGGGTTACGGAGAGGGTTAGGGTTCAGCTGAAGGTGAGGGTTAGGGTTAGGGTGAGGGTTAAGTTTAAGGCGAGGTTTAGTGTTAGGGTTAGGGTTTGGGTGAGGGTGAGGGTGATGATGAGGGTTAGGGTTAGGGTGAGTGTGAGGGCTAGGGTTAGGGTGAGGGTTAGGGTTAGGCTTAGGGTGAGGTTTAAGGTTAGGTTTAGGGTGAGGGTTAGGGTGAGGGTGAGGGTTTGTGTTAGGTAAGGATTACGGTTATGTTTAGGGTTAGGTTGAGGGTTAGGTTTAGGATGAGGGTTAGCTTGAGGGGTACAGTTAGGGTTAGGGTGAGAATTAGGGTTAGTGTGAGGGTTAGTGTTGGGTTAGGGTTAGGGTGAGGGTTAGGGTGAGCCTAAGGTTTAGGGTGAGGGTGAGGGTTAGGGTTAGGGTTAGGTTGAGAGTGAGAGTTAGGGTGAGGGTAAGGGTTAGGGTGAGGGTTAGGTTGAGTGTAAGGGTTAGAATTAGCATTAGGGTTAGGGAGAGGGTTAGGGTGAGGGTTAGGGTTCAGCTGAGGTTAGGGTGAGGGTTAAGTTTAAGGCGAGGTTTAGTGTTAGGGTTAGGGTTAGGGTGAGGGTGAGGGTGATGGTGAGGGTTAGGGTTAGGGTGAGTGTGAGGGTTAGGGTGAGGGTTATGGTTAGGCTCAAGGTGAGGTTTAAGGTTAGGTTTAGGGTGAGGGTTAGGGTGAGAGGTAGGGTTAGGGTTGGGTTAGTGTGAGGGCTAGGGTGAAAGTAAGGGTTAGGGTGTGGGGGAGGGTTAGGGTTACGGTGATGGTTTGGGTTAGGTTTAGGCTGAGTGTTAGGTTGAGGGTTTGTGTTAGGTCTAGGCTTAGGGTGCAGGTTAGGGTTAGGTTTAGGGTTACGGTTCGGTGAGTTGTAGGGTTAGGGTTAGGGTTAGTGTGAGGGTTAATGTGAGGGTGAGTGTAGGGTTAGCATTAGGGTTAGGGTGAGGGTGAGGTTTAGGATTAGGTTTAGGGTGAGAGCTAGGGTGAGGGTGAGGGTTAGGGTTAGGGATAGAGTGAGGATTAAAGGTTAGGGTTAGGGTTAGGGTGAGGGTTAGGGTTAGGGTGAGGGTTATGGTTAGCATTAGGGTTAGGGTTAGTATTAGCCTGAGGGTTAGGGTTAGATTTAGGTTTAGTTTGAGGGTGAGGGTGAGGTTTAACCTTAGAGTTAGGGTGAGGGTTAAGTTTAGGATGAGGGTTAGGGTTATTGTTAGGGTTAGGGTGAGGGTGAGGCTTAGGTTTAGGGTGAGGTTTAGGTTTAGGTTGATGGTTAGGTTAGTGTGAGGGTTAGTGTTGGGGTTAGGGTTAGTGTTAGGTTGAGGGTAAGTGTTAGTGTGCGGTTAAGGATTAGGGTGAGGTTTAGGGTTAGGGTTAAGTTTAGGATTAGGGTGAGGGTGATGTTTAGGGTTAGAGTTAAGGTTAGTTTGAGGGTCAGGGTAAGGTTTAGTGTTAGGGTTTGGGTTATGGTGAGGTTTAGGGTGGAGGTGAGGGTTAGGGTTAGGTTTAGGATTAGGATTACGATTAGGGTTAGGGTGAGGGTGAGTGTGAGGGTTAGGTTTAGGGTTAGGATTAGACTTAGGTTGAGGGTGTGGGTGAGGGTTAGGGTGAGGTTTAGGCTTAGGCTTAGAGATAGAGTATGGGCTAGGGTGAGGGTGAGGGTTTGGGTTAGGGTTAGGGTATGGGTTAGGGTGAGGGTTAGGGTTAGGGTTATTGTTGGGGTTAGGGTTGGGGTTAGGTATAGGCTTAGTGTTAGGTGGATGGTGAGGGTGAGGGTGAGGGTTAGGGTTAGTGTGAGGGTTAGGGTTAGAGTGAGAGTTAGGGTAAGGGTTAGGGTTAGGGTCAGCCTGAGGTTAAGGGTTAGGTTGAGATTTAGTGTGAGGGTGAGGGTTAGGGTTAGGGTTAGGGTGAGGGTGAGGTTAAGGGTTAGGGTGAGATTTAGTGTTAGGCTGAGGTATAGGGTTAGGCTAAGGGTGAGGGCTAGGGTGAGGTTTAGGTTTAGGTTTAGGGTGAGGTTTAGAGTGTGGTTTAGGGTTAGGTTTAGTGTGAGCGTTAGGGTAAGGGTAATTGTTCGGGTGAGGGTTAGGGTGAGGATGAGTGATAGGGTTACTGTTAGGGGTAGGGTGAGGGTTAGAGTTAGGGTTTAGCGTTAGTGTGAGGGTTTTGTTTAGTGTTAGGGTTACGGTTATGGTGAGGTTTAGGGTGGGGGTGAGGGTTAGGGTTAGGATTAGTATTAGGGTTAACGTGAGGGTGAATGTGAGGGTTTGGGTTAGGGTTAATGCTAGGATTAGACTTAGGGTGAGGGTGAGGGTGAGGGCAAGGGTTAGGTTTAGGGTGAGGTTTAGGGTTAGGGTTATGGTGAGGGTTCGGGTGAGGGTGAGTGTGAGAGTGAGGGTGAGGGTTAGGGTGTTGATGATGGTTAGTGTTAGCGTGAGGTTTAAGGTGACGGTGACGGTTTGGGTGAGGGTGATGGTTAGAGTTAGTGTGAGTATTAGGTTTAGGGTTAGGGTTAAGGTTATGGTGAGGGTAAGGGTTAGGGTTAGGTTTAGAGTGAGGGTCAGGGTTAGGGTTAGCTTTAGGGTTACGCTGAGGTATAGGGTTTGGGTTAGGGTTAGGGTTAGGGTGAGGTTGAGGGTTAGATTTAGGGTTTAATTGAGGTTTAGGGTTAGGGTGAGGGTTAGGGATAGGGTTAGGGTTAGGGTGAGGGTTATTGTTAGGGTTCGGGTTTGAGTTAGGTTGAGTATGAGGGTGAGGGTTAGTGTTAGGATTATGGTTAGGGTTGGTGTTAGGCAGAGGGTGAGGGTGAGGGTGAGGGTTAGGTTTAGTGTTAGGGTTAGGGTGAGTGGTAGGGTTAGGGATAGGGTGAGGTTTAGGGTTAGGGTGAGGGTTTGGGTTAGTTTGAGTGTTAGGGTGAAGGTGTGTTTGAGTTTGAGGGTTAAGGTTAGTGTGATGGTGACGGTGAGGTTTAGGGTTAGGATTCTGGTTAGGATTAGGTTGAGGGTGAGGGTTGGGGTTAGGGTTAGGGTGAGGGTGAGGGTGGGTGTTAGGGTTAGGGTTAGGTTTAGGATTAGGTTTAGGTTTAGGTTAAGGGTAAGGTTTAGGGTGAGTGTTAGGTTTAGGGTTAGGGTGAGGGTTAGGGTGAGGGTTAGGGTTAGGGTTAGGGTTAGGGTCAGGTGTAGGTTGAGGGTTAGGATTAGGGTAAGGACTAGGTTTAGGCTGAGGGTGAGGGTGAGGTTGATGGTGAGGGTTAGGGTTAGAGTGAGGGTTAGTGTGAGGGTGAGGGGGAAGGGGAGAATTTGGTTTAGGGTTAGAGTTAGGTTGAGGGTGAGGGTTAGGATTAGGGGTAGCAGTAGGTTTAGGCTGAGGGTGAGGGTGAGGTTGAGGGTGAGGGTTAGGGTTAGGGTGAGGCTAAGGGTTAGGGTTAGGGTGAGGCTAAGGGTTAGGGTGATTTTTAGGGTGCCGCTGAGAGTTAGGGTGAGGGTGAGTTTGAGTGTGAGGTTTAGGGTGAGTGTGAGGGTGAGTGTGAGTTTGACGATTAGGATTAGGTTTAGGATGATTGTAAGGGTTATCTTTAGGATTATGGTTAGTGTAAGGCTTAGGCTGAGGGTGAGGGTGAGGGTGAGGGTTAGGGTTAGGGTTAGGTTGAGGGTTAGGGTTAGTGTGAGGGTTAGAGCGAGGGTGAGGTTCACGTTCAGGTAGAGGTTGAGAGTGACATTGAAGGTGAGGGTTAGGGTTAGGGTTATGGTTAGGTTGAGGGTGAGGGTGAGGGTTAGGGTTAGGGTTAGTGTTATTTTTATGGTTAGGGTTAGGGATAGTAATAAGGTGAGAGTAAGGGTGAGGGTTAGCATGAGGGTGATGGTTACGGTTATGGTTATGGTGAGGGTGAGGGTGAGACTTAGGGTTAGGATTAGGGTTAGGGTTAGGGTTAGGATGAGGGTTGGGCTGAGGGTTAGAGTTAGGGTTAGTGTGAGGTTTAGGTTTAAGGTTATGGTTAGGGTGAGGGCAAGGGTTATGGTGAGGGTTAGGTTGAGTTTGAGGGTTAGGGTTAGGGAGACGGTTAGGGTGAGATTTAGGGTTAATGTTAGGGTTAAGGTTAGGGTTAGTCTAATGGTTATAGTGAGAGTTACTGTGAGGGTGAGGGTTTGGGTTAGGGTGAGGGTAAGTGTTAGGGTGAGGGTTAGTGTGAGGGTTTGGGTTCGGGTTAGCATTAGGGTTAGGTTCACGGTGAAGGTTAGGTTGAGGTTTAGTGTCATTGTTCGGGATAGGGTGTGTATTAGGGTTAGTGTGAGGGTGAGGGTCTGGATTAGGGTTAGGTTTAGATTTAGGGTGAGGGTGAGGGTGAGGGTTAGAATTAGTATTAGGGTTAGGGTTAGAGTTAGGTCACATTGACTGTGAGGGTTAGGGTTTGGGTTTGAATTAGGCTGAGGTTGATCGTGAGGGTTAGGGTTAGGATTAGGGTTAGGGTTATGGTTAGGTTTAGGATGAGGGTGAGGGTGAGGCTTATGGTTAGGTTTAGGGTGAAGTTTAGGTTTAGGGTGAGGGCTATGGTGAGGTTGAGTGTTAGGGTGAGTGTGAGGGTGAGGTTGAGGGTTTCTATTAGGTAATGGTTAGGGTTAGGGTTAGGGTGAGAATTAGGTTGAGGGTGAGGTTTAGGTTGAAGGTTAGAGTTAGGGTGAGGATTAGGGTGAGGCTGAGTGTTAGGGTGAGGATTAGTGTTATGGCGAGGATTAGGATTAGGGTTATGTTGATGCTGAGGGTTAGGTATACAGTAAGGTATAGGGTTACGGTGAGGGTTAGGGTTAGGGTTAGGGTTAGGGTGAGGGTGAGGTTGAGGGTTAGGTTAGGGTGAGGTTTAGGGTTAGGGTTAGGGTTAGTGTAAGGGTTAGAGTTAGGGTGAAGGTTAGGATTAGGGTTAGGGTGAGGTTTATGGTGAGGGTTTTGTTTAGAGTTAGGGTGAGTGTGAGGTTTAAGGTTAGGGTGAGTTTTAGGTTTAGGGTGAGGGCTACAGTGAGGGTGAGGTTTAGGGTGAGTGCAAGGGTGAGGGTTTCAGTTAGGTAATGATTAAGGTTAGGGTTGGGGTGAGGATTAGGGTAGGGTGAGGTTTAGGTTGAGGGTTAGGGTTAAGGTGAGGGTTAGGGTGAGGCTGAGGGTTAAGGTTTGGGTTCGGGTTCGGGTGAGGGTGATGGTGAAGGTGAGGTTGTGGATTAGGGTTAGGTTTAGGCTGAGGGTTAGGGTGACTTTCAAGGTTAGGGTGAGGGTGAGGGTTAGGATTAGGGTTAGGGTGAGGGTTAGGTTTAGGGTGAGGTTTTGGGTGATGGGTTGGGTTAGGGTTAGGGAGAGGGTTAGGGTTAGGGTGAGAGTTAGGTTTAGTTTGAGGGTTAGGTTGAAGTTGAGTTTGAAGTTGAGGGTTAGGGTGAGGGTGATGGTGACGGTGAGATTTAGGGTTAGGATTCGGGTTAGGGTTAGGGTGAGGTTTAGGGTTAGGGTTTGGGTTAGGTGAGGGTAGGTGGAGGATGAGGGTTAGGGTTAGGGTTAGGATTAGGGTTAGACTTAAGGTAAGGATTAGGGTTAGGGTGAGTGTTAGGTTTGGGGTTAGGTTGAGGGTTAGGGTTTGGTTTAGGTTTAGGGTGAGGGTTAGGGTAAGGATTAGTGTGAGAGTGAGGGTTAGAGTGAGGGTAGGGTTAAGGATAGGGTAAGGGTTAGGGTAAGGTTGAGGGTTAGTTTTAGGTTTAGTGTTAGGGTGAGGGTGATGCTGAGGGTTAGGGTTAGGGTTAGTGTGAGGATAAGGGTTAGGGTGAGGATTAAGTTGAGGGTGAGGGTTAGGGTTAGCATAAGGTTTAGGGTGAGAGATAAGGTTAGGCTTAGGGTTAGGTAAGGGTTAGGGTTAGGGTTAGGTAAGGGTTAGGGTTAGGGTAAGGGTTAGGGTTAGGCTTAGTGTTAGGGTTAGGGTTAGGGTGAGGGTTAGGCTTAGGGTTAGGTTTAGGGTGATGGTTAGGTTTATGGTGATGTTTAGGGTGACAGTGAGGGTTAGAGTGAGGGTGAGGTTGAGCGTGAGGATTATGGTTAGGGTGAGGGTGAGTGGGAGGGTGACGGTGAGGGTTAGGTTTACAGTTAGGTTTAGGGTGAGGGTAAGAGTTAGGGTTAGGGTAAGGGTTAGGCTGAGGGTGAGGGTGACTGTGAGGTTGAGGTTGAGGGTTTCGGTTAGGTAAGGGTTAGGGTTAGGGTTAGGGTGAGGGTGAGGTTAAGGGTAAGGTTTATTAGGGTCAGGGTTAGGGTGAGGGTGAGGGTTAGGTTTAGTATTAGGGTTAGGGTTAGGGTAAAGTTGTATGTTAGGTTTAGGGTTAGGGTTAGGATGCACATTAGGGCTAGGGTGAGAGTGAGGGTGAGGGTGAGGGTTATGGTTAGGATTAGGTTTAGGTTTAGGTTGAGGCTGAGGGTGAGGCTGAGGGTGAGTGTTAAGATTAGGGTTAGGTTTAGGGTGAGAGCTAGGGTGAGGGTGATATTTTTGGTTAGAAAATGTTCAGGGTTAGGTTTAGGGTGAGGATTGGGGTGAGGGTGAGGTTTAAGGTGAGGTTTACGGTTAGGGTGAGGGTTAGGGTTAGGGTGACGGTTAAGGTTATGGTGATATTTAGGGTGAGGGTGAAGGTGAGAGTGAGGGTTCGGGTGAGGGTTAGGGTTAGGGTGAGGGTTAGGGTTAGGGTTAGGGTTAGGATTAGGGTGAGGGTGAGGGTGAGGGTAGGGATTAGGATGACAGTTAGCGTGAGGGTGAGGTTTATGGTTAGGTTTAGGGGTATGGTGAGGGTCAGGGTGAGGGTTAGTTTTTGGGTTAGGTTGAGGGTTAGGGTGAAGGTTAGGGTTAGGGTTACGGTTTGGGTTAGTGTTAGGGAGAGGGTGAGGCTGAGGGTTAGGGTAAGAATGAGGGTTAGGGTTAGTGTGAGGGTGAGGGTTAGGTTTAGGGTGAGGATTATGTTTAGGGTGAGGGTGAGCGTTATGTTTAGGACTAGGGTTAGGTTTAGGCTTAAGGTGAGGGTGAGGTTGAGCGTGAGGGTTAGGGTTAGGGCTAGGTTTAGGGTGAGGGTTAGGTTTAGGGTGAGGGTTAGTGTTAGTGTTAGGGATAGGGTTAGGATGAGCGTTAGGCTGAGGGTTAGGTTTAGGGTTAGTGTGAGGGTTAGGGTTAAGTTTAGGTTTAGAATTAGTGTTTGGTTAGGGTGAAGGTTAGTTTTAGGTTTAGGGTTAGGATAAGATTGAGGCTGCGGGTTAGGTTTAGGGTTAGTGTGAGGGTTATGTTTAGCGTTAGGGTTAGGGTGTGGGCTACGGTAAGGGTGAGGGTTAGGTTCAGGGTTGAGTTTAGGTAATGGTTAAGGTTAGGTTAGGGTGAGGATTAGGGTGAGTTTGAGGTTTAAGATGAGTGTTAGGGTTATGGTGACCGTTAAGGTTACGATTAGAGTGAGGGTTAGTGTAAGGGTGATGTTTAGGGTGAGGGTGAGGGTGAAGGTTCGGCTGAGGGGGAGGGTTAAGTTTAGGGTTAGCTTGAGGGTTAGGGTTAGGGTTGGGTTAGGGTTAGAGTTAGGGTGAGCGTGAGGGTTAGGGTGAGGGGTAGGGATAGGTTTAGGGTGAGGGTTTGGGTTAGTGTGAAGGTTAGGGTTAGGTGAAGGTGAGGGTAAGGGTTAGGGTGAGGGTTAGGGTGAGGTTTAGTGTTAGTGTGAGGGTTAGGGTTATTGTTAGGGTTAGGGTGCGGGTGAGGGTGAGGGTGAGGATTAGGGTTAGGGTAGGGTTAGGTTTATGCTGAGGTTGAGGGTGAGGGTGAGGTTGATGGTTAGTGTTAGGGTTAGGGTGAGGGTGAGGGCTTGTGTGAGGGTGAGGGTTAGTGTGAGGTTGAGTGTGAGGGTTTCGTTTATGTCAGGGTTAGGGTTAGGGTGAGGATTAAGGTGAGGTTGATGGTGAGTGTCGTTTACATCAGGGTTAGGGTTAAGCTGAGTTTAGGTTTAGGGTGAGGGTTAGGGTTAGGGTTAGGGTGTGGATTAAGTTTAGGGTGACATTTAGGGTGAGGGTGAGGGTTAGGGTGACAGGGTGAGGTTTAGGGTTAGTGTTAGGATTAGGGTTCAGGTGAGGGTGAGGATTAGGGTTAGAGTTAGAGTTATGGGGAGGCTTAAATTGAGGGTCAGGTTTAGGGTTAGTGTTAGGGTTAGGGTAAGTCTGAGGGTTATGTGGAGTTATAGAGTTAGGGTTAGGGTTAGGGTTAGGATGAGCTTTAGGCTGAGGGTTAGGGTTACGGTTAGTCTGAGGGTTAGGGTTAGGTTAGGGTTAGGGTTAGGTTTTGGTTAGCGTGAAGGTTAGTTTTAGGTTTAGGGTTCAGATAAGGTTTAGGCAGAGGGTTAGGGTTAGGGTTAGTGTTAGGGATAGGTTTAGGGTTAGGATTAGGGTGTGGACTATGGTGAGGGTGAGGATTAGGGTGAAGGTTAGGGTTAGGGTTAGGGTTAGGGTCAGGGGTAGGTTGAGGGTTAGGATTAGTTTAAGGACTAGGGTTAGGCTGAGGGGGAGGGGGATGTTGAGGGTGAGCGTTAGGGTTAGAGTGATGGTTAGAGTGAGGGTGAGGGGGAAGGGGAGAGTTTGGTTTAGGCTTAGAGTTAGGTTGAGGGTGAGGGTTAGGATTAAGGTTAACCCTAAGTTTAGGCTGAGGGTCAGGGTGAGGTTGAAGGTGAGGTTTAGGGTTAGGGTGAGGGTTAGGTTTAGGGTTAGGTTTTAGGTGAGGGTTAGGGTTAGGGTTAGGGTTAGGTTTAGGGTTAAGGTTTGGTTAGGGTGAAGGTTAGTTTTAGGTTTAGGGTTAGGATAAGGTTTAGGCTGAGATTTAGGGTTATGGTTAGTGTGAGGGTTAGGGTTAGGGTTAGTGTTAGGGTTAGCTTTAGGCTGAGGTTGAGGGTGAGGGTGAGGGTGAGATTGAGGGTTAGAGTTACAGTTACGGTGAGGGAGAGGGCTAGGGTGAGGGTGAGGGTTAGTGTGAGGGTGAGGGTATCGTTTACGTCAGGGTTAGGGTTAAGATGAGGTTAGGGTTATTGTAAGGGTTAGAGTTAGGGTTAGGGTGAGGTTTATGGTTAGGGTGATGTTTAGGGTGAGGGTGAAGGTTAGGTGAGGGTGAGGGTTAGGGTAAGGGTGAGGGTGAGGGTTAGGATTGGGAATAGGGTTAGGGTTAGGGTTAGGCTGAAGGTGCGGGTGAGGGTGAGGCTGAGGGTTAGGTTTAAGGTTAGTGTTAGGGTTAGTGTTAGGCTGATGGTTATGGTTAATGTGAGAGTTATGGTTAGGGATAGGGTTAGGGTTAGGGTGAGGGAAAAGGTTAGAGTGAGGTTTAGGGTGAGGTTGAATGTTAGGGTTAGGGTTAGGATTAGGTTGAGGGCTAGGGTGAGGGTGAGGGTTAGTGTGAGGGTGAGGGTTAAGATTATTTTTGGGTTAGGTTTAGGATGAGGATTAAGTTGAGGGTGAGGGTTAAGCTGAGGTTAAGGTTAAGGTGAGGGTTTGTGTTTGGTGAGGGTGAGGGTGAGGATGAGGGTTAGTGTGAGTTTAAGGTTGAGGGTTTCTTTTAGCCAAGGGTTAGGCTTACGGGGAGGAATAGGGTGAGATTGAGGATTAGGTTTTGGGTTAGGGTTAGAGTGATGGTTAGAGCTAGGGTTATGGTGATGGTTAGGGTTTGGGTGATGTTTAGCGTGAGGGTGAGGGTTAAGGTGAGGGTGAGGGTTAGGGTGTGGGTGAGGATTAGGGTTAGGTTGAGTGTTAGTGTTAGGTTAAGGGTGAGTGTGAGGGTGAGGGTTAGGGTTATCGTTAGGGTTAGGTTGAGGGTTTGGATTAGGATTAGGGTTAGTGTGAGGGTTAGAGTGAAGGGTAGCGTTAGGTTTAGGGTGAGGGTTAGGGTGACGGTGAGGCTTAGGGTGAGGGTGTGTGTGAGGGTAAGGGTTAGGTGTAGGGTTAGGGTGAGTTTAAGTGTGAGGCTTAGGTTTAGGAATAGGGTTAGGTTTAGGGTTAGGGTGAGTTTAAGGGGGTGTATGAGGCTTAGGTTTAGCGTGAGGATTAGGGTTATAGTTAGGTTTATGGTGAGGGTAAAGTTAGGGTGAGTTTCAGTGTGAATGCTAGGGTTAGGGTTAGGGTGAGGGTGAGGTATAGGGTTTGGGTTAGGCTTAGAGTGAGGGTTAGGGATAGGTTTAGGCTTTGGGTGAGGGTGAGGGTGAGGTTTAGGATTAGGTTTAGGGTTAGAGTTAGGGTGAGGGTGAGGGTTAGGGTTAGTATTAGAGTTAGCCTGAGGGTGAGTGGGAGGGTTAGGGATAGGGTGAGTTTTATGGGTAGGGTTACGGTTAGGGTGACGGGTAGGGTTACGGTTAGGGTTAGGATGAGCGTTAGGCTGAGGGTTAGGTTTAGGGTTAGTGTGAGAGTTAGGTTTAGGCTTTGGGTGAGGGTTAGGGTTAGGTTTAGGGATAGGATAAGGGTTAGGTTGAGGGTTAGGTTTAGGGTTAGTTTGAGGGTTAGGTTTAGGGTTAGGGTTAGGGTCAGGGTAAAGGTTAGGGTGAGGGTTAGGGTGAGGGTGAGGGTAAAGGTTAGGGTGAGGGTTAGGGCAAGGGTGAGGGTTAGGGTTAGGGTGAGCGTTAGGTTGCAGGTTAGGCTGAGGTTTAGGGTGAGGGTAAGGGTTTGGGTGATGGTAAGTTTGTGAGTGAGGGATAGGATTATGTTGTGTGTAAGGGTTAGGGTGAGGGTTACGGTGAGGGTTAGGGTTAGGTTGGGGGTTAGGGTTAGAGTTAGGTTGAGGGTTAGGGTTAGGGTGATGTTTATTGTGAGAGTATGGTTTAGGGTGAGGGTGAGTATTCGGCTGAGCGTGAGGGTTAGGATGAGGGTGAGGCTTAGGGTTACAGTTTGGGTTAGGGAGAGGGGTAGTGTGAGCATTAGGGTTAGGATTAGGGTTAGAGCGAGGATGAGGGTGAGGGTTAGGGTGTGGGTAAGTGTTATGGTTAGGGTTAGGGTTAGTGCTAAGGTGAGGATGAGGGTTAGTGTGAGGGTGAGGGTTACATTTACGTTTGGGTTAGGGTTAGGGTGAGGATTAGGTTGAGGGTGAGGGTTAAGCTGAGCTTAGGGTTAGAATGAGGGTTTGTGTTCGGTGAGGGTGTGGGTGAGGGTGAGGGTTAGTGTTAAGGTTAGGTTTAGGTTGAGGGTTATTGTGAGGGTTAGGATTAGGAATAGGTTTAGGGTTACGGTGAGTGTGAGGGTCAGTGTGAGGGTGAAGGTTAGGGTTAGGTTTAGGGTTATGTTTAGGGTGAGGGTTATGGCTAGTGTGAGGGTTATGATTAGGGTTAGGGTTAGGGTGAGGGTGAGGGTAACGGTTAGGGTAAGGGTTAGGGTGAATGTGAGGATTAGGGTTCGGGTTAGGGTTAGTGTTTGGGTGAGGGCTAGGGTCAGGGTGAGGGTTAGTGTGAGGGTTAGGTTGAGGGTTTCTTTTCGGTCAGGGTTAGGGTTATGGTGAGGATTAGCATGAGGGTGAGTGTTAGTGTTAGGGTGATGTTTAGGGTGCGGATGAGGGTGAGGGTGAGGGTGAGGGTGAAGGTTCAGGTGAGGGTGAAGTTTAGGTGTGGTTGAGGATTAGGGTTATGGTTAGGGATATTGTGAGGGTAAGGTATAGTGTGAGGTTTATTGTGAGGATGAGGGTTATGGTTAGTGTTAGGGTTAGGGTGAAGTTTAGGTTGAGGGTTAGGTTTTGGTTTAGGGTTAGGGTGAGGGTGAGATATAGGGTGAGTTTTAGTGTTAGGGTGAGGGTTAGGTTTAGGGTTAGAGTTAGGGTGAGGGTGAGGGTTAGGATTAGGGTAAGGATTAGGGTTAGGCTGAGGGTGAGGGTGACTGTAAGAGTGAGGGTTAGGGTTAGGGTGAGGGTTAGGTTTAGGGTGAGGGCTAGGGTTAGGGTGAGGGTGAGGGTGAGGATTAGGGTGAGGGTGAGGGTGTGGGTAAATGTTAGGGTGAGGGTTAGGGCGTGGGTGAGGGTTGGGCTTAGGGTGAGGGTAAGGGTTATAGTGAGGTTAAGGGTAAGGTTGTGGGTTAGGGTGAGGGTGAGGGTTAAGATTAGCATTAGGGTTAGGGTGAGGGTGAGGGTTAGGGTTAGGATGAGGGTTAGGTTTAGATTTAGGGTTAGGGTGAGTGTTAGGGTTAGGGTTAAGGTGAGATTTAGGTTGAGGTGGAGGGATATGGTTAGGTTGAGGGTTAGGATTAGTGTGAAGTTTAGGGTTAGGGTTAGGTTTAGTGTGAGGATACTGTTTAGGGTGAGGGTTAGTTTGAGGGTGAGGGTTAGGGTGAGCGTTAGGGTTAGGTTCAGTGTGAGGATTAGGGTTAAGGTGATGCTTAGGGTGAGGTTGAGGGTTAGTGTTAGGGGGAAGGGGAGTTTGAGGGAGAGGGTTAGGGTGAGGGTGCGGGTGAGGTTAGTTTAGGATTAGGGTTAGAGTTAGGGTTAGGCTGAGTGTGACGGGGGAAGTGAGGGTGAGGGTTAGGGTTAAGGCTAGAGTGAGGGTTAGGGTTAGTGTGAGCGTTAATGTGATGGTGAGGTTCAGCATGAGGGTAATGTTTAGAATGAGGGTGAGGGCGAGGTTGAGGGTTAGGGTTAGGATGAGTTTTAGGGTTAGGGTTAGGGTTAGAGTTATTATTAGGGTTAGAGTAAGCCTGAGAGAGAAGGGGAGGTTGAGGGTGAGGGTGAGGGTTAAGGTTAGGGTTAGGGTGAGGACATGGGTGAGGGTGAGGGTTAGGCTGAGTGTGAGGGTGAGAGTATCTGTTAGGTAAAAGTTACGGTTAGGGTGAGGATTAGGGCGAGGGTGAGGATTAAGCTGAGGTTAGGTTCAGAGTGAGGGTTAAGGTTAGGTTGAAGGTGAGGATTAGGGTTAGGGTGATGTTTAGGGTGAGGGTGAGGGTTAGGTTGAGGGAGAGGGTGAGGGTGATGGTTAGGGTTAGGGTTAGGGTTAGGTTTAGTTTGACGGTGAGTGTTAGGATTAGGAATAGGATTAGGGTGAGGGTCAGGGTGAGGGGGAAGGTTAGGGTCAGCGTTATGGTTAGGGTTAGAGTGAGGGTTATGGTTAGTGTGAGGGTTATGGTTAGGGTTAGGGTAAGGGAAAGGGTTAGGCTGAGGGTTAGGGTGAGTGTGAGCGTTTGGATTAGGGTTTGTGTTAGGGTTAGGGTGAGGGTTAGGGTTTGGGTGATGTTTAGAGTGAGGGTGAGGGTTAGGGTGAGTATGAGGGTTTGGGTTCAGGTGATTGTTAGGTTGTGGGTGAGCATTAGGTTTAGGGTGAGGGATAGCGTTAGGGGTAGGTTTACGGTTAGGTTGAGGGTTAGGGTAAGCATTAGGATTAGGGTAAGTGGTAGGGAGAGGGGTAGGTTTAGGTTTAGGGTGAGGTTTAGAGTGAGGGTGAGGGTTAGGTTGAGGGTCTGGGTGAGGGTTAGGGTTAGGTTTTGGGTTAGAGTTAGGGTGAGTTTGAGGGTGAAGGTTAGGTTTAGGATTAGGGTGAGGGTTAAGGTTATGTTGAGGCTTAGGGACAATGTTAGGGTTAGGGTAACTGTGAGGGTGAGTGTTAGGGTTAGGTTTAGGGTTACAGTTATGGTGAGGGTGAGGGTTAGGATTAGGGTGAGGGTTAGGATGAGGGTTAGGCTGAAGGTTAGGATTAGGTTAGGGTGAGGTTTAGGGCTACGTTTAGGGTTAGGATAAGGGTTAGGCTGAGGGTTAGGGTTAGGGTTACCGTGAGCGTTAGGTTTAGGGGTAGGCTAAGGGTTAAGGTGAGGGTAAATGTTAGGGTGAGAGTTAGGGTGAGGGTGAGTTTTAGGGTTAGGGTGAGGGTTAGGGTCAAGTTTAAGTTTAGGTTTAGGGTTAGGGTGAGGGTAAGGGTTTGGGTAAGTCTTAGGGTGAAGTTGAGGTTGAGGGTGAGTGTTAGCATCAAGGTTAGGTTTAGGTTTAGGGTTTGGGTGAGGTTTAGGGTTGGGGTAAGTGTTAGGGTGAGGTTTAGGGTCAGGGTGAGGGTTAGGGTTAGGGTGAGGGTAAGTGTTAAGGTGAGGTTTAGGGTGAGGCTGAGGGTTAGGGTTAGCATTAGGGTGAGGGTGAGGGTGAGGGTTACGGTGAATTTTGGGTCAAGATTAACGATAGGGTGAGGATTAGGGTTAGGGTTAGTTTGAGAGTGAGGTTTAGGGTGAGGGGTAACATTAGAGTTTGGGTGAGGGTTAGGTTTAGTGTGAGGGTTAGGGTTAGGGTTAGGGTGACAGTAAGGGTTAGGGTGAGGGTTAGGGTGAGTGTGAGGTAGGGTGAGGGTTAGGGTTAGGGATAGGTTTAGGGTTGGGGTGAGGGTTAAGTTTAGGGTTAGGATTAGAGTTAAGTTGAGGGTAAGGCTTAGGGTGAGGTTTAGGGTGAGGTAGAGTGTTAGGGTTAGGGCGAGTGTGAGGGTGAGGGTGAGGGTTAGTGTTAGGATGAGGGTTAGGGTTGGGGTTAGGGTGAGGGTCAGGGTGAGGGTGAGGGTTAGTATTAGGATGAGGGTTAGGGTTAGGGTGATGGTTAGGGTTAGGGTTAGGGTGAGTGTTAGCTTTAGGGTTATGTTTAGTGTGAGGGTGTGTGTTAGGGTGAGGGTGAGTGTTAGTGTGAGAGTTAGAGTTAGGGTTAGGTTTAGGGATACGTTTAGGGTGAGGGTAAGGTTTAGGGTGAGGGTTAGCGTGAGGGTGAGGGTTAAGGTTAGCGTGAGGGTTAGGGTTAGGGTTAGGGTTAGGATGAGGTTTAGGTTCAGGGTTAGGGTTAGGTTTAGGGTTAGTGTGAGGTTTCCGGTTAGGGTGAGGGTTGGGGTTAGGTTTAGGTTTAGTATAAAGGATAGGGTGAGGGTTAGGTTTACAGTTAGTGTGAGTGTTAGGTTTAGGGTTCGGTTTTGGGTTATGTTGAGGGTAAAGTTTAGGGTGAGGGTTAGGGTGAGGCTGAGGGTTAGTGTTAGTGTGAAGTTTAGGTTGAGGGTTAGGATTAGATTTACGGTTAGGTAAAGCTGAGGGTAAAGGGGAGGTTGAGGGGGAGGTTTAGGGTTAAGGTGAGGGATAGGTTGAGGATTTGGGTTACGGTTAGATTTAGGGTGAGGGTTAGGCTGAGTGGTAGGGTTAGGTTTAGGTTGAGGCTTAGGTTTAGTGTGAGGTTTAGGGTTAGGGGTAGGGTGAGGGTTAGGTTTAGTGTGTTGGTTAGGTTTAGGGTTAGGGTGAGGTTTAGGTTAATGTGAGGGTTACGGTTAGGGTTAGGGTGAAGGTAAATTTTAGGGTGAGGTTTAGGGTGAGGGTGAGGTTTAGGGTTAGCATTAGGTTTAGGTTTAAGGTTAGGATGAGGGTTAGGGTTAGGGTGAGGGTGAGGGTGAGGGTGAGGCTTAGGTTTAGGATTATTGTTAGGGTTAGGGTTCGGGTTCTGGTTAGGTGTAGTGTGAGGGTTAGGGTCAGGGTAAGTGTTAGGGTGAGGGTTAGTGTTATGGTTAGGTTTAGTGTGATGGTCAGGGTGAGGGTTAGGGTTAGTTTGAGGGTTAGCGTTAGGGTGAAGTTTAGGGTTAGGGGTAGGGTGAGAGTTAGGGTTAGGGTTAGTGTTAGGGTTAGAGTGAGGGTTATGGTCAGGGTTAAGTGGAGGATTACGGTGAGGGTTATGGTTAGGGTAAGTGTTAGGGTTAGGGTTAGGCTGAGGGTGAGGGTGAAAGTGAGTGTGAGGGTTAGGGTTAGGGTTAGGGTGAGGGGTAATGTGAGGGGTAGGGTTAGGGTTAGGTTGAGGTTTAGGGTTAGGTTATCGTTAGGGTTAGGGTGAGGGTTATGGTGAGAGTTAGGGTTACGGTTTGGGTTAGGGTTTGGGTTAGGGTGAGACTTAGTGTTAGGGTGAGGGTGATCGTGTGGATTAGCGTTAGAGTTAGGTTTAGCGTGAGGGTGGGATTGAAGGTTAGGGATTGGATTAGAGTTAAGGTTAGTATAATGCTGAGGGGGAAGGGGAGGTTGAGGGTGAGGATTAGGGTGAGGTTTAGGGTCAGGGTGAGGGTGAGGGTTTCGGTTAGGTAAGTGTTAGGGTGAGGATTAGGATGAGGGTGGGGGTTATGCTGAGGTTAGGTTGAGGGTGAGGGTTTGGGTTAGGGTTAGGGTGAGGGTTAGGGTGAGGGTGATGGTTAGGGTGATGGTGAGGGTTAGGATAAGGGTGAGGGTTAGGGTTAGGGTTAGGGTTAGGGTGAGGGTTAGGGTGAGTGGTAGGTTTAGGGTTAGGGTTAGTTTGCGGGTTATTCTGAGGATAAGGCTTAGGGTGAGCTTTACGTTGAGGGTGAGGGTTAGGATTAGGGTAAGGGTAAGGGTTAGGTTGAGGGATAGGGTGAAAGTGAGGGTTAGGGTTAGCATTAGAGTTAGGGTGAGGGTGAGGTTTATGTTGAGGTGTAGTGTGAGGGTTAGGGTTCGGATGAGGGTTAGGGATAGGGTTAGGGTGAGGATGAGGGTGAGTGTTAGGGTTAGGTTTAGGGTAAGTGTGAGTTTGAAAGTTAGGATTAGGAATAGGGTTAGGGTTAGGGTTAGGCTGAGGGTGAGGGTCAGGGTGAGGGTGAAGGTTAGGGTTAGGGTTAGGATGAGGGTAAGTGTTAGGGTGAAGGTTAGGGTTAGAATCAGGGTTAGGGTGAGGGTTAGGATTTGGGTGATGTTTAGGGTGAGGGTGAGGGTTAGGGTGGGGATGAGGGTTTGGATGGGGGTGAGGGTTCGTGTGATGGTTCCAGTTAGGGTGTGGGTGATGATTAGGTTTAGGGTGAGGGTTAGCATTATGTTTAGGGTTAGTTTGACGGTGAGGGTGAGGGGTAGGGTTAAGGTTAGGTTGAGTGTTAGGGTTATGGTTAGGGTTAGGGTGATGGTTAGGGAGCGGGGTAATGTTAGGTTTAGGGTGAGGTTTAGGGTGAGTGTGAGGATTAGGGTTAGGTTGAGGGTTAGGGTTAGGGTTAGGGTTTGGTTGAGGATGAGGTATAGGGTGAGGTTTAGGGTTAGGGTGATGGTTATGGATAGTGTTAGGTTAGGGTTAGGGTGAGTGTTAGGTTTAGGTTTAGGTATAGAGTTAGGGTGAGGGTGACGGTGAGGGTTAGGATTAGGTTTAGGGTTAGGGTTAGTGTGAGGGTTAGGTTTAGGTTTAGGGTTAGTGTGAGGGTTAGGGTTTGGTTGATGTTTAGGGTGAGGGTGAGGTTTAGGGTGAGTATGAGAGTTTGGGTGTGGTTGTGGGTTCAGGTGAGTTTTCGGGTTAGGGTGTGGGTTGAGGATTAGGGTTAGGGTGAGGGCTATCATTAGTTTTAGGTCTAGTGTGAGGGTGAGGGTGAGGGGTAGGGTTAGGTTGAGGGTTAGGTTTAGGTTTAAGCTGAGGTGAAGGTCATCGTGAGGGTGAAGGTTAGGGTTAGGTTTGTAGTTAGGCTGAGGTTTAAGGTTAGTGTGAGGGTTATGGTTATGGTTATGGTTAGGGTTATGGTGACGGTAAGGGTTAGGGTGAGGGTTAGGGTTAGGGTGAGTGGTAAGGTTAGGGTTAGGGTTAGGGTGAGGGTTTGGGTTTGGGTGATGTTTAGGGTGAGGGTGAGGTTTAGTTTGAGGATGAGAGTTTGGGGGTGGGTGTGGGTTCAGGTGAGATTTCGGGTTAGGGTGTGGATGAGGATTAGGGTTAGGGTGAGCTTTAGGGAGAGGGTGAGGGTTAGCGTTACAGTGAGGGTTCGGGTGAGGTTTAGAGGTAGGGTTATATTTAGGGTTAGCGTGAGGTTTATGATGAAGGTTAGGTTTAGGTTTAGGGTTAGGGTTAGGGTTATGGTGTGGATAACTGTCAGAGTGAGGTTTACGGTGAGGGTGAGGGTTAGGAGGAGGAGGAGTGTTAGTGTTAGAATTAGGGTTAGGTTGATGTTGAGTGTTAGGGTGATGTTAGGGTTAAGTTTAGGGATAGGGTGAGGATTAGTGTTAGGATTAGGCATAGGGTGAGGGTTATGCTGAGTGTTAGGGTTAGATTTAGTGTGAGGGTTAGGTTTAGTGTGAGGATTAGGGTTAGGGTTAGGGTTAGGGTGAGGTTGAGGTTTAGTGTGAGGGTTAGGGTTAGTGTTAGGGTGAGGGTGAGGGTTAGGGTGATGTTTAGGGTGAGGGTGAGGTTTAGGATTAGCATTAGGTTTAGGTTTAAGGTTAGGATGAGGGTTAGGGTTAGAGTGAGGGTGAGGCTTAGGTTTAGGATGAGGGTTAGGGATAGGGTGAGGTTCAGGTTAGGTTTAGGGTTAAGGTTAGGGTCAGGGTAAGTGTTAGGGTGAGGGTTAGAGTTATGGTTAGGTTTAGTGTGAGGGTCAGGATGAGGGTTAGGGTTAGGTTGAGGATTAGGGTTAGGGTGAGGTTTAGGTTTAGGGTTAGGGTGAGAGTTAGGGTTAGGGTTAGTGTTAGGGTGAGGGTGAGGGTTATGGTCAGGGTTAGGTGGAGGATTAAGTTTAGGGTTAGGGTTAGGTAAGTGTTAGGGTTAGGGTTAGGCTGAGGGTGAGGGTGAAACTGAGGTTTAGGGTTAGGGTTAGGATTAGGGTGAGGGGTAGAGTGAGGGGTAGGGTTAGGGTTAGGGTGAGGTTTAGGGTTAGTGTGATGGGTAGGGTTAGGGTTAGTGTGAGGATAAGGGTTAGGTTGAGGGTTAGGTTGAGGGTGTGGTTTAGGGTTATCGTTAGGTTTAGGGTGAGTGTTAGGGTGAGGGTTAGGGTTCAGGTTAGTGTTAGGATTCAGGTTAGGGTGAGGGTTAGGGTTAGGGTGATGTTTAGGGTGAGGGTGAGGGATAGGGTGAGGTTGAGGATTAGGGTTAGTGTTAAGGTTAGGGTGAGGGTTAGGGTGAGTGTTAAGGTTAGGTTTAGGGTTAGGTTGAGGGTGAGGTATAGGGTGAGGGTTAGGCTTAGGGTGAGGGTTAGGGATAATGTTAGGTTAGGGTGAGGGTGAGGGTCAGTGTTAGGTTTAGGTTTACGTTTAGATTTAGGGTGAGGGTGAGGATGAGGGTTAGGATTAGTGTTAGGGTTAGGGTTAGGATGAGGGTTAGGCTGAGGGTTAGGTTTAGGTTTAGTGTGAGGGTTAGGGTTAGTGTTAGGGATAGATTTAGGCTTATCATAAGGTTTAGGCTGAAGGATAGGGTTAGGGTTAGTTTGAGCATTAGGTTTAGGGATAGGTTAAGTGTTACGGTGAAGGTAAGGTTACGGTGAGGTTTAGGGTGAGGGTGAGGGTTAGGATTAGGGTGAGCGTTGTGGTGAAGTTTTAGGGTGAAGTTTTGGGTTAGGTTCAGGGTGAGGGTGAGGGTGTGGGTAAGTTTTAGGGTGAGGGTTGTGTTGAGGGTGAGTTTTTGGTTTAGGGTGAGGGTAAGGGTTAGCATGAGTGTTAGGGTCAGGGTGAGGGTTAGGGTTAGCATTAGGTTTAGGGTGAGGGTTAGGGTGAGTTTTTGCCTTAAGGTTAATGATAGGGTGAAGATTAGGGTTAGGTTTGTGGTGAGCGTTAGGCTGAGGGGAAGGGTTAGTTAGGTTTAGGGTGAGTGTTAGGTTTATTGTGAGGGTTAGGATTAGGGTTAGCGTGACGGTAAGGGTTAGGGTGAAGGTTACGGTGAGTATGAAGTTTAGGGTTAGCATTAGTTTTAGAGTTAGGGTTAGGATGAGTGTTAGTGTTAGGTTTAGAGTTAGGGTTAAGGTGAGGGTGAGGATTCGGGTGAAGGTGATTTTTTCATTCAGGTAAGGGTTAGGGATAGGGTTAGGGTGAGGTATAGGGTGAGGGTGTGGGTTGTCGTTAGGGTTAGATTTAGGGTGAGGGTGAGGTGAAGGTTAGTGTTAGGATGAAGGTTAGGGTGAGGGTGAGGGTGAGGGTGAGGGTGAGAGTTAGGGTTAGGGTTATGGTGAGGGTTAGGGTTGGGTGATGTTTAGTGTGAGGGTAAAGGTTAGGGTGAGGGTGAGTGTTCTGTTGAGAATTAGGGTTAGGGTTAGGGTTAGGGATTGCGTTAATATGAGGGTAGGGGTTAGGGTGAGGGTTACGGTGAGGTTTATGGTTAGGTTGAGTGTTAGGTTTAGGGTTAGGGTTATGGTGAGGGTGAGGGTTAGGGTGAGCAGTAGGTTTAGGGTTAAGTTTAGTTTGCAGGTTAGGTTAAGGGTAAGGGTTAGGGTGAGGTTAAGGGTTGAGGGTGAGTTTTAGGTTTAGGGTGAGGGTAAGGGTTAGGGTGAGGGTTTGGGTTAGGGTTAGGGTTAAGGTGAGGGCTAGGGTGAGGGTGAGGGTTAGGGTTAGTGTTAGGGTGAGTTTTAGGGTTAGGGTTAGGGTTAGGGTGAGGGTTAGGATGAGGGTTAGGGTTATGGTGAGGGTTAGGGTTAGGGTTAGGGTGAGGGTTAGGGTTAGGATAAGGGTTAGGGTGAGGGTGAGTGTTAGGGTTAGGGTAGGGTTAGGATTATTGTTAGTGTTATGGTTATGGTTACGTTTGCAGTGAGGGTTAGGGTTAGGGTTAGGGTTAGGGCTAGGGTGAGGTTTAGGTTTAGGTTGATTGTTAGGGTGAGGGTGAGGGTGAGAGTTAGGATTAGGAATAGAGTTAGTGTTAGGGTTAGGCTGAGGTGAAGGTCATTGTGAGGGTCGAGGTTAGGGTTAGGGTTAAAGTTAGATTCAGGCTTAAGGTTAGTGCGAGGGTGAGGGTGATGGTTAGGGTGAGGTTGAGAGTTAGTTTTAGGGTGAGGGTTAGGATTAGGATGAGTGTTATGGTTAGGGTGAGTATGAGGGTTAGGGTTAGGTTGAGGATTAGGGTTAGGGTGAGGTTTAGGGTTAGGGTTAATGTGAGAGTTAGGGTTAGGGTGATGTTTATTGTGAGGGTGAGGGTGAGTGTTCGGTTCAGGATGAGGGTTCTGTTGAGGGTGAGAGTTAGGGTGTGGTTGAGGGTTAGGGTTACCGTGAGAGTTAGGTTGAGGTGTTGGGATAGGGATAGGTTAGGGTTTGTGTGAGGGTAAGGGTTAGGGTGAGAGTGAGGGTGAGGGTGCCAGTGAGGGTGAGGGTGAGAGTGAGGGTTATAGTTAGGGTTATGTTGGGGCTGAGGGTTAGGGTTAGGATGAGGGTTCAGGTTAGTGTGAGGGTTAGTGTGATGTTGAGGTTCAGGGTGAGGGTGAGTGTTAGAATGAGGTTTAGGTGAGTGTTAGGGTTAGGATTAGGATTAGGTTGAGTTTTAGGGTTAGGGTTAGTGTTAGGGTTATGGTTATTGTTATGGTTAGGGTTAGGGAGATGTTGAGTGTGATGCTGAGGTTTAGCGTTAGGGTTAGGGTTAGGGTTAGGGTGAGCGTGGGATTGAAGGTTAGGGTTAGGATTAGGGTTAGGGTTAGGGTAATGCTGAGGTTGAAGGGGAGGTTGAGGGTGAGGGTTAGGGTTAGGGTTAGGGTTTGGCTGAGGGCTAGGCTGAGGGTGAGGTTGAGGGTGAGGGTTTCGGTTAGGTAAGTGTTAGGGTTAGGGTGAGGATTCGGGTGAGAGTGAGTGTTAAGCTGAGTTTATGTTTAGGTTGAGGGTTAGGGTTAGGGTGACGGTTAGCATTAGGTTTATGGTTAGTTTGAGGGTGAGGGTGAGGGTGAGGGGTAGGATTAGCGTTAGGTTAAGGGTTAGGGTTAGGGTTAGCGTTAGGGTTATGGTTAGGGATAGTGGTAATGTTAGTGTTAGGGTCAGGTTTAGGTATGTGTGCCGGTTAGGGTTAGGTTTAGGGTTAGGTTGAGGGTTAAGGTTTAGGGTTAGGGTTAGGGTGTGGGTTAATGTTAGAGTTAGGGTTAGGGCTAGTTTGAGGGTGAGGGCTAGGTTTAGGAATAGGGTTAAGGTTAGGGTGAGGGTTAGTGTTAGTGTGGGATTAGGGTGATGGTTAGGGAGAGGGGTAATATAAGGTTTAGGGTGAGGTTTAGGTGAGTGTGAGGGTTAGGGTTAGTGTTATGGTTAGGGTGATGGTTAGGTAGAGGGTTAATGTTAGGGTTAACCTTAGGTTTAGGTGAGTTTGAGTGTTAGCGTTAGGGTTAGGGTTAGGTTGAGGGTTAGGGTTAGTGTTATGGTTAGGGTGATGGTTAGGTAGAGGGGTAATGTTAGGGTTAGGGTGAGGTTTAGGTGAGTGTGAGGGTTCGGGTGAGGGTGAGGGTTAGTGAGTGGGTGAGGGTTAGGGTTAGGGTGAGGATTAGGTTTAGGCTTAGGGTTAAGTTTATGGTGAGGGAAAGGGTTAAGGTGAGGTTTAGTGTGAGGATGAGGGTTAGGATTAGTGTTAAGTTTAGGGTGAGGGTTAGAGTGAGGGTTAGGGTTAGGGTTACTATGAGGGTGACATATAGGGTTAGGGTTAGGGTTAGGATGAGGGTTAGGAATAGTGTTAGGTTAAGGTGAGGGTGAGGGTAAGTGTTTTGTTGAGGGTGAGGGTGAGGGTGAGGGTGTGGGTTAGTGTGTGGGTGAGTGTTAGAGTTATGGTGAGGATTAGGTTTAGACTGAGGGTTAAGGTTATGGTCAGGGTAAGGGTTATGCTTTGGTTTAGTGTGAGGGTGAAGGTTAGGGTTAGCGTTAGGGTTAGGGTGAGTGTTAGGGTTAGGGTTAGGGTGAGGGTGAGATATAGGGTGATGGTTAGGGTTAGGGTGATGGTTAGGGTTAGGGTGAGGTTTAGGGATAGTTTTAGGTTAAGGTGAGGATGAGGTTGAGTGTTAGGTTTAGGTTTAGGTTTAGAGTTAGGGTGAGGGTGAGGGTGAAGTTAGGATTAGGGTTAGGTTTAGGGTTAGGATGAGGGTTAGGCTGAGGGTTAGGTTTAGGTTTAGTGTGAGGGTTAGGGTTATGGCTAGGTTTAGGGGTATGGTGAAGGTTAGGGTTAGATTTAGGGTTAGCATAAGTTTTAGGCTGAGGGTTAGGCTTAGGTTAGTGTGAGGGTTAGGTGTAGGGTAAGGGTAAGGGTTAGGGTGAGGGTAACGGTTAGGGTGAGGGTTAGGGTGAGAGTGAGGGTTAGGGTAAGGGTGAGCGTTAGGGTGAAGTATAGGTTTAGGTTTAGTGTTAGGGTGAGGGTGAGGGTGTGGGCAAGTGTTAGGGTGAGGGTTAGTGTGAGGGTGAGTTTTAGATTTAGGGTTAGGTATAGGGTGAGTGTTAGGCTGAGGGGAAGGTTTAGGGTTAGTGTGAGGGTTAGGGTTAGGGTTAGGGTGACTGTAAGGGATAGGGTTCGGGTTAGGGTGAGTGTGAGGTTTAGGGTTAGCATTAGGTTTAGAGTTAGGGTTAGGATGTGTGTTAGGGTTAGGATTAGGTTTAGGGTTAGGGTGTGGGTGAGGCTTAGGTTTAGGTTTAGGGTGAGGGTTCGTTTTAGGGTGAGGGCTAGGGTGAGGGTGAGGATTAGGGTGAGGGTGAGTGTGAGGGTGAGGTTTTCGGTTAGGTAAGGGTTAGGGTTAGGGTTTGGGTGAGGTTTAGGGTGAGGGTGTGAGTTGGGGTTAGGGTAAGGTTTAGGGTCATGGTGAGGGTTAGGGTGAGGTTGAGGGTTAGGGTTAGGGTTTGGGTGAGTGTTAGGGTTAGGGTGATGTTTAGTGTGAGGGCGAGGTTTAGTGTGAGGGTGAGTGTTCTTTTGAGAATAAGGGTTAGGTTTAGGGTGAGAGATAGGGTTATTGTGAGGGTAAAGGTTAGGGTGAGGATTAGGGTTTTGGTGAGTGTGAGGGTTAGGGTGTGCCGTCGGTTTAGGGTTAGGGTTAGTTTGCGGATTAGGGTGAGGGTAAGGGTTAGGGTGAGATTTAGGGTGAGGGTGATGGTTAGGGTTATGGTGCGGGTAAGGATTACGGTGAGGGTTAGGGTGAGGGTTTGGGTTAGGGTTAGGGATAGGGTAAGGATTAAGGTTAGTGTGAGGGTTATGGTGAGGTTTAGGATTAGGGTAAGTGTTAGGATAAGGGTTAGTGTGAGGGTTTGAGTGATGGTGAGGTGTTGGGTTAGTGTTAGGGATAGGGAGGGCATTAGGGTGAGGGTTAAGTTTAGGGTGAGGGTTAGGGTTAGGTTTAGGGTGAGGGTTATGGTTATGGTGATGTTTTTGGTCAGGGTGAGTGTTAAGGTGAGGGTGAGTGTTAGGTTTAGTGTTAGGGTTAGGGTGACGGTGAAGTTGAGGGTGAGTGTTATGTTTAGTATTAGGGTTAGGGTTAGCGTTAGGGTCAGTGTTAGGGTGAGGATAAGGGTTCTGGTGAAGGTGAGGATTAGGGTGTGTGCGAGGGTTAGGGTTAGGGTGAGGATTAGGGTTAGGGTTAGGGTTAAGGTTATGGTGAGTTTAAGGGTTAGGGTGAGATTTAGGGTGAAGTTAAGGGTTAGGGTTATCATTAGAGTTAGGATGAGGGTTTCGATTAGGGTTAGGTTTAGGGTGAGGTTGAGGGTGAGGGTGAGGGTTAGGATTTGTGTTAGTGTGAGGGTTAGGGTTAGTGTGAGGGTGAGGGTGAGGGTGAGGTTTAGGGATATGGTAAGTGTTAGGATGAGGTCTAGGGTTAGTTTTAGCATTAGGGTTAGGGTTAGGGTGAGGATAACAGTGAGGGTTAGGGTTAGGTTCAGGGTTATAGTTAGGGTAAGGGCTAGCGTTAGCATGATGTTGATTGTGAGGGTGAGGTTTAGGGTGAGGGTGAGTGTTAGGGTGAGGGTGAGGGTTCGGTTGAGGGGGAGGATTAGGGTGGGGTTGAGGGTTAGGGTTAGAGTGAGGGTTAGGGTGACTGTGATGGTTAGGGTGAGGGTTAGTGTTAGTGTTAGGGTTAGTGTGATAGTGAGGGTGAGGGTAAGGGTGAGGGTTAGGTTGAGGGTGAGTGTGAGGTTTAGGGTAAGGATTAGGGTTAGTGTGAGTTTTAGGGTTAGGGTTAGGTTGAGGGAGAAGGTTAGGGTTAGGGTTAGAGTTATTTTTAGGGTAAGAGTTAAGGTTAGGGTGAGTGTGAGAGTGAGGTTTAGCGTTAGGGATAGTGTTATGGTTCGGGTGAGGTTGGGGATGAGGGTTAGGGTTAGGATTAGTGTTACGTTTAGGGTTCGGTTGAATGGAGGCAGAAATTTAGGGTGAGGGTTTGGGATAGGGATAGGGTGAGGCTTAGGCTGAGGGTGAGTGTTAGGGTTATCTTAGTGATAGGGTGAGGGTTAGGGTGATGGTAAGGGTTTGGGCGAGGTTTAGGGTGAGGGTTAGGGTTAGGGCGAGGTTTAGGGTGAGGTTGAAGGTTAATGTTAGCATTAGGCTTAGGGTGAGCATGAGCTTTCGCGTGAGGGTTAGGGTTTGTGTTAGGGATAGGTGATGATTAGGGTTAGGGTTAGGGTGAGGGTGAGGTTTAGGATGTGGGATAGGGTTAGGGTTAGGGTTAGGGTGAGGGTGAGGGTTAGGCTGAGCGTTAGGGTGAGGGTAAGGATTTCAGTTAGGAAAGGCTTAGAGTTACGGTTAGGGTGAGGATTAGGTTGAGGGTGAGGTTTAAGGGGAGGATTAGGGTTAGGTTGAGAATTAGTGTTAGGATTAGGGTGAGGGTCAGGATTAAGGTTAGGGTTAGGGTTAGGGTTATGTGAGGGAAAGGGTTAGGGTGAGGTTTAGGGTGAGGGTGAGGGTTAGGGTTAGTGTTAGGGTTAGGGTGAGGGTTAGGGGGAGGGTTTGTGTTAGGGGGAGGGTTACGGTTAGGGTTAGGCTTGGGGTGAGGGTAAGGGTTAGGGTTAGGCTTGGGGTGAAAGTTAGGGTTAGGGTGAGGGTTAGGGTGAGAGTGAGGATTAGGATTAGTGTTAGGGTGAGGGTGAGGATGAAGGTGAGGGTTTCCGTTAGGAAAGCCTTAGGGTTAGGGTTAGTCTGAGGGTGAGGATTAGGGTGAGGGTGAGGTTTAAGGTGAGATTTAGGGTTAGGGTGAGGATTACAGTTAGGTTTAGGGTGAGGGTTAGGATTAGGGTGATGTTTAGGGTGAGGGTGAGGGTTAGGGTGAGGGTGACGGTGAGGGTGAGGGTGTAGGTGAGTATTAGGGTTAGGGTGAGGGTTAGGGTGACAGTGACATTGAGGGTTAGTGGGAATGTGAGGGTTACGGATAGGGCTAGGGTGAGGGTTAGTGTTAGGGTTAATGTGAGGGGTAGGGTGAGGGGTAGCATTAGGGTTAGTGTGAGTGTTAGGGTTAATGTGAGGATTAGGTTTAGGGTTAGGGTTAGTGTGAGGATAAGGGTTAGGATGAGGGTTAGGGTGAGAGTGAGAGTTAGGGTTAGCTTTAGGGTTAGCATGAGGGTTAGGGTGAGGTTTAAGGTGAGGGTTTGGGTTAGTATGAGGGTTAGGTTTAGAGTTAGGTTTAGGGTGAGGATTAGGATTCGGGTGAGGTTTAGGGTAGGGTTAGGGTGATGGTTCGGGTTAGGGAGAGGGTGAGTTTTAGGGTGAGACTGACGGTTAGGGTTAGGGTGAGGGTTAAGGTGACGGTGAGGGTTAGGGTGAGTTTCAGGGTTAGGGATATGGTGAGGATTAGTGTTAGGGATAGGGTGAGGGTAAGTTTTAGGGTGAGGGTTAGGGTGAGGTTTAGTGTTAGTGTTAGTGTTAGGGTTAGGGTGAGGGTTATGGTTAGGGTAAGGGTTACAGTGAGGTTTAGGGTGATGGTGAGGGTTACGGATAGTATTAGGGTTAAGGTTAGGTTTAGGGTGAGGGTTAGGATTAGGTTTACTGTGACGGTGAGTGTTAGGGTTAGCATTAGGGTTAGGGTTAAGGTGAGGGGGAGGATTAGGGTTAGTGTTAGGGTGAGGGCTAGGGTTAGGGTTAGGGTAAGGTTTAGGTTTAGGGTGAGGGTGAGGGTGAGGTTTAGGTGTAGGATTAGGCTTAGGTGTAGGTTTACACTTGGGGTGAGGGTGAGGGTGAGTGTCAGAGTTAGGTTTAGGGTGAGGGTTAGGGTTATGGTTAGGATTAGGGTGAGGGTGAGTGTTAGGGTGAGGGTGATGGTAAGGGTGAGGGTGAGGCTGAGGTTGAGGGTGAAAGTGAGGTTTTGGGTGAGGATTAGGGTTAGGGTTAAGGTTAGGGTGAGGGTTAGGGTTAGGATGAGGATTAGTTTTAGGATTAGGTTTAGGGTTAGCATGAGGGTTAGGGATAGGGTTAGGTTTAGGTTGAGGGTTTTGGTTAGGTTTAGAGTTAGGGTGAGGGTGAGGGTGAGGGTTACGGTTTGGATTAGGGTTAGGGTTAGGGTTATACTGAGGGCGAGGTTGAGTGTGAGTGTGAGGGTTAGGGTTAATATGAGGGTTACCTTTATTGTTAGCGTTAAGGTTAGAGTGAGGGGTAGGGTTAGGGCTAGGGTTAGGATGAGGGTTAGGCTGAGTGTTAGTGTTCGTGTGAGGGTAAGGGTTAGGGTGATTGTTAGCGTGAGAGTGAGGTTTAGGGTTAGGCTTAGGGTTAGGGTGAGGGTTAGGGTGAGGGTAAGTGTTAGGGTGAGGTTTAGGGTGAGTGTGAGTGTGAGGGTTAGGGTTAGGGTTAGGCTTAGACTTAGGGTTAGGCTGAGGGTGAGGGTGGGGGTGAGGATTAGGGTTAGGGTGATGATTAGGTTTAGGGTTAGTGTTATTGTTAGGGTAAGGTTAGATTTTCGTTGATGATGAGGTTGCGGGTGAGGGTTAGGGTTAGGGTTAGGGTGAGGTTTAGGGTTAGGGTTAGAGTTAGGGTGAGGTTTAGGGTGAGATTTAGGTTTAGGGTTAGGGTTAGTGTTAGGGTTAGATTTAGGGTTAGGCTGAGGTTGAGGGTGGGGTTGAGAATTAGGGTTAGGTTTAGGGTTAGGGTTAAAGTTAGGATTAGGGTTAGGGTGAGTGTGAGGTTTAGGATTAGGTTTAGGGTTAGGGTTATTGTTAGTGTTATGGTTAAGGTTACCTTTGCTGTGAGGGTAACGCTGAGGGTGAGGTTTAGGTTTAGGATTAGCGTTAGGGTTAGGGTTAGGTTTAGAGTTAGGATTAGTGTTATTGTTAAGTTTAGGCTTAGAGCTATGGTGAGGGTGAGGGTGAGGGTGAGGGTTAGGTTTAGGGTTAGGGTGAGGGTTTGGATGAGGGTCAGGGTTAGGATTAGGGTTAGGGTGAGGGCTAGGGTGAGGGTTAGGGTTAGGGTTAGGGTTAGGGTTACGGTTAGCTTTAAGGTTAGCATGAGGTTTAGAGATAGGGTGAGGGTTAGGGTGAGCGTGATATAAGGGTAAAGTTGAGGGTTAGGCTGAGAGTGAGGGTTAAGATAAGGGTGAGGGTTAGGGTTAGGGTGAAGGTTACGGTAAGGTTGAGGGTTAGGGGTTAAGGTGAGGGTGAGGGTTAGATTGAGGATTAGGATTATTTTGAGGGATATGGTTAGAGTGAGGGTTAAGTTTATGGTTAGGGTTATTGTTAGGGTTAAGGTTACGGTGAGGGTGAGGGTGAGTGTTAGGGTTAGGGTGAGGTAAAGGTTTAGGGTTAGGTTTAGAGTTAGGCTTAGGTTGAGGGTGAGGTTTAGGGTTAGAGTTAGTGTTCGTTTTAGGGTTAGGGTTAGGGTGAGGCATAGGGTGATGGTTAGAGTTCGGGTTAGGCCTATTCTTAGGCTTAGGCTTAGGCCGAGCTTGAGGGTGAGGGTTAGGGTTAGGGTTACGGTGAGGTTTAGGGTTAGGTTTAGGGTGAGGGTTAGGATGAGGTTTAGTGTTAGGGTTATGTTTAGGTTTAGAGTTAGGTTTAGGATTAGGGTTGGGGTTAGGGTGAGGGTTAAGGATAGGGTTTGGGTTAGGGTGAGGGTGAGGGTGAGGATTATAGATAGGGATAGTGTTAGGGTTAGGGTTAGGTTTAGGGTTTCGATTAGGGTTTGGGTTAGCGTTACAGTGAGGGTTAGGTTAGGGTTAGGGTTATTGTTAGTGTTATGGTTAGGGTTAAGTTTGCGGTGAGGGTGAGGCTTACGGTTAGTGTTAGGGTTAGGGTTAGGGTAAGGGTTAGCGTTATTGTTAGGTTTAGGGTTAGAGTTACAGTGACGGTGAGAGTGAGGTTGAGGGTGTGGGTTAAGGTGAGGTTTAGGGTTAGGGTTAGAGTTAGGGTTAGGGTGAGGGTGAGATTTAAGTGTACGGTTAGGGTTAGTGTTAGGGTAGGCTTAGGCTTAGGCTGAGGTTGAGGGTGGGGGTATGAATTAGGGTTAGGCTTAGGGTTAAAATTAGGGTTACGGTTAGGGTTATTGTTAGTGTTATGGTTACAGTTAAGTTTGCGTTGAGGCTGAGGTTTATGGTTAGGGTTAGGTTTAGAGTTAGGGTTAGGGTTAGTGTTATTGTTAGGGTTAGGTTTAGAGTTAAGTTGAGGGTGAGGGTGAGGGTGAGGGTTAGGGTTAGGGTGAGGTTTATGGTGAGGTTTAGGGTTAGGGTTTGTTTGAGTGTGAGTTTTAGGTTTAGAGTTAGGTTTAGGGGGAGGTTTAGGATGAGGGTTAGGGTTAGGTTGAGGTTTAGGGATAGGCTTAGGTTTTGGATTAGGGTTAGGGTAAGGGTGAGTGTGAGGGTTAGCGTTAGGGTTAGGTTTAGGCTTAGGGTTAGGCTGAGGGTGAAGGTAGGTGTGAGGGTTAGGGTTATGGTGAGGATGAGGATTAGTGTTAGGGTGAGTTTTAGAATTTGGATTAGGCTTAAGGTGAGGGTGAGGGTTAGGGTTAGAGTGAGGGTTAGGGTTAGGATGAGGGTTAGGGTGAGGGTGAGGGTTAGGATTGGGTTTAGGGTTAGGGTTATTGTTAGTGTTATGGTTAAGATTCCCTTTGCTGTGAGGGTGAGGCTGAGGGTGAGGGTTAGGTTTAGGATTAGCTTTAGGGTTAGGTTTAGAGATAGGATTAGTGTTATTGTTAAGGTTAGGATTAGAGTTATGGTGAGAGTGAGGGTGAGGGTGAGGGTGAGGGTGAGAGTTAGGGTTAGGGTGAGGGTTTGGATGAGGCTTAGGGTTAGGGTTAGGGTGAGGGCTAGGGTGAGGGTGGGGGTTAGGGTTAGGGTTAGTTTTAGGCTTAGGCTAAAGGTGAGGTTGAGGGTGAGGTTTAGGGTTAGGGTGATGTTTAAGGTTACGGTTAGGTTGAAGGTTAGCATGAGGTTTAGGGATAGGGTGAGAGTTAGGGTGAGTGTGATGGTAAGGGTAAAGTTGAGGGTTAGGCTGAGGGTGAGGGTTAAGTCAAGTTTGAGGTTTAGGGTTAGGGTGAGGGTTAGGGTAAGGTTGAAGGTTAGGGGTTAAGGAGAGGGTGAGGGTTAGATTGAGGATTAGGGTTAGGTTTAGTGTGAAGTTTAGGGTGAGGATGAGGGTTAGGCTTAGGGTTAGGGTTAGGGTTAGGGATTGGTTTAATGTGAGGGTGATGGTCAGGATTAGGGTTAGGGTTAGGGTTAGTGATAGGATTACGTTTAGGGTTATAGTGAGGGTTAGGGTTAGGCTTAGGCTTAGGTGTAGTGTTAGCCTGAAGTTGAGGGTGGTGTGAGGATTAGGTTTAGGGTGATGGTTAGGTTTAGGGTTAGGGTTAGATTTATGGTGAGGGTGAGGGTGCGGTTGAGGGTTAGGGTTAGGGTGAGGTTTAGGGTTTGGGTTAGTGTTAGAGTTAGGTTTAGGGTGAGGTTGAGTTTTAGGGTTAGATTTATGGTTAGTTTTAGGGTTAGGCTTAGGGTTAGGGTTAGGGTTATTGTTAGTATTATGGTTAGGGTTTAGTTTGCAGTGAGGGTGAGGTTTATGGTTAGGGTTAGATTTAGGGTTAGGGTTAGTGTTAGTGTTATTGTTAGGGTTAGGGTTAGAGTTATTGTGAGGGTGAGGTTGTGGGTGAGGATTAGGGTGAGGGTGAGGTTTAGGGTGAGGTTTAGTGTTAGGGTTAGTTTGAGGGTGAGGTTTAGGGTTAGTGTTAGTCTTAGGCTGAGTGTGAGGTTTTGGTTTCGGTTTAGGGATAGGGTTAGGGTTAGGATTATTTAAGGTGAGGGTGAGTGTCAGGGTTAGGGTTAGGGTTATCCTTAGGCTTAGGGTTAGGCTGAGGGTGAGGGTGGGGATGAGGGTTAGTGTTACAGTCAGGGTGAGATTTAGGGTTAGAGTGAGGGTTTGGATGAGGTTCAGGGTTAGGGTTAGGGTTTGGTTTAGGGTGAGAGTGATTGTGAGGATTAGGGTTAGGGTTAGCCTTAGGTTACGGTTAGGTTTATGGTGAGGTTTAGGGGTAGGGTTAGGCTTAGGCTAAGGCTTAGGGTTAGGGTTAGGCTGATGCTGAGTGTGGGGATGAGGCTTATGTTTAGAGTGTTGGTTAGGGTTACGTTTACGTTGAGGGTTAGGATGAGGGTAATGGTTTGGATTAGGGTTACTGTGAGGGCTAAGGTGAGGGTGAGGGTTAGGGTTTGGCTTAGGATTAAGGTTAGGCTGAGGCTGAGGGTGAGGGTGAGGGTGAGGGTTAGGGTGATGGTTAGGGTTAGGGTGAGGGTTAGGGTGAGTGTGAGGGTTAGTGTGAGCGTGAGGGTGAGGTTGAGGGTGAGGGTGAAAGTTAGGGTTTAGGTGAGGGTAAGGTTTATGGTTAGGGTTAATGTTAGGGTGAATGTTAGGGTTAGGGTTAGGATGAGGGTTAGACTGATAATTTAGGGTTAGGGTGAGGGAAAGGTTTAGAGTGATGTTAAGGGTTAAGGTGAGG
Organism: Dipodomys merriami; assembly: GCF_024711535.1. Lineage (NCBI taxonomy): Eukaryota > Metazoa > Chordata > Mammalia > Rodentia > Heteromyidae > Dipodomys > Dipodomys merriami. Next base: position 541,605 of record NW_027205393.1, on the reverse strand, counting down.
ATTAATTTTTGGATTAGGGTTATGGTTAGGGTGAAGGTTAGGGATAGGTTTACGATTTCGGTGAGGTTTTTGGTTAGCATTAGGTTTAGCGTTAGGGTGAGGGGTAGGGTTAGTTTTGGATTAGGGTTAGGGTTAGGTTTATGTTGAGGGTGAGGTTGAACGTGACAGATAGGGTTAGGGTTAATGTGAGGGTTAGGGTTAGGGTTAGGGTTAGGATGAGGGTTAGCCTGAGGGTTAGGTTTAGCGTGAGGGTTAGGGTTAGGGTTAATGTGAGGGTTAGGGTTAGGATTAGCATTAAGCTTAGAGCGAGGGTTAGGGTTAGGGGTAGGTTTAGGATGAGGGTTAGGCTGAGGGTTAGGTTTAGGGTTCGGGTGAGGGTAAGGGTTAGGGTGAGGTTTAGGGTGAAGTTGAGGGTTAGGTTTAGGCTTATGTTTACGGTGAGGTTTAGGGTGAGAGTTAGGGTGAGGGTTAGGAACAGGGTTAGGGTTAGGTGAGGGTTAGGGATAGGGTTGTGTTTAGGGTGAAGTTCAGGGTTAGGTTTAGGGTTAGAGTTACGGTGAGGGTGAGGGTGAGGGTTAGGGTTAAGGTTAGGCTTAGACTTATGTTTACGCTGAGGCTGTGGGTGAAGGTGAGGTTTAGGGTTAGGGTTAGGGTAATGGTTGGGGTTACTGTTAGGGTGAGGGTTAGGATGAGGATTAGGGTTTGGGTGAGGGTGACGGTAATCATAAAGGTGAGTTTTCGGCTTAGGGTTAGGGTTATGGTAAGGGTGATGGTTAGGATTAGGGTGAAGGTGAGGGTTAGATTGAGGATTAGTGTTAGGGTTAGTGTGAAATTTAGGGTGAGGATGAGGGTTAGGGGTAGGTTGCGGCCTAGGTTGAGGGTGAGGGTTAGGATTATGGTGAGATTTAGGGTTAGGGTGATGGTTAGGGTTAGTGTGAGGGTTAGTGTTAGGGATAGGGTTAGTGTTAGGGTGAGGGTAAGTGTTAAGGTGAGGGTTAAGGTTAGGGTGAAGGTTATGGTTAGGATGGTTAGGGTTAGGGTTGGGGTTATTGTTATGGTTAGGGTTAGGGTTACGTTTACAGTGAGGTTGAGGGTGAGGCTGAGGGTTAGGGTTAGGATGAGGTTTAGGTTTAGGGTAAGGGTTAGAGTTAGGGTTAGGGTGAGGGTGAGGTATAGGATTAGAATTAGGGTTAGCGTTAGTGTTAGGGTTAGGGTGAGGGTTAGGGTTAGGGTTAGGCTTAGGCTTTGGCTTAGGCCGAGCATGAGTGTGAGGGTTAGGGTTAGGGTTACAGTGGGGTTTAGGGTTAGGCTTAAGGTGAAAGTGAGGGTGAGGATGAGGGTTAGATATAGGGTTAGGGGAAGGTTTAGGTTGAGGGTTAGGGTTAGGGTTAGTGTTATGGTTAGGGTGAAGGTGAGCATTAGGGTGAGGGTTTGGGTTAGGGTGAATGTTATGGTTAGGGTGAGGGTTAGGAGTAGGGTTAGGGTTAGGGTTAGGGTCAGGGTTAGTGTTAGGTTAGGGTGAAGGTGAGGGTTAGGTTTAGGGTTACAGTTACTGTGAGGGTGCGGATGAAGTTTAGGTTTAGGTTTAGGGTGAGGTTTAGGGTTTTGTTTAGGGTTAGACTTAGGGTTAGGGTCAGGGTGAGGTTTAGGGTTAGAGTTATTGTTAAGGTGAGGTTTGATGTGAGGGTTATTGTTAGGGTTAGTGTTTGGGTTAGGGTTAGGGTGAGGGTAAGGGTGAGGGTTAGGGTTAGGGATAGGGTTAGGTTGAGGATTAGGGTTTGGGTGAGGGTGAGTGTGAGGGTTAGGGTTAGGGTTAGCGTTAGGCTTAGGTTTAGGATGAGAGTGAGGGTGAGGGTTAGGGTTAGGGTGAGGGTTAGGGTTAGGGTTAGGGTGAGAGTTAGGATGAGGTTTAGGGTTAGGATTAGGGTTAGGGAGAGGGCTAGGGTGAGGGTGAGGGTTAGGGTTAGGTTTAGGCTTAGGCTTAGGGTTAGGCTGAGACTGAGGGTGAGGGTGAGGGTTAGGGTTAGGGTGATGGTTGGGGTTACCCTTATAGTCAGGGTTAGGATGAGGATTAGTGTTAGTGTGAGGGTTAGGGTGAGGGTGACTGTAAGGGTAAAGTTGAGGTTTTAGCTGAGTGTGAGGGTTATGGTAAGGGTGAGGGTTAGGGTAAGGTTGAGGGTGCTGGTAAGATTGAGAATTAGTGTTAGGGCGAGTTTGAGGTTTAGGGAGAGGATGAGGGTTAGGGTTAAGTTGAGGGTAGGTTGACGGTGAGGGTTAGGGTTAGGGTGAGGTTTAGAGTTAGAGTGATGGTTAGGGTTAGTGTGAGGGTTAATATTAGGGTAAGGGTTAGTGTTAGGGTGAGGGTAAGTGTTAGGGTGAGGGTTAGGGATAGGGTGAAAGTTTTGGTTGGGATGAGGGTTAGGGTTAGGTTTAGAGTTTTTTTAGTGCTGGGGTTAGGGTTAGGGTGAGTTTTAGGGTTAAGGTTAGGGTGAGGGTGAGGGTGAGGGTTTGGGTTAGGGTTAGGGTTACAGTGAGGGTGAGGTTTAGGGTTAGGGTTAGGATTAGTGTTATTGTTAGGGTTAGGATTAGTGTTATGGTGAGTGTGAGGGTGAGGTTTATGGTTAGGGTGAGGTTTGGGTTAGGGTTAGGGTTAGGGTGAGGTTGAGGGTGAGGTTTAGTTTTAGTGTTAGTGTTAGTGTGAGGGTTAGGGTGAGGGTTAGGGTTGGGTTTAGTGTTAGGTTTAGTGTGTGGGTTAGGATGAGGGTGAGGGTTAGGCTTAGGGTTAGGATTAGGATTAGGGTTAGTGTTAGGGTGAGGGTTTAGGTTAGGCTTAGTGTTAGGTTTAGGCTAATTGTTAATCTGAGGGTGAGGATAAGGGTGAGGTTTAGGGTTAGGGTGAGGGTTAGGTTTAGGGTTAGGGTGAGGGTTAGGATGAGGGATAAGGTTACGATTAGTGTTAGGGTGAGGTTTAGGGTAAGGGTTAGGGTTAGGGTGAGGGATAGGGTGAGGTTTAGGGTTAGGTTTAGTGTTAGGGTTATTGTTAGGGTCAGCATTAGGGTTAGGATGAGGGTTAAGTTTAGGGTTAGGATTAGGATTAGGGTCAGTGTGAGGGTGAGTGTGAGGGTTAGGGTTAGGGTTTTGCTTAGGGATAGCCTGAGGGTGAGGGTGAGGGTGAGGGTTAGGTTTAGGGTGAGGGTGAGGTTTAGGGTTATTATTAGCGTTAGGGTGAGGGTTATTGTGAGGGTTAGTGTTAGGTTTAGGGTTAGTGTGAGGGTTAGGGTTAGGGTTAGTGTTAGGGTTAGGGTTAGGGTGAGGGTTAGGGTTAGGTTTAGGGTGAGGGTTAGGATGAGGGTTAGGTTTAGGTTAGGGTTAGGGTGAGGGCTAGCATGAGGGTGAGGTTTCGGGTTAGGTTTAGGGTGAGTTTTAGGGTTAGGGTTAGATTTAGGGATAGGGTGATGTTTCGGCTTAGGGTTATGGTGAGGGTGAGGGTTAGGGTTAGGTTGAGAGTTAGGATTACGGCTAGGTTTAGGGCGAGGTTTAGTGTTAGGGTTAGGGTGAGTGTTTACATGAGAGTTCGGGTTAGGATTAAGTTTAGGATGAGGGATAGGGTTAGGATGAGGGTTAGGGTTAGGGTGAGGTTTAAGGTTCAGATTAGGTTTAGGTTAGGGTGCGGGTTATTGTTAGGGTTACGGTGAGGGTCAGGGTTAGGGTTATGTTGAGGGTTAGAATTAGGTGTAGGGTTAGGTTGACGATTAGGGTTAGGGTTAGGGTGAGTGTTTGGATGAGGGTTAAGGTTGCAATTAATGTTAGGGTGAGGGCAATGGTGAGGGTGAGGCTTAGGGTTAGGGTTGGGGTGAGGTTTAGTTTTAGGGTTAGGGTGAGGGTTAGGGTGAGGCCTATTGTGAGGGTGAGTGTTAGGGTTAGGTTTAGGGTGAGGGTTAGGTTGAAGTTTAGGTTTAGGGTTAGTTTTAGGATTAAATTTAGGGTGAGGGTGACTGTGAGCGTTAGGGTTAGGGTTAAGCTTAGGCTTTGGGTTAGGCTGAGGGTGAGTGTGGGGATGAGGATTAGGTTTAGAATAATGGTTCAGGATATGGTTAGCTTGAGGGTTAGTCTGAGGGTTAGGGTTAGGATTAGGTTTAGGGTGAGGGCTAGGGTGAGTGTGAGGTTTAGGGTTAGGTTTAGGCTTAGGCTTAGGGTTAGGCTGAGGCTGAAGGTGACGGTGAGGTTTAGGGTTAGGGTGATGGTAAGGGTTATAGTTAGGGTGAGGGTTAGGATGAGGGTTAGGTTTAGGGTGAGGGTTAGGATGTGGGTGACAGTAAGAGAAAAGGTGAGGGTTAGGCTGAGGGTTCGGGTTAGATTGAGGATTAGTGTTAGTGTAACGGTGAGGTTTAGGGTTAGGATGAGGGTTAGAGATAGGGTGAGGGCTAGGGTGAAGTTGAGGGTTAGGGTTAGGGTTACGGTGAGGTTTAGGTTTGGGGTGAGGTTTAGGATTAGTTTTAGGGTTACGGATAGTGTGAGGGTGAGGTTTAGGTTTAGAGTTAGGTTTAGGGTGAGGGTTAGGGTTAGAGTTAGTGTTCTGGTGATGTTTACTTTGGGGGTGAGGGTTGGTGTTAGGGTTAGGATTAGGATTAAGGTTAAGTTGAGGGTGAGTGTTAGGGTTAGGGTTAGGATTAGAGTTAGGGTGAGGGTGAGGGTGAGTGTTAAGGATAGGGTGAGTGTTGGGGTTAGGGTTAGAGTGAGGGTTATGGTGAGGGTTAGGCTTAAGCTTATGGTTTGGGTTTGGGCTAGGGTGAGGGTGAGGGTTAGGGTTAGGGTTTGGGTGAGCGTTAGGGTGAGGGTTAGGTTTAGTGTTAGGGTTAGGGTTAGGGTTAGAGTTAGGCTTAATGGTAAGCTGAGGCTGAGGGTGAGGGTGAGGGTTAGGGTTAGGGTGATGGTTGGGATTAGCGTTAAGGTGAGTGTTCAGATGAGGTTTATGTTTAGGATTAGGGTTAGGGTAGAGTGAGTGTGAAGTTTAGGGTTAGGGTTAGCCTTAGGCTTAGGGTTAGGGTGAGGTTTCGGGTTAGGGTTTGGTTTAGGGTGAGGGTGAAGCTGAGGATTAGGTTTAGGTTTAGGGTTAGGGTTAGGTTTAGGTTTAGGGTTAGGTATAGGGTTAGGGTTAGGGTTTCGGTGAGGGTTAGTCTTAGGGTTAGGGTTAGGCTTAGAGTTAGGATGAGGATGAGGGTGGGGCTGAGGATTTGTGTTAGTGTTAGGGTTAGGGTTATTGTTAGTGTTATGGTTAGGGTTAAGTTTGCAGTGAGGGTGAGGCTGAGGGTGGGGTGAGGAATAGGTTTAGGGTGATGGTTAGGGTTAGGGTTAGTGTTATTGTTAGGGTTAGGGTTAGAGTTACTGTGAGGTTGAGATTGCAGGTGATTGTTAGGGTTAGAGTTAGGGTGGGGTTTAGGTTAGGTTTAGGGTTAGGGTGAGGGTGAGGTTTACGGTTAGATATAGGGTTAGGGGGAGGCTGAGGGTGAGGGTTAGGGTTAGTGTTAGAATGAGGGTTAGGATTTGGGTTAGGTTTGGATTCGGATTAGGGTGAGGGCTAGGGTGAGTGTGAGGTTTAGGGTTAGGGTTAGGCTGAGGTTTAGAGTTAGGGTTAGGGTTAGGGTTAGAGGGAGGGGGAGGTTTAGGCTTAGAGTTAGGGTTAGGGGGTAGCTGAGGGTGAGGGTTAGGGTTAGGGTTAGTGTTAGCGTTAGGGTTAGGGTGAGGGTAAGTGTTAGGGTGAGGGTTAGGGTTAGGGTGAAGGATATGTTTAAGATGAGGGATAGGGTTAGGGTTAGTGTTATTGTAAGGGTTAGGTTAGGGTTATGGTTACAGTGAGGGTGAGGGTGAGAGTTAGGATTAGGGTTAGAGTCAGTTTTAGTTTTAGGGTTAGGGTTTAAGTTAGGGTTAGGTTTAGGTTTAGGGTTAGGGTGAGGGTTAGGGTTATTGTTAGTGTTATGGTTTGGGTTAAGTTTGCGGTGAGGGTGAGGCTGACGGTGAGGGTTATGATTATGGTTAGGGTTAGGTTTAGTGTTAGGGTTAGGGTTAGGGTGAGGTTGAGGTTTAGGTTTAGGGTTAGGGTTAGGGTTAGGGTTAGGGTTAGGATTAGTGTTAGGGTGAGGGTTAGTGTTAGGGTGAGGGATAGGGTGAGTGTGAGGTTTAGGTTTAGGGTTAGGCTTAGGATTGGGGTTAGGCCGAGGCTAAAGCTGAGGATGAGGGTTAGGGTTGGGGTGATGTTTAGGGTTACGGTTAGGGTGAGGGTTAGGATGAGTGTTAGCTTTACGGTGAGGGTTTGAATGAGGGTGACACTAAGAGTAAAAGTGAGGTTTAGGCTGAGGGTGAGGGTTGTGGTAAGGGTGAGGGTTCACATTAGTGTTAGGGTGAGGGTGAGTGTTAGATTAAGGATTAGTGTTAGGATTAGTGTGAGGTTTTGGGTGAGGATGATTAGGGTTAGTGTGATGGTTAGGGTGAAGTTGATGGTTAGGATTAGGGTTATGGGGAGGTTTAGGGTTAGGGTTAGGTTTAGGATTAGGGTGAGGGTTAGGGTTAGGTTTAGGGTGAGTGTGAGTGTTAGATTAGAGTTAGGGTTAGGGTTATTGTTAGTGTTATGGTTAGGGTTAAGTTTACAGTGAGGGTGGGGCTGAGGGTGAGAGTCAGGGTTAGGGTAAGGGTGAATTTTAGGGTTAGGGTTAGTGTTAGGGTTAGGGTGAGGGTTTGGGTTAAGGTTAGGTTTACGATGAGGGTGGGGGTTAGGGTTAGGGTTAGGATTAGTGTTATTGTTAGGGTTAGGATTAGAGTTATGTTGAGGGTGAGGGTGAGGTTGTGCATTAGGGTTAGGGTGAGGTTTAGGGTTAGGGTTAGGGTTAGGGTTAGGGTGAGGTTGAGGGTGAAGTTTAGGGTTAGAGTTAGGTTTAGGGTGAGGTTTAGGGTGAGGGTTAGGGTGAGGGTTAGGGTTAGTGTTAGGGTTAGGGTGAGGTTTAGGATGAGGGTGAGGGTTAGGGTTAGGATTAGGATTAGCATTAGGGTTAGTGTTAGGGTTAGTGGGTTAGGCTTAGGGTTAGGGTTAGGCTAAGGGTTAATCTGAGGGTGAGTGTAAGGGTAAAGGTTAGGTTTAGTTTTTGGGTTATGGGTAGTGTTAAGGTGAGAGTTAAGGTTCAGGTTAAGTTTAGGGTTTGGGTGAGGTTTACGGTTCAGGTTACAGTGAGTGTGCGGGTTAGGGTTATTTTGAGGGTTAGGACTAGGGTGAGGGTTAGGGTTTGGGTTAGGCTGAGTGTTAGGATGAGGATTAGGTTTAGGATTAGCTTTAGGGTGTGGGCTATGGTGAGGGTGAGCATTAGGTGTATTGTTAGGGTGAGGTTTAGGTTTAGGGTTAGGGTTAGGGTGAGGGTTAGGATGAGGTTTAGGGTTATTGTTAGTGTTATGGTTATGGTTATGTTTGCAGTGAGGGTGAGGCTGAGGGTGAGGGTTGGATATAGGATTAGGGTTAGGGTTAGGATTAGGGTTAGGATTTGTGTTATTGTTAGGGTTAGGGTTAGAGTTACATTGAGGGTGAGGGTGAGGTTAAGGGTGAGGGTTAGGGTTAGGGTGAGGTTAAGGGTTAGGTTTAGGATTAGGGTTAGGTTGAGTGTGAGGTTTAGGGTTAGAGTTAGGCTTAGGGGGAGGGTTAGGGTTAGTGTTAGGTTAGGGTTAGGGGGAGGTTTAGGTTGAGGTTTAGGGTTAGGGTTAGGGTTAGGATTAGGGTTAGTTTTATTGTTAGGGTTATGGTTAGAGTTAAATTTAGGTGGAGGGTGAGGCTGAGGGTGAGTTTGGGTGTGAGGATTAGGTTTCGGGAGATGGTTAGGTTTAGGGTTAGGTTGAGGGTTAGGATGAGGGTTTGGATAAGGATAAGTGTTAGGGTGAGGGCTAGGGTGAGGTTGAGGGTTAGAGTTAGATTTATGCTTAGGCTTAGAGTTAGTCTGATTGTCAGGTTGGGGGTGAGTGTTAGGGTTAGGGTGATGGTTAGGGTTACGGTTAGGGTGAGGGTTAGGATGAGGGTTAGGGTTAGGGTGAGGGTTAGGGTGAGGGTGATGGTACCGTAAAGGTGAGGGTTAGTCTGAGCGTGAGAATTATGATAAGGGTAAGGGCTGGGGTTAAGGCGAGGGTTAGGGTAAGGGTTAAAGTTAGGGTTAGGGTGAGGGTGAGGGTTAAATTGAGAATTAGGGTTAGGGTTTGTTTGAGGTTTAGGGTGAGGGCTAGCCTGAGGTTGTGGGTTAGGGTTAGGTTTAGGGTGAAGTTTAGGGTTAGGTTAAGGGTTAAGATTAGTGTGAGGGTTAGTGTTAGGGTTAGGGTTAGTGTAAGGGTTAGGGTAAGTGTTAGGGTGAGGGTTAGAGTTAGGGTTAGGGTTATTGTTAGGGTTAGGGTTACCCTTACAGTGAGGGTGAGGGTTAGGGTTAGGTTTAGGGTGAGGTTTAGGGTTAGGGTTATGGTGAGAGTTTGGGTTAGGTTTAGGATTAGGGTTAGGGTGAAGGCTAGGGTGAGGGTTAGGGTTGGGGTTAGGGTTAGGATTAGAGTTAGGGTGAGGGTGAGTGTGTGGGTTAGGGTTAGGTTTAGGGTTAGCCTTAGGGTTAGTCTAAGTATGAGGTTGAGTGTGAGGGTTAGGGTTAGGGTGAGGGTTAGGGTTAGGGGATAGGGTGAGGTTGAGTGTGTTGGTTAGTGTTAGGTTTAGGATTAGGCTTAGGCTTCGGCTAAGGATGAGGTTAAGGGTGAGGGTTAGGGTTAGGGTGAGGGTTAGGTTTAGGGTTAGGGTGAGGTTTAGGACGAGTGTTAAGGTTTGGATTAGGGTTAGGGTGAGGGCTAGGGTGAGGGTGAGGTTTAGGGTTAGGTTCAGGGTTAGGATGGGGGTGAGGTTCAGGGTTAGAGTTAGGGTTAGGTTGAGGGATAAGGTGAGGTTTAGGGTTAGGGTTAGTGTTAGTGTTAGGGTTAGGGTGAGGGTTAGATTTAGGATGAGGGTTAGGTTTAGGTTTAGGATTAGGTTTAGGGTGAGGGTGAGTCTGAGGGTTAGGGTTAGGGCTAGGCTTAGGGAAAGGGTGAGGGTGAGGGTGAGTGTCAGGTTTAGGGTTAGGGTGAGGGTGAGTTTTAGGGTTAGAGTTAGCGTTAGGGTGACGGTTAGTGTGACGGTTAGAATTAGGGTTAGTGTTAGGGTTAGGGTTAGGGTGAGGTTTAGGGTGAGGGTTAGGGTTAGTGATATGGTTAGGTTTAGGATTAGCATTTGGGTAAGGGTGCGTTTGAGGGTTAGGGTTAGGGTTAGTGTGAGGTTTAGTGTTAGGGTTAGGGTTAGGGATAGGGTGAGGTTTCACTTTAGGTTTATGGTGAGTGTGAGGTTTAGGTTTAGGTTGAGGGTTAGGGTTAGGTTGAGGGTAAGGGTTAGAATGACGATTAGTGTTAGGGTTAGTGTGAGGTTTAGGGTGAGGATGATGGTTACGGTTAGGTTGCGGTCTAGTTTGAGGGTGAGGGTTAGGGTTAGGGTGAGGTTTAGGGTTAGGGTTATGGTAAGGTTCAGGATTACAGTTAGGTTGAGGGTTAGAATTAGGTTTAGTGTTAGGTTAAGGGTTAGGATTAGCGTTAGGGTGAGTGCTTGGATGAGTTTTAGGGTTGCAATTAGGGTTAGGGTGAGGGCAAGTGTGAGGGTGAGGGTTAGTGTTAGGCCTAGGGTTAGGTTTAGGTTTAGGGTTAGGGGTAGAGTTAGGGTGAGTGTTAGGGTTCGGGTTCCGGTGAGGGTTCTGGTTAAGTTTGAGGTGGGGTTAGGGTGAGCCCTAAGGTGAAGGTGAGGGCTAGGTTTAGGGTTAGGGTGAGCATTAGGTTGAGGTTTAGTTTTAGGGTTAGGGTTAGGATTAAGGTTAGGGTGAGTGTGAGTGTGAGGGTTAGGGTTAGGGTTAGGCTTCGGCATTGGGTTAGGCTGAGGGTGAGTGTGGGGATGAGGATTAGGTTTAGAGTGATGGTTCATGTTATGGTTAGCTTGAGGGTTAGGATGATGGTTAGGGTTAGGATTAGGGTTAGTGTGAGGGCTAGGGTAAGTGTGAGGTTTAGGGTTACGTTTAGGCTTAGGCTTAGGGTTAGGCTGAGGCTGAAGGTGAGGGTGAGTTTAGGGTTAAGTTGATGGTTAGGGTTAAGGTTAGAGTGATTGTTAGGATGAGGGTTACGTTTAGGGTTACGTTGAGGGTTAGGATTATGGTTATGGATAGGGTTACAGTTAGGATGAGGGTTTGGCTGAGGATTAGGTTTAGGGTGAGGGTTAGGATGAGTGTGACAGTAAGAGAAATCAGAGGGTTATGCTGAGGGTGAGGGTTATGGTAAGGGTGAGTGTTCGGGTTAGGGTTAGGGTGAGGTTGAGGGTTAGAATGAGGATTAATGTTAGCGTTAGTGAGAGGTTAAGGGTTAGGATGAGGGTTAGAGTTAGGGTGAGGCTTAGGGTGACATTGAGTGTTAGGGTTAGGGTTAGGATGAGGTTTTGGTTTACGGTGATGGTTAGCGTTAGTGTGAAGGTTAATGTTAGGGTTAGTGTTAGTATTAAGGTGAGGGTAAGTGTTAGGGTAAGGTTTAGGTTTAGGCTGAGGTTTAGGATTAGGGTTAGGGTTACGGTTAGGGTGAGGGTGAGGTTTAGGGTTAGAGTTAGGTTTAGGGTGAGGGTTAGGGTTAGGGTTAGGTTTAGTGTTAGGGTTAGGGTTAGGATTAGAGTTAAGATGAGGGTGAGGTTGAGGGTTACCGTTAGGGTCAGTGTTGGGGTTAGGTTTAGAGTGAGGGTTAGGGTGAGGGTTAGGCATAGGGTTAGGGTTTGGGTATGGGCTAGGGTGAGGGTGAGAGTTAGGGTCAGAGTTAGGGTGAGCGTTAGGGTGATGGTTAGGGTTATTGTGAGGGTTAGTGTAAAGGTTAGGGTTAGTGATAGGGTGAGGGTAAGTGTTAGGGCAAGGGTTAGGGTTAAGGTGAAGGTTATCTTTAGGATGAGGGTTAGGGTTAGGTTTAGGGTTATTGTTAGGGTTATGGTTACGGTGAGCGTGAGGTTGAGGGTGAGGGTTAGGGCTAGGATGAGGTTTAGGTTTCTGGTTAGGATTAGAGTTAGGATTAGGGTGGGTGTGAGGTTTAGGGTTGGAGTTAGGGTTAGTGTTAGTGTTGGGGTTAAGGTGAGGATTAGAGTTAGTGTTAGGCTTAGGCTTAGGCTTAGGCTTAGGACGAGCATGACAGTGAGGGTTAGGGTTATGGTTAGGGTGGGGTTTAGGGTTAGGGTTAGGTTGAGGGTGAGGGTGAAGTTGAGGGTTAGTTATAGAGTTAGAGGGAGGGTTAGGGGGAGGGTTACGATTAGGGTTAGAATTAGGGTTATGGTGAGGTTGAGGGTTAGGTTGAGGTCTAGGGTTAGGGTTAGTGTTAGCGTTAGTGTGAGGGTTAGGCTTAGGGTTAGGTTTAGTGTTAGGGTGAGGGTAAGTGTTAGGGTGATGGTTTGGGTTAGAGTGAGGGTTATGGTTAAGGTGAGGGTTGGTAAGAGGGTTAGGGTTATTGTTAGCGTTAGGTTTAGTGTTACCGTTACTGTGAGGGTGAGCATGAGGGTTAGGGTTAGTGTTAGGGTGAGGTTTAGGGTTTGGCTTAGGGTGAGGGTTAGCTTGAGGGTTAGGGTTGGTGTTCGTGTTAAGTTTAGGGTTAGGGGGAGAGTTAGGGGGAGGGTTAGGTTTAGGGTTAAGATTAGTGTTAGGGTGAGGCTGAGTGTGTGTGTTAGGGATAGGTTCAGGGTTAGGCTTAGGGTTAGGCTAAATGTGAGGGTGAGGGTGAGGGTTAGGGTTAGGATGAGGGTTAGAGTTAGAGTTAGGGTGAGGTTTAGTGTTAGGGTTAGGGTTAGAGTTAGGGTTAGGCTGAGGGTGAGGTTTAGGTTTAGAGTTAAGGTTAGGGTGAGGGTTAGGGATAGGATTAGGGTTAGGGTGAGGATGAGGGTGGGGGTGAGGATTAGGATTAGGGTTTGGGTTAGGGTTATTGTTAGTGGTATGGTTAGGGTTAAGTTTGAGGTGAGGGTGAGGCTCAGGGTGGGGTGAGGATTAGGGTTATGGTGATTGTTAGGGTTAGGGTTAGTGTTATTGTTAGGGTTAGGGTTAGAGTTACGGTGAGGTTGAGGGTGCGGGTGAGGGTTAGGGTTAGGATTAGGGTGAGGTTTATGGTTAGATATAGGGTTGGGGGAGGGGGAGGAGGAGGTTTAGGTTTAGGGTTAGTGTTAATGTTAAGGTGAGGGTGAGGTTAAGGTTGAGGTTTAGGGTTAGGGTTCGGTTTAATGTGAGGGTTAATTTTAGGGTTAGTGTTAGTGTTAGTGTGAGGGTAAGTGTTAGGGTGAGGGTTAAGGTTAGTGTGAAGGATATGGTATGGATGAGGCATAGGGTTAGGGTTAAGGTTATTGTAAGGGTTAAGGTTAGTGTTATGGTTACTGTGAGGGTATGGGTGAGGGTTAGTATTAGGGTTATGGTTAGGTTTAGATTTAGGGTTAGGGTTAGGTTTAGGGTTAGGGTTAGGGTTAGGGTGAGGGTTTGAGTTATTGTTAGTGTTATGGTTTGGGTTAAGTTTGCGGTGAGGGTGAGGCTGAGGGTGATGGTTATGGTTAGGGTTAGGGTTAGGGTGAGGTTTAGGGTGAGGGTGAGGGTGAGGGTTAAAGCTAGGATTAGTTCTAGGGTTAAGGTGAGGGTGAGTGTGAGGGTTACAGTTAGGGTTAGGGTTAGGATTAGAGTTAGAATGAGGGTGATGTAGAAGGTTAGGGTTAGGGTGAGGGTTGGGGTTAGGGTTATAGTGAGAGTTAGGGTGAGGGTTATACTTAGGCTTAGGTTTAGGGTGTGGGCTAGGGTGAGGTTGAGGGTTAGGGTGAGGGTTGGGGTGAGGTTTAGCATTAGGGTTAGTGTTATGGTTAGGGTTGGAGTTAGGGTTAGGCTTAGTGTTAAGCGGAGGGTGAGGGTGAGGTTGAGGGTTAGGGTTAGGTGCGGGTGAGGTTTAGGGTTAAATTTAGCATTAGGTTGAGGGCTAGTGTAATGGTTAGCCTTTTAGGTTTGGGGTGAGGGTTAGGATGAGGTTTAGGGTTATAATTAGGGTTAGGGTGAAGGCTAGAGTGAGGGTGAGGCTTATTGTTAGCGTTAGGGTGAGGTTTAGGGTTAAGGTTAGTGTTAGAATTATGGTGAGTGCAAGGGTTAGGGTTAGGTTTAGGGTTAGGGTTATTGTTAGGGTTAGGGTTAGAGTTAAGTTGAGGGTAAGGGTGAGGGTGAGGATTAGGTTTAGGGTTAGGGTGAAGTTTAGGTTTAGGGTTAGGGTTAGTGTGAAGGTTAAGGTTAGGGTCAGGGTGAGGTTTAGGATGAGGTTTAGGGTTAGGATTTGGGTTAGGTTGAGGGCTAGGGTGAGGGTTTGGGTTGGGGATAGGGTTATGTTTACGATTAGGGTTAGGGTGAGGGTGAGTGTGAGGGTTAGGGTTAGGGTTAGTCTTAGGGTTACGGTGAGGGTTAGGGTTATTGTTTGGGTTAAGGTGATGGTGAGGGTGAGGTTTAGGGTTAGGGTTAGTGTTAGGTTTGGGGTTAGGGTTAGGGTTTCGGTTAGGTTTAGGGTTATGGTTAGGGTTTGGGATACGGTGAGGGTTAGGGTTAGGGTTATTCTTAGGGTTAGGCTGAGGGTGAGGTTGGGAGTGAGGATAAGGCAAGGTTTAGGGTTCGAGTTAGGTTTAGAGTTATGGTTAGGGTTATTGTTAGTGTTATGGTTAGGGTTAATTTTGCGGTGAGGGTGAGGCTGAGGGTGAGGTTTATGGTTAGGATTAAGGTTAGGGTTAGGATTAGGGTTAATCTTATTGTTAGGTTTTGGGTTAGAGTTACAGTGAGGTTGAGGGTGATGTTGAGGGTGAGGGTTAGGGTGAAGTTTATGTTGAGGGTTAGGGTTAGTGTGAGGGTAAGTTTTAGGGTTAGAATTAGGTATAGGTGGACGTTTAGGGTGAGGGTTAGGGTTAGCTTTATTGTTAGGGTTAGGGTGAGGCTGAGGTTTATGTTGATGTTTTGGGATATGGTTAGAGTAGAATTAGGGTTAGCGTGAGGGTGAGTTTGAGGGTTAGGTTTAGGGTAAGGCTTAGGCTAAGGGTAAGGCTGAGGGTGAGTTTGGGGGTTAGGATTAGGGTTATGGTGATGGTTAGGGTTAGGGTTAGTGTTATTCTTAGGGTTAGGGTTAGAGTTACGGTGAGGGTGAGGGTGCGGGTGAGGGTTAGGGTAAGGTTGAGGTTTAGGGTTCGGGTTAGGGTTGGGGTTAGGGTGAGGGTGAGGGTGAGGTTTAGGATTAGTGTTAGGGCTAGGGTTATGGTGAGGTTTAGGGTTAGGGTTAGGGTTATTGTTAGGGTAAGGTTTATGTTTACGGTTACATTGAGGGTGTGGGTTAGGGTTAGGGTTACGGTGAGGATTAGGGTTTGGGTTAGGGTTAGAGTTAGGGTTAGTGTGAGGGTGAGGTTTAGGGTTAGAGTCAGGGTTAGGATGAGGGTTAGGATGAGGTTTAGGGTTAGTGTTAGTGTTAGGGTTAGGGTTAGGGTGAGAGTTAGGGGTAGGGATAGTGTTAGGGATAGGGTTAGGATTAGGGTTAGGGTGAGGGTGACTGTGTGGGTTAGGGTTAGGTTTAGGGTTAGGGTTAGGGTTAAGGTTAGGGTGAGTGTGAGTTTTAGGGTTAGGGTTAGGCTTTGGCTTAAGATTAGGCTGAGGGTGAGGGTGAGGGTGAGGGTTAGGTTTAGGGTGAGGTTTAGGGTGAGAGTTAGGTTTCAGGTTAAGTTTAGTTTTAGGGTGAGGTTTAGGGTAAGGGTTACTCTGAGGATGAGGGTTAGTGTCAGGGTTAGGCTTAGGCCTAGGTTGGGGATGAGTATTAGGTTTAGAGTGATGGTTCTGTTTATGTTTAGGTTGAGGGTTAGGATGTGGGTTAGGGTTAGGATTAGGGTTCGGGTGAGTTCTAGGGTGAGTGTGAGGTTTAGGTTGAGTTTAGGCTTAGGTTTAGGATTAGCCTGAGGCTGAAGGTGAGGGTGAGGGTTAGGGTTAGGGTGATGTTAAGGGTTACGGTTAGGGTGAGGGTTAGGATGAGGGTTAGGTTTAGGGTGAGGGTTAGGATGAGGGTGATAGTAAGAGTAAAGGTAAGGGTTAGAGAGAGTGTGAGCGTTAGGGTTAGGATTAGGGTTAGGTTTAAGGTTAGAGTGAGTGTGAGGTTTAGGGTTAGGCTTAGGCTTAGGTTTAGGCTGAGGGTGAGGGTGAGGGTGTGGGTTAGGTTTAGGGAGAGGGTTAGGGTTAGGTTTAGTGTGAGAGTTAGGTTTTGGGTTAAGTTTAGGGTTAGGGTTAGGGTTAGGGTGAGGGTTAGGTTGAGGTTTAGGTTTAGGGTTAAGGTTAGGATTAGAATTAGGGTTCTGGTGAGGGTGAGTGTGAGGGTTAGGGTTAGGGTTCGGCTTAGGTTTAGGATTAGGCTGAGGGTGAGTGTGGGGATGAGGATTAGGTTTAGAGTTATGCTTCATATTATGGTTAGGTTGAGGTTTAGGATGAGGGTTAGGGTTAGGATTAGGGTTAGGTTGAGGGCTAGGGTGAGTGTGAGGTTTAGGGTTAGGGTTAGGCTTAGGCTTAGGGCTAGGCTGAGGCTGAAGGTGAGGGTGAGGGTTAGGGGTAGGGTGATGTTTAGGGTTACGGTTAGGGTGAGGGTTAGGATGAGGGTGAGTGTTAGGATGAGGGTGACAGTAAGAGTAAAGGTGAGAGTTATGCTGAGGGTGAGGGTTATGGTAAGGGTGAGGGTTCGGGTTTGGGTTAGAGTGAGGGTGAGGGTTAGATTGAGGATTAGTGTTAGGGTTAGTGGGAGGTTTAGGGTGAGAATGATTAGGGTTAGGGTGAGAGATAGGGTGAGGGTTAGGGTTTGGGTTAGGGTGAGATTTAGGGTTAGGGTTAGGTTTAGGGTTAGGGTGAGGTTTAGTGTTAGGGTTACAATGAGGGTGATTTAAGTTTACGGTGAAGGTGAGGCTGAGGGTGATGTTTAGGGTTAGGGTTAGGGTGAGGATTAGGGTGAGCGTTAGCTTTAGGGTTAGGGTTTGGATTAGTATTATTGTTAGGGTTAGGATTAGAGTTATGCTGAGGGTGAGGGTGAAGGTGAGGTTTAGGGTTAGGGTGAGATTTAGGTTTAGGGTTAAGTTTAGGGTGAGGGTGAGGGTGAGGTTTAGGGTTAGAGTTAGGGTTAGGGTGAGGGTCAGGGTGAGGGTTAGGGTTAGGATTAGTGTTAGGGTTAGGGTGAGGGTTAAGATGAGGATGAGGGTTAGGGTTAGGGTTAGGATTAGTATTAGGTTTAGTTTTAAGGTGAGTGTTTGTGTTAGTCTTAGGTTTAGGGTTAGGCTAAGGGTTAAGCTGAGGGTGAGAGTAAGGGTGAGGGTTAGGGTTCGGGTTAGGGTTAGCGTTAGGGTGAGAATTAGCGTACGGGTTAATTTTAGTTTTTGGGTGAGGTTTATAGTTCAGGTTACAGTGAGGGTGGGGGTTAGGGTTAGTTTGACGGTTAGGGTGAGGATTAGGGTTAGGGTGATGGTTAGGGTGAGGGTTAGGGTGAGTGTTAAGATGAGGATTAGGGTTAGTATTAGGGTTAGGGTGAGGGGTAGGGTGAGGGTGAGGGTTAGGGTTAGTTTTAGGGTGAGTTTAGGGTTAGGGTTAGGGTTAAGGTGAGGGATAGGATGAGGGTTAGGATTATGGTGAAGGTTAGGGTTAGGGTGAGGGTTAGGGTTAGGATAAGGGATAGGGTGCGGGTGAGTGTTAGGGTTAGGTTTAGGGTTACGATTATTTTTAGTGTTATGATTATGGTTACGTTTGCAGTGAGGGTGAGGCTGAGGGTGAGGGTTAGATATATGATTAGGTTTATTGTTAGGTTTAGGGTTAGGATTAGTGTTATTGTTAGGGTTAGTGTTAGAGTTACGGTGAGGGTGAGGGTGAGGGTTAGGGTGAGGTTGGGTGTGAGGATTTCGGTTGGAGTGATGGTTAGTGTTAGGGTTAGGGTGAGGGTTAGGAGGAGGGTTAGGTTTAGGATTAGGGTTAGGGTGAGGGCTAGGGTGTGGTTGAGGGTTAGGGTTAGGTTTAGGCTTAGGGTTAGTCCGAGGGTGAGGTTGAGGGTAAGGGTTCGGGTTAGGATGATGGTTAGGGTTACGGTTAGTGTGAGGGTTAGGATGAGGGTTAGGGTCAGGGTGAGGGTTAGGGTCAGGGTGACGGTACCATAAAGGTGAGGGTTAGGCTGAGGGTGAGGGTTAAGGTAAGGATAAGGGTTAGGGTTAGGGTTAGGGTTACACTTAGGGTTAGGGTGAGGGTGAGGGTTAGATTAAGAATTAGGGTTAGGGTTAGTGTGAGGTTTATGGTGAGGGTTAGGATTAGGGTGAGGGTTAGGGTGACAATTAGGGTTATGGTGAGGGTGTGGGTTAGGTTTAGGGTTAGGGTGAGTTTTAGGGTTAGGTTAAGTTTTAAGATTATTGTGAGGGTTAGTGTTAGGGTTAGGCTTAGTGTAAGGGAGAGGATAAGTGTTAGGGTGAGTGTTAGGGTTAGGGTGAGTGTTATGGTTAGGGTGAGGGTTAGAGTTAGGGTTAGGGTTATTGTTAGGGTTAGGGTTAGGGTTACCCTTACAGTGAGCGTGAGGGTTAGGGTTAGGTTTAGGGTGAGATTTAGGGTTAGGCTTATGGTTAGTGTTTGGTTTAGGGTTAGGATTAGGGTTAGGGTGAAGGCTAGGGTGAGGGTGAGGGTTAGGGATGGGGTTAGTGTTGGGAATAGTGTTAGGTTGAGGGTGAGTGTGTGGTTTATGTTAGGGTTGGAGTTAGGGTTAGGCTTAGTGTTAGGCGGAGGGTGAGGGTGAGGGTGAGGGTTAGTGTTAAGTGAGGGTGAGGTTTAGGGTTATATTTAGCTAGTGTGATGGTTAGGCTTTTAGGGTTAGAGTGAGGGTTAGGATGAGGTTTACGGTTAGGATTAGTGTTAGGTTGAGGGCTAGAGTGAGGGTGAAGTTTATGGTTAGCATTAGGATGAGGTTTAGTGTTACGGTTAGGGTTAGAGTACGGTGAGTGTGAGGATTAGGGTTAGGTTTAGGGTTAGGGTTATTGTTAGGCTTAGGGTTAGAGTTAAGTTGGGGGTAAGGGTGAGGGTGAGGATTAGGTTTAGGGTTAGGGTGAGGTTTAGGATGAGGTTTAGGGTTAGGATTAGGGTTTGTTTGAGGGCTAGGGTGAGGATTAGGGTGAGGGTTAGGGACAGTGTTAGGTTTAGGATTGGGGTTAGGGTGAGGTTTAGGGTTTGGGTTAGGGTTAGAGTTAGGATTAGGGTGAGGGTGAGGTTTAGGGTTAGAGTCAGGGTTAGGGTGAGGGTTAGGTTGAGATTTAGGTTAGGAATAGTGTTAGGGTTAGGGTAAGGGTGAGAGTTAGGGGGAGAGATAGTGTAAGGGTTAGGGTTAGGATTAGGGTTAGGGTGAGGGTAAGTGTGTGGGTTAACGTTAGTTTTAGGTTCAGGCTTAAGGTTAGGCTGAGGGTGAGTGTTTGTGTTAGCGTCAGGTTTAGGGTTAGGCTTAGGGTTAGGCTGAGGGTGAGGTTGAGGGTGAGAAAGTTAGCCTTAGGGTGAGGGTTAGTCATAGGGTTAGGAGGAGGGTTAGGTTGAGTTTTAGGGTTAGGATTAGGGTTTGGCTGAGCGCTAGGGTGAGGGTGAACGTTAGGGTTAGGGTGAGCGTGAGGTTTAGGGTTAGGGTTAGGGTGAGGCTGAGGGTGTGCGTTAGGGCTAGGGTTAATGTTAGTGTTAGGGTTAAGGTGAGGGTTAGGGTGAGCATGAGGGTTAGGGTTAGGTTTAGGGTTAGGATTAGGGCAAACGTGAGGGTGAGTATGTGTGTTAGGGTTAGGTTTAGGGTTAGGCTTAGGGTTAGGCTGAGGGTGAGGTTGAGGGTGAGGGTTAGCATTAGGGTGAGGGTTAGGTTTAGGGTTAGGGGAAGGGTTAGGATGAGGGTTAGGGTTAGGATTAGGGTTAGGGTGAGGGCTAGGGTGAGAGTGAGCTTTAGGGCTAGGGTTAGGATGAGTTTAGGTTTAGGGTGAGGGTTAGGATGAGGGTGAGGTTTAGGGTTACTGTTACGGTTAGGATGAGATTGAGGTGAGGAATAGGGTTATGGTTAGTGTTAGGGTTAGGGTTAAGGTGAGGGTTAGGGTGAGGGTCAGGGTTAGGGTTAGGGTTAGGATTAGGGTAAAGTTTAGGTTTAGGGTGAGGTTTAGTGTTATGATTAGGGTTATGGTTTTGGTGATGGTTAGGGTGATGGTAATGTTTAGGGTTAGGGTTAGGCTTAGGCTTAGGGTTAGGCTGAGGGTGAGGGTGAGGGTTCAGGTTAGGGTGAAGGTTAGGGTTAGGGTTAAGGTGAGAGTTAGGGTTTGGGTTAAGTTTAGGGTTAGAGTGATTTTTAGGGTAAGGGTTTTGGTGACAGTGACGGTTAGGGTTAGGTTGAGGGTTAGGGTGAGGGTTAGGATAAGTGTTAGCATTAGGATTAGGGTTAGGGTGAGGGCTAGGGCGAGGGTGAGGTGTAGGTGTAGGGTTAGGGTGAGGTTTAGGGTTAGGGTTAGGGTTAGGGGGAGTGGGAGGTTTAGGGTTAGAGTTAGGGTTAGGGGGTGGCTGAATGTGAGGGTTAGGGGTAAGGTTAGTGTTAGGGTTATGGTGAGGGTTAGGGTGAGGGTGAATTTTAGGCTTAGGGTTAGAATTAGGATTAGGGTAAGGATTAGGGTGAATGTAAGGGTTAGGGTTAGGGTTAGGATGAGGGTATGTGTTAGGGTGAAGGTTAGGTTTAGGGTGAAGGATTTGGTTAGGATGAGGGATAGGTTTAGGGTTAGGGTTATTGTAAGGGTTAGGGTTAGGGTTATGGTTACTTTGAGGGTGTGGCTGAGGGTTAAGATTAGGGTTAGGTTTAGGTTTAGGTTTAGGTTTAGGATTAGGGTTAAGGTTAGGGTTAGGTTTAGGGTTAGGGTTAGGGTTACGGTGAGGGTTAGGGTTATTGTTAGTGTTATGGTTTGGGTTAATTTTGCGGTGAGGGTTAGGCTGAGGGTCAGGGTTATGCTTAGGGTTAGGGTTAGGGTTACTGTTAGTGTTAGGGTTAGGGTGAGGTTTAGGGTGAGGGTGAGGTTTAGGGATAAGTTTAGGATTAGGTCTAGGGTTAAGGTGAGGGTGAGTGTGAGGGTTAGGGTTAGGGTTAGAGTTAGGGTCAGGGTGAGGGTTAGGATTAGGGTGAGGCTTGGGGTTAGGGTTAGAGTGAGAGTTAGGGTGAGGCTTAGGCTTAGGCTTAGGTTTAGGGTGTGGGCTAGGGTGAGGTTGAGGGTTAGGATGAGGGTTAGGGTTAGGGTTAGTGTTAGGGTTAGGGTTGGAGTTAGGGTTAGGCTTAGTGTTAGGCAGAGGATGAGGGTGAGGGTGAGGGTTAGGGTTAGGTGAGGGGGAGGTTTAGGTTTAGATTAAGTGTTAGATGGAGGGCTAGTGTGAGGGTTAGGGTTTTAGGGTTAGGGTGAGGGTTAGGATGAAGTTTAGGGTTATGATAAGGGTTAGTATTAGGGTTAGGGTAAGGGCTAGAGTGAGGGTGAGGCTTATGGTTAGCGTTAGGGTCTGCTTTAGTGTTAGGGTTAGGGTTAGAGTTAGTGTGAGTGTGAGGGTTATGGTTAGGTTTAGGGTTAGGGCTTTTGTTAGGGTTAGGTTTAGAGTTTAATTGAGGGTAAGGGTTAGGGTTAGGTTTAGGGTTTGGGTTTCTTGTTAGGGTTAGGGTTAGAGTTAAGTTGAGGGTAAGGTTGAGGGTGAGGTTTAGGTTTAGGGTTAGGGTGAGGGTTAGGATGAGGGTTAGGGTTATTGTTACTGTTATGGTGTGGGTTAAGTTTGCGGTGATGGTGAGGCTGAAGGTGAGGGTTATGGTTTTGGTTAGGGTTAGGGTTAGTGTTAGGGTTAGGGTTAGGGTGAGGTTTAGGGTTTGGGTTAGGGTTAGCCTTAGGGGTAGGCTGAGGGTGAGGTTGAGGGTTAGAAAGTTAGGGTTAGGGTGAGGGTTAGTCATAAGTTTAGGTGGAGGTTTAGAATGAGTTTTAGGGTTAGGATTAGGGTTTGGGTGAGGGCTAGGGTGAGGGTGAGTGTTATGGTTCGGGTGAGGGTGAGGTTTAGGTTGAGGTTTAGATTGAGGGTTAGGGTGAGTGTTAGGGTTAGCGTTAGGGTGAGGGTGAGGTTTAGGGTTAGAGTTAGGGTTAGGGTGAGGCTGATTGTGAGGGTTAGGGTTAGGGTTAGTGTTAGAGGTAGGGATAGGTTGAGGGTTAGGGTGTGGGTGAGGGTTAGGCTTAGGGTTAGGATTAGGTTTAGGGTAAGGTTTAGGGTGAGTGTGAGGTTTAGGGTTAGGGTTAGGGTTAGGTTTAGGGTAGGATGAGGGTGAGGGTGAGAGTTAGGGTTAGGGTGAGTGTTAGGGTTAGGGTTAAGGTGAGAGTTAGGGTTCAGGTTAAGTTTAGGGTTAGGATGAGGGTTAATGTTAGGGTTAGTGTTAGGGTGAGGGTTAGGGTTAGGGTTAGGGTGAGGGTGAGGGCTAGGATGAGGATTAGGGTTAGGATTAGGGTTAGGATGAGGGCTATGATGAGGGGGAGGTTTAGGGTTAGTGTTAGCATGAGGTTTAGGTTTAGGGTTAGGGTGAGTGTTAGGATGAGGGTTAGGGTTACAGTGAGGGTGAGGGTTAGCATTAGGTTTAGGGTTAGGATTAGGGTAAGGGTTAGGGTGAGTGTTTGTATTAAGGTTAGGTTTAGGGTTATATTTAGGGTTAGGATTATTGTTATTTTTATTGTTAGGGTTAGAATTAAGGTGTGGGTGAGGGAGAGGGTGAGGGTGTGGGTTATGGTGAGGTTTAGGGTTAGGGTTAAGATTAGGGTTACAGTGAGGGTGAGGTTTAGGGTTAGATTTAGGGTTAGGGGGAGGGTTAGATCGAGGATTAGGTTTAGGGTTAGTGTTAGGGTTAAGGTTAGGGTGAGGGTTAGCTTGAGGTTTAGATTTAGGGTTAGGGTTAGGATTAGGGTTAGGGTGAGCATGAGTGTGAGGGTTAGTGTTAGGTTTAGGCTGAGGGTGAGGCTGGGGGTGAGGATTAGGGTTAGGCTAATGGTTAGCGTTAGGGTGATGGTGAAGGTTAGTTTGAGGGTTAGAGTTAGGATTAGGGTTAGGGTGAGTGCTAGGGTGAGGTTGAGGGTTAGGGTAAGGCTTAGGCTTAGGCTTAGGCTTAGGCTGAGTTTGAGGTTGAGGTTTATGGTTAGGGTTAGGGTGATGGTTAGGATTATGATTAGGGTGTTGGTTAGGATGAAGTTTCGGTTTATGGTGAGGGTTAGGGTGAGGAGGATGGTAAGGGTAAACGTGAGGGTGAGGGTTAAGATAAAGGTGAGGGTTAGGTTCAGGTTTAGGGTTAGGGTAAGGGTGAGGTTTAGGGTTAGGGTGTGGTTTAGATTGAGAATTAAGGTTACGGTTAGTGTAAGGTTTCGGGTGAGAATGAGGGTTAGGGTTAGGGTGAGGGTAAGGGTTAGAACTAGGGTTAAGGTGAGGGCTAGGGTGAGGGTGAGGGTTATTGTTATGCTTAGTGTTAGTGTTAGGGTGAGTGGATGTGTTAGAGTGAGGGTTAGGGTTACGGTGAGGGTTATGGTTAGGGTTAGGGTTAGGGTTTGGGTTAGGGTTTTTGTTAGGGTTAGGGTTACGGTTACGGTTACGTTGAAAGTGAGGATGAGGTTTAGGGTTAGTTATAGTGGTAGGGTTATGGTAAGGGTTACGTTGAGGGTTGGGTTTAGGGTTAGTGTTAGTTTTAGATTTAGGGTGAGAGTTAGGGGGAGGCTGAGGGTTAGGGTTAGGGTTAGGGTTAGGATTAGTGTTAGGGTGAGGGTGAGTGTGTGTGTTAGGGTTAGATTTAGGGTTAGGCTTAGGGTTAGCCTGAGTGTGCGGTTCAGGTTGAGGCTAAGGGTTAATGTGAGGGTTAGGTTTAGGGTTAGGTTGAGGGTTTGGATGAGGGTTAGGGTTACAATGAGGGTGAGGTTTAGGGTTAGTGTGAGGGTTAGGGTTAGCATTAGGGTTAGGTTGAGGGTAGGTTTTAGGATTAGGGTTAGGTTTAGGGTTAGGTTTAGGGTTAGGGTTTGGTTTAGGGTTAGGATTAGTGTTATTGTTAGGGTTAGGATTAGAGTTACTGTGAGGGTGAGGGTGAGGGTGAGCGTTAGGGTAATGTTTAGGGTGAGGTTTTGGGTTAGGGTTAGGATTAGGGCTAGGGTAAGTTTAGGTTTATGGTTAGACTTAGGGTTAGGGGAAGGGTTAGGATGAGTGTTAGGGTTAGGGTTAATGTTAGGGTTATGGTTAAGGTGAGGGTTAGGTTGAGGTTTAGGGTTAGGGTTAGGGTGAGGATTAGGGTTAGGGTTAGGTTAGGGTGAGGGTTGGGTTTAGGGTTAGAGTTAGGGTTAGGGTGAGGCTGAGCGTGAGGGTTAGGGTTAGGGTTAGTGTTAGAGTTAGGGATAGGGTGAGGATTAGGGTGAGGGTGAGGGATAGGCTTAGGGTTAGGATTTGGTTTAGGATAAAGATTAGGGTGAGGGTTAGGGTTAGGGATAGGGTTAGGTTTAGGATTAGGGTTAGGCTGAGTGTGAGTGTGAGAGTTAGGTTTAGGGTTAGTGTTAGGTTTTGGGTTAGGGTTAGTGTTAGTGTTAAGGTGAGGGTTAGGGTTAGGTTTATGTTTAGGATTAGGCTTAGGTTTAGGCTGAGCGTGACAGTGGGGGTGAGGATTAGGTTTAGGGTTATGGTTAGGGGTAGGGATAAGGTTATTGTTAGTGTTATGGTTATGGTTAAGTTTGTGGTGAGGGTGATGCTGAGGGCGAGGGTTATGTTTAGGTTTAAGGTTAGGGTTAGGATTACGGTTAGGCTTAGGCTTAGGCTGAGGGAAATGGTGGGGGTGAGGATTAGATTTAGGGTTAGGGTTATTTTTTGTGTTATGGTTAGGGTTAAGTTTGCAGTGAGGGTGAGGCTGATGGTGAGGGTTATGTTTAGGGTAAGGGTTAAATTTAGGCTTAGTGTTATTGTTAGGGTAAGGGTTAGAGTTATGGTGAGTTTGAGGGTGAGGGTGAGGGTTAGGGTTAGTGTGAGGTATAGGGTGAGGTTTAGGGTTAGTGTTAGTGTTTTGGTGAGGGTGAGGTTTATGGTTAAACTTAGGTTTAGGGGGAATGTTAGGGTGAGGTTTAGGGTAGGCTTGGTGTTAGGGTTAGAGTGAGGGAAAGGGTTAGGTTCATGTTTAGGGATAGGGTTAGGTTTAGGAGTAGGCTTAGGGTGAGGGTGAGTGTGAGGGTTAGGGTGAGGGTTAGGTTTAGGGTTATGGTGAGGGTTTGGATGAGGATTAGGGTTAGTGTAAGGGTGAGGTTTAGGGTTAGTGTGAGGGTTAGTGTTAGGATTAGGGTTAGTGTGAGGTAGGTGTTAGGATTAGGGTTATGGTTAGTGTTAGGGTTAGGTTAAGGGTTAGGATTAGTGTTATTGTTAGGGTTAGGATTAGAGTTACTGTGAGGTTGAGGCTGAGGGTGAGCGTTAGGGTTAGGTTTAGGGTGAGGTTTAGGATTAGGGTTAAGATTAGTGTTAGGGTAAGGCTGAGGTTTATGGTTACACTTAGGTTTAGGGGGAGGGTTAGGTTGAGGGTTAGGGTTAGGGTTACTGTTAGGGTTAGGGTTAAGGTGAGGGTTAGGTTGAGGTTTAGGGTTCGGGTTAGGGTGAGGTTTAGGGTTAGGGTAATAGTTAGGATGAGGGTGTGGTTTAGGGTAAGAGTTAGGCTGAGGGTGAGGGTTAGGGTTACGGTTAGTGCTAGAGTTAGGGATAGGGTGAGGGTTAGGGTGAGGGTGAGGGTTAGGGTGAGGGTTAGGTTTAGGGTTATCGTGAGGGTTTGGATGAGGGTTAGGGTTAGAGTGAGGGTGAGGTTTAGGGTTAGTGTGAGGGTTAGGGTTAGGATTAGGGTTAGGGTGAGGTAGGTGTTAGGATTAGGGTTATGGTTAGTGTTAGGGTTAGGTTAAGGGTTAGGATTATTGTTATTGTTAGGGTTAGGATTAGAGTTACTGTGAGGGTGAGGCTGAGGGTGAGCGTTAGGGTTAGGTTTAGGGTGAGGTTTAGGATTAGGGTTAGGATTAGTGTTTGGGTAAGGCTGAGGTTTATGGTTAGACTTAGGTTTAGGGGGAGGGTTAGGTTGAGGGTTAGGTTTAGGGTTACTGTTAGGGTTAGGTTTAATGTGAGGTTTAGGTTGAGGTTTAGGGTTCGGGTTAGGGTGAGGTTTAGGTTTAGGGTGATAGTTAGGGTGAGGGTGTGGTTTAGGGTAAGAGTTAGGCTGAGGGTGAGGGTTAGGGTTACGGTTAGTGTTAGAGTTAGGGATAGGGTGAGGGTTAGGGTGAGGGTGAGGGTTAGGCTTAGGGTTAGGATTAGGTTTAGGATAAGGGTAAGTGTGAGGGTAAGGAAGAGGGTTTGGGTTAGGGTGAGGGTGAGTGTGAGGATTAGGGTTAGGGTTAGGGTTAGGGTGAGGGTGAGGGTTAGGGTTTGGGTTAGGGTGAGGGTGAGGCTGAGGATTATTGTTATGTTTAGGGTTATGGTTATGTTTAGGGTTAGGGTTAGGTTTATTGATAGTGTTACGGTGAGGTTTAGGATTAGTTTTAGGGTTTGGATTAGGCTTAGGTTTAGGCTGACGGTGAGAGTGGTGGTGAAGATTAGGATTAGGGTTAGGGTTAGGGATAGGGTTATTGTTATTGTTATGGTTAGGATTAAGTTTGTGCTGCGGGTGACCCTGAGGGTAAGGGTTATGGTTAGGGTTAAGGTTAGGGTTAGGATTAGGGATAGGCTTAGGGTTAGACTGAGGGTGATGGTGGAGGAGAGGATGAGGGTTAGGGTTAGGGTTATTGTTAGTGTTATGGTTAGGGTTAAGTTTGCTGTGAGCGTGAGGCTGAGGGTGAGGATTATGTTTAGGGTTAGGGTTAAGTTTAGGGTTAGTGTTATTGTTAGGGAAAGGTTTAGATTTATGGTGAGATTGAGGCTGAGGGTGAGGGTTAGGGTTAGGGTGAGGTGTAGGGTGAGATTTAGGGTTAGGGTTAGGGATAGTGTGAGGGTGAGGTTTAGGGTTAGACTTAGGGTTAGGGGGAGGGTTAGGGTGAGGTTTAGGGCTAGGGTTAGTGTTAGGGTTAGGGTGAAGGAAAGGGTTAGTTTGAGGTTTAGTGATAGGGTTAGGCTTAGGGTGAGGGTGAGTGTGACGGTTAGGGAGAGGGTTAGGCTTAGGCTTAGGGTTAGGCTGAAGCTGAGGGTGGGGGTTAGGATTACGGTTAGGGTGACGGTTAGGTTTAGGGTTAGGTTGAGGGTTAGGATGAGAGTTAGTGTTAGGATTGGGATTTGGGTGACGGCTAGGGTGAGGGTGAGGGTTAGGGTAAGGCTTAGGCTTAGGCTTAGGGTTAGGATGAGTGTGAGGTTGAGGGTGAGGGTTAGGTTTAGGGTTATGATTAGGTTTATGGTTAGGGTGAGGGTTAGGACGAGGTTTAGTGTTAGGTTGAGGGTTAGGTTGAGGATGATGGTAAAGGTAAAGGTGAGGTTTGGGCAGAGAGTGAGGGTTTCGTTAAGGGAGAGGTATAGGGTTAGGTTTAGGGTTAGAATAAGGGTTAGGGTTAGGGTAAGGGTTAAATTGAGGATTAGGTTTAGGGTTAGTGTGAGGTTTAGGGTGACGATGAGGGTTAGGGTTAGGGTGAGGGTGAGGGTTAGAATTAGGGTTTGGGAGAGGGCTATGCTGAGGGTGAGGGTGAGGGTTAGGGTTTTGGTTAGGCTGAGGTTTAGGGTTTGGATTAGGGTTAGAGTTAGGTTTACGGTTAATTGTGAGGCTTAGGGTTAGAGTTAGGGTTAGGGTTATGGTTGGGGTTAGAGATAGGGTGAGGTTTAGGATTAGGATGAGGGTTAGGGTTAGTGTGAGGGTGAGTGTCAGTGTTAGGGTTAGTGTTAGGGTGAGGATAAGCGTTATGGTGAGGCTTAGGGTTAGGTTTAGGATTTTGGTTAGGGTGAGGGTTAGGGTTAGGGTTAGGGTTAGGGTGAGGTTGAGGTTTAGGGTTAGATATAGGGTTAGAGGGAGGGTTAGGGTGAGGGTTAGTGTTAGTGTTAGTGTGAGGGTGAGGTTTAGGTTGAGGTTTAGGGTTAGGGTTAGGGTTAGGGTTAGTGTGACGGATAGTGTTAGGGTGAGGGTAAGTGTTAGTGTGAGGGTTAGGGTTAGGGTGAGTGTTATGGTTAGGATGAGGGTTAGTATTAGGGTTAGTGTTATTGTTAGGGTTAGGTTTAGGGTAATGGTTACAGTGAGGGTGACGGTTAGGGTTAGGGATAGGGTGAGGTTTAGGGTTAGGGTTAGGCTAAGGGTAAGGGTTTGGATGAGGGTTAGTGTTACGGTGAGGGTGAGGGTTAGGGTTCGGGTGAGGGTTAGGTTTAGGATTAGGGTTAGGGTGAGGGTGAGTTTTAGGATTAGGGTTAGGGTAAGGTTTAGGTTTAGGTTTAGGGTTAGGATTAGTGTTATTGTTAAGGTTGTGGTTAGATTCATGCTGAGGGTAAGGTTGAGGGTGAGGGATAGGGTGAGGTTTAGGGTATGGATTAGGGTTAGGGTTAGGATTAGGGTTAGGGTGACGGTGAGGTTTAAGGTTAGATTTAGAGTTAGGGGGAGGGTTAGTTCGTGGGTTAGTGTTAGTGTTAGTGTTAGGGTTAAAGTTAGGGTGAGGGTTAGATTGAGGTTAAGGTTTAGGGTTAGGATGAGGGTTAGGGTGAGGGTGACTGTGAGGGTTAGAGTTAGGGTTAGGTTGAGGCTGATTTTGAGGTTTAGGGTTAGAGTTCTTGTTAGAGTTAGTGTTATGATGAGGGTTAGGGTGAGTGTGAGGGTTAGGCTTAGGGTTAGGATTGAGATTAGGATAAGGGTTAGGGTTATTGTGAGGGTTAGGGTTAGGCTTAGGGTTAGGGTGAGGGTGAGGGTGAGGGTTAGGGTTAGGGTTAGGGTGAGAGTTAGGGTTCGGGTGAAGTTTAGAGCTTGGATGCAGGTTAGGGTTAGGGTTATGGTGAGTGTGAGGGCTAGGGTTAGATTGAAGGTTAGGGTTAGGTTTAGGGTTAGGGTGTGGGTTTGTGTTAGGTTTAGTGTGAGGGTTAGCGTTAGGGTGAGGGTTTGGATGAGGGTTAAGTTTATGGTGAGGGTGAGGGTTAGGGTTATGTTTAGGATTAGTTTTAGGGTGAGGGTGTGTGTTAGGATTAGGGTAATGGTTAGGGTTAGGATTAGATTTAGGATTAGGATTAGTGTTATTGTTAGGGTTAGAGTTGGAGTTCAAGTGAGGGTGAGGGTGAGGGTTAGGGTGAGTTTTGGTTAGGGGTAGGATTAGGGTTAGGGTGAGGGTGAGATTTATGGTTAGATTTAGGGTTAGGGGGAGGGTTAGTTCGTGGGTTAGGTTTAGTGTTAGGGTTAAGGTTAGGGTGATGGTTAGGTTGAGGTTAAGGTTTAGGTTTAGGGTTAGGTTTATGATTAGGGTTAGGGTGAGGATGAGTGTGAGTGTTAGGCTTAGGGTTAGGCCTCGGCTTAGGTTTAGGCTGAGGGTGAGTGTGGGAGTGAGGATTAGGGTTAGGGTGATGGTTAGGTTTAAGTTAGTGTGACGGTAAAGATGAGGGTTAGGGTTAGGATTAGGGTTAGGGTGAGGGCTAGGGAGAGGGTGAGGGTTAGGGTAAGGGTTAGGCTTAGGCTTAGGGTTAGGCTGAGTTTGAGGTTGAGGGTGAGGATTAGGGTTAGGGTGATGTTTAAGTTTATGGTTAGGGTGAGGGTTAGGATAAGGTTTAGGGTTAGGGGGAGGTTTAGGGTCAGGATGATCGTAAGGGTAAAGGTGAGGTTTAGGCTGAGGGTGAGGGTTAAGATAAGGTTGTGGGTTAGGGTTAAGTTTAGGGTTAGGGGAAGGGTTAGGGTTAGGGTTAGGGTGAGGGCTAGATTGAGGTTTAGGGTTAGGGTTAGTGTGAGGTTTAGGGTGAGGATGAAGGTTAGGGTTAGGGTGAGGGTGAGGGTTAGAATTAGGTTTAGGGTGAGGGCTAGGGTGAGGGTGAGGTTTTGGGTTAGGGTGTGGTTTAGGATTAGGTTGAGGGTTAGCGTTAGTGTGAGGGTTAGTGTTAGGGTTAGTTTTAGTATTAGGGTGAGAGTGTTAGGGTGAGGGATAGGGTTAGGGTGAGGTTTATGGTTAGGGTGAGGGTTATGGTTAGGTTTGTTGTTAGGGTTAGGGTTACTTTTTCAATGAGCGTGACAGATAGTGTTAGGGGGAGGGGGAGGCTTATTATTAGAGTTAGGGTTAGGCTGAGGCTGAGGGTGAGGGTTAGGTTTATGGTTAGTGTTAGGTTTAGGGTTAGTGTGAGGGTTAGGGTTAGGCTTAGGCTTCGGCTTAGGCTTAGCCTTAGGCTGAGCATGAGGGTGAGGGTTAGGGTTAGGGTGAGGGTTAGAATAAGTTTTAGGGTTAGGATTAGTTTTAGGGTGAGGGCTAGGCTGAGGGTTAATGTGAGTGTTAGGTTTAGGGATAGGGTTAGGTTTAGGATTAGAGTTAGGGTGAGGGTGAGTGTGATGGTTAGGGTTAGGGTTAGTCTTAGGGTTAGGGTGAGGGTAAGGGTTAGGGTTTGTGTTAGGGTGAGGGTGAGGCTGAGGATTAGGGTTTGGTTCAGATTTTGGGTTAGGGTTAGGGTTAGGTTTAAGGTGATGGTTAGGGTTAGGGTTAGCCTTAGGATTAGTGTTAGGCTGAGGGTGAGGGTGTGGTTTAGGGTTAGGTTTGGGTTAAGGTGAGGGTGAGGCTGTGGATTAGGTTTACGTTTAGGGTTAGGGTTAGGGTTATGTTTAGGCTTAGGGTTTGGGTTAGCGTGAGGTTTAGGTTTAGATATAGGGTTAGGCGGAGGGTTAGGGCAAGGGTTAGGAATAGGGTTATTGTTAGGGTTAGGGTGAGGGTAAGGGTTAGGTTGAGGTTTAGTTTTGGGGTTAGGGTTAGGGTTAGGGTTAGTGTGAGGGTTAGTGTTAGCGTTAGGGTTAGTGTTAGGGTGAGGGTAAGTGTTAGGGTGAGGGTTTTGTTTAGGGTGAGGGTTATGGTTAGGGTGAGGGTTAGGATTAGCTTTAGGGTTACTGTTAGGTTTAGGTTTAGGGTTACAGTTACAATGAGGGTGAGTGTGAGGGCTAGCGTTAAGTTTAGGGTGATGTTTAGTGTTTGGGTTAGGGTTAGAGTGAGGGTTAGAGTGAGGGTGAGGTTTAGGGATAGAGTTAGGGTTAGGGTGAGGGTTAGATTGAGGTTTAATGTTAGGGTTAGTGTTATTGTTACGGTTAGGGTGACAGTTGGGGGGGTTATTGTTAGCGTTAGCGTTAGGGTTACGGTGTGGGTGACGTTTAGTGTTAGAATTAAGGTTAGGGTGAGGCTGAGTGTGAGGGTTAGCTTTACGGTTAGTGTTAGGGTTAGGGTGAGGGTGAGGGTTAGGGCTAGGGTTAAGATTAGGATTAGGTTTAGGTTTAGGGTTAGAGTGAGTGTGATGGTTAGGGTTAGGGTTTGGGTTAGCCTTATGTTTAGGCTGAGGGTGAGGGTGAGGGTTAGGTTTAGGGTGAGGGTTAGAGTTAGGGTTAGGGTAAGGTTTAGTGTTAGGTTTAGGGTTAGGATGATGGTGAGGTTTAGGGGTAGAGTTAGGATTAGGGTGAGGTTGAGTGTGAGTGTTAGGGTTAGGGTTAATGTTAGGCTTAGGTTTAGGCTGAGGGTGAGGGTGAGTTTTAGGGTTAAGTTTAAGATGAGGTTTAGGTTTAGGGTTAAGTTTAGAATTTGTGTTATGGTGAGATTAATTGTAGGGTTAGAGTTAGGGTCAGTGTTATGGTTAGGGTTAGGGTGAGTGTTAGGGTTAGGCTTAGGCTTAGGCATAGTCCGAACATGAGGGTGAAGGTTAGGGTTAGGGTTAGGGTGATGGTTCGGTTTAGGGTTAGTGTTATTGATAGTGTTAGGGTTAGAGTTTCGGTGAGGGTGAGGGTGAGGGTGCGGGTGAGTTTTAGGGTTAGGGTTAGGGTGGGGTTTACGGGTAGTGTTAAGGTTACGGTTAGGGTGAGGGTTATGGTTAGGATTATGGTTAGGGTGAGGGCTAGGGTGAGGGTGAGGGTTAGGGTTAGGTTTAGGCTTAGGCTTAGGGTTAGTCTGAGGGTGAGGTTGAGGGTGAGGGATAGGGTTAGGGTAATGGTTAGGGTTACGGTTAGGGTGAGGGTAAGGATGAGGGTTAGTGTTAGGGTGAGGTTTAGAGTGAGGGTGATGGTAAGCGTAAAGGTGAGGATTAGGCTGAGACTAGGGTTAAGATAAGGGTGAGGATAAGTGTTAGGGTGAGGGTTAGGGTTAGGGTGAGTTTTATGGTTAGGGTGAGGGTTAGAGTTAGGGTTACGGTTTTTGTTAGGGTTAGGATTAGGGTTACCCTTACAGTGAGGGTGAGTGTAAGGGTTATTTTTAGGGTGAGGTTATGGTTAGGTTTATGGTTAGAATTTGGGTTGGGTTTAAAGTTAGGGTTAGGGTGAAGGCTAGGGTGAGGATGAGGGTTAGGGTTAGGGTTAGATTTAGGGCTAGAATTAGCTTTAGGGTAAGGGTGAGTGTGTGGGTTAGGGTTAGGGTTAGGCTTAGGCTTAGGGTTAGACTAAGGGTGAGGTTAGGGGTGACTGTTAGGGCTAGGGTGAGGGTTAGGTTTAGGGTTAGGGTGAGGGGTAGGATGAGGATTAAGGTTAGGATTAGGGTTAGGGTGAAGACTAGGGTGAGGGTGAGGTTGAGGGTCAGGGTTAGGGTTACCATGAGTGTCAGGTTTAGGGTTAGAGTTAGGGTTAGGGTGAGGGATAGGGTGAGGTTTAGGGTTAGGATTAGTGTTAGGGTTAGGGTGAGGGTGAGGGCTAGTTTTAGGATGAGGGTTAGGTTTAGGTTAAGGGTTAGGGTTAGGGTTACGGTGGGGTCGGGGTTAGGGTTAGTTTGAGGGTTAGAATTAGGTTTAGGGTTAGGTTGAGGGTTAGGGATAGGATTAGGGTGAGGCTTTGGATGGGGTTTAAGGTTACAATTAGTTTTAGGGTGAGTCCTAGGGTGAGGGTGAGGGTTATTGTTAGGGTTAGGGTGAGGTTTAGGGTTAGGTTTAGGGTTAGGTTTACAGTGATGGTGAGGGTTAGGGTTAGTGTTAGAGTTACAGTGAGGGTGAGGGTAAGGATCAGGGTTAGTGTGAGGTTTAGCGTTAGGGTTATGGTTAGGGTGAGGGTGAGGTTTAGGGTTAGAGTTAGGGTTAGGGTTAGGGTTAGGGTTATCGTGAGTGTTAGATTGAGGTTTAATGTTAGGGTTTGGGTTATGTTTAGGATTGGGTTTACGGTGAGGGTGAGTGTGAGGGTTAGGGTGAGGTTGAGGGTTATGGTTAGGGTTACAGTGAGGGTTAGGGTTAGGGTAAGGGTGAGAGTTAGGGTTAGGGTCAGGGTGAAGGTGAGGGTTAGTATTAGGGTTAGGTTTAGAGTTAC
The DNA here is from genome assembly GCF_024711535.1 of Dipodomys merriami. Classification (NCBI taxonomy): domain Eukaryota; kingdom Metazoa; phylum Chordata; class Mammalia; order Rodentia; family Heteromyidae; genus Dipodomys; species Dipodomys merriami. The sequence continues at coordinate 509,073 of NW_027205393.1, read as the reverse complement.
AGTGAGGGTGAGGGTGAGGGTGAGGGTAAGGATCAGGGTTAGGGTGAGGTTTAGGGTTAGGGTTATGGTTAGGGTGAGGGTGAGGTTTAGGGTTAGAGTTAGGGTTAGGGGGAGGGTAAGGGTGAGGGTTAGGGTTAGGGTTAGTGTTAGGCTGAGAGTTAGATTGAGGTTTAATATTAGGGTTAGGGTTACGTTTAGGATTAGGTTTACGGTGAGGGTGAGTGTGAGGGTTAGGGTTAGGGTTCAGCTTAGGCTTAGGGTTAGGCTGAGGATATGGTTGGGGATGAGGATTAGGTTTAGAAAGATGGTTAGGTTTATGGTGAGGTTAAGGGTTAGGATGAGGGTTAGGGTGAGGGCTTGGGTGAGGGTGAGTGTTAGGTTTAGGTTTAGGCTTAGGCTTAGGTTTAGGCTGAGGCTGAGGGTGAGGGTGAGGGTAGGGTTAGGGTGATGGTTGGGATTCCCGTTAGGGTGAGGGTTAGGATGAGGATTAGGGTTAGGGTGAGGGTTAGTGTGAGGGTGACGGTAAGGTTAAAAGTTATCGTTAGGCTGAGGGTGAGGGTTATGGTAAGTGTGTGGGTTAGGGTTAGGGTGAGGTTGAGGGTTAGGGTTAGCACGATGGTTAGGGTTAGTGTGAGGGTTAGTGTTAAGGTGAGTGTTAGTGTTAGGTTGAGGGTAAGTGTTAGGGTGAGGGTTAGTGTTAGGGTGAAAGTTATTCTTAGGATGAGGATTAGGGTTAGGGTTAGGGTTATTGTTAGGTTAGGGTTAGGGTTACGGTTAAGTTGAGGGTGAGGGTGAGTTTGAGGTTTAGGGTTAGGATGAGGTTCAGGTTTAGGGTTAGGGTTAGAGTTAGGGTTAGGGTGATGGTTAGGGTTTGAGTTAGGTTTAGTGTTATTGTTGGGGTTAGGGTGATGTTTAGGATTAGTGTTAGGATTAGGCTTAGGCTTAGGCTTAGGCTGAGCATGAGGGTGAGGGTTAGGGTTAGGGTTAGGGTGGGGTTTAGGGTTAGGGTTAGGGTGAGGGTGAGGTTGAATGTTAGATATAGGGTTAGGGGGAGGGTTAGGGGGAGGGTTAGGGTTAGTGTTAGAGTGAGGGTAAGTGTTAGGGTGAGGGTTAGGAATAGGGTTAAGGTTATTTTTAGGGTTATGTTTAGGGTTACGGTTACCTTGAGGGTGAGGATGAGGGTTAGGGTTAGGGTTAGGGTGAGGTTTAGGGTTTGGGTTAGTGTTAGAGTTAGGTTTAGGGTGAGGGTGTGGTTTAGGTTAGAGTTAGGGTTAGGGTAAGGGTTAGGGTGAGGGTTAGGGTTAGTGTTCCTTTTTAGGTTAGGGTTAGTGTGAGAGTTAAGGGGAGGGTTAGAGTTAGGGTTACGATTAGGAATAGAGTTACGGTGAGGATGAGGGTTATGTTTAAGGTGAGTATTTGGATTAGGGTTAGAGTGAGGGTTAGGGTGAGGGTTAGGCTTAGGCTTAGGCTTTGGTTATGGGCTATGGTGAGGGTGAGGGTTAGGGTTAGGGTGAGGGTTTGTCTTAGTGTTAGGGTGGGGATTGGGGTTAGGTTTAAGTTTAATATTAGGTAGAGGGTGAGGTGACTGTGAGGTTAGGGTTACGGTGAGGGTGAGGTTTAGGGTTAGAGTTAGCGTTAGGGTGAGGGTTAGTGTGAGGGTTAGGGTTAGGGTAAGTGTTACAGTTAGGGTTAGGGTGAGGGTGAGTGTGAGGGTCAGTGTTAGTCTTAGGCTTAGGCTTAAGCTTAGGCCGAGCATGAGGGTGATGGTCAGGTTTAGGGTTAGCATTCGGGTTAGGGTGACGGTTAGAGTGAATGTGACGGTTAAGTTAGCGTTAGGGTGAGGTTTAGGGTTAGGGTTAGGGTTATGGTGTGGGTGAGAGTTAGGGTTAGGGTTAGGGTTAGGGTGAGGGTGAGGGTTAGGATTAGTGAAAGGGTTAGAGTTACAGTGAGGGTGAAGATGAGGGTGAAGGTTAGGATCAGGGTTAGGGTGAGGTTAAGGGATAGGGTTATGGTTAGGGTGAGGGTGTTGTTTAGGGTTAGATTTATGGTTAGGGGGTGGGTTAGGGTGAGGGTTAGGTTTAGGGTTAGTGTTAGGGTTAGGGTTAGGGTGAGGGTCAGGTTGAGTTATAATGCTAGGATTAGTGTTAGGTTTAGGATTAGGTTTACGGTGAGGGTGAGTGTGAGGGTTAGGGTTAGGGTTCGGCTTAGGCTTAGGGTTAGGCTGAGGGTATGGGTGGATGGGTGGGGTGGATGGGTGGGGATGAGGATTAGGTTTAGAAAGATGGTTAGGGTTATGGTTAGATTAAGGGTTCGGATGAGGGTTAGGGTTAGGATTAGGGTTAGGGTGAGTGTGAGTGTTTGTGTTAGGGTTAGGCTTAGGCTTAGGGTTAGGTTGAGGCTGAGGTTGAGGGTGAGGGTTAGGATTAGGGTGATGGTTGGGGTTACCGTTAGGGTGAGGGTTAGGATGAGGATTAGGGTTAGGCTGAGGGTTAGGTTGAGGCTGAAGGTAAGGGTAAAGGATGAGGGTTAGGCTGAGGGTGAGAGTTAGGGTAAGGGTGAGGGTTAGGGTTAGGGTGAGAGTGAGGGTTAGATTGAGGATTAGTGTTAGGGTTAGTGTGAGGTTTAGGGTGAGGATAAGGGTTAGCGTTAGGTTGAGGGCTAGTTTGAGCGTGAGGGTTAGGGTTAGTGTGAGAGTTAGTGTTAGGGTCAGGGTTTGTGTTAAGATGAGGGTAAGTGTTAGGGTGAGGGTTAGGTTTAGGGTGAAATTTATGGTTAGGATGAGGATTAGGGTTAGGGTTAGGGTTATTGTTAGGTTTACGGTGACGGTTACGGTTACGGTGAGGATGTGGTTGAGGTTGAGGGTTAGGGTTAGATAGAGGCTTAGGGTTAGAGGTTAGGGTTAGAGTTAGGTTTAGGGTGACGGTGAGGTTTAGAGTTAGTGTTTGTGTTAGTGTTGGGGTTATGGTGAGGGTTAGGGTTAGTCTTAAGATTAGGCTTAGGTTTAGGCTGAGCATGAGGGTGAGGGTTAGGGTCAGGGTTAGGGTGGGGTTTAGGGTTAGGTTTAGGGTGAGGGTGAGGTTGAGTTTGAGGGTTAGGTATAGGTTGAAGGGGAGGGTTAGGGTGAGGGTTATGTTTAGGGTTATTGTTAGGGTTAGGGTTAGGGTTAGGTCTTCGATTAGTGTGAGGGTTAGTGTTAGGTTTAGGGTTACAGTTAGGGTGAGGGTAAGTGATAGGGTGATGGTTTGGGTTAGGGTGAGGGTTATGGTTAGGGTGAGGGTTTGGAATAGGGTTAGGGTTACTGTTAGGGTTAGGGTTACGGTTAGGGTTAAGGTGAGGGTGAGGATGAGGGTTAAGGTTAGGGTAAGGGTGAGGTTTAGGGTTTGGCTTAGGGTTAGAGTAAGGGTTAGGGTTATGGTTAGGTTGAGGGTTAGGGTTAGGGTGAGAGTTAGGGGGAGGGTTAGGGTTAGGGTGAGGGTTAGGGTTAGTGTAAGTGTGAGGATTAGGATGAGGGTGAGGTTTAGGGTTAGGTTTAGTGTGAGGTTTAGGTTTAGGGTGAGGGTAAGTGTGTGTTAGGGATAGGTTTAGGGTTAGGCTTAGGGTTAGGCTGAGGGTGGGGGTGAGGTTGAGGGTTAGGGTTAGGGTGATGGTTAGGGTTATCATAGGGGAGGTTTAGGGTTAGTGTTAGGGTTAGAGTTAGGGTTAGGGTGAGGTTGAGGTTTAGGAGTAGGTTTAGGGTTAGGGTGAGGTTTAGGGTTAGGATTAGGGTTAGGGTGAGGGCTAGGGTGAGGGTTACGGTGAGGGTTAGGTTTAGGGGTACTGTTAAGTTTACGGGTAGGGTTAGGGTTAGGGTGAGGGTTAGGGTGAGGGTTCGGGTGAGTGTGATGGTAAGCCTAAAGGTGAGGATTAGGCTGAGGCTGAGGGTTAAGATAAGGGTGAGTGTAAGTGTTAGGGTGAGGTTTAGGGTTAGGGTGAGTGTTATGGTTAGGGTGAGGGTTAGATTTAGGGTTACGGTTATTGTTAGGGTTAGGGTTAGGTTTACCCTTACAATGAGGGTGAGGGATAGGGTTAGGTTTAGGGTGAGGTTTAGGGTTAGGTTTATGGTTAGAGTTTGGGTTAGGGTTAGGATTAGGGTTAGGGTGAAGGCTAGGGTGAGGGTGAGGGTTAGGGTTAGGGTTAGGGTTTGGGTTAGGATTAGGGTTAGGGTGAGGGTGAGTGTGTGGGTTCGGGTTAGGTTTAGGGTTAGGCTTAGGGTTAGGCTAAGGGTGAGGTTTAGGGTTAAGGTGAGGGTTAGGTTTAGGGTTAGATTGAGGGTGAGTGTGTTGGTTAGGGTTAGGTTTAGGATTAGGCTTAGGGTTAGACTAAGTGTGAGGTTAAGGGTGAGGGTTAGGGTTAGGGTGAGGGTTAGGTTTAGGTTTAGGGTGAGGGTTAGGATGAGGGTTAAGGTTAGGATTAGGGTTAGGTTGAAGGCTAGGGTAACGGTGATGTTTAGGGTTAGGGTTACGGTTAAGGTGAGGGTCAGGATTAGGGTTAGAATTATGGTTAGGTTGAGGGATAGGGTGAGGTTTAGGGTTAGGATTAATGTTAGGGTTAGGGTGACGGTGAGGGTTAGGGTTAGGATGTGTGTTAGGTTTAGGGTGAGTGTTAGGGTTAGGGTTACGTTGGTGTCTGGGTTAGTGTTAGGTTGAGGGTTAGAATTAGGTTTAGGGTTAGATTGAGGGTTAGGTTTAGGGTTAGGGTGAGGTTTAGGGTTAGATATAGGGTTAGGGGAGGGTTAAGGTAAGGGTTAGGAATAGGGTTAGTGTTAGGGATTGGGTGAGGGTGAGGGTTAGGTTGAGGTTTATGGTTAGGGTTAGTGTGAGGGTTAGTGTTAGGGTGAGGGTAAGTGTTAGGGTGAGGGTTTGGGTTAGGGTGAGGGTTATGGTTAGGGTGAGGGTTAGCATTAGCTTTAGGGTTATTGTTAGGGTTAGGTTTAGGGTTATGGTTATTGTGAAGGTGAGTGTGAGGGTTAGGGCTAAGGTTAGGATGAGATTTAGTGTTTGGATTAGGGTTAGAGTTGGCGTTAGGTTGAGTCTGAGATCTAGCGTTAGGGTTAGGGTTAGTGTAAGAGTTATGGTTAGGGTTCGGGTTAGGGTGAGGGTAAGTGTTAAGGTGAGGGTTAGTTTTAGGGTGAAGGATATGGTTAGGATGAGGGTTAGGGTTAGGGTTATTGTTATTGTAAGGTTTAGGGCTAGGGTTATGGTTACGGTGAGGGTGAGGGTTAGGATTAGGGTTAAGGTGAGGTTGAGGTTTAGGTTTAGGGTTAGATTTAGGGTTAGGGTGAGGGTTAGGATGAGTGTTAGGGTTAGGGTTAGGGTGAGAGTTAGGTGGAGGTTAAGGATTAGGGATAGGGTTAGGATTAGTGTTAGGGTGAGGGTGAGTGTGTATGCTAGGGTTAATTTTAGGGTTAGGCTTAGGGTTAGGCTGAGGGTGAGGGTGAGGGTTAGGGTTAAGATGAGGGTTAGGTTTAGGTTTAGGTGGAGGGTTAGGATGAGGGTTAGGATTAGGATTAGGGTTAGGTTGAGGGCTATGGTGAGGGTGAGGGTGAGGTTTAGGGTTAGGGTTAGGATGAGGTTTAGGGTTAGGGTTAGGGTGAGGGTAAGATTTAGGTTTAGATTTTGTTTTAGGTTGAGGCTGAGGGTGAGTGTTATGGTTAGGGTTTGTGTTAGGGTTAGGGTTAAGGTGAGGGTTAGGCTGAGGGTGAGGGTTAGGGTTAGGGTTAGGATTAGGATTAGGGTAATATGGTGAGTGTGAGGGTTTTGGTTAGGGTTAGTTTTAGGCTTAGGGTTAGGCTGAGTGTGAGGGTGAGGATGAGGGTTAGGATAAGGGTGAGGGTTAGGGTTAGGGTTACGGTTAGGGTGAGAGTTTGGTTTCAGGGTAAGTTTAGGGTTAGGATGAGAGTTAGGGTTACAGTTACGGTCAGCGTGAGGGTTAGGGTTAGGTTGATGGTTAGGGTTAGTGTGAGGGTTAGGGTGAGGTTAGGATGAGGATTTGGGTTAGGATTAGGGTTAGGGTGAGGGCTAGGGTGAGGATGAGGTTTAGTGTTAGTTTTAGTGTGAGGTTTAGGTTTAGAGTTAGGGTTAGGGTGAGGTTTTGGATGAGGGTTAGGGTAATGATGAGGGTCAGGTTTAGGGTGAGGGTGAAGTTTAGGGCTAGGTTTAGGGTTAGGTTGAGGGTGAGTGTTAGGATTAGGGTTAGGGTTAGGTTTAGGATTAGGTTTAGGGTTACCATTAGTGTTATTGTTAAGTTTATGGTTAGAGTTACGGTGAGGGTGAGGGTCAGGGTCAGGGTGAGGTTTAGAGTTAGGGTGAGGTTTAGGGTTAGGGTTAGGGTGAGGGTGAGGTTTAGGGTTAGATTTAGGGTTGGGGTGGGTTAGTTCGTGGGTTAGTGTTAGTGTTAAGGTAAAGGTTAGGTTGAGGTAAAGGTTTAGGGTTAGTATTGGTTAGGGTGAGGGTGAGTGTGAGGTTTAGTGTTAGGGTTAGGCTTAGGCTTAGGCTGAGGCTGAGGGTGAGGGTGGGGCTGAGGATTAGGGTTAAGTTGATGGTTAGGGTTTGGGCTAGGGTGAGGGTTAGGGTTTGGGTTAGTGTTAGAGTTAGGTTTAGGGTGAGGTTCAGGTTTATGGTTAGAGTTACGGTTAGGGTGAGTGTTATGTTGAGGGTTAGGGTTATTGTTATTTTTAGGGTTATGTTTAGGGTGAGATTTAGGGGGAGGGTTAGGTTAGGAATAGTGTTAGGATTAGGGTTACAGTGAGGGTGAGTGTGTATGTTTGGTTTAGGTTTAGGTTTAGGCTTTAGTTTAGGCTGAGGTTGAGGTTGAGGGTGAGGGTTAGGGTTAGGTGACGGTTAAGGGGAGGGGGAGGTTTAGGGTTAGAAGTTGGGGTTAGGGTGAGGGTGAGCGTGAGGTTTAGGGTTAGTGTTAGAATTAGGGTTAAGGTGAGGGTTAGGGTGAGTGTCCTATTCCGTGTTAGGGTTAGGATTAGGATTAGGCTTAGGGTGAGTGTGAGGATTAGGTTTAGGGTTAGGCTTAGGCTTAAGCTTAGGCTGAGGGTGAAGGTGAGGGTGAGGGTTAGGGTTAGGGTGAGGGTTAGGGTTAGGGTTAGGGTGTGAGTTAGGGTTCAGGTTAAGTTTAGGGTTAGTGTGAGGGTTAGGGTAAGGGTTATGGTGAGGTTTAGAGTTAGGGTTCGGTTGAACGTTAGGGTTAGTTTTAGGGTTAGGGTGATGATGAGGGTTAGGTTTAGGATTAGGTTAGGGTGAGGGTGTGTGCTAAGATCAGGATTAGGGATGTGGTTAGGGTTAGGTTTATGGTTAGGATTAGTGATATTGTTAGGGTTAGAATTAGAGTTAAGGTGAGGTTGATGTTCAGGGTTAGGTTTAGGTTGAGGTTGAGTTTTAGGTTTAGGGGTAGGATTAGGGTTAGGGTGAGGGTGAGGTTTATGGTTAGATTTAGGGTTAGGGGGAAGGTTAGTTCTTAGATTAAGGTTAGGGTTAGTGTTAGGGTTAAGGTTAGGGTGAGGATTAGGTTGAGGTTAAGGGATAGGGGTAGGGGTAGGTTTAGGATTAGGGTTAGGGTGGGGGTGAGTGTGAGGGTTAGGGTTAGGGTTAGGATTATGCTTAGGGTTAGGCTGAGGGTGAGGGTGAGGGTGAGGGTTAGGGTTAGGTTTAGGGTGAGGTTTAGTGTTAGGTTTAGGATTAGGTTCAGGGTGAGTTTTAGGGTTAGAGTTAGGTTTAGGGTAAGGGTGAGTGTGAGGGTTAGGTTTAGGGTTAATGTTCGGCTTAAGTTTAGGCTGAGGGTGAGGGTGAGTGTTAGGGTTAGGGTAAGGATGAGTTTTAGGGTTAGGGTTAGGGTTAGAATTAGTGTTAGGGTGAGAGTGAAGTTTAGGGATAGAGTTAGGGTTAGTGTTAGGGTTAGGGCTAGGGTGAGGGTTAGGGTTAGGCTTAGGCTTAGTCCGAGCATGAGGGTGAGGGTTAGGGTTAGGTTTATGGTGATGGTTTGTGTTAGGGTTAGTGTTATTGATAGGTTTAGGGTTAGAGTTACCGTGAGGGTGTGGGTGCGGGTCACAGTTAGGGTTAGGGTTAGGGTGGGGTTTACAGGAAGGGTTAGGGTGAGGGTTAGGGTGAGGGTTCGGGTGAGTGTGATGGTAAGCCTAAAGGTGAGGTTTAGGCTGAGGCTGAGGGTTAAGATAAGGGTGAGTGTGTTAGGTTGAGGGTTATGGTTAGGGTGAGTGTTATGGTTAGGGTAAGGGTTAGAGTTAGGGTTACGATTATTGTTAAGGGTTAGGGTGAGGTTTAGGGTTAGAGTTAGGGTTAGGGGGAGGGTTAGGGTGAGCGTTAGAGTTAGGGTTAGTATTAGGGTTAGGGTTAGGGTGAGTGTTAGATTGAGGTTTAATGTTAGGTTTTGGTTTATGTTTAGGGTTAGGTTTACTGTGAGGGTGAGTGTGAGGGTTAGGGTGAGGGTGAGGGTTAGATTGAGGATTAGTGTTAGGTTTAGTGTGAGCTTTAGGGTGAGGATGAGGGTTAGGGTTAGGTTGTGGGCTATGTTGAGGGTGAGGGTTAGGATTAGGGTGAGGTTTAGGGTTAGGGTTATGCTTAGGGTTAGTGTGAGGGTTAGTGCTAGGGGAAGGTTAGTGTTAGGATGAGGGTAAGTGTTAGGGTGAGGGTTAGGTTTAGGGTGAAGGTTATGGTTAGGATGAGGGTTAGGGTTCGGGTTCGCGTTATTTTTAGGGTTAGGGTTAGGGTTACGGTTACGGTGAGGGTGAGAGTGAGGGTTAGTTTTAGGATGAGGTTTAGGTTTAGAGTTAGGGTTAGTGTAAGGGTTAGGGTGAGGGTGAGGTTTAAGGTTGGAGTTAGGTTTAGTGTTATTGTTGGGGTTAGGGTGAGTTTTAGGGTTAGTGTTAGACTTAGGCTTAGGCTTAGGCTTAGGCTGAGCATGAGAGTGAGGGTTAAGGTCAGGGTTAGTGTGCGGTATAGGGTTAGGGTTAGGGTGAGTGTGAGGTTGAGTGTTAGATATAGGGTTAAGGGGAGGGTTATTGTGTTGGTTAGGGTTAGTGTTAGGGTGAGGGTAAGTGTTAGGGAGAGGGTTAGGAATAGGGTTAAGGTTTTTCTTAGGGTTAGTTTTAGGGTTATGGTTACGGTGAGGGTGAGGATGAGGGTTAGGGTTAGGGTTGGGGTGAGGTTTAGGGTTTGGGTTAGTGTTAGAGTTAAGTTTAGGGTGAGGGTGAGGTTTAGGTTAGAGTTAGGGTTAGGGTGAGGGTTAGGTTGAGGGTTAGGGTTAGTGTTTGTGTTAAGGTTAGGGTTAGGGTGAGATTTCAGGGGAGGGTTAGGGTTAGGGTTAGGGTTAGGATTAGAGTAAGGGTGAGGGTGAGGTTTATGTTTAAGGTGAGTGTTGGGGTTAGCGTTAGAGTGAGGGTTAGCGTGTAGTTTAGGCTTAGGCTTAGGGTTTGGTTATGGGCTATGGTGAGGGTGAGGGTTAGGGTTAGGGTGAGGGTTAGGGTGAGGGTTAGTCTTAGTGTTAGCATTAGGGTTGGGTTTAGGGTTAGGTTTAATATTAGGCAGAGGGTGAAGGGGAGGGTGAGGGTTAGGGGTAGATTTAGGGTTAGGGTGAGGTTTAGAGTTAGGAGTAGGGTTAGGGGGAGGGCTAGAGTGAGGGTGAGGTTTAGGGTTAGGGTTGGGGTGAGGTTTAGGGTTAGGGTTAGGGTTAGAGTTAAGGTTAGGGTGAGGCTGATTGTGAGGTTTAGGGTTAGGGTTAGTGTTAGATTTAGGGATAGGTTGAGGGCTAGGGTGAGGGTGAGGGTTACACTTACCCTTATGATTATTATTAGGGTAAAGGTTAGGGTGAGTGTGAAGGATAGGATTAGGGTTAGGGTTAGGGTTAGTTTGAGAGTGAGGTTGAGGTTGAGGGTTAGGGTTAGTGTGAGGTTTAGGATTAGGGTTAGGGTGAGAGTTAGGGTTCTGGTTAAGTTTATGATTAGGGTGAGGTTTAGGGTTAGGGTTACGGTGAGCATGAGGGTTAGGGTTAGGTTGAGGGTGAGGATTAGTGTTAGGGTTAGGGGCTGGGTTAGTGTTAGTTTTAGGGTGAGGGTTAAGAGGAGAATTAGGGTTACCATTATGGTTAGGGTGAGGGCTAGGATGAGGTTGAGGGTTAGGGTTTGTGTTAGGGTCAGCTTTAGGGTTAGGGTTAGGTTTAGTGTGAGGGTTTGGTTGAGGGTTAAGGTTAAGTTGAGGGTGAGGTTTCGGGTTAGGGTTAGGGTTAGGGTTAGGGTTATTGTTAGGGTTAGGGTTCAGGTTATGGTTATGGTTAAGGTGCGGGTGAAGGGTAGGATTAGGGTAAGGATTAGGATGAGGTTTAGGTTTAGAATTAGGGTTAGGGTGAGAATAAGGTTTAGGGTTAGATTTTGGGTTAGTGTTAGGGTTAGCGTTAGGGTGATGGTTAGGGTTAGGGTTCGGCTTAGGCTTAGGCCGAGCATGAGGGTGAGGGTTAGGGTTAGGGTGAGGGTTACAATGATGTTTAGGGTTAGGATTAGGGTTAGGGTGAGGGCTAGGGTGAGGGTTAGGGTGGGCGTTAGGGTTAGGGATAAGGTTAGGTTTAGGATTAGGGTTAGGGTGAGGGTTAGGTTTAGGGTTTTGGTTAGGGTGAGGGTGAGGCTGAGGATTATGGTTAGATTTAGGGTTAGGGTTAGGTTTAGGGTTAGGTTTAGGGTTATGGTTATGGTTAAGGTGAGGTTTAGGGTTAGGGTTAGGGTTAGGATTAGGCTTAATGTTAGGCTGAGGTTGACAGTGGGGTTGAGGATTCGGGTTAGGTATAGGGTTAGGGTTATTGTTAGTGTTATGGTTAGGGTTAAGTTTGCTGTGAGGATGTGGCTGATGGTGAGGTTTATGGTTAGGTTTAAGGTTAAGGTTAGGGTTAGGGTGAGGCTTAGCGTTAGGCTCAGGGTGATGGTGGGGGTGAGGATTAGGGTTAGGGTTAGTGTTAGGGTTATTGTTAGTGTTATGGTTAGGGTTAAGTTTGCGGTGAGGTTGACGCTGAGGGTGACGATTATGGTTAGGGTTAGGGTTTGGGTTAGAGTTAGGGTTATTGTTAGGTATAGAGTTAGAGTTACAGTGAGGTTGAGGGTGAGTGTGAAGGATAGGGTTACAGTGAGTTTTAGGGTGATGTTTAGGGTTAGGGTTAGGGTTAGGGTGAGGGTGAGGTTAAGGGTTAGACTTAGGGTTAGGGGGAGGGTTAGGGGGAGGTTTAGGGCTAGGGTTAGTGTTAGGGTTAGTGTGAGGTTTAGGTTTAGGGTTAGGGTTACGGTGAGGGTGAAGTTTTTAGTGTTAGGCTTAGGGTTAGAGATAGGGTTAGGGTGAGGTTGAGATTTAGGGGTAGAGTTAGGATTTGGGTGAGGGTTAGGTTGAGGGTTAGGGTTAGGGTGAGGGTTAAGCTGGGGGTGACGGTAAGGGTAAAGTTGAGGGTTAGGCCTAGGGTGAGGGTTACAGTAGGGTGAGGGTTAGGTTATGGGTGGGGGTTAGGGTTAGGGTGAGGGTCAGGGTGAGGTTTAGATTGAGGATTAGTGTTAGTGTTAGTGTGAGGTTTAGGGTGAGGATGACCGTTAGGGTTAGGGTGAGGGCTAGGGTGAGGGTGAGGATTAGGTTTAGTGTTAGGGTGAGGTTAGGGTTAGTTTGAGGGTTATGGTTAGGGTCAGGGTTAGGGTTATGGTTAGTTTTAGTGTTAGTGTTAGGGTTAGGGTTAGGTTAAGGTTAGGGTTACGGTTATTGTTAGGCTTAAGGTTAGGATGAGGTTTAGGTTTAGGTTTAGGTTTAGAGTTAGGGTTAGTGTGAGGTTGAGGTTTAGGGTTAGAGTTAGGGTTAGTCTTAGGGTTAAGGTTAGGGTGAGAGTTAGGTTTAGGGTTAGGCTTAGGCTTTGGCTTTGGTTTAGTTAGGCCCAGCATGTGGATGAGGGATAGGGTTAGGGTTAGGGTGAGGGTTAAGGTTAGGGTTAGAGTGAGGATTAGGATGAGGTTTAGGATTAGGATCAGGGTTAGGCTGAGGGTTAGGGTGAGGGTTAGGATTAGGGTTAGGATTAGTGTTAGGTTTAGGATTAGGTTTAGGGTGAGAGTGAATATGAGGGTTATAATTAGGGTTAGGGTTAAGCTTAGGGTTAGCGTGAAGGTTAGGGTTAGGGTTTGGTTAGGGTGACGGTGGGCTGAGGATTAGGGTTAGGTTTAGGTTTAGGGTTAGTGTTAGTGTTAGTGTTAGGCTTAGGGTTACAGTGAGGGTTAGGCTTAGGGTTAAGGTTATTGTTAGAGTTAGGGTTAGGGTTACAGTTACAGTGAGGGTGCGGGTGTGGTTTAGCGTTAGGATTATGGTGAGATTTAGTGTTAGGGTTAGGGTTAGAGTTAGGGTTAAGGTGAGGGTGAAGTTTAGGGGTAGAGTCATGGTTAGGGTGAGGGTTAGGGTGAGGGTTAGTGTTAGGGTGAGGGTTAGCATGGGGGTGACGGTACGGGTAAACGTGAGGGTTAGGCTGAGGGTGGGGGTTATCATAAGGGTGAGGGTTAGTGTTAGGGTGAGAGTTAGGGTTAGAGGTAGGGTGAGGATGAGGGTTAGATTGAGGATTAGTGTTAATGTTAGTGTGAGGTTTAGGGTGAGGATGATTGTTAGGGTTAGGGTGAGGGCTACGGTGGGGGTGAGGTTTAGGTTTAGGTTTAGGGTAAGGTTTACGGTTTGGGTGATGGTTAGGGTTAGTGTCAGTGTTAATCTTAGGGTTAGGGTGAGGGTTAGGATGAGGTTTATGGTTAGGATTAGGGTTAGAATGAGGGCTAGGATGAGGCTTAGGGTGAGGGTTAGGGTAAGGTATAGGGTTATGTGTAGGATTAGGGTTAAAGTGAAGGTGAGTGTGAGGGTTAGGGTTAGGGTGAGGGTGAGCGTTAGGGTTAGGGTTGCAGTGAGGGTTCGGCTTAGGGGTAGGGTTAAGCTTAGGGTTAAGCTGAGGGTGAGGGTGGGGGTGAGGATTAGGTTTCGGTTAGGGTTAGGTTTAGGGTTATTGTTAGTGTTATGGTTAGGGTTAATTTGCGGTGAGAGTGAGGCTGAGGGTGAATGTTATGGTTGGGTTAGGTTTAGTGTTAGGTTTAGTGGTAATGTTAGGTTTAGGGTTAGAGTTAAGGTGAGGTTGAGGTGAGGGTGAGGGTTAGGGTAAGGGTGAGGTTTAGGGTGAGGTTTAGGGTGAGTGTTAGGGTTAGGGTTAGGGTGAGTGTAAGGGTTAGGTTGAAGGTTAGGCTTAGGTTTAGGGTTAGGATGAGGGTGAGGGTGGGGGTGAGGATTAGGGTAAGGGTGATGTTTCGGGTTAGTGTTAGTGTTATTGTTAGGGTTAGGGTTAGAGTTCCTGTGAGGGTGAGGGTGTGGGTGAGGGTTAGGGTTAGGGTTTGGGTGGGGTTTAGTGTTAGGGTTAGGGTTAGTGTTAGTTTGAGGGTGAGGTTTAAGTTTAGATATATGGTTCAGGAGAGGGTTAGGTATAGGGTTAGTGTTAGGGTTAGTGTTAGGATTAGGTTGAGGGTGAGGGTTAGATTGAGGTTTAGAGTTAGGTTTAGGGTTAGTGTGATGGTTAGTGTTAGGGTTAGGATTAGTATTAGGGTCAGGGTAAGTGTTAGGGTGAGGGTTTGGGTTAGTGTGAAGTTTATGTTTAGGTTTAGGGTGAGGTTTAGGTTTTGGGTTAGAGTTAGGTTTAGGGTGAGTGGTAGGTTGAGGGTTAGGGTTAGGGTTAATGTTAGGGTTAGGGTTATGGTGAGAGTCAGGGGGAGGTTTAGGGTTAGGGTTAGGGTTCGATTAGGGTTAGGGTGAGAGTGAGTGTGTGTGTTACGGTTAGGTTTAGGGTTAGGCTTAGTTTTAGGCTCAGGGTGAGGTTGAGGATGAGGATTAGGGTTAGGGTGAGGGTTAGGCTTCGGGTTAAGTTTAGGGTTAGGGTAAAGGTTATGGTGAGGGTGAGGGTTAGGGTTAGGTTGAAGGTTATGGTTAGCGTGAGGGTGAGGGTGAGGGTTAGCGTTAGGGTTAACGTGAGAGTTAGGATGAGGGTTAGTTTTAGGATTAGGGTTAGAGTGAGGGCTATTGTGTGTGTGAGGTTTAGGGTAAGGGTTAGGGTGAGGTTTAGGGTTACGGTAAGGATTAGGGTTAGGGTGAGGGTGAGGTTTAGGGTTAGAGTTAGTGTTAGGGTGAGGCTGAGGGTGAGGATTAGAGTTAGGTTAGTTTTAGATTTAGGGTTAGGATTAAGGTTAGGGTTATGCTTAGGGTAAGGCTTAGGGTTAGGATTAGGATAAGGGTAAGGTTTCAGGTAAGTCTGAGGGTTTGGGTTAGGTTTAGGGTTAGGCTTTGGGTTAGGCTGAGGGTGAGGGTGAGGGTGAGAGTTAGGGTTAGGGTGAGGTTCAGGGTTAGGGTTAGAGTGAGTGTTAGGGTTAGGTTGAGGGTTAGGCGTAGGGTTATGGTGAGGATTAGGGTTAGGGTTAGGGTGATGGTTAAGATGAGGATTAGCGTTAGGATTAGAGTTAAGGTGAGGGCTAGGTTGAGGGTGAGGGTTAGGTTTAGGGTTAGGGTGAGGTTTAGAGTTAGGTTTAGGGATACCGTGAGGGTTAGGATGAGGGTTAGGTTTACGGTGACATGAGGGTTAGGGTTAGGGTGGGGCTTAGGCTTAGGGTTAGGCTGAGGGTGAGGGTGGGGTGAGGATTAGGGTTAGTGTGTTGGTTAGGATTAGGGTTAGGATGAGGGCTAGTGTGATGATGAGGGTTAGGGTAAGGCTTAGGATTAGGCTTAGGTTTAGGCTGAGTGTGCGATTGAGGGTGAGGCTTAGGGTTAGGGTGATGTTTAGGTTTAAGTTTAGGGTGAGGGTTAGGATGAGTTTTAGTGTTAGGGTGAGCATAAGGGTGAGGATGATTGTAAGGGTAAATGTGAAGTTTAAGCTGAGGGTTAGGGTTAAGATAAGGCTGAGGGTTAGGGTTAGGTTTAGAGTTAGGGTAAGGTTTAGGGTTAGGGTTAGGGTGAGGGTTAGATTGAGTATTAGGGTTAGGGTTAGTGTGAGGTTTAGGGTGAGCATGAGGGTCTGGTTTAGGTTGCGGGTGAGGGTTAGAATTAGGTTTAGGGTGAGGGCTAGGGTGCGGGTGAGGGTTAGGGTTAGGGTGAGGTTTAGGAGTAGGGTGAATGTTAGGGTTAGTTTGAGGCTTAGTGTTAGGGTTAGGGTTAGTGTTAGTGTGAGTGTAAGTTCTAGGGTGAGGATTACCGTTAGGGTGAGGGTTATGGTTAGGGTGAGGGTTAGGGTTAGGGTTAATGTAATTGTTAGAGTTATGGTTAGGTTTAAGGTTACGGTGAGAGTGAGGGTGATGGTTAGGTTTAGGGTTAGGGTGAGGTTTAGTGTTAGGGTTAGGGTTAGAGTTAGGGGTAGGTGAGGGTGAGGTTTAGGGGTAGATTTAGGGTTAGGGTGAGGGATAAGGTGAGGGTGAAGTTTATGGTTAGTGTAGGGTTAGGGTTAGTGTTAGGGTGAAGGTAAGAGTTAGGGTGAGGGTTAGGGTGAGGTTTCGGGTGAGGGTTAGGCTTATGGATAGTGTTAGGTTTAGGATTAGGGTTAAGGTGAGGGTGAGTGTGAGGTTTAGTGTTAGGGTTAAGCTTAGGGATAGGGATAGGGTTTCATTGAGGGTGAGGGTGAGGCTAAGGATTAGGGTTAGGTTGAGGGTTAGGGTTAGGATTATGGTGATGGTTAGAGTTAGGGTTAGGCTTAGGCTGAGGGTGAGGGTGATGGTGGGGGTGCAGAATAGGGTTAGGGTTAGGGTTAGGTTTATTGTTAGTGTTATGGTTAGGGTTAAGTTTGCTGTGAAGTTGAAGCTGAGGGTGAGGTTTATGTTTAGGGTTAGGGTTAGGGTTAGTGCTATTGTTAGGGTTAGGGTTAGCGTTCCGATGAGGTTGAGAGGGAGGGGAGGTTTAGGGTTAGGGGGAGGGTTAGGGTGAGATTTAGGGTTAGAGTTAGTGTTAGGGTTAGGGTGAGGGTGAGGGTTAGGTTGAGGTTTAGGGATAGGGTTAGGTTTAGGATTAGGGTTAGGGTGAGGATGAGTATGTGGGTTAGGATGAGGGATAGGCTTAGGCTTAGGGTAAGGATGAGGTTGAGTGTGGGGGTGAAGATTAGGGTTAGGGTGATGGTTCGGGTTAGGCTTAGTGGTATTGTTAGGGTTAGGATTAGAGTTCCGGTGATGGGGAGGGTGCGGGTGAGGGTTAGGTTTAGGTTTAGTGTGGGGTTTACGGTAAGGGTTAGGGTAAGGGTTTGGGTGAGGGTGAGATTTAGGGTGAGATATTGGTTTAGGGGGGGTTAGTGTTAGGGTTAGTGTTAGGGTTAGGGTGAGTGTCAGGATTAGGTTGAGGTTTTGGGTTAGGGTTAGGGTTAGTGTTAGGGTGAGGGTAAGTGTTAGAGTTAGGGTATGGGTTAGGGTGAGGGTTATGGTTCGTGTGCGGGTTAGGATTAGGGTTATGGTTTTTGTTAGGTTTAGGTTTAGGGTTAGGCTTAGGGTTAGGCTGAGGGTGATGTTGAGGGTGAGGGTTACTGTTAGGATGAGGGTTAGAGTTAGGGTTAGGGTGATAGTTAGGGTTAGTGTTAGGGTTAGGGTGAGTGTTAGGTTGAGGGTAAATGTTAGGTTGAGGCTTATGGTAAGGGTGAGGTTAGGGTTAGTGTTAGAGATACTGTTAGATTTAGGTTTAGTGTTAGAGTTAGGGTTAGGGTGAGAGTGAGGTTTAGGGTTAGAGTTAGGCTTAGTGTTAGGGTTAGGGTTAGGGTGAAGGTTAGGGTTAGGACTAGGCTTAGGCTTAGGCTTAGGCTTAGGCCGAACTTGAGGGTGAGGGTTAGGGTCAGGGTGAGGGTTAGGGTTAGGGTTAGGATTAGGGTGAGGTTAAGGATGATGTTTAGGGTTAGGATTAGGGTTAGGGTGAGGGCTAGTGTGAGGCTTAGGGTGAGGCTTAGGGTAAGGTATAGGTTGACATTTAGGATTAGGGTTAGGGTGAGGGTGAGTGTGAGGGTTAGGGTTAGGTTTAGGGTGAGGTTAGGTTTATGGTTAGGGTTATGGTTACAGTGAGGGTTAAGGTTAGGGTTAGGGTTAGGCTTAGGGTTAAGCTGAGGGGGAGGGTGGTGGTGAGGATTAGGGTTAGGGTTAGGGTTAAGGTTATTGTTAGTGTTATGGTTAGGGTTAATTTTGCGGTGATGGTGAGGCTGAGGGTGAGGGTTATGATTAGGGTTAGGGTTAAGGTTAGGCTTAGGGTTAGGCTGAGGGTGTGGTTGAAGGTGAGGGTTAGGGTTAGGGTTAGTGTTATAGTTAGATTTAGGTTTAAGGTGAGGGTTAGGGTGAGGGTTAGGGTTAGGGTTAGGGTTAGGGTGAGGTTGAGGTTTTGGGTTAGAATTAGGGTTAGGTTGAGCCTGAGGGTGAGGGTCAGGTTTACATTTAGGCTTAGGATTAGGCTTAGGCTTAGGCCGAGCATGAGGGTGAGCTTTAGGTTTAGGGTTAGTGTTAGGGTTAGGGTTAGGTGAGTGTTACGGTGAGTGTAAAGGGTTAGTGTTAAGGTTAGGTTTTGCCTTAGGTTTAGGCTGAGGGTGAGCGTGAGGGTGAGGTTGAGTTTTAGAGTTAGTGTTAGGGTTAGGGTTAGGGTTAGGGTGAGGGTCAGGTTTACGTTTAGGCTTAGGATTAGGCTGAGGCTTAGGCCAAGCAGGAGGGTGAGGTTTAGGGTTAGGGTCAGGGTTAGGGTGGGGTTGTCGGTAAGGGTAAACGTGAGGGTTAGGCTGACGGTGAGGGTTACTGTAAGGGTGACGGTTAGCATTAGGGTGAGGTTTAGGGTTAGGGGTAGAGTGAGGGTGAGGGTTACATTGAAGATTAGTATTAGGGTTAGGGTGAGGTTTAGGGGGAGGATGAGGGTTAGGGTTATGGTGAGGGATAGGGTGAGGGCTAGGTTTAAGGATAGGGTTAGCTTTAGGGTTAGGGTGATGGTTAGGGTTAGTGTGAGGGTCAGTGTTAGTGTTAGGGTTTGTTTGAGGGTGAGGGTAAGTGTTAGGGTGACGGTGAGGGTTAGGGTGAGGGTTATGGTGAGGGTGAGGGTGAAGGTTAGGATTAGGATTAGGATGAGGTTTAGGTTTAGGTTTAGGGTTAGAGTTAGGGTTAGGGTGAGAGTGAGGTTTATGTTTAGAGTTAGGGTTAGTGTTAGGGTTAGGGTTAGAGTTAGGATTAGTGTTAGGGTTAGGGTTAGGTTTAGGGTTAGGATTAGGGTTATGTTGAGGGCTAGGGTGAGGTTGAGGTTTAGTGTTAGGTTTAGGGTGAGGTTTAATGTTAGGTTTAAGGTTAAGGTCGGTGTGATTTTGAGGTTTAGGGTTAGAGATAGGGGAAGGGTGAGGGTTAGGGTGAGGGTTAGGGTTAGGTTTAGTGTTAGGGTTAGGGTTAGGGTTAGGGTGAGGGTGAGTGTGTGTGTTAGAGTTAGAGTTAGGATTAGGATTAGGGTTAGTGAGAGGGTGAGTGTGAGGGTGAGTGTTAGGGTTACGGTGAGGCTTAGGTTTATCGTTAGGGTGAGAGTTAGGGTTAGGGTTTATGGTTAGGGTGAGGGTTATTTTTAGTGCTATGATTACGGTTAAGTTTGTGGTGAAGGTGAGGCTGAGTGTGAGGGTGAGGGTTAGGTTTATTGTTAAGGTTAGTTTTAGGGTTAGGATTAGTGTTATTGTTAAAGTTAGGGTTAGAATTAGGGTGAGGGTGGGGGTGAGGGTTAGGTTTAGGGTTAGGGTGAGTTTTAGGGTTAGGGTTAGTGTTAGTGTGAGGGTTAGTGTTTGGGTTAGGGTTAGTGTTAGGTTAAGGTAAGTGTTAGGGTGAGGGTCAGGATTAGGTTGAGGGCTATGGTGAGGGTGAGGGTTAGGGTTAGGGTTAGGCTTAGGCTTAGGGTTAGACTGAGGCTGAGGTTGAGGTTGAGGGTTAGGGTTAGTGTGATGGTTAGGGTTACGGTTAGGGTGAGGGTTAGAATGTGGGTTAGGGTTAGGGTGAGGTTTAGGGTGAGGGTGACAGTAAAGGTAAAGGTGAGGGTTAGGGTTAGGGTGAGGATTAGGTTTATTGTTAGGGTGAGGGTTAGGATGAGGTTTAGGGTTAGGATTAGTGTTAGGATGAGGGCAAGGGCGAGGGTGAGGTTTAGGGTTAGCATTATGTAGAGGTTTAGGATTAGGGTTAGGTTTAGGGTTAGGGTGAGGTTTAGGGTTCGGGTTACGGTGAGGGTTAGGGTTAGGGTTAGGGTTAGGATGAGGCTTAGCGTTAGGATTAGGTTTAGGGATAGGGCGAGGGTGAGGGTGAGTGTTAGGTTTAGGCTTAGGCTTAGGCTTAGGGTTAGGCTTAGGTTGAGGGTGAAGTTGAGGGCTTGTGTTAGGGTGATGGATAGGGTTAGGGTTCGAATAAATGTTAGGATGAGTGTTAGGGTTAGGGTGAGGGTTAGGATGAGTGTGACGGTAAGAATAAAGGTGAGGGTTAGGCTGAGGGTGCGTGTTCCCTTAAGGGTGAGAGTTAGGATTAGGGTGAGGGTTAGGGTAAGGGTTAGGGTGAGGTTTAGGGTGAGGGTGAGGGTTAGATTGAGGATCAGTGTTGGGGTTTGTGTGAGGTTTAGGGTGAGGATGAGGGTTAGGTTTAGGTTGAGGGTTAGGGTTAGAATTAGGGATAGGGTGAGGGCTAGGGTGAGGCTGAGGGTTAGGGTTAGGGTTAAGGTGAGGTTTAGGGTTAGGGTGAGAGTTAGGGTTACTGTGAGGGTTAGTGTTAGAGTTAATGTTAGGGTGAGGGTAAGTGTTAGGGTGAGGCTTAGGGTTAGGGTGAGGGTTTTGTTAGGGTGAGGGTTAAGGTTATGTTTAGGGTGATTGTTAAGTTTAGAGTTAGGGTTACGGTGAGGGTGAGGGTGAGGGTTAGGGTTAGAATGAGGTTTAGGGTTAGGGTTAGGGTTAGAGTTAGGGTGAGGGTGAGGGTGAGGTTTAGGGTTAGAGTTAGGGTGCAAGTGAGGGCTAGGATGAGGGTGCAGGTGAGGTTTATTGTTAGGTTTAGGGTTAGGGTGAGGCTTAGGGTTAGGGTGAGAGTTAGGGTTAGTGTGAGGGTTAATGTTAGGTTTAGGGTTTGTGTTAGGGTGAGGTTAATTGTTAGGTTGAGGGTTAGGTTTTGGGTGAGTGTTATGGATAGTGTTAAGGTTAGGGCTACGGTTACGTTGAGTGTGATTGTGAGGGTTAGGGTTAGGGTGAGGTTTAGGTTTCGGGTTAGGGTTAGGTTTAGCATTAGGGTTAGGGTGAGGTTGAGGTTTTGGGTTAGAATTAGGGTTAGGGTGAGGCTGAGGGTGTGGATTAGGGTTAGGGTTAGTGTTAGGGTTAGGGTTAGGATGAGTGTTAGTGTGAGTGTGAGGTTTAGTGTTAAGGTTAGGTTGAGCCTTAGGTTTAGGCTGAGGGTGAGGGTGAGGGTGAGGTTGAGGTTTAGAGTTAGTGTTAGTGTTACGGTTAGGGTTAGGGCGAGGGTCAGGTTTACAGTTAGGCTTAGGATTAGGCTTAGGCTTAGGCCGAGCATGAGGATGAGGTTTAGGATTAGGGTGAGGGTTAGGGTGGGGGTGACGGTAAGGGTAAACGTGAGGGTTAGGCTGAGCGTGAGGGTGACTATAAGGGTGAGGGTTAGCATTAGCGTGAGCTTAAGGGTATTGGTAGAGTGAGGGTGAGGGTTAGATTGAGGATTAGTGTTAGGGTTAGGGTGAGGGTTAGGGTGGGGGTGACGGTAAGGGTACATGTTAGGGTTAGGCTGAGCGTGAGGGTTACTGTAAGGGTGAGGGTTAGCATTAGGGTGAGGTTTATGTTTAGGTGTAGAGTGAGGGTGAGGGTTAGATTGAGGAATAGTGTTAGGGTTAGGGTGAGTTTTAGGGGGAGGATGAGGGTTAGGGTTAGGGTGAGGGCTAGGGTGAGGGGTAGGGTTAAGGTTAGGTTTAGCTTTAGGGTTAGGGTGATGGTAAAGGTTAGTGTGAGGGTCAGTGTTAGTGTTAGGGTTTGGGTTAAGGTGAGGGTAAGTTTTAGGGTGAGGGTTAGGGTTAGTGTGAGGGTTACGTTGAGGGTGAGGTTAAAGGTTAGGATTAGGATTAGGATGAGGTTTAAGTTTAGGTTTAGGGTTAGAGTTAGGATTAGGGTGAGAGTGAGGTTTATGTTTAGAGTTAGGGTTAGTGTTAGGGTTCGGGTTAGGGTGAGGGTCAGGTGTACGGTTAGGCTTAGGCTTAGGCTTAGGCTTAGGCCGAGCATAAGGGTGAGGTTAGGGTTAGGGTTTGGGTGAGTGTTAGGATGAGGTTTAGGGTTAGGATTAGGGTTAGGGTGAGGGTTAGGGTTAGGATTAGGGTTAGGGTGAGGGCTAGGGTGAGGATGAGGGTTAGGGTTAGTGTGATGGTTAGGTTTATGGTTAGGGTGAGGGTTAGAATGTGGGTTAGGGTTAAGGTGAGGGTTAGGGTGAGGGTGACATTATGGGTAAAGGTGAGGGTTAGGCTTAGGTTGAGGGTTAAGATGAGGATTAGGGTTAGGGTTAGGCTGTGGGTGAGGGTTAGATTGAGTATTAGTCTTAGGGTTAGTGTGAGGTTTAGGGTGAGGATGAGGGTTAGGGTTAGTGTGAGGGCTAGGGTGAGGTTGAGGTTTAGGTATAGGGTTAGTTTGAGGTTTAGGGTTAAGGTGATGGTTAGGGTTAGTGTGAAGGTTCGTGTTAGTATTAGGGTGAGTTTTAGGGTGAGGTTTAGCATTAGGGTGAGGGTTATGTTTAGGGTTACTGTTAGGGTTAGGGTTATTGTTAGGGTTAGGGTTACTGTTACGGTGAGGGTGACGGTTAGGGTTAGGGTTAGGGTGAGGTTTAGGTTTATGGTCAGGTTTAGAGTTAGGGTTAGGGAGAGGGTGAGGTTTAGGTTTAGGGTTAGGGTTAGTGGGAGGGTTAGGGTGAGGGTTAGGGTAAGTGTTAGTGTTAGGATTAGGGTTAAGGTGAGGGTGATTGTGAGGGTTAGGGTAGGCTTAGGATTAATGTTAGGCTGAGGGTGAGGGTGAGGGTGAGGGTTAGGGTTAGCTTGAGGGTTAGGGTTAGGGTTAGGTTGAGGGTTAGGGTTATTGTTAGGGTGAGGGTTAGGATGAGGTTTAGGGTTTGGATTAGGGTTAGGATGAGGGCAAGGGTGAGGGTGAGGTTTAGGTTTAGCATTATGGTGAGGTTTTGGATTAGGGTTTGGTTTAGGGTTTGGGTGAGGGTTAGGGTTAGTGTTACGGTGAGGGTGAGGGTTAGGGTTAGGTTGAGGGTTAGGGTTAGGTTTAGGGTGAGGGTTAGTGTTAGTGTTAATGTTAGAGTTAGTGTTATTATTAGGGTTAGGGTTAGAGTTACGGTGAGGTGGTGGGTAAGGGTGAGGGTTAGGGTTAGGGTGAGGTTTAGGGTGAGGTTTAAGGTTAGGGTCAGGGTTAGGGTGAGGGTGAGGTTTAGGGTTAGAATTAGGGTTAGGGGGAGGGTTAGGGTGAGGTTTAGGGTTAGGGTGATGGTGAGGGTTAGTTTGAGGTTTAGAGATAAGTTTAGGGTTAGGATTAGGGTTAGGTTGACGGTGACTGTGAGGGTTAGGGTGAGGGTTAGGCTTAGGCTTAGGGTTCGGCTGATGGTGAGGGTAGAGGTGAGGATTAGGTTTAGGGTGATGGTTAGGTTTAGGGTTAGTGTTATTGTTAGGGTTAGGGTTACAATTATGTTGAAGTTGATGGTGCGGGTGAGGATTAGTTTTAGGGTTAGGGTGGTGTTTAGGGTTAAGGTTAGGGTTAGGGTGAGGGTGAGGTTTATGGTTAGATATTGGGTTAGGGGGAGAGGGAGAGTGAGGTTTAGGGCTAGGGTTAGTGTTAGGGTTAGGGTGAGGGTCAGGGTTAGTTTGAGTTTTATGGTTAGGTTTAGGGTTAGGGTTAATGTGAGGGTTAGCTTTAGGGTTAGGGTTAGTGTTAGGGTGATTGTAAGTGTTAGGTTGAGGGTTTGGGTTAGGGTGAGTATTATGGTTAGGGTGAGGGTTAGGATTAGGGTTAGGGTTATTGTTAGGGTTAGGTTTAGGGTTACAGTTACGCTGAGGGTGAGGGTGAGGGTTAGGTTTAGGGTTAGTGTGAGATTTAAGCTTTGGGTTAGGTTTAGAGTTAGGTTTAGGGTGAGGGTGAGTTTTAGGGGTAGAGTTAGGGTTAGGGTGAGGGTGAGTGTGAGGGTTAGTGTTAGTGTTAGGGTGAGGGTTAGTGTGAGGGTTAGGGTTAGGCTTAGGGTTATTGTTAGGGTTAGGGTTAGGGTGAGGGTGAGGTTTAGGTTTATAGCTAGGGTTAGGGTGAGGGTGAGGGTGAGGGTTAGGGTTAGGGTTAGTGTTGGAATTAGGGTTAGGGTGAGTGTTAGGATGAGGGTGAGGGTTAGGCTTAGGGTTAGGAGGAGGGTAAGTGTTAGGGTGAGGGTTAGGGTCAGTGTGATGGATATGGTTAGGATGAGCGTTAGCGTTAGGGTTAGGGTTATTGTTAAGGTTAGGGTTAGTGTTATTGTTAGGGTAAGGTTTATATTTATGGTTAAGGTGAGGGTGAGGGTTTGGTTTATGGTTAAGGTGAGGTTTAGGGTTTGGGTTAGGGTTAGAGTTATGGTTAGGGTTAGGGTGAGGTTTAGGGTTAGAGTCAAAGTTAGGTTGAGGGTTAGGTTGAGGTTTAGGGTTAGCGTTAGTGTTAGGGTTAGGGTTAGGGTGAGATTTAGGGGGAGGGATAGGGTTAGGGTTAGGCTTAGGCTTAGGGTTAGGCTGAGGGTGAGTGTGTGTGTTAGGGTTAGATTTTGGGTTAGGTTTAGGGTTAGGCTGAGGGTGAGGTTGAGGGTGAGAATGCTATGGTTAAAGTGAGGGTTATGCTTAGGTTTAGAGGGAGGGTTAGGATGAGGTTTATGGTTAGGATTAGGGTTAAGGTGAGGGCTAGGGTGATGTTGAGGTTTAGGTTTAGGGTTAGGGTGAGGTTTAGGGTTAGGTTTAAGGTTAGGGTCAGGGTGACCTTTAGGTTTAGAGTTAGGGTTAGTGTGAGGCTGAGGGTGTGGGTTAGGTTTAGGTTTAATGTTAGGGTTAAGGTTAAGGTGAGGGTTACGGTGAGGGTGAGGGTTAGGGTTAGGTTCAGCATTAGGATTAGGGTTAGGGTTAGGGTGAGTGTGAGGGGTAGGGTTAGGGTTAGGCTTAGGCTTAGGCTGAGAGTGAGGGTGAGTGTGAAGTTTAGGGTTAGGGTGAGTGTGAGGGTTAGGGTTAGGGTGAGGGTTAAGGTTCGGATTAGAGGGAGGGTTAGGATGAGGGTTAGGGTTAGGATTAGTGTTAGGGGGAGGGCTAGGGGGAGGGTGAGGTTTATGGTGATGATTAAGGTGAGTTTTAGGGTTAGGGTTAGAGTGAGGGTGAGATTTAGGGTTAGAGTTAGGGTTAGGGTGTGGCTGAGGGTGAGGGTTAGGTTTAGGGTTAGTGTTAGGGTTAGGGTTAAGATGAGTGATAGGGTGAGGGTGAGGTTTAGGCTTAGGGTTAGTATTAGGATTAGTGTTAGAGTTAGTGTGAGTGTGAGGTTTAGTGTTAGGGTTAGGCTTAGGCTTAGGCTGAGGCTGAGAGTGAGGGTTAGGCTTAGGGTGAGTGTTAGGGATAGGGTTAGGGTGAGAGTTAGGGTTAGTGTTAAGTTTAGGGTTAGGGTGAGGGGTACGGTAAGGGTTTGTGAGGGTGATGGTTAGGGTTAGCGTTAGTGTTAGGGTGAGGATTAGGGTTAGTATTAGCGTTAGGGTGAGGGCTAGGGTGAGGATGAGGTTTAGGGTTAGGGTTATGGTGAGGTTTATGGTTAGTGTTAGGTTTAGGGTGAGATTGAGGTTTAGGGTTAGAGTTAGGTTTAGGGTGAGGCTGATTGTGAGGGTTTGGGTTAGGGTTATTTTTAGATTTAAGGTTTGGGTGAGGTTTAGGGTAAGGGTGAGTGTTAGGCTTAGAGTTAGGATTAGGATTCATGTTAGTGTTAAGCTGAGGGTGAGGGTGACAGTGAGGGTTAGGGTTAGGATGTGGTGTAGGGTTAGGATTAGGGTTATGGTGAGAACTAGGGTGAGGGTTACTGTGAGGGTTAGGTTTAGGTTTAGGATTAGGTTTAGGTTGAGGGTGAGTGTGAGGATTAGGGTTAGGGTTAGGGTTAGGCTTAGGGTTAGGGTGAGAGTTAAGGTTAGGGTTTGGTTTAGGGTAAGGGGGATGGTTAGCTTAGGGTGAGGGTGAGGGTGAGGGTGAGGTTTAGGGTTAGGGTTAGTGTGAGTGTTAGGGTTACGGTGAGGGTTATGGTTAGGTTGAGGGTTAGGGTTAGGGTTAGGGTGAGGGTGAGGTTTAGTGTGAGGGTGAGGTTTAGTGTTAGGGTGAGGGTGAGGTTTAGGGTGAGGATGAGGTTTAGGGTTAGGGTTCGGGTGAATTTTAGGGTTACGGTTAGTGTTAGGGTTAGGGCAACTGTGAGGTTTAGGGTTAGAGTTGGGTTACTGTGAGGGTTAGGGTGAGGTTTAGGGTTAGTGTGAGGGTCAGTGGTAGGGTTGGGTTGAAGGTTAGCATTTGAGTGAGGGTTAGGGTTAGGTTTAGGTTTAGAGTGAGGGTTAGGGTGAGTGTTAGGGTTAGGATTAGGATTAGGGTATGTGCTAGGGTGCGTGTTAGCGTTAGGGTTAGTGTTATGTTGAGGGTTAGGGTTAGGGTTAGTGTTAGGTTTAGGGTTGGGGTTAGGGTTAGGATTAGGGTTAAGATGAAGGTGAGTGTGAGGGTTAGGGTTAGTGTTAGCCTTAGGGTTAGGCTGAGGCTGAGGGTGAGGGTGAGGGTTAGATTAAGAGTGAGGGTTAGGTTTAGGGTTAGAGTGAGGGTTAGTGTGAGTGTTAGGGTTAGGATTAGGGTTAGGGTATGTGCTAGGGTGAGGGTTTGGGTTAGGGTTAGGCTGAGCTTGAGGGTGGCGATAAGGATTAGGTTTAGAGTGATGGTTCAGGTTATCGTTAATTTGAGGGTTAGGATGATGGTTAGGGTTAGGATTAGGGTTAGGGTGAGGGCTAGGCTGAGTGTGAGGTTAAGGGATAGGTTTAGGCCTAGGCTTAGGTTAGGCTGAGGCTGAAGGTGAGGGTGAGGTTTAGGGTTATTGTGATGGATAGGGTTATGGTTAGGGTCACGTTTAGGATGAGGGTTTGGATTAAGGTGAGGGTTAGGATGAGGGTGACAGTAAGAGTAAAGTTGAGGGTTAGGCTGAGGGTGAGGGTGCCGGTTAGATTGAGGATTAGTTTTAGGGTTAGTGTGAGGTTTAGTGTGAGAGTGAGTGTTAGGGTCAGTGTGAGGGCCAGGGTGAAGTTGAGGGTTAGGGTTAGTGTTAGGGTGAGGTTTAGGTTTAAGGTGATGGTTAGCGTTAGTGTGAGGGTTAGTGTTAGTGTTAGTGTTAGGGTGAGGGTAAGTTTCAGGGTAAGGTTTAGGTTTAGGGTGACGTTTAGCATTAGGCTTAGTGTTAGGGTTAGGGTGAGGGTGAGGTTTAGGGTTAGAGTTAGGGTTAGGATGAATGTTAGCGTTAAGGTTAGGGTTAAAGTTAGGGTGAGGTTTAGGGTTTGGTTTAGGGTTAGAGTTAGGGTTAGGGTGAGGGTGAGATTTAGGGTTAGAATTAGGGTGAGGGTGAGGGTTAGGTTGAGGGTTAGGGTTAGGCTTAGTCTTAGGGTTAGGGTGAGGGTGAGAGTTAGGGGGAGGGTTAGGGTTACGGTTAGGGTTAGGGTTAGGATTAGGGTTAGGGTGAGGGTGACTGTGAGGGATAGGGTTAGTGTTAGTCTTTGGCTTAGGGTTAGGCTGAGGGTGAGGGTGGGGATAAGGATGAGGTTTAGAGTGATGCTTCAGGTTATCGTTAGTTTGAGGGTTACGATGAAGGTTACGGTTAGGATTAGGGTTAGGGTGAGGGCTAGTGTGAGTGTGAGGTTTAGGGATAGTGAGGGTGAGGGTTAGGGTTAGTGTTATGGTTAGGGTTATGGTTAGGTTGAGGTTTAGGATGAGGGTTTGGTTTAAGGTGAGGGTTAGAATGAGAGTGAAAGTAAGAGAAAAGGTGAGGGTTAGGCCGAGGGTGAGGGTTATGGTAAGGGTGAGGGTTCAGTTTAGTTTTAGGGTGAGGGTGAGGGTTAGATTGAGGATTAGTGTTAGAGTTAGTGTGAGGTTTAGAGTGAGGGTGAGGGTTAGGGTTAGGGTGAGGGCCAGGGTGAAGTTGAGGGTTAGGGTTAGGGTTAGGGTGAGGTTTAGGTTTTGCGGTATGGTTAGCGTTAGTGTGAGGGTTAGTGTTAGTGTTAGTGTTAGTGTTAGGGTGAGGGTAAGTGTTAGGGTAATGTTTAGGTTTAGGGTGATGTTTAGGATTGGGTTAGGGTTAGGGATAGGGTGAGCGTGAGGTTAAGGTTATAGTTAGGGTTAGGGTGAATGTTAGGGTTATGGTTAGGGTGAGGTTTAGGGTTTGGTTTAGGGTAAGAGTTAGGGTTAGGGTGAGGGTTAGGTTGAGGGTTAGGGTTAGGCTTTGTCTTAGGGTTAGGGTGAGGGTGAGAGTTAGGGGGAGGGTTAGGGTTAGGGTTAGGTTTAGGGTTAGGGTGAGGGTGAGTGTGAGGGTTAGGTTTAGGGTTAGTCTTTGGATTAGGGTTAGGCTGAGGGTGATTGTGGGGATAAGGGTTAGAGTTAGGGTTAGGGTGAATGTTAGGGTTACGGTTAGGGTTAGGTTTAGGGTGAGGTTTAGGGTTTGGTTTAGGGTTAGAGTTAGGGTTAGGGTGAGGGTGAGATTTAGGGTTAGAGTGATGGTTATGTTTAGGGTTAGGGTTAGGCTTAGTCTTAGGGTTAGGGTGAGGGTGAGAATTAGGGGGATGCTTAGTGATATGGTTAGGATTAGGGTTAGGGTAAGGGTGAGTGTGTGTGTTAGGGTTAGGTTTAGGGTTAGGCTTAGGGTTAGGCTGAGGGTGAGGTTGAAGGTGAGGGTTAGGGTTAGGGTTAATATTAGGGTTAGGGTTACGGTGAGGGTTAGGGTGAGGGTGAGGGATAGGTTTAGGGTAAGGATTAGGTTTAGGGTTAGGGTTAGGGTTAGTGTGAGGTTTAGGGTTAGGGTTAGGGTTAGGCTTAGGGTTAGGCTGAGGGTGAGGGTGAGGGTGAGGGTTAGGGTTAGGGTGAGGGTTAGGGTTAGGGTTATGGTGAGGTTTAGTTTTAGGGTTAGGGTTAGAGTTAGGGTTAGTGTTAGTGTTAGGGTTAGGGTGAGAGTTAGGGGGAGCGTTAGGGTTTGGGTTAGATTTAGGGTTAGGTTTAGCATTAGTGTTAGGGTGAGGGTGAGGTTTAGGGTTAGAATTAGGGTTAGTGTGAGACTGAGGGTGAGGGTTAGGGTTAGGGTTAGTTTTAGGTTTAGGGTTAGGGTGAGGTTTAGGGTGAGGGTGAGGGTTAGGGTTAGGGTTAGGATTAGGATTAGGGTTAGGGTTATGGTGAGTGTGAGGGTTAGTTTTAGGGTTAGGGTTAGCCTTAGGTTTATGGTGAGGGTGAGGGCTAGTGTGCGGTTTAGGTTTGAATTAGGGTTAGTGTTAGGGTTAGGGTAATGTTTAGCTTAGTGTGAGGGTCAGTGTTAGTTTTAGGTTTTGGGTTAGGGTGAGGGAAAGTGTTAGGTTGAGGGTTAGGTTTAGGGTGAGGGTTACGGTGAGGGTGAGGGTGAATGTTACGGTTAGGGTAGGATGAGGTTTAGGTTTACGTTTAGGTTTAGAGTCAGGCTTAGGGTGAGAGTGAGGTTTAGGTTTAGAGTTCGGGTTAGTGTTAGGGTTAGGGTTAGGGTGAGGGTCAGGTGTACGGTTAGGCTTAGGCTTGGGCTTAGGCTTAGGCCGAGCATGAGGGTGAGGGTTAGGTTTAGGGTTATGGTGAGTGTTAGGATGAGGTTTAGGGTAAGGATTATGGTTAGGGTGAGGGCTATGGTGAGTGTTAAGTTTAGGGTGATGTTTAGAGATATGGTTAGGTTTAGGATTAGGGTTAGGGTAGAGTCAGTGTGAAGGTTAGGGTTAGGCTTAGGCTTAGGCTTAGGGTTAGGGTGAGGGTTCGGGTTAGGGTTTGGATTAGGGTGAGGGTAAAGCTTAGGATTAGTGTTAAATTTATGTTTAGGTTTAGGTTTAGGTATAGGGTTAGGGTTAGGGTTAGGCTTACTGTGAGGGTTAGGGTTAGGGTTATAGTTAGGCTTAGGGTTAGGCTGAGGATGAGGGTGGGGGTGACGATTAGGGTTAGGCTTAGGGTTATGGTTATTGTTAGTGTTATGGTTAGGGTTAAGATTGCGGTGATGGTGAGTCTGAGGGTGAGGTTTATGGTTAGGGTTAGGGTTAGTCTAAGGGTTATGGTTAGTGTTATTATTAGGGTTATGTTTAGAGTTACTTTGAGGTGGTGTGTAAGGGTGAGGGTTAGGATTAGGGTGAGGTTTAAAGTTAGGGTTAGTGTTAGGGTGAGGGTGAGATTTAGGGTTAGAGTTAGGTTTAGGGGGATGTTAGGGTGAGGTTTAGCGTTAGGGTTAGTGTTAGGGTTAGGGTGAGGGTTAGGGTTAGGGTGAGGTTGAGGTTTAGGGTTAGAGTTAGGGTTAGGGGGAGGGTTAGGTTGAGATTTAGGGTTAGGGTTAGGGTTAGGTTTAGGGTGAGGGTTAGGTTGAGCTTTAGGGATATGGTTAAGGTTAGTTTTAGGTTTAGGGTGAGGTTGAGTGTGATGGTTAGGGTGAGGGTTAGGCTTAGGCTTAGGGTTAGTATGAGGGTGAGGGTGGAGGTGAGGATTATGTTAAAGGTGATGGTTAGGGTTAGGGTTAGGGTTACTGTTAGGGTTAGGGTTATAGATATTGTGAAGTTGAGAGTACTGGTGTGGATTAGGGTTAGGGTTAGGGTGGTGTTTAGGGTTAAGGTTAGGGTTAGGGTGATGGTGAGGTTTACGGTTAGATATAGGGTTATGGGAAGAGGGAGGGTGAGGTTTAGGCTTAGGGTTAGTGTTAGGCTTAGGGTGAGGGTGAGGGCTAGGTTGAGGTTTAGGTTTAGCGTTAGGGTTAGTGTTAGTGTGAGGGTTAGCTTTAGGGTTAGGGTTTGTGTTTGGGTGAGGGTAAGTGTTAGGGTGAGGGTTTGGGTTAGGGTGAGGGTTATGGTTAGGGTGAGGGTTAGGATTAGGGTTAGGGTTATTGTTAGGTTTAGGTTTAGGGTTACAGTTAAGTGAGGTTGCGGGTGAGGATTAGGGTTAACGTTAGGGTGAGGTTTAGGGTTTGGGTTAGGGGTAGCGTTAGGTTTAGGGTGAAGGTGAGGTTTAGGGTTAGAGTTAGGGTTAGGGTGAGAGTTAGGTTGAGGGATAGGGTTAGGATTAGTGTTAGGGTTAGGTTGAGGGTGTGGTGAGGGTTAGGTTTAAGGTGAGTGTTAGGGTTAGGGTTAGGTTGAGAGTTAGGATTCAGGTTTAGTTTAGAATTAGGTTGAGGGTTAGGGTAAGGGTTATGGTGAGGGTGAAGTTTTGGGTTAGGTTGAGGGTTAGGGTTAGGGTTAGGGTTAGGGTGAGGTTTAGTGTGAGGGTTAGGCTTAGGGTTAGCATTAGGATTAGGGTAAAGTTTAAGGTGAGTGTGAGGGTTAGGGATAGGGTTAGGTTGAGGGTAAGTGTTAGGGTGAGGGTGAGGGTTACGGTGAAGGATATGGTTAGGATGAGGGTTAGAGTTAGGGTTATTGTTTGGGTTAGGGTTAGGTTTATTCTTAGGGTAAGGTTTATATTTACGGTTACGGTGAGGGTGAGGGTTAGGGTTAGGGTTAGGGTTTGGGTTAGGGTTTGAGTTAGGGTTAGGGTGCGGGTGAGGTTTAGGTTTAGACTCAGGGTTAGGGTGAGGGTTAGGTTGAGGGTTAGGTTCAGGGTTAGTGTTAGGTTTAGTGTTAGGGTGAGAGTTAGGGGGAAGGTTAGGGTTAGGGTTAGGGTTAGGATGAGGTTTAGGGTGAGGGTGAGTGTGTGGGTTAGGGTTATATTTAGGGTTAGGCTTAGATTTAGGCTGAGGGTGAGTGTGTGTGTTAGGGGTAGGTTTAGGGTTAGGCTTAGGGTTAGGCTGAGGGTGAGGTTGAGGGTGAGAACGTTAGGGTTAAGGTGAGCGTTATGCTTAGGTATAGGGGGAGGGTTAGGATGAGTTTTACGGTTAGGATTACGGCTAGGGTAAGGGCTAGGGTGAGCGTGATGGTTAGGTTTAGGGTTAGGGTTGGGTTTAGGGTTAGGTTAGGGTTAGGGTCAGGGTGACGTTAATGGTTAGAGTTAGGGTTATGGTGAGGCTGTGGGTGTGGGTTAGGGTTAGGGTTAATGTTAGGTTAGGGTTAAGGTGAGGGTTTGAGTGAGGGTGAGGGTTAGGGTTAGTGTCAGCTTTAGGATTAGTGTTAGGGTTAGGGTGAGTGTGATGGTTAGGGTTATGGTTAGGCTTAGGCTTAGGCTGAGGGTGAGGCTGAGGGTGAGAGTTAGGGTTAGGGAGAGGGTTAAGGTTAGGGTTAGGGGGAGGATTAGGATGAGGGTTAAGGTTAGGGGGAGCGCTAGGTTGAGGGTGAGGTTTATGGTTATGGTTAGGGTGAGGTTTAGCGTTAGGGTTAAGGTGAGGGTGAGATTTAGGGTTAGAGTTAGGGCTAGGTTGAGGCTCAGGGTGAGGGTTAGGTTTCGGGTTAGTGTTAGGGTTAGGGTTAAGGTGAGGGATAAGGTGAGGGTGAGGGTTAGGGTTAGGATTAGGATTAGGGTTAGGGTTAGGGAGAGTGTAAGGGTTAGTGTTAGTGTTAGGGTTAGGCTTAGGCTTAAGCTGAGGCTGAGGCTGAGTGTGAGGGTTACGCTTAGGGTGAGGGTTAGTGTTAGGATTAGAGTGAGAGTTAGGGTTTGGGTTAAATTTAGGGTTAGGGTGAGGGGTAGGTTAAGGGTTTTGGTGACGGTGAGGATTAGGGTTAGGGTGAGGGTTAGGATGAGGGTTAGGGTTAGGATTAGGGTGAGGGTGAGGGCTAGGGTGAGGATGAGGATTAGGGTTAGGGTTAGGGTTAGGGTGAGGTTAAGGGTTAGGGTTAGGTTTAGGGTTAGGGTGAGAGTCATTTTTAGGGTTAGAGTTAGGGTTAGGGTGAGGCTGATTTTGAGGGTTTGGGTTAGGGTTATTGTTAGATTTAGGGTTAGGGTGAG
This sequence comes from Dipodomys merriami, assembly GCF_024711535.1. NCBI lineage: Eukaryota > Metazoa > Chordata > Mammalia > Rodentia > Heteromyidae > Dipodomys > Dipodomys merriami. Next base: position 476,896 of record NW_027205393.1, on the reverse strand, counting down.
GGTTAGGGTGATGGTGAGGGTTAGGCTTAGGGTTAGGATTAGGATTAGGGTAAGGGTTAGCGTGACTGTGAGGGTTAGGATTAGGGTTAGGGTTAGGATGAGGGGTATGGTTAGGCTTTCGGTTAGTGTTAATGTTATGGTGATTGTGAGGGTTAGGTTGAGGTTTTGAGGTAGGTTTAGGTTTAGATTTAGGGTTAGGGTAAGGGTGAGTGTGTGTGTTAGGGTTAGGTTTAGGGTTAGGCTTAGGGTTAGGCTGAGGGTGAGGTTAAGTGTGGGGGTTAGGGTTAGGGTTAGGGTTAGGGTTTGGGTTAAGTTTAGGGTTAGGGTGATGGTTAGGGATAGGGTTATGGTGAGAGTGAAGGTTAGGATTAGGTTGAGGGTTAGGGATAGGGTTAAGGTGAGGGTTAGGGTTAGGGTTAGGGTGAGGGTTATGATGAGGATTAATGTTAGGATTAGGGTGAGGGCTGGTGTGAGGGTGAGGGTTAGGGTTAAGATGAGGTTTAGAGTTAGGATTAGGGTTAGGGTGAGGTTTAGTGTTAGAGTTAGGGTTAGTGTTCAGGTTAAGGTTAGGTGAGGGTTACGGTTAGGCTTAGGCTTAGGCTTAGGCCTAGCATGAGGGTGAGTCTTAGAATTAGGTTTAGGGTGAGCGTTAGCCTTAGGGTGAGGGTTAGGTTGAGGTTTAGGGTTAGGATAAGGTTTAGGGTGAGCACTAAGTTGAGGGTTAGTGTGAGGGCTAGGGTTAGGGATAGGGTTAGTTTTAGGATTAGGTTTAGGTTGAGGGTGATTTTGAGGGTTAGGGTTTGGGTGACGCTTAGGGTTAGGGTTTGATTTAGGGTGAAGGTGAGGGTTAGGGTTAGGGTGAGGGTGTGGGTGAAGGTGAGGGTTAGGGTTAGGGTTAGGGTTAGTGTGAGTGTTAGGGTTAGGGTGAGGGTTATGGTTAGGATGAGGGTTAGTGTTAGGTTTAGGCGTAGGCTTAGTCTTAGGGTAAGGCTGAGTGTTAGGGTTAGGGTGAGTGTGATTGTTAGGGTTTGGGTTAGGTTTAAGCTTAGGGATAGGCTGAGGGAGAGGGTGAGGGTGAGGTTTAGGGTTAGGGTGAGGGTGAGGTTTAGAGTTAGAGTTTGTGTTAATGTGAGGGTTAGTGTGAGGGTTAGTGTTAGGCTTAATATTAGGTTTAGGGATAGGGTGAGTTTTAGGGTGAGGTTTAGGGTTAGGGATAGGGTTAGTTTTAGGATTAGGGTTTGGGTGAGAGTGAGTATGAGGGTTAGGGTTCGGGTTAGTGTTAGGGTTAGGCTTAGGGTTAGGCTGAGTGTGAGGTTGAGGGTTAGGATGAGGGTTAGGTTTAGGATTAGGTTTAGTGTGAGGGCTATCGTGAGGGTGAGGTTTAGGGTTAGGGTTAGGGTGAGGTTTAGGGCTCGGGTTAGGTTTAGGGTTAGGTTGAGGATTAGTGTTAGGGTTATGGTGAGGGTCAGGGTTAGGTTTAGTTTGAGGGTTAAAATTAGGTTTAGGGTTAGGATGAGGGTTAGGGTGAGGGTTAGGATGAGGTTTAGAGTTACAATTAGAGTTAGGTTGAGGGCTAGGGTGATTGTGAGTTTTAGTGTCAGGGTTAGGGTGAGGTTTAGGGTTAACTTTAGGCGTAGGTTTAGGGTGAGGGTTAAGGTTCGGGTTTGGGTGAGGGTGAAGGTTAGGTTTGGTGTGAGGGTTAGGGTGAGGACTAAGGTGAGGGTGAGGGTTAGGGTTAATGTTAGGCTTAGGGTGAGGGTTAGGTTGAGGTTTAGGTTTAGGTTTAGGGTTAGTGTTAGGATTAGGGTTTGGGTGAGGGTGAGTTTGAGCCTTAGGGTTAGGGTTAGGCTTAGGCTTAGGGTTAGGCTGAGGGTGAGTGTGGGGATGAGGATTAGGTTTAGAGTGCTGGTTTAGTTTATGGTTAGGTTTAGGGTTAGGATGAGGGTTAGGGTTAGGATTAATGTTAGGGTGAGGGCTATGGTGAGTGTCAGGTTTAGTGATTGGTTTAGGCTTAGGCTTAGGGTTAGGCTGAAGCTGAAGGTGAGGGTGAGGGCTAGGTTTAGGGTGATGGTTAGGGTTACTGTTAGGCTGAGGGTTAGGGTTAGGGTTAGGTTTAGGGTAAGGGTGACAGTAAGGGTAAAGGTGAGGGCTAGAGTTAAGTTGTGGGTTAGGGTGAGGATTAGGGTTAGGGTTAGTGTGAGGGTGAGGGTTAGATTGAGTATCAGTGTTAGGGTTAGTGTGAGGTTTAGGGTGAGGATTAGGGGTAGGGTTAGGGTGAGGGCTAGGGTGAGGGTGAGGGTTAGGGATAGGATTAGGTTGAGGTTTAGGGTAAAGGTGATGGTTAGGGTTAGGGTGAGGGTTAGTGTTCGGATTAGGGTTAGTTTTAGGGTGAGGGTAAATGTTAGGGTGAGGGTTAGGGTTAGGGTGAGAGTTATGGTTAGGTTTAGGATTAGTATTAGGGTTAGGGTTATTTTAGGGTTAGGGATAGGTTTATGGTTACGGTGAGTGGGAGGGGGAGGGTTAGGGTTAGGGTTAGGTTGAGGTTTAGGTTTTGGGTTATGATTAGAGTTAGGGTTAGGTTGAGTGTGAGGTTTAGGTTTAGATTTAGGATTACGGGGAGGGTTAGGGTGAGGGTTAGGGTTAGGGTTAGTGTTAGGATTAGGGTGAGGGTGAGTGTGAGTGTTAGGGTTAGGGTTAGGCTTAGGCATACGGTTACGCTGAGGGTAAGGTTGAAGGTGAGGGTTACGGTTAGGTTGAGGTTAGGGTTAGGGTTAGGGTGAGGGTTAGGATGAGGTTTAGAGTTAGGTTTAGGGTTAGGATCAGGGCAAGGGTGAGGGTGAGGTTTAGAGTTAGCATTATGGCGAGGTTTAAGATTAGGGTTAGGTTTAGGTTTAGGGTGAGTGTTAGGGTTAGGTTTACTGTGATGGTGAGGTTTAGGGTTAGGGTGAGAGTTAGGGTTAGTTTGAGGGTGAGGGTTAGGATTAGGGTAAGGGTTATTGTTAGTGTTATGGCTAAGGTTAAGTTCACAGTGAGGGTGAAGCTGAGGTTGAGGTTTAGGGTTAGGGTTAGGGTGAGGTTTAAGGTTAGGGTTAAGGTTAGTGTTATTGTTAGAGTTATGGTTAGAGTTATGGTGAGGGTGAGGGTGAGGGTCAGGTTTAGGGTTAGGGTTAGGTTTAGGGTGAGGGTGAGATTTAGGGTTAGAGTAAGGTTTAGGGTAAGTGTTATGGTTAGGGTTAGGGTGAGGGTTAGGTTGAGGTTTAGGGTTAGGTTTAAGGTTAGGTTGAGGATTAGGGTTATGGTGAGGGTGAGTGTGAGGGTTAGGGTTAGGGTTAGGCTTAGGCTTAGGGTTAGGCTGAGAGTGAGGGTGGAGATGACGATTAGGTTTAGGGTGATGGTTAGGGTTATGGTTAGATTTAGGGTTAGGATTAGGATTAGGGTTAGGATTAGGGTTTGGGTGAGGGCTAGGGTGAGGGTGAGTGTTAGGGTTAGGTTTAGGCTTAGGGTTAGGTTTAGGCTGAGGCTGTGGGTGAGGGTGAGGTTTAGGATTACGGTGATGCTTAGAGTTACAGTCAGGGTGAGGGTTAGGATGAGGGTTAGGGTTAGGGTGAGTGTTAGAATCAGGGTGACGGTAAGGGTAAAAGTGAAGGTTAGGCTGAGAGTGAGGATTATGGTAAGGCTGAGGGTTAGGGTTAGGTTGAGGGTTGGGTTTAGTGTTAGGGTGAGGGTGAGGTTAAGATTGAGGATTAGTTTTAGGTTTAGTCTGAGGATTAGGGTGAGGATGAGGGTTAGGGTTAGGGTGAGGGCTAGGGTGAGGGTTAGGGTTAGGGTGAGGATTAGTGTTAGTGTTAGGTTTAGTGTTAGGGTGAGGGTTAGTGTCAGGTTGAGGTTTAGGTTTAGGGTGAGGGTTATGGTTAGAATGAGGGTTAGGGTTTTGTTTAGGGTTATTGTTAGGGTTAGGGTTACGGTTACAGTGAGGGTGAGGTTTAGGGTTAGGTTTAGGGTGAGGTTTATGTTTAGGGTTAGAGTTAGAGTTAGGGTTAGGGTGAGGGTGAGGTTTAGGGTTAGAGTTAGCGTTAGTGTTAGTGTTAGGGTTAGGGTGACAGTTAGTGTGAGGTGTAGGGTTAGGCTTAAGCTTAGGTTTAGGCTTAGGCTTAGGCCGAGCATGAGGGTGAGGGTTAGGGTTAGGTTGAGTGTGAGGATTAGTGTTAGGGTTAGGGTTAGGGTTAGTGTTAGGATGAGGTTTAGGGTTAGGATTAGGGTTAGGGTGAAGGCTAGGTTGAGGGTGAGTTTTAGGGTTAGGCTTAGGCTTAGGTTTAGGCTGAAGGTGAGGGTGAGGTTGAGGGTTATAGTCAGCGTGATGGTTAAAGTTACAGTTAGGCTGAGGGTTAGAATGAGGGTCAGGGTTAGGATGAGGGTTAGGGTGAGGGTGACAGTAAGGGTAAAGGTGAGGATTAGGGTTAGGGTGAAGGTTAGGGTGAGGATTAAGGTTAGGGTTAGGGTGAGTGTGAGGTTTAGATTGAGTATTAGTGTTAGGGTTAGTGTGAGGTTAGGGTGAGGATGAAGGGTAGCGTTAGGGTGAGGGCTAGGGTTAGGGTCAGAGTTAGGGATAGGGTTAGGTTGAGGTTTAGGCTTAAGGTGATGGTTAGTGTTAGTGTGAGGGTTAGTGTTAGGATTAGGGTTAGTTTTAGGTTGAAGGAAAGTGTTAGGATGAGGGTTAGTTTTATGGTGAGAGTTATGGTTAAGGTTAGGATTAGTGTTATTTTTAGGGTTAGGGTAAATATTATGGGTACAGTGAGGTTGAGGGTGAGCATCAGGGTTAGGCTTAGCCTGAGGTTTAGGTTTAGGGTTATGGTTAGAGTTAGAGTTAGGTTGAGGGTGAGGTTTAGGTTTAGAGTTAGGGTTAGTGGGAGGGTTAGGGTGTGGGTTAGGGTTAGGGTTAGGGTTAGTGTTAGGATTAGGGTTAGGGTGAGGGTGAGTGTGAGGATTAGGGTTAGCGTTAGGCTTAGGCTTAGGGTTAGGCTGAGGTTGAGGGTGAGGGTGAGGGTTAGGGTTAGGGTGAGGGTTAGGTTTAGGGTTAGGCTGAGTGTGAGGTTTAGGGTTAGGATTAGGGTTAGAGTTAGGGTTAATGTGAGGGTGAGGTTTAGTGTTAGATTTAGACTTAGGGTGAGGGTTAGTGTGAGGGTTAGGTTTAGGGTTAGTGTTAGGTTAGGGTTAGTGTTAGGTTAGTGTGAGGGTTAGGGTTAGAATTAGGGTTAGGGTTAGGATTAGGGTTAGGTTGAGGGTGAGTGTGTGGGTTAGGGTTAGGTTTAGGGTTAGGCTTATGTTTAGGCTGAGGGTGAGGTTGAGGGTAAGGGTTAGGTTTAGGTTGAGGGTTAGGATTAGGGTTAGGGTGAGAGTTAGGATGAGGGGTAGGGTTAGGATTAGGGTTAGGGCTAGTGTGAGGGTGAGGTTTAGGGTTAGGGTTAGGGTGAGGTTTAGGGTTTGGGTTAGGGTGAGGGTGAGTTTTACTGGTAGATTTAGGGTTAGGGTGAGGGTTAGGGTTAGGGTTTGTGTTAGGCTTAGGGTTATTGTGAGTGTTAGGTTTAGTTTGAGGGTTATGTTTATGGTTAGGATTAGGATTAGGGTTAGGGTGAGGGTGAGTGTGAGGATTAGGGTTAAGGTTAGGCTTAGGATTAGGCTGAGGGTGAGGGTGAGTGTTAGGGTTAGGTTGAGGTTGAGGTTTAGGTTTAGACTTAATGTTAGTGTGAGCAGTAGTGTGAGGTTTAGTGTTAGGTTTAGTGTGTGGGTGAGGTTTATGGTTAGGGTGATGCTTAGGTTTACGGTCAGGGTGAGGGTTAGGATGAGGGTTAGGGTTAGTGTGAGGTTTAGGGTGAGGGTGACAGTAAACGTAAAGTTGAGGGTTAGGCTGAGAGTGAGGATTAGGGTAAATGTGAGGATTGGGTTAGGGTAAAGGTGAGTGTTAGGGTTAGGGTGAGGGTGTGGTTTAGGTGGAAGATTAGTTTTAGGGTTAGTATTAGGTTTAGCGTGAGGATGAGGGTTAAGGTTAGGGTGAGGGCTAGTGTAAGGGTGAGGGTTAGGGTTAGCGTTAGGGTGAGTGTTAGGGTTAGCGTGATGGTTAGGGTTAGTGTGAGGGTTAGTGTTACGGTTAGGGTTAGTGTTAGGGTGACAGTAAGTGTTAGGGTGAGGGTTAGGGTTAGGGTTAGGGTTATTGTTAGGGATAGGGTTAGGATGAGGGTTAGGGTTTGGTTTAGGTTTAGGGTGAGGGCTAGGGTGAGGGTGATGGTTAGGGTTAGGGTTAGGCTTAGTGTTATTCTGAGGGTGAGGGTCAAGTTGAGGGTTAGTGTTAGGGTCATGGTTTGGGTTACTGTTAGGATGAGGGTTAGGTTTAGGGTGAGGGTTAGAGTTAAGGTGACAGCAAGGGTAAAGTTGAGGGTTAGGGATAGGGTGAGGGTTTGTGTGAAGAATAGTGTTAGGGTTAGTGTGAGTTATAGGGTAAGGATGAGGGTTAGGGTTAGGGTGAGGGCCAGTGTGAGGTTGAGGGTTAGGGATAGAGTTAGATTGAGGGTTAAGGTTAAGGTGATGGTTAGGGTTAGTATGAGGGTTAGTGTTAGCATTAGGGTTAGTTTTACGGTAAGGGTAAGTGTTAGGGTGAGGGTTAGTGTTAGGTTGAGGGTTATGGTTAGTGTTAGGGTTAGTGTAATTGTTATGTTTAGGGTTATGGTTACTGTTACCGTGAGGGTGAGGGTGAGGGTTAGGGTTAGGGTGAGGTTGAGTGTGAGGATTAGGGTTAGGGTTAGCCTTAGGATTAGGCTGAGGATGAGGGTGAGGGTGAGTGTTAGGGTTAGGGTGAGGGTGAGGTTTAGGGTTAGACTCAGTGTTAGTGTGAGCATTAGTGTGAGGTTTAGTGTTAGGTTTAGGGTGTGGGTGAGGTTTAGGGTTAGGGTGATGCTTAGGTTTACGGTCAGGGTGAGGGTTAGGATGAGGTTTAAGGTTAGTGTGAGGTTTAGGGTGAAGGTGACAGTAAGGGTAAAGTTGAGGGTTACGCTGAGAGTGAGAATTAGGGTAAATGTGAGGATTGGGTTAAGGTGAAGGTGATTGTTAGGGTTAGGGTAAGGGTGTGGTTTCTGTTGAGGATTAGTTTTAGGGTTAGTGTGAGGTTTAGCGTGAGGATGAAAGTTAGGGTTAGGGTGAGGGCTAGGATGAAGGTGAGGGTTAGAATTAGGGTTAGGGTGAGTGTTAGGTTTAGCGTGATGGTTAGGGTTAGTGTGAGGGTTAGTGTTAGGGTTAGGATAAGTGTTAGGGTGACAGTAAGTGTTAGGGTGAGGGTTAGGGTTAGAGTTAGTCTTAGTGTTAGTCTGAGGGTGAGGGTCAGGTTGAGGGTTAGTGTTAGGGTGATGGTTTGGGTTACGGTTAGGATGAGGGTTAGGATGAGGGTTAGGTTTAGGGTGAGGGTTAGGGTGAAGGTGACAGCAAGGGTAAAGTTGAGGGTTAGGGTTAGGGTGAGTGTTATGGTTAATGTTAGGGTTAGGGCTATTGTTATGGTTAGGGTTATGGTTACTGTTACGGTGAGGGTGAAGGTGAGGTTTAGGGTTAGGGTTAGGGTGAGGTTTAGGTTTAGGGTTAGGGTTAGAATTAGAGTTTGGGTGAGGGTGCGGTTTAAGGTTTAGAGTTAGAGTTAGGGGGAGGGTTAGGGGGAGGGTTAGGGTTAGGGTTAGTGTTAGGATTACGGTTAGGGTGAGGGTGTGTGTGAGGGTTAGGGTTAGGGTTAAGCTTAGGCTTAGGGTAAGGCTGAGGGTGAGGATGAGGGTGAGGTTTAGGGTTAGGGTTACTGTGAAGTTGAGGGTTAGGGTTCGGATGAGAGTTAGGATTAGGGTTAGGGTGAGGGTGAGGGTTAGGATTAGGGTTAGGATTAGGGTTATTGTTAGTGTTATGGTTAAGGTTAAGTTTACAGTGAGGATGAGGCTGAGGGTACGGGTTAGGGTTAGGATTACGGTTAGGGTGAGGGCTTGGGTTAGGTTTAGGGTTACGGTGAGGGTGAGGGTTAGGGTTAGGTTTAGGGTTAGTGTTATTGTTAGGGTTAGGGTTAGGGTTAGAGGGTGAGGATGAGGGTGAGGTTTAGGGTTAGGTTTAGATTTAGGGTGAGCGTGAGGTTTAGGGTTAGAGTTAGGTTTATATGGAGGGTTAGGGTGAGGGCTAGAGTTAGGGTTAGTGTTAGGGTTAGGGTTAGGGTGAGGGTTAGGTTGAGGTTTAGGGTTAGAGTTAGGGTTAGATTTAGGATTAGGGTTATGGTGAGGGTGATTGTGAGGTTTAGGGTTAGGTTAGGGTTAGGTTTAAGTTGAGGGTTAGGATGAGGGTTAGGGTTAGGATTACTCTTAGAGTGAGCGCTGGGGTGATGGTTAGTTTGAGGGTTAGTGTTAGGGTTAGGATTAAGTTTATGATTTGGGTTAGGTTGAGGGTGAGTGTGAGGTTTAGGGTAAGGGTTAGGGTTAGGTTTAGGATTAGGGTTAGGGTGAGGGCTAGGGTGAGGGTGAGGTTTAGGGTTAGGTTTAGGCTTAGGCTTAAGGCTAGGCTGAGGCTGAGGGTGAGGGTGAGGGTTAGGGTTAGGGTGATGCTTAGGGTTACAGTCAGGGTGAGGGTTAGGATGAGTGTTAGGGTTAGGGTGAGGAAAACGGTAAGGGAAAAGTTGAAGTTTAGGCTGAGAGTGAGGATAAAGTTAAGGGTGAGGGTTAGGGTTAGGTTGAGGGTTAGAGTTAGGGGTAGGGTTAGGGTGAGGTTAAGATTGAGGATTAGTTTTAGGGTTAGTTTTAGGTTTAGGCTAAGGATGAGGGTTACGGTTAGGGTGAAGGCTGGGTGAGGGTGAGGTTTAGGGTTAGGGTGAGGTTTAGTGTTAGGGTGATGTGTAGGGTTAGTGTGAGGATTAGTGTTAGGGTTAGGGTTAGTGTTAGGGTGAGGTTAAATATTAGGGTGAGGGTTAGGGTTAGGGTGACGGTTATGGTTACAATGAGGGTTAGGGTTAGTTTAGGGTTGTTGTTTGGTTTAGGGTTAGGTTTACAGTTACTGAGAGTGTGAGGGTTAGGGTTATGTTTATGGTGAAGTTTATGTTAAGGGTTAAGTTTAGAGTTAGGTTTAGGGTGAGGATGAGGTTTTGGGTTAGATTTAGCGTTAGTGTTATTGTTAGGGTTAGGGTGAGGGTTAGTGTAAGGGTTAGGGTTAGGCTTAAGCTTAGGGTTAGGCTTAGGCTTAGGCCGAGAGTGAGGGTGAGGGTTAGGGTTAGGGTTAGGGTGAGGGTTAGGGTTAGGTTTAGGGTGAGTGTTAGGATGAGGTGTAGGGTTAGGTTTAGGGTTAGGGTGAGGGCTAGGGTGAGGTTGAGGGTTAAGGTTAGCGGTAGGGTGAGGTTTAGGCTTAGGGTGAGGGTGAGGGTTAGTGTGAGGGTTAGTGTTAGTGTTAGAGTTAGGGTGAGGGTAAGTTTTAGGGTGAGGGTGAGGGTGAGGGTGAGGGTTATATTTAGGGTGAGGGTTAGGTTTAGGTTTAGGTTTATTGTTAATTTTAGGTTTCGGCTTATGTTGAGGGTGAGGGTGAGGGTGAGGTTTAGGGTTAGGGTTAGGGTGAGGTTTAGGGTTAGGTTTAGTGTTAGAGTTAGGGTTAGGGTGAGCGTGAGGTTTAGGTTTAGAGCTAGGCTTAGGGTGAGGGTTAGTGTGAGTGTTAGGGTTAGAGTTAGTGTTAGGTTAGTGTTAGGGTGAGGGTTAGTGTGTGGGTTAGGGTTAGAGTTAAGGTTATGGTTAGGATTAGGGTTATGGTGAGGTTGAGTGTCTGGGTTAGGTTTAGGTTTAGGGTTAGGCTTGGGATTAGGCTGAGGGTGAGGTTGAGGGTGAGGGTTAGGGTTAAGGTGAGGGTTAGGATTAGGGTTACTGTGAGGGATAGGACGAAGGTTAGGGTTAGGATTAGGGTTAGAGTGAGGGCTAGAATGAGGATGAGGTTTAGTGATAGGATTAGGGTTAGGTTTAGGATTAGGGTTAGGGTGAGGGTGAGTGTTAGGCTTAGGGTGAGGGTTATGGTGATGGTTTGGATTAGGATTAGGGTAGGGTTAGGGTGAGTGTGAGGGTTAGGGTAAGGGTTAGGCTTAGGTTAGCCTGAGAGTGAGGGTGAGGGTTAAGGTTAGAGTTAGGGTGAGGGTGTGTGTGAGGGTTAGGGTTTGTGTAAGGGTTAGCCTTAGGTTTAGGCTGAGGGAGAGGGTGAGGGCGAGGGTTAGAGTTAGGGTGAGTGTTAGGGTTAGGGTTAGGGTGAGGTTTAGTTTTAGAGTTAGGGTTACAGTAAGGGTTAGGGTGAGGGTGAGTGTTAGGGTTAGTGTTAAAATTAGGGTGTGGGTGAGGTTTAGGGTTAGGGTGATGCTTAGGGTTACGGTCAGGGTGAGGGTTAGGATGTGGGTTAGGTTTAGTGTGAAGGTTAGGGTGAGGGTGACAGTAAGGGTAAAGTTGAGGGTTAGGCTGAGAGTGTACGTTAAATGTAAGGTTTAGGGATAGGGTGAGGTTTAGGGTTAGGGTTAGGGTGTGGGTGTGGTTTAGATTGAGTATTAATTTTAGGGTTAGTGTGAGGTTTAGGGTGAGGATGAGGGTTAGGGTTAGGGTAAGGGCTAGGGTGAGGGTGAGGTTTAGAATTACGGTTAGGGTGAGTGTGAGGATTAGGGTGAGTGATAGGGTTAGCCCTAGGTTTAGGCTGAGGGTGTGGGTGAGGGTGAGGTTTAAGGTTAGGTTGAGTGTTAGGGTTAGGGGAATGATGAGGTTTAGTGTTAGGGTTAGGGTTAGGGTGAGGGTGAGGTCTAGGGGGAGAGTTGGGCTTAGGGTGAGGGTTAGGGTTAGAGTGAGGGTTGGGGGGGTGACGGTAAGGGTAAACTTTACGGTTAGGCTGAGGGTGAGATTTACTGTAAGGGTTAGGGTTAGGGTTAGGGTGAGGGTTAGGGTTAGGGGTAGGGTGAGGGTGAGGGTAAGATTGAGGATTAGTGTAAGGGTGAGGTTTAGGGAGAGGATGAGGGTTGGGTTAGGGTTAGGGTTATTGTTAGTGTTATGATTAGAGTTAAGTTTGCGGTGAGGGTGAGGCTGAGGGTGAGGTTTATGGTGAGGGTTAGGTTTAGGGTTAGGGTTAGGGTTAGTATTATTTTTAGGGTTAGGGTTAAATTTACAGTGAGGGTGTGGGTGAGGGTTAGGGTTAGGGTGAGTTTTACGGTGAGGTTTAGTGTTAGGGTTAGGTTGAGGGTGAGGTTTAGAGTTAGAATTAGGTTTATGGGGAGGGTTAGGGTAAGAGGAAGGGTTAGGGTTAGTGTTAGTCTTAGGGTGAGTGTGAGGGTTAGGTTGAGGTTTAGGGATAGGCTTAGGGTTAGGATTAGGGTTAGGGTGAGTGTGTTTGTGAGGGTTAGGTTTAGGCTTAGGCTTAGGTTTAGGTTGAGGGTGAAGGTAGGTGAGGGTTGAGGGTTATAGTTACGGTGAGCGTGAGGATTAAGGTTACAGTGAGGGTTAGGTTGGGTTAGGATAAAGGTGAGTGTGACGGTTAGGGTTAGGGTGAGGTTTAGGGTTAGGATTAGGATTAGGTTGAGGGTAAGTGTGAGGTTAGGGTTAGGGTTAGTGTTAGATTAGGGTTAGGGTGAGGCTTAGGATGAGGGTTAGTGTTAGGATTAAGGTTAGGGTGATGGCTAGGGAGAGGGTGAGTTTTAGGGTTAGGATTAGGGTGAGGTTTAGTGTTAGGGTTAGGGTGAGGGTGCGGTTGAGTGTTACAGTTAGGGTTACGTTTAGGGTTAGGGTTAGTGTTAGTGTTAGGGTTAGGGTTAGGGTGAGTGATAGGTTTAGGGTGAGGGTTATGGTTATGGTCAGGATTAGGATTAGTGTTATGGTGAGGGTGAGTGTGTGGGTTAATGTGAGGTTTAGTGTTAGGCTTAGGGTTATGTTTAGGTTGAGGTTGAGGCTGAGGGTTAGGTTTAGCGTGAGTGTTTGGGTTACAGTGAGGGTTATGTTTAGGGTGACGGTTACGGTTAGGTTTAGGGTTAGGTTCAGGGCTACATTGAGGGTGAGGTTTAGGGTTAGGTTTAGGGTGAGGTTTAGGGTGAGGGTGAGGTTTAGGGTTAGGGTTAGGCTGAGGTTTAGGATTATAGTTAGGGTTAGGGTTAGGGCGAGTGTGTGGTTTAGGGTTAGAGTTAGAGTTAGGATGAGGGTTAGGGTGAGGTTTACGGTTAGAGTTATTGTTAGGTGGAGGGTTAGTGTGAGTGTTAGGTTTATGGTGAGGGCTAGGTTGAGGGTGAAGGTTAGGGTTAGGCTTAGGATTAGGCTTATGGTTAGGCTGAGGGTGAGGTTGAGGTTGAGGGTTAGGTTTAAGGTGATGGTTAAGGTTACGGTTAGGTTGAAGTTTAGCATGAGGTTTAGGGATAGGGTGAGGATTAGGGTGAGGGTGATGGTAAGGGTAAAGTTGAGGGTTAGGTTGAGGGTCAGGGTACAGATCAGGGTGAGGGTTAGTGTTAGGGTGAGGGTTAGGGTAAGTGTGAGGGTTAGGGGTAAGGGTGAGGGTGAGGGTTAGATTGAGGATTAGGGTTAGGGTTAGTGTGAGGTTTAGAGTGACGATGTGGGTTAGCGTTAGGGTGAGTTTTAGGGTTAGAATTAGGGTTAGGATGAGGGCTACGGTGAGGGTGAAGGTCAGGGTTAGGTTAGGGTTAGTGTGAGTTTTAGGGTTAGGGTGAGGGTTAGGGTTAGTGTCAGGGTTAGTGTTAGGGTTAGGTTTAGTGTTAGGATGAGGGTTAGGGTTAGGGTGAGGGTTATAGTTAGGATGAGGGTTAGTGTTAGGGTTATTGTAATTGTTAGGATTAGGATTACATTGCGGGTGAGTGTGAGGGTTAGGGTTAGAGTTAGGGTGAAGTTTAGGTTTAGGATTAGGGGTAGAGTTAGGGTTAGGGTGAGGGTGAGGTTTAGGGTTAGAGTTAGGCTTAGGGTGAGGGTTAGTGTTAGGATTAGGGTTAGGGTTAATGTTAAGTTAGAGTTACGGTGTGGGCTAGTGTAAGGGTTAGGGTTAGAGGGAGAGTTAGGGTTAGGCTGAGGCTGAGGTTGAAGGTGAGGGTAAGGGTTAGGTGAGGGTTAGGTTTAGGGTTAGGATGAGGGTTAGGTTGAGGATTAGGTTTAGGATTAGGGTTAGGGTGAGGGTGAGTGTGTGGGTAAGGGTTATATTTAGAGTTAGGCTTAGGGTTAGGCTGAGGCTGAGGTTGAGGGTGAGGGTTAGGGTTAGGGTGAGGTTTAGAGTAAGGGTTGGAGATAGGGTTAGGGTGAGGGTGATGTTTATAATTAGAGTTAGGGTTAGTGTTAGGGTTGGGCTTTGGGTTAGGCTGAGTGTGAGAGTGGGGGTGAGGATTAGGGTTAGGGTTAAGGTTAGAGTTAGGGTTTGGGTTAGGGTTAGGGTTATTGTTAGTGTTATGTTTAGGGTTAAGTCTGCAGTGAGGGTGAGGCTGAGGGTGAGGTATATGGTTAGGGTTAGGGTTAGTGTTAGTGTTATTGTTAGGGTTAGAGTTACGGTGAGGTGAGCATGAGGGTGAGGGTTAGGGTTAGGGTGAGGTTTGGGGTGACGTTTAGGGTTAGGGTTAGGTTGAGGGTGAGGTTTAGGGTTAGAGTGAGTGTTAGTGGGAGGGTTAGGGTGAGGGTTAGGTTTAGGTTTAATGTTAGTCTTAGGGTGAGGGTGAGGGTTAGGTTGAGGTTTAGGGATAGGGTTAGGGTTAGGATTAGGCTTACAATGTTGGTGAATGTGAGGGTTAGGGTTAGATTTAGGCTTAGGTTTAGGGTTAGGATTAGGATGAGGGTGAGATTTAGGGTTAGGGTGAGATTGAGGTTTATGTTTAGGGTGAGTATTAGGGTTAGTGTGAATGTTAGTGTTAGGGTTAGGTTTAGTGTTAGGGTTAGGGGGAGGGTTAGGGTGAGGTTTAGAGTAAGGTTTAGTGTTAGGGTTAGGGGGAGGGTTAGGGTTAGTTTGGGGTTTCGGGTTAGGGTTAGGTTTAGGATTAGGGTGATTGTTAGGATGAGTGTTAGGGTTAGGATTAGGGTTAGGGTGAGGACTAGGGTGAGGGTGAGTGTTTTGGTTAGGGTTAGGGTGAGATTTAGGGTTAAGGTGAGGGTTAGGGTTAGTGTGAGTGTTAGTGTTAGGTTTTGGTTTAGTGTTATGTTTAGGGGAAGGGTTAGGGTCAGGGTTAGTGTTAGGGTTAGTGATAGGGTTAGGGTTAGGGTGATGGTTAGGGTTACTGTTAGCTTGAAAATTAGGATGAAGTTTCAGATAAGGTGAGGGTTAGGGTAAGGGTGATGGTAGGGATAAATTTGAGGGTTCGGCTGAGGGTGAGGGTTAAGGTTAGTGTGAGGGTTACAGTTGGGATGAGAGTTAGGGTAAGGGTGAGGTTTAGGGATTAGGGTGAGGGTGATAGTTAGATTGAGGATTAGGGTTAGGGTTAGTGTGTGGTTTAGGGTGAGGATGAGGGTTAGAGTTAGGTGAGGGTAAGAGTTAGAATTAGGGTAAGGGTGATGGTGAGGGTTAGGGTTAGGTTTAGGGTGAGGTTTAGGCTTAGGGTGAGGGTTAGGGTTAGTGTAAGGGTTAGTGTTAGGGTTCGGGTTACTGTTAGGGTGAGGGTAAGTATTAGGGTGAGGGTTAGGGTTAGCGTGAGGGTTATAGTTAGGGTGAGGGTTAGGGTTAGTGTTAGGGGTATTAGTTTTAGGTTTCGTGTTACCTTGAGGGTGAGGGTGAGGATGAGGGTTAGGTTTAGGGTTAGGGTAAGGTTTAGGATTAGGATTAGGGTGAGAGTTAGGGTTAGGGTGAGAGTGAGGTTTAGGTTTAGATTTAGGCTTAAGGTGAGGGTTAGTGTTAGGGTTAGTGTTAGGTGTGGGTTAGGGTGAGGGTTAGTGTGAGGGTTATGGTTAGGGTTAGGGTTAGGCTTAGTGGTAGGCTGAGGGTGAGGTTGAGTGTTAAGGTTGGGGTTAGGGTTAGGGTAAGGTTTAGGGTTAGGGTGAGGGTTAGGATGAGGGTTAGGGTTATGATTAGGATTGGAATGAGGGCTAGGGTGAGGGTGAGTGTGAGGGTTAAGTGTTAGGCTTAGGTTTAGGTTGAGGGTGAGGGTTAGGTTTAGGGTGAGGGTGAGTGTGAGGGTTAGGGTTAGTGTTAGGGTTAGGGTGAGGGTGAGTGTTAGGGTTAGGATTAGGGTTAGGGTGAGGACTAGGGTGAGGGTGAGTGTTTTGGTTAGGGTTAGGGTGAGATTTAGGGTTAAGGTGAGGGTTAGGGTTAGTGTGAGTGTTAGTGTTAGGTTTTGGTTTAGTGTTATGTTTAGGGGAAGGGTTAGGGTCAGGGTTAGTGTTAGGGTTAGTGATAGGGTTAGGGTTAGGGTGATGGTTAGGGTTACTGTTAGCTTGAAAATTAGGATGAAGTTTCGGATAAGGTGAGGGTTAGGGTAAGGGTGATGGTAGGGATAAATTTGAGGGTTCGGCTGAGGGTGAGGGTTAAGGTTAGTGTGAGGGTTACAGTTGGGATGAGAGTTAGGGTAAGGGTGAGGTTTAGGGATTAGGGTGAGGGTGATAGTTAGATTGAGGATTAGGGTTAGGGTTAGTGTGTGGTTTAGGGTGAGGATGAGGGTTAGAGTTAGGTGAGGGTAAGAGTTAGAATTAGGGTAAGGGTGATGGTGAGGGTTAGGGTTAGGTTTAGGGTGAGGTTTAGGCTTAGGGTGAGGGTTAGGGTTAGTGTAAGGGTTAGTGTTAGGGTTCGGGTTACTGTTAGGGTGAGGGTAAGTATTAGGGTGAGGGTTAGGGTTAGCGTGAGGGTTATAGTTAGGGTGAGGGTTAGGGTTAGTGTTAGGGGTATTAGTTTTAGGTTTCGTGTTACCTTGAGGGTGAGGGTGAGGATGAGGGTTAGGTTTAGGGTTAGGGTAAGGTTTAGGATTAGGATTAGGGTGAGAGTTAGGGTTAGGGTGAGAGTGAGGTTTAGGTTTAGATTTAGGCTTAAGGTGAGGGTTAGTGTTAGGGTTAGTGTTAGGTGTGGGTTAGGGTGAGGGTTAGTGTGAGGGTTATGGTTAGGGTTAGGGTTAGGCTTAGTGGTAGGCTGAGGGTGAGGTTGAGTGTTAAGGTTGGGGTTAGGGTTAGGGTAAGGTTTAGGGTTAGGGTGAGGGTTAGGATGAGGGTTAGGGTTATGATTAGGATTGGAATGAGGGCTAGGGTGAGGGTGAGTGTGAGGGTTAAGTGTTAGGCTTAGGTTTAGGTTGAGGGTGAGGGTTAGGTTTAGGGTGAGGGTGAGTGTGAGGGTTAGGGTTAGTGTTAGGGTTAGGGTGAGGGTTAGTGTGAGGGTTAGTCTTAAAATTATGGTGTGGGTGAGGGTTAGGGTTAGGGTGAGGCTTAGTGTTACTTTCAGGGAGAGGGTTAGCATGACGTTGAGAGTTAGTGTGAGGGTTAGGATGAGGGTGACAGTAATGGTACAGTTGAGGGTTAGGCTGAGAGTGAGGATTACGGTAAATGTGAGGGTTAGGGTTAGGGTTAGGGTAGGGGTAGGGTGAGGGTGAGGGTAAGATAGAGGATTAGTGTTAGGGTGAGGTTTAGGGTGAGGATGAGGGTTAGGGTTAGGGTTATTGTTAGTGTTATGGTTACAGTTATGTTTGCAGTGAGGGTGAGGCTGAGGGTGAGGTTTATTTTTAGGTTTAGATTCAGCGTTAGAGATAGGGTTAGTATTATTTAGAGGGATAGGTTTAGATTTACAATGAGGGTGAGGGTGAGGGTTAAGGTGAGGGTGAGGTTTACGGTGAGGTTTAGGGTTAGGTTTACGTTGAGGGTGAGGTTTAGAGTTAGAATTAGGTTGATGGGGAGGGTTAGGGTGACAGGTAGGGTTAGGGGTAGTGTTAGTCTTAGGGTGAGGGTGAGGGTTAGGTTGAGGTTTAGGGATAGTCTTAGGGTTAGGATTAGGGTTAGGGTGAGGTTGATTATAAGGGTTAAGTTTAGGCTTAGGCTTACGGTTAGGTTGAGGGTGAAGGTAGGTGTGAGGGTTATGGTTACAGTGAGGGTGAGGATTAGGGTTAGGGTGAGGGTTAGAATTTGGGTTAGGATTAAGGTGAGGGTGAGGGTTAGGGTTAGGATTAGGATTAAGGTGAGGGTGAGGGTTAGGATTAGGGTTAGGGTTATTGTTAGTGTTATGGTTAAGGTTACCTTTGCAGTGATGGTGAGGCTGAGGGTGTGGGTTAGGGTTAGTATTAGGTTTAGGGTTAGGTTTAGGGTTAGGATTAGTGATTTTGTTAAGGTTAGGGTTAGAGTTATGGTGAGGGTGAGGGTGAGGGTGAGGGTTAGGGTTAGGGTTAGGGTGAGGTTTAGGGTTAGGGTGAGGATTAGGGTTAGGGTGAGGGTGAGGTTTAGGGTTAGAGTTAATTTTAGGGCGAGGGTTAGAGTGAGGGTTAGGGTTAGGGTTAGGGTTTTGTTTAGCTTTAGGATTAGGGTTAGGGTGAGGGTGAGTGTGAGGGTTAGGTTTAGGCTAAGGCTTAGGGTTAGGCTGAGGATGACGGTGGGGTTGAGGATGAGGGTTCGGGTGATGGTTAGGGTTAGGATTAGGGTGATGGTTAGGATGAGGGTTAGGGTTAGGATTAGGGTTAGGGTGAAGACTAGGGTGAGGGTGAAAGTTAGTGTTAGGCTTAGGCTTAGGCTTAGCGTTAGGCTGAGGTTGAGGTTGAGGGTGAGTGTTAAGGTTAGGGTGATGGTTAGGGTTATCCTTAGGTTGAAGGTTAGCATGAGGTTTAGGGACAGGGTGAGGTTTAGAGTGAGGGTGATGGTAAGGGTAAAGCTATGGGTTAGGCTGAAGGTGAGAATTAAGATACGGGTGAGTGTTAGGGTTAGGGTGAGGGTTAGTGTAAGGATGATGGTTAGGGTTTATGGTGAGTTTGAGGGTTAGATTGAGGATTAGGGTTAGGTTTCGTGTGAGGTTTAGGGTGAGGATGAGGGTTAGCGTTAGGGTGAGGGTTAGGGTTAGAATTAGGTTTCGGGTGAGGGCTAAGGGGAGGGTGAGGTTTACTGTTAGTGTTAGGGTTAGGGTGAGTTTTAGGGTTAGGATGAGGCTTAGGCTTAGTGTGAGAGTTAGTGTTAGGGTTAGGGTTAGTGTTAGGGTGAGGGTAAGTGTTAGGGTGAGGGTTAGGGTTAGGGTGAGGGTGAGGGTAAGGGTTAGGTTTAGGGTTAGGGTTAGGGTGAGATTTAGGGTTAGGATTCGGGTTATAATTAGGGTTAGGGTGAGTGTTAGTGTGAGGGTTAGGTTTAGGGTTAGTGTTACGTTAGGGTTAGGGTGAGGGTGAGTGTGAGGTTTAGGGTTAGGTTTAGTGTTAGGCTTAGGGTTAGGGTGAGGATGAGTTTGAGGGTGAGGGTTAGGGTTATGATGAGGGTTAGAGTTAGGGTTAGATTGAATGTTAGGCAGAGGGTTAGGGTTAGGAATAGGGTTAGTTTGAGCGCTGGTGTGAAGGATAGTGTGAGTGTTAGGGTTACGATAGGGTTAGGTTGAGGGTGAGTGTGAGGGTTATGGGTAGGGTTAGGGTTAGGCTTAGGGTTAGGGTTAGGGTTAGGGTTTGGTTTAGGGTGAGGGTGAGGGTGATTATTAGGGTTAGAGTTAGGGTTAGGGTTAGGGTTAGGCTAAGGGTGAGGTTGGGGGTGAGGATTAGGGTTAGGTTGATGGTTAGGTTTAGGGTTAGTGTTATTGTTAGGGTTAGGGTTAGAGTTAAGGTGAAGGTGAGGGTGAGGGTGCGGGTGAGGTTTAGGGTTAGGGTTAGGTCAGGTTTATGGTTAGGGTAAGAGATAGGGATAGGGTGAGGGTGAGGTTTACGGTTAGATTTAGGCTTAGGGTGAGGGTTACTGTTAGGGTTAGGGTTAGGATTAGTGTTAGGTTTGGGTTAGGGTGAGGGTTAGGGTGAGGGTTATGGTTAGATTTAGGGTTAGGGTTAGGATTTGGGTTAGGATGATGTTTAGTGTGTGGGTTAGGGTTATGTTTAGGGTTAGGCTTAGCGTTAGGCTGAGCGTGAGGTTGAGTGTGAGGGTTTGGGTTAGGCTGAGGGTTAGGATTAGGGTTAGTGTTAGGGTTAGGATGAGGGTTAGGGTTAGTATTAGGATTAGAGTGAGGGCTAGGGTGAGGGTGCCCTTTACTGTTAGGGTTAGGGTGAGGTGTCGGGTTAGGGTTAGGGTGAGCATGAGGTTTAGTGTTAGAGTTAGGGTTAGGGTGAGGTTTAGGGTTAGGGTTAGTGTTAGGGTTAGGGTTAGGTTGAAGGTTATGGTTATGGTTAGGATTAGGATTAGGGTTAGGGTGAGGGTGAGTGTGAGGATTAGGGTAAGCTTTAGGCTTAGGGTTAGGTTGAGGGTGAGGGTTAGGTTTAGAGTGTGGGTGAGTGTGAGGGTTAGGGTTAGTGTTAGGTTTAGGGTGAGGGTTAGTGTGAGGGTTAGGTTTAGGCTTAGGCTTAGGATTAGGTTGAGGGTGAAGGTAGGTGGGAGGGTTATGGTTACGGTGAGGGTGAGGATTAGGGTTAGGGTGAGGGTTAGGATTTGGGTTAGGATTAAGGTGAGGGTGAGGGTTAGGATTAGGGTGAGTGTTAGGGTTAGGATTAGGGTGAGGGTGAGGGTGAGGGTTAGGATTAGGGTTAGGGTTATTGTTAGTGTTATGGCTAAGGTTACCTTTGCAGTGATGGTGAGGCTGAGGATGAGGGTTAGGTTTAGGATTAGAGTGAGGGTTAGGTTTTGGCTTAGTATTAGTATTTTTGTTATAGTTAGGGTTAGAGTTATGGTGAGGGTGAGAGTGAGGGTGAGGGTTAGGGTTAGGGTGAGTTTAGGGTTAGGGTGAGGATTAGGGTTAAGGTGAGGGTGAGGTTTAGGGTTAGAGTGAGGGTTAGGGGGAGGGTTAGGGTGAGGGTTAGGGTTAGGGTTAGGGTTAGGTTTAGGATTAGGGTTAGGGTGAGGGTGAGTGTGAGGGTTAGGGTTAGGCTTAAGCTTAACCTTAGGGATATGCTGAGGATGAGGGTGGGGTTGAGGATTATGGTTTGGGTATTGGTTAGGGATAGGATTTGGGTGAGGGTTAGGATGAGCGTTAGGGTTATTATTAGGGTTAGGCTGGGGGCTATGGTGAGGGTGAGGGTTAGGGTTAGGTTTAGGCTTAAGTTTAGGGTTAGGCTGAGGGTGAGGTTGAGGGTGAGGTTGAGGGTGAGGGTTAAGGTTAGGGTGATGGTGAGGGTTACGGTTAGGTTGAAGTTTAGCATGAGGTTTAGGGATAGGTTGAGGGATAGAGTGAGGGTGATGGTTAGGGTAAAGTTGAGGGTTAGACTGAGGGTGAGAATTAAGATAACGGTGAGGGTTAGCGTTAGGGTGAGGGTTAGGGTAAGGGTGAGGGTGAGGGTTAGATTGAGGATTAGTGTTAGGTTCAGTGTGAGGTTTGGGGTGAGGATGAGGGTTAGGGTTAGGTTGAGGGTTAGTGTTAGGTTTAGTGTTATTGTTAGGTTAAGGATTAGATTTACGGTGAGGGTGAGGTTGAGGGTCCTGGTTAGGGTTACGTTTAGGGTGAGGTTTAGGGTTAGGTTTGGAGATAGGGTTAGGTTGAGGGTGATGTTTAGGGTTAGATTTCAGGTTAGTGTTAGGGTTGGGCTTAGGGTTAGGCTGAGGGTGAGAGTGGGGGTGAGGATTAATATTGGGTTTAGGGTTAGGGTTAGAGTTAGGGTTAGGGTTAGGTTAGGGATTAGGGTTAGGGTGAAGGTGAGGGTGAGTGTTAGAGTTAGGGTTAGGCTTAGGCTGAGGGTGAGGGTGGGGGTGAGGATTAGTTTTCGGGTGATGGTTAGGGTTAGGATTAGGGTAAGGGTTAGGATGAGGGTTAGAGTTGGGATTAGGCTTAGGGTGAGGGCTAGGGTGAGAGTGAGGTTTAGGGTTAGGGTTAGGGTGAGGTTTAGGATTAAGGTGAGGGTTAAGGTTAGTGTGAGTGTTAGTGTTAGGTTTAGGTTTAGAGTTAGGGTTAGGGGGAGGGTTAGGGTCAGGCTTAGGTTAGGGTTAGTGTTAGGGTTATGGTTAGGGTGATTTTTAGGGTTACGGTTAGCTTGAAAGTTAAGATGAGGTTTAGGGATAGGGTGAGGGTTAGGGTAAGGGTGATGGTAAGGGTAAATTTGAGGTTTACGCTGAGGGTGAGGGTTAGGATAAGTGTGAGGGTTACGGTTAGGGTGAGGGTTAGGGTAAGGGTGAGGGTTAGGGATTAAGGTGATGCTGAGGGTTAGATTGAGGATTACGGTTAGGGTTAGTGTGTGGTTTAGGGTGAGGATGAGGGTTAGGGTTAGGTGAAGTTAAGTGTTAGAATTAGGGTTATGGTGAGGACTAGGGTGAGGGTGAGGGTTAGGTTTAGGGGTAGGGTGAGGTTTAGGCTTAGGGTGAGGGTTAGGGTTAGTGTGAGGTTTAGTGTTAGGGTTAGAGTTAGTGTTAGGGTGAGGGTAAGTGTTAGGGAGAGGGTTAGGGTGAGGGTGAGGGTTGTACTTAGGGTGAGGCTAAGGGTTAGGGTTAGGGTTATTGTTAATTTTAGGTTTAGGTTTATGTTGAGGGTGAGGTTTAGGGTTAGGTTTAGGTTGAGGTTTAGGGTTAGATTTATCTTAGGGTTAGGGTAAGTGTTATGGTTACGGTTAGGATTAGTGTTATGTTAGGGTTAGGGTTAGGGTTATGGTGTGGTTGAGTGTGTGGTTTAGGGTTAGGTTTAGGGGTAGGCTTGGGGTTAGGCTGAGGGTGAGGTTGAGGGTGATGGTTGCGGTTAGTGTGAGGGTTAGGATTATGGTTAGTGTGAGGGTTAGGATGAAGGTTAGGGTTAGGATTAGGGTTAGAGTGAGGGCTAGGGTGAGCATGAGGTTTAGTGTTAGGGTTAGGGTGAGGTTTAGGGTTAGGGTTAGTGTGAGGGTGAGGTTTAGTGTTAGAGTTCGAGTTAGGTTGAGGGTTAGGATTAGGGTTAGTGTTAGAGTTAGGGTTAGGGTGAGTGTTAGGGTTAGGGTGAGTGTTATGGTGATGGTTAGGATTAGGATTAGGGTAGGGTTAGGGTGAGTGTGAGGGTGAGGGTAAGGGTTAGGCTTAGGGTTAGCCTGAGGGTGAGGGTGAGCGTGAGGGTTAGGGTTAGGGTGAGGGTGAGTGTGAGGGTTAGGGTTAGTGTTAGGGTTAGCCTTAGGTTTAGGCTGAGGGTGATGGTGAGGGAGAGGGTTAGAGTTAGGTTGAGGGTTAGGTTATGGTTAGGGTGAGGGTTAGGGTTAGAGGTATGATGAGTTTTAGTGTTAGGGTAACGGTTAGGGTGATGGTGAGTTCTAGGGTTAGAGTTGGGCTTAGGGTGAGGGTTAGCCTGAGGGTTAGGGTTAGGGTGAGGTTTAGGGTGGGGGTGACAGTAAAGGTAAACTTTAGGGTTAGGCTGAGGGTGAGAGTTACTGTAAGGGTTTGGGTTAGGGTTAGGGTGAGGGGTAGGGGTAGGGGTAGGGTGAGGGTGAGTGTAAGATTGAGGATTAGTGTTAGGGTGAAGTTTAGGGTAAGGATGAGGGTTTGGGTTAGGGTTTTTGTTAGTGCTATGGTTATAGTTAAGTTTGCAGGGAGGGTGAGGCTGAGGGTGAGGTTTATGGTGAGGGTTAGATTTAGGTTAGGGTTAGGGTTAGTATTATTTTTAGGGTTAGGGTTAGATTTACAGTGAGGGTGAGGATGAGGGTTAGGGTTAGGGTGAGGTTTACGGTGAGGTTTAGGGTTAGGGTTACGTTGAGGGTGAGGTTTAGAGTTAGAATTAGGTTTATGGGGAGAGTTAGGGTGAGAGGTAGGTTTAGGGTTAGTGTTAGTCTTAGGGTGAGGTTGAGGGTTAGGTTGAGGTTTAGGGATAGGCTTAGGGTTAGGATTAGGGTTAGGGTGGGGTTGAGTGTGAGGGTTAGGTTTAGGATTAGGCTTAGGTTTAGGTTGAGTGTGAAGGTAGGTGTGAGGGTTATGGTTATGGTGAGGGTGAGGATTAGGGTTACGGTGAGGGTTAGGATTTGGGTTAGGATTAAGGTGAGGGTGAGGGTTAGGATTAGGGTGAGGGTTAGGGTTAGGATTAGGATTAGGGTGAGGGTGAGGATTAGAGTTAGTGTTAGTGTTAGGTTTAGGGTTAGGCTGAGGGTGAGGGTGGCGGTGAGGATTAGTGTTAGGGTGATGGTTAGAGTTAGGTTTAGTGTTATTGTTAGGGTTAGGGTTAGAGTTACGGTGAGGGTGAGGTTCTGGGTGAGGTTTAGGGTTAGTGTTAGGGTGAGGTTTAAAGTTAGGGTTGGAAATAGGGTTAGGGTTAGGGTGATGTTTAGGGTTAGAGTTTGGGTTAGTGTTAGGGTTGGGCTTAGGGTTAGGCTGAGGGTGAGAGTGGGGGTGAGTATTAGGGATACGGTTAAGGTTAGGGTTAGAGTTAGGTTTATGGTTAGGGTTAGGGTTATTGTTAGTGTTATGTTTAGGGTTAAGTTTGCAGTGAGGGTGAGGCTGAGGGTGAGGTTTATGGTTAGGGTTAGGTTTTGGGTTAGGGTTATTGTTAGTGTTAGTGTTAGGTTTAGGGTTAGGGTTAGAGTTACGGTGAGAGTGAGTCTTAGGGTTAGGTTGAGGTTTAGGGTGCCGTTTAGGGTTAGGATTAGGTTAAGGGTGAGGTTTATGGTTAGAGTGAGGGTTAGTGGGAGGGTTAGGGTTAGGATTAGGGATAGGGTTAGGTTTAGGGTTAGGATTAGTGTTTTTGTTAAGGTTAGGGTTAGACTCATGGTTAGTGTTAGGGTGAGGGTGAGGGTTAGGGTTAGGGTAAGGGTTTGGCTTAGGTTTAGGTTGAGGGTGTGGGTTATGTTTAGGGTGAGGGCGAGTGTGAGGGTTAGGATTAGTGTTAGGGTTAGGGTGAAGGTTAGTGTGAGGGTTAGTGTTAAAGTTAGGGTGTGGTTGAGGGTTAGGTTTAGGGTCATGCTTAGGGTTACGGTCAGGGAGAGGGTTAGCATGAGGGTGAGAGTTAGTGTGAGGGTTAGGGTGAGGGTGACAGTAAGGGTAAAGTTGAGGGTTTGGCTGAGAGTGAGGATTATGGTAAATGTGAGGGTTAGGGTTAAGGTGAGGGTGAGGGTTAGGGTTAGAGGTAGGGTGAGGGTGAGTGTAAGATTGAGTATTAATGTTAGGGTGAGGTATAGGGTGAGGATGAGGGTTAGGGTTAGGGTTATTGTTTGTGTTATGGTTACAGTTAAGTTTGCAGTGAGGGTGAGGCTGAGGGTGACGTTATAGTTAGGGTTAGGTTTAGGTTTTGGGTTAGGGTTAGTATTATTTTTAGGGTTAGGGTTAGATTGACAGTGAGGATGAGGGTGAGGGTTAGGGTTAGGGTGAGGTTTAAGGTGAGGTTTAGGGTTAGTGTTAGGTTGAGCGTGAGGTTTAGAGTTAGA
Source organism: Dipodomys merriami (assembly GCF_024711535.1). Classification (NCBI taxonomy): domain Eukaryota; kingdom Metazoa; phylum Chordata; class Mammalia; order Rodentia; family Heteromyidae; genus Dipodomys; species Dipodomys merriami. Next base: position 452,493 of record NW_027205393.1, on the reverse strand, counting down.
ATTATGTTTATGGGGAGGGTTAGGGTGAGAGATAGGGTTAGGGTTAGAGTTAGTCTTAAGGTGAGGGTGAGGGTTAGGTTGAGGTTTAGGGATAGGTTTAGGGTTAGGATTAGGTTTTGGTTGAGGATAAGTGTGAGAGTTAGGTTTAGGCTTAGACTCAGGGTTAGGTTAAGGGTGAAGGTAGGTGTGAGCGTTATGGTTACGGTGAGGGTGAGGATTAGGATTAGGGTGAGGGTTAGAATTTGGGTTAGGATTAAGGTGAGGGTGAGGGTTAGGGTTAGGGTGAGTTTTAGGTTTAGGATTAGGATTAGGGTGAGGGTGAGTGTTTGGATTATGGTTAGGGTTATTGTTAGTGTTATGGTTAAGGTTACCTTTGCAGTGATGGTGAGGCTGAGGGTGAGGGTTAGGTTTAGGATTAGGGTTAGGGTTAGGTTTAGGGTTAGGATTAGTGTTTTTGTTAAGGTTAGGGTTAGAGTTATGGTGAGGGTGAGGGTGAGCGTTAGGGTTAGGGTTAGGGTGAGCTTTAGGGTTAGGGTGAGGATTAGGGTTTTGGTGAGGGTTAGGTTTAGGGTTAGAGTGAGGTTTCGGGGGAGGGTTAGGGTGAGTGTTAGGGTTTGGGTTAGGGTTAGGTATAGGAGTAGGGTTAGGTTGAGGGTGAGTGTGAGTGTTAGGGTTAGGCTTAGGCTTAGGCTTAGGGTTAGGCTGAGGATGAGGGTGGGGGTGAGGATTATTGTTCGAGTGATGATTAGGGTGAGGATTAAGGTGAGGGTTAGGATGAGGGTTAGGGTGAGGATTAGGGTTAGGGTGAGGGCTAGGGTGAGGTTGAGGGTTAGGGTTAGGGTTAGGTTTAGGGTTAGGCTGATAGTGACGTTGAGGGTAAGGGTTAAGTTAAGGGTAATGGTTAGGGTTAAGGTTAAGTTGAAGATTAGCATGAGGTTTAGGGATAGGGTGAGGGTTAGAGTGAGGGTGATGGTAAGGGTAAAGTTGAAGGTTAGGCTGACTGTGAGAATTAAGATAAGGGTGAGGGTTAGGGTTAGGGTAAGGCTTAGTGTAAGGGTGTGGGTTAGGGGTTATGGTGAGGGTTAGGGTTAGGTTGAGGGTTATAGTTAGGGTGAGGGTTAGGGTTAGGGTTATTGTTATTGTTAGGTTTAGAGTTAGGTTGAGGGTGAGGGTGACAGTGAGGGTTAGGTTTAGGGTTAGGATTAGGGTGAGATTTAGGGTTAGGATTAGTGTTAGAGTTAGGGTTAGGGTGAGGGTGAAGTTTAGGGTTAGAATTAGGCTTCGGTTGAGTGTTAGTGTGAGGGTTAGGGTTAGGGTAAGTGTTAGGTTAGTGTTAGGGTGAGGGTTAGGTTTAGAGTGATAATTAGGGGTAGTATTAGGGTTAGGGTGAGGTTGAGTGTGTGGGTTAGGCTTAAGTTTAATGTTACCCTTAGGGTTAGGCTGAGGGTGAGGTTGAGGGTGAGGGTTATGGTTAAGGTGAGGGTTAGAGTTAGGGTTAGATTGAGGGTTAGGATGAGGGTTAGTGTTACGATTAGTGTTAGGTTGAGCGCTGGGGTGATGGTTAGTGTGAGGTTTAGGGTTAGGGATAGGGTTAGGTTTAAGATTAGGGTCAGGTTTTGGGTGAGGGTGAGGGTTAGGCTTAGTGTTAGGGTTAGGATTAGGGTTAGGGTTATGGTTAGGGTTTGATTTAGAGTGAGGTTGAGGGTAAGAATTAAAGTTAGTGTTAGTGTTAGGGTTAGGGTTAGGCTAAGGGTGAGGGTGGGGTGAGGATTTGGGTTAGGGTGATGGTTAGGGTTAGGGTTAGTGTTATTGTTAGGGTTACGGTTAGAGTTAAGGTGAGGGTGAGGGTGAGGGTGCGGGTGAGTTTTAGGGTTAGGGTTAGGTGAGGTTTAGGGTTAGTGTTAGAGATAGGGTTAAGGTGAGGGTGAGGTTTAGGGTTAGAGTTCGGGTTAGTGTTAGGGTTACGCTTACCGTTAGGATGAGGTTCAAGGTGGGGGTGAGGATTAGGGTTAGCGTTAGGGTTAGTGTTAGAGTTCGGGTTAGGCTTAGGGTTAGGGTTATTGTTAGTGTTATGGTTAGGTTTAGTTTGCAGTGAGGGTGAGGCTGAGGGTGAGGTTTATAGATAGGTTTAGGTTTAGGATTAGGGTTAGTGTTAGTGTTATTTTTAGGGTTAGGGTTAGAGTTATGGTGAGGGTGAGGGTGAGGGTGAGGGTTAGGGTTAGGGTGAGGTTTAGGGTGAGGTTGAGGATTAGGGTTAGGTTGGGTGTGAGGTTTAGGGTTAGAGTGAGGGTTAGTGGGAGGGGTAGGGTGAGGTTTAGGTTTAGGGTTATTGTTAGTCTTAGGGTGAGGGTGAGGTTTAGGTTGAGGTTTAGGGTTAGGATTAGGGTTAGGGTGAGGGTGAATGTGAGCGTTAGGGTTAGGGTTAGGCTTAGGCTTAGGTTTATGATTATGGTGAGGGTGAGTCTTAGGCTTAGGATTAGGGTGAGGTTTAGGGTTAGGTTGAGGGTTAGGGTTAGTGTGAGTGTTAGTGTAGGGTTAGGTTTGGTGTTAGGGTTAGGGGGAGGGTTAGGGTCAGAGTTAGGGTTAGGGTTAGTGTGAAAGTTAGGGTTAGGGTGAGGGTTTAGTTGAGGTTTAGGGTTAGGGTTAGGGTGAGGTTTAGGATTAGGGTTAGGTTGAGGGTATTTGTGAGTGTTAGGGTTAGGTTTAGGCTTAGGCTGAGGGTGAGGGTGAGGGTGAGGCTTAGCGTTTGGGTGATGGTTAGGGTTAGGATGAGGGTGAGGGTTAGGATGAGAGTTAGGGTTAGGATTAGGGTTAAGGTGAAGGCTAGGGTGAGGCTGAGGGTTAGGTTTAGTGTTAGGGTGAGGTTTAGGCTTAGGATGAGGGTTAGGGCTATTGTGAGTGTTAGTGGTAGGGTTAAGTTTAGTGTTAGGGTTAGGGGGAGGATTAGGGTCAGGGTTAAGTTTAGGGTTAGTGTTAGGATTAGGGTTAGGGTGATGGTTGGGGTTATGGTTAGCTTGAAGGTTAGGATGTTTAGGGATAGGGTGAGGGTTACGGTGAGGGTGATGGTAAGGTTGAAGTTGAGGGTTATGCTGAGGGTGAGGGTTAAGATAAGGGTGAGGGTTAGGGTTAGGGTGAGGGCTAAGGTAAGGTTGAGGGTTAGGGGTTGGGGTGAGGGTGAGGGTTAGATTGAGGATTAGGGTTAGGGTTAGTGTGAGGTTTAGGGTGATGATGAGGGTTAAGGTTAGGGTGAGGGTTACGGTTAGAATTAGGGTTAGGATGAGGGCTAGGGTGAGGGTGAGGGTTAGGGTTAGGTTGGGGTTAGAGTGAGTTTTAGGGTTAGGGTAAGTGTTAGGGTTAGTGTGAGGGTTAGTGTTATGGTTAGGGTTAGTGTTAAGGTGAGGGTAAGAGTTAGGGTGAGGGTTAGGTTTAGGTTTAGGGATATTGTTATTGTTAGGTTTATGGTTACATTGAGGGTGAGGGTGAGGGTGAGTGTTAGGGTTAGAGTTAGGGTGAGGTTTAGGTTTAGTATTACGGGTAGAGTTATGGTGAGGGTGAGGTTTTGGGTTCGAGTTAGGCTTAGGGTGAGGGTTAGTGTGAGGATTAGGGTTAGGGTTAGTGTTAGGTTAGGGTTAGAGGGAGGGTTAGGGTTAGGATTAGGGTTAGGGTGAGGTTGAGTGTTTGGGTTAGGGTTAGGTTTAGGTTTAGGATTAGTGTTTTTTTAAGGTTAGGGTTAGAGTTATGGTGAGGGTTAGGGTGAGGGTGAGGGTGAGGCTTAGGTTTAGGGTTAGGGGACGGTTTAGGGTTAGGGTGAGGATTAGGGTTAGGGTGAGGGTGAGGTTTAGGGTTAGGGTTAGAGTTAGGGTTAGGTTTAGGATTAGGGTTAAGGTGAGGGTGAGTGTGAGTGTTAGGGTAGGCTTGGGCTTAGGCTTAGGCTTAGGCTGAGGATGAGGGTGGGGGTGAGGTTTAGGGTTCGGGTGATGGTTAGGGTTAGGATTAGGGTGAGGGTTAGGATGAAGGTTAGGGTTAGGATTAGGGTTAGGGTGAGGGCTAGGGTGAGGGTGAGTATTAGGGTTAGGGTTAGGCTTAGGCTTAGGGTTAGGCTGAGGTAGAGGTTGAGGATGAGGGTTATGGTTAGGGTGATGGTTAGTGTTACCGTTAGGTTGAAGGTTAGCATGATATTTAGTGTTAAGGTGAGGGTTAGAGTGAGGGTGATGGTAAGGGTATAGTTGAGGGTTAGGCTGAGAGTGAGAATTAAAATAAGGGTGAGGGTTAGGGTTAGGGTGAGGCTTAGGGTAAGGGTGAGGGTTAGGGGTTATGCTGAGGGTGAGGGTTAGATTGAGGATTAGGGTTTGGTTTATGGTCAGGATGAGGGTTAGGGTTATGGTGAGGGTTAAGGTTAGAATTAGGTTTAGGTTGAGAGCTAGGGAGAGGGTGAGGGTTAGGGTTAGTGTTAGGGGTTAGGATGAGTTTTAGGATTAGGGTGAGGTTTAAGGTTAGTGTGAGGGTTAGTGTTAGGGTTAGGGTTAGTGTTAGGGTGAGGGTAAGTGTTAGGGTGAGGGTTAGGGTTCGGATGAGGTTTATAGTTACGGTGAGGGTTAGGGTTAGGGTTATTGTTATTGTTAGGTTTAGGGTTACATTGAGGGTGAGGGTGAGGGTGAGGGTTAGGTTTAGGATTAGGGTTAGGTTCAGATTTATGGTTAGGATTAGTGTTAGAGTTAGGGTTAGGGTGAGGGTGAGGTTTCGGTTTAGAGTTAGGCTTAGGGTGAGTGTTAGTGTGAGGGTTAGGGTTAGGGTTAGTGTTAGGTTAGGGTTAGGGTGAGGGTTAGTTTGAGGGTTAGGGTTAGAGTGATAGTTAGCATTAGTATTAGGGTTATGGTGAGGGTGAGTGTTTGGGTTAGGGTTAGGTTTAGTGTTAGGCTTAGGGTTAGGCTGAGGGTGAGGTTGAGGGTGAGGATTAGGGTTAGGGTGAGGGTTAGAGTTAGGGTTAGATTGAGGGTTAGGATGAGGGTTAGGGTTAGGATGAGGGTTAGGTTGACCGCTGGTGTGAAGTTTAGTGTGAGGGATAGGGATAGGGTTAGGTTTAGGATTAGGGTTAGGTTGAGGGTGAGTGTGATGGTTAGGCTTAGGGTTAGGGTTAGGCATAGGGTTAGGGTTTGGGTTAGGGTTTGGTTTAGAGTGAGGGTGATCGTGAGGATTAGGATTAGTGTTAGGGTTAGCGTTAGGGTTAGGCTAATGGTGAGAGGGTAGGGTTGAGGATTAGGGTTAGGGTTAGGTGAGGTTTAGGGTTAGTGTTAGAGATAGGGTTAGGAAGAGGGTAAGGTTTAGGGTTAGAGTTAGGGTTATTTTTAGCGTTAGGCTTAGGTTTAGGCTGAGGGTGAGCGTGGGCGTGAGGATTAGGTTTAGGGTTAGGGTTAGGGTTAGAGTTCGGGTTAGGGTTAGGTTTAGGGTTATTGTTAGTGTTATGGTTAGAATTAATTTTGCAGTGAGGGTGAGGCTGAGGGTGAGGTTTATGGTTAGGGTTAGGTTTAGAGTTAGGGTTAGTGTTAGTGTTGTTGTTAGGGTTAAGGTTAGAGTTACGGTTAGGGTGAAGGTGAGGGTGAAGGTTAGGGTTAGGGTGAGTTTTAGGGTGAGGTTTAGGGTTAGGATTAGGTTGTGGTTTAGTGTTATTCTTAGGGTGAGGGTGAGGATTAGCTTGAGGTTTAGGGATAGGTTTAGGGTTAGGATTAGGTTTAGGGTGAGTGTGAATGTGAGTGTTAGGGTTAGAATTAGGCTTAGGCTTAGGTTTGGGATTATGGTGAGGGTGCGTGTTAAGCTTTGGTTTAGGGTGAGGTTTAGGGTTAGGGTGAGGGTTAGTGTTAGGGTGAGGGTTAGGTTTAGTGTTAGGGTTAGGGGGAGGGTTAGGGTCAGCATTAGGGTTAGGGTTAGTATGAGGGATAGGTTGAGGTTTAGGTTTAGGGTTAGGGTTACGTTTAGGATTAGGGTTAGAGTGAGGGTGAGTGTGAGTGTTACGGTTAGGTTTAGGCTTAGGCTTAGTGTGAGGGTGAGGGTGAGGCTTAGTGTTTGGGTGATGGTTAGAGTTAGGATGAAGGTGAGGGATAGGATCAGGGTTAGGGTTAGGATTAGGTTTAGGGTGAAGGCTAGGGTGAGGTTGAGGGTTAGGTTTAGGGTTAGGGTGACGTTTAGGCTTAGGGTGAGGTTTACGGTTAGTGTGAGTGTTAGTGTTAGGGTTAAGTTTACTGTTAGGGTTAGGGGGAGGGTTAGATTCAGGTTTAGGGTTAGGGTTAGTGTTAGAATTAGGGCTAAGGTGATGGTTAGGGTTATGGTTAGTTGAAAGTTAGGATGCTGTTTAGGGATAGGGTGAGGGTTAGGGTGTGGGTGATGGTCAGTTTAAAGTTGAGGGTTAGGCTGAGGGTGAGGGTTAAGATAAGGGTGAGGGTTACGGTTAGGGTGAGGGTTAGGGTAAGGGTGAGGGTTAGGGATTAGGGTGAGGGTGAGGGTTAGATTGAGGATTGGGGTTTGGGTTAGTGTGTGGTTTAGGGTGAACATGAGGGTTAGGGTTAGTTGAGGGTAAGGGATCGAATTAGGAATAGGGTGAGGGCTAGGGTTAGGGTGAGGGTTAGGGTTAGTGTGAGGTTTAGCGTTAGGGTTAGGGTTAGTGTTAGGGTGAGGGTAAGTGTTAGGTTGAGGGTTAGGGTTAGGGTGAGGGTTATAGTTAGGGTGAGGGTTAGTGTTAGGGTTAGGGTTTTTGTTAATTTTAGGTTTAGGGTTATGTTTATGGTGAGGGTGAGGGTCAGGGTGAGGGTTAGGGTTAGGGTTAGGGTGAGGTTTAGAGTTAGGATTAGGTTAGTGTTATGGTTAGGGTGAGGGTGAGGTGTAAGGTTAGATTTAGGCTTAGGGTGAGTGTTAGGGTTAGGGTTAGTGTTAGGTTAGGGTTAGGGTGAGTGTGTGGGTTAGGGTTAGGTTTAGGTTTAGGCTAAGTGTTAGGCTGAGAGTGAGGTTGAGGGTGAAGTTTAGGGTTAGGGTGAGGGTTAGGATTACGGTTAGGGTGAGATTTATGATGACGGTTAGGGTTAGGATTAGGGTTAGAGTGATGGTTAGGGTGAGGGTGAGGTTTAGGTTTAGGGTTAGGGTGAGGTTTAGTGTTAGGTTTAGGGTGAGGTTGAGTGTTAGAGTTAGGGTTAGGGTGAGGGTTAGGGATCGGGTTAGTGTTAGTGTTAGGGTTAGGGTGAGTGATAGTGTTAGGGTGATGTTATGGTTATGTTTAGGATTAGGATTAGGGTTAGGGTGAGGGTGAGTGTGTGGGTTAAGGTTAGTTTTAGTGTTAGGCTTAGGGTTAGGCAGAGGGTGAGGTTGAGGCTGAGGGTTAGGTTTAGTGTGAGTCTTTGGGTTACAGTGAGGGTTATGTTTAGGGTGACGGTTACGATTAGGTTTTGGGTTAGGTTGAGGGCTACGTTGAGTGTGAGGTTTAGGGTTAGAGTTAGGGTGAAGTTTATGGTTAGGGTGCTGTTTAGGGTTAGGGTTAGGCTGAGGTTTAGGGTTATAGTTAGGTTTAGGTTTAGGGCGAGTGTGAGGTTTAGGGTTAGAGTTAGGGTTAGGGTGAGGGTTAGGGTGAGGTTTAAGGTTAGAGTTAGGGTTATGGGGGAGGGTTAGGTTGAGGGTAAGGTTTAGGGTGAGGGCTAGTTTGAGGGTGAGGGTTAGGGTTAGTGTTAGGCTTAGGCTTATGTTTAGGCTGAGTGTGAGTTTGAGGGGGAGGGTCAGGGTTAGGGTGAGGTTAGGGTTACGGTTAGGTTGAAGGTTAGCCTGAGGTTTAGGGATAGGGTGAGGGATAGGTTGTTGGTGATGGTAAGGGTAAAGTTGAAGGTTAGGCTGAGGGTCAGGGTAAAGATAAGGGTGAGGGTTAGGGTTAGGATGAGGGTTAGGGTAATGGTGAGGGTTAGAGGTTAGGGTGAGTGTGAGTGTTAGATTGAGGATTAGGGTTAGGTTTAGTGTGAGGTTTAGGGTGAGGATGATGTTAGGGTTAGGGTGAGGGTTAGGGTTAGAATTAGGGTTAGGATGAGGGCTAGGCTGAGGGTGAGGGTGAGGGTAAGGTTAGGGTTATGGTGAGTTTTAGGGTTAGGGTGAGGGTTAGGTTTAGTGTGCGGGTTAGTGTTATGGTTGGGTTAGTGGTAGGGTGAGGGTAAGTGTTAGAGTGAGGGTTAGGGTTAGGGTGAGGGTTATAGTTAGGGTGAGGGTTAGGGTTAGGGTTAGGTTTAGGGTTATTGTGATTTTTAGGTTTAGGGTTACATTCAGGGTGAGGGTGAGTGTGAGGGTTAGGGTTAGAGTTAGGGTGAGTTTTAGGTTTAGGATTAGGGGTAAAGTTAGGGTTAGGGTGAGGGTGAGGTTTAGGGTTAGAGTTAGGCTTAATGTGAGGGTTAGTGTGAGGATTAGTGTTAAGGTTAGTCTTAGGTTAGGGTTAGGGTGAGCTTTATTGTGAGGGTAAGGGTTAGAGGGACTGTTAGGGTTAGGATTAGGGTTAGGGTGAGGTTGAGTGTGTGGGTTAGGGTTAGGTTTAAAGTTCGGCTTAGGGTTAGGCTGAGGCTGAGGCTACAGGAGAGGGATAGGGTTAGGTTAGGGTTAGGTTTAGGGTAAGGTTGAGGGTTAGGATGAGGGTTAGGGTTAGGATTAGTGTTAGGGTGAGGGTGACTCTGTGGGTTATGGTGCAGTTTAGTGTTAGGGTTAGGGTTAGAGTTAGGGTTATGGTGAGGGTGAGGTTTAGGGGTACAGTTGGGGTTAGGGTGAGGGTTAGGGTGAGGGTTAGGGTTAGCGTGAATGTTAGGGTTGTGGTGAAGGTAAGAGTAAATGTTAGGGTTCGGCTGAGGGTGAGAGTTACTTTAAGGCTGAGGGTTATTGTTAGGGTGTGGGTTAGGTTTAGGGGTAGTGTGAGGGTGAGGTTTAGATTGAGGATTAGTGTTAGGATTAGGGTGAGGTTTAGGGTGAGGATTAGGGTTAGGGTTAGGGTTATTGTTAGTGTTATGGTTAGGGTTAAGTTTGCGATGAGGTTGAGGCTGAGGGTGAGGTTTATGGTTAGGGTTAGGTTTAGGGTTAGGGTTTGGGTTAGTGTTATTGTTAAGGTTAGGGTTGGTGTTACAGTGAGGGTGAGGTGAGTGTGAGGGTTAGGTTGAGGGTTAGGTTTAGGATTAGGTTGAAGGTGAAGATAGGTGTGAGTGTTAGGGTTATGGTGAGGGTGAGGATTAGGTTTAGGGTGAGGTTTAGGATTTGGGTTAGGATTAAGTTGAGGGTGAGGGTTAGGGTTAGGGTGAGGGTTAGCATTAGGATTAGGGTTAGGGTGAGGGTGAGGGTTAGGATTAGAGTTAGGGTTAGGGTTATTGTTAATGTTATGGTTAAGGACACCTTTGCAGTGATGGTGAGGCTGAGGGTGATGTTTAGGGTTAGGATTACGGTTAGGGTTAGGTTTAGGGTTAGGATTAGTGTTATTGTTAAGCTTATGGTTAGAGTTATGGTGAGGGTGAGGGTGAGGGTTCGGGTTCGGGTTCGGCTTAGGGTGAGGTATGGGGTTAGGGTTAGTGTGAGGTTTAGGGTGAGGATGAGAGTTAGCGTTAGGTTGAGGGCTAGGTTGAGGGTGAGGGTAAGTGTTAAGGTGAGGTTTAGGGTTAGGGTTATGGTTAGTGTTAGTGTGAGGGTTAGTGTTAGGGAGAGAGAGTGTTAGGGTGAGGGTTAGGGTTAGGGTTAGAGTTAGGATTAGGGAAAGGGTTACGTACGGTGAGGGTTAAGGTGAGGGATAGGTGGAGGTTTAGGTTTAGGGTTGGGGTTAGGTTTAGGATTAGGGTTAGGGTGAGGGTGACTGTGAGGGTTAGGGTTAGGCTTCGGCTTAGACTTAGGGTTAAGCTGAGGGTGTGGGTGGGGGTGAGGATTAGTTTTTGGGTGATGGTTAGTGTTACGATTAGGGTGAGGGTTAGGATGAGGGTTAGGGTTAGGATTAGTGTTAGGGTGAGGGCTAGGGTGAGGGCTAGAATGACGGTGAGGGTGAGCGTTAGGGTTAGGCTTAGGCTTAGGGTTAGGCTGAGTGTGACGTTGAGGGTGAGGGTTAGGGTTATGGTGATGGTTAGGGTTACAGTTAGGTTGAAGGTTAGCATGAGGTTTAGGGTTAGGGTGAGGGTTAGAGTGAGGGTGATGGTAAGTGTAAAGTTGAGGGTTACGCTGAGTGGGAGGGTTAAGTTAAGGGTGAGGGTTAGGGTTAGGGTGAGGGTTAGTGTAAGGTTGAGGGTTAGGGTTTATTGTGAGGGTGAGGGTTAGATTGAGGATTAGGGTTAGGTTTAGTGTGAGGTTTAGGGTGAGGATGAGGCTTAGGGTTAGGGTGAGGTTTAGGGTTAGGGTTAGTGTTATTGTTAGGGTTAGAGTTAGAGTTACGTTGAGGGTAAGGTTGCGGGTCCGGGTTAGGGTTAGGGTTAGGGTGAGGTTTAGAGTTAGGGTTGGAGATAGGGTTAGGTTCAGGGTGATGTTTAGGTTTAGAGTTCGGGTTAGTTTTAGTGTTGGGCTTAGGGTTAGGCTGAGGGTGAGAGTGGGGTGAGGATTAGGGTTGGGTTTAGGGTTAGGATTAGAGTTAGCGGTAGGGTTTGGGTCGGGATTAGGGTTAGGGGTAAGGTGAGGGTGAGTGTTAGGGTTAGGTTTAGGCTTAGGCTGATGGTGAGGGTGGGGGTTTGGATTAGTTTTCGTTGAGGATTAGTGTGAGGTTTAGGGTTAGAATTAGGGTTAGGGTGAGGTCTAGGGTTATTGTTAGTGTTAGAGCTAGGGTTAGGCTGAGGGTGAGTGTGATTGTGAGGGGTAGGGTTAGGGTTAGGCGTAGGATTAGGCTGAGGGTGAGGGTGAGGATGAGGTTTAGTGTGAGGGTTAGGGTGAGGGTGAAAGTAAGGGTAAAGTTGAGGGGTAGGCTGAGAGTGAGGATTACGGTAAATGTGAGTGTTAGTGTTAGGGTGAGGATTAGAGTTAGGGTTAGGGTGAGGGTGTGGTTTAGATTGAGGATTAGTTTTAGGGTTAGTGTGAGGTTTAGGGTGAGGATGAGGATTAGGGTTAGGGTGCGGGTGAGGGTTAGGGTTAGGGTTAGGGTGAGTGTTATGGTTAGGGTGATGGTTAGTGTTAGTGTGAGGGTTAGTGTAAGAGTTAGGGTTAGTGTTAGTGTGAGGGTAAGTGTTATTGTTCGGGTTAGGGTTCGGGTGAGGGTTACGGTTAGAATGAGGGTTAGGGATAGGGTTAGGGTTATTGTTAGGGTTAGTGTTCGTGTTAGGATGAGGGTTAGGGTTAGCATTAGGTTTAGGGTGAGGACAAGTGTGAGGGTGAAGTTTAGGGTTTCAGTCAGGCTTAGATTTAGGGTTAGGCTGAGGCTGAGGGTGAGGTTGAGGGTTAGGGTTAGCGTGATGGTTAGGGTTACAGTTAGGCTTAGGGTTATTATGAGTGTTAGGGTTAGGGTGAGGGTTAGGCTGAGGGTGACTGTAAGGGTAAAGGAGATTATTAGGGTTAGGGTGAGGGTTGGGGTGAGGATTATGGTAAGTGTTAAGGTGAGGTTGAGGGTTAGATTGAGGATTAGTGTTATGGTTAGTGTGTGGTTTAGGGTGAGGATGAGGGTTAGGGTTAGGGTGAGGGCTAGGGTGAGGTTGAGGGTTAGGAATAGAGTTAGGTTGAGGTTTAGGTTTAAGGTGATTTTTAGGGTTAGTGTGAGGGTAAGTGTTAGGATTAGTGTTACTGTTAGGGTGAGGGTAAGTGTTAGCATGAGGGTTAAGCTTAGGGTGAGGGTTATGGTTAGGTTTAGGCTTAGTGTTAAGTTTAGGGTTATTGTTAGGGTTAGGTTTAGGGTTACGGATACTGTGATGGTGAGAGTGAGGGTGAGGGTTGGGGTTAGGGTTAGTACTGGGGTTAGAGTTAGGGTGAGGGTTAGGTTGAGATTTAGGGTTAGGTTTCGGGTTAGGTTTAGGATTAGGGTTATGGTGTGGGTGAGTGTGAGGGTTAGGGTTAGGGTTAGGCTTAGGCTTAGGGTTAGGCTGAGGGTGAGGGTGGGAATGAGTATTAGCTTTAGGGTGATGGTTAGGTTTAGGGTTAGGTTTTGGGTTATGGTTAGGGTTAGGATTAGGGTTAGGGTGAGGGCTAGGGTGAGGGTGAGGGTTAGGCTGAGAGTTAGGCTGAGTCTGAGGGTGAGGGTGAGGGTTAGGGTTAGGTTGAGGTTTAGGGTTAGGGTTAGGGTGAGTTTGAGGTTAAGAATGAGGATTAGTTTTAGGGTTAGTGTGAGGTTTAGGGTGAGGATGAGGGTTAGGTTTAGGGTGAGGGCTAGGGTGACGTGAGGGTTAGGGTTAGGGTGAGGCTTAGGATGAGGTGTAGGGTTAGGATTAGGGTTAGGGTGAGCGCTAGTGTGATGGTTAGTGTGAGGGTTAGGGTTAGGGATAGGGATAGGTTTAGGATTAGGTTTAGATTGAGGGTGAATGTGAGGGTTAGGTTTAGGGTTAGGGATAGGCTTAGGGTTAGGGTGAGTGTTAGGGTTAGTGTGAATGTTAGGGTTATGGTGAGGGTTATGGTTATGGTGAGGGTTAGAGTTAGGTTTAGGGTTAGGGTTAGGGTGAGGTTTAGGGTGAGGATGAGTTTTAGGGTTAGGTTTAGGGTTATGTTTAGGGTTATTGTTAGGGCGATGGTGAGGGTTAGGGTTAGAGTTAGGGTTAGGTGAGGGTTAGGGTTAGTTTTAGTGTTAGGGGTAGGGTTAGGATGAAAGTTAGGGTGAGGGTGAGGGTTAGGGTAATCGTTAGGATTAGGATTAGGGTTAAGGTGAGGGTGAGTGTGAGGGTTAGTGTTAGGGTTAGGGTTAGGTTTAGGATTAGGGTTAGGGTGAGGCTGAGGGTTAGGGTTAGCGTTATGTTTAGAGTGAGGGTTAGGGTGAGGGTTATGGTGAGGGTAAGGGTTAGGATTACCGTTAGGGTATGTGCTAGGATGAGCAATAGGGTTAAGGTTAGGGTTAGGGTGAGGGTTAGGGTTAGGGTTAGGGTGAGGCTTAGGATGAGGTGTAGGGTTAGGATTAGGGTTAGGGTGAGCGCTAGGGTGATGGTTAGTGTGAGGGTTAGGGTTAGGGATAGGGATAGGTTTAGGATTAGGTTTAGATTGAGGGTGAATGTGAGGGTTAGGTTTAGGTTTAGGGTTAGGCTTAGGGTTAGGGTGAGTGTTAGGGTTAGTGTGAATGTTAGGGTTAAGGTGAGGGTTATGGTTATGGTGAGGGTTAGAGTTAGGTTTAGGGTTAGGGTTAGGGTGAGGTTTAGGGTGAGGATGAGGTTTAGGGTTAGTGTTAGGGTGTGGTTTAGGGTTATGGTTAGGGTTATTGTTAGGGCGATGGTGAGGGTTAGGGTTAGAGTTACGGTTAGGTGAGGGTTAGGGTGAGGGTTAGGGTTAGTGTTAGTGTTAGGGGTAGGGTTAGAATGAAGGTTAGGGTGAGGGTGAGGGTTAGGGTAAGGGTTAAGATTAGGATTAGGGTTAAGGTGAGGGTGAGTGTGAGGGTTAGTGTTAGGTTTAGGATTAGGGTTAGGGTGAGGATGAGGGTTAGGGTTAGGGTTATGTTTAGAATGAGCGTTAGGGTGAGGGTTATGGTGAGAGTAAGGGTTAGGATTAACGTTAGGTTATGTGCTAGGATGAGCAATAGGGTTAGGGCTAGGGTTAGGGTGAGGGTTAGGTTGAGGGTTAGGGTTAGGGTTACGGTGACTGTGAGTGTAACAGTTAGGGTTAGGGTTAGTTTTAGGCTTAGGGTTAGGCTGAGGCTGAGTGTGAGGGTTAGATTTAGGCTGAGTTTTTGGTTTAGTGTTAGAGTGAGGGTTAGGGGGAGGGTTAGGGTTAGAATTAGGGTTAGTGTATGTCCTAGGGTGAGGATTAGCCTAACACTAACGTTTAGGTTTAGGGTGAGGTTTAGCTTTAGGGTTATGATCAGGATTAGGGTTAGTGTGATGGTTTGGGTTAAGGTTAGAGTTACGGTGAGGGTGAGGTTTAAGTTTAGGTTTAGGGTTATGGTTATTGTTAGGGCTAGGGTTAGGGTTAAGGTTAAGGTAAGGGTAAGGGTTAGGGTGATGTTGACTGTTAGGATTAGGGTTAGGATTAGGTTTAGTGTTAGGGTGAGGGTGAGGTTTAGGGTTATTGTTAGGGTTAGGGTTAGGTTTAGTGTGAGTGTAAGGGTTAGGTTTAGTGCTATGGTTAGGTTTATGGTGAGGGCTAGTGTGAGGGTGAGGGTATTGTTAGGGTTAGGCTTAGGCTTACGGTTAAGCTGAGGGTGAGGGTTAGGGTTAGGCTTAGGCTTAGGGTTAGGCTGAGGTTGAGTGTGAGGATTAGGGTTAGGGTTTGGGTTAGGGTTAGGCTTAGTGCTAGGCGGAGGGTGAGGGTGAGGGTGAGGGTTATCTTTAGGGTGAGGGTGAGGATTAGGTTTAGGGTTAGCGTTACGGTGCGGGTTAGTGTGAGGGTTAGGGTTAGTGTTACGGTTACGGTGAGGGTGAGAGTGAGTGTGAGGGTTAGAGTTAGGTTTAGTGTTATTTTTTGTGTTATGGTTAGGTTTAAATTTACAGTGAGGGTGAGGATGAGGGTGAGGGTTAGGTTTAGGGTTAGGGTGAGGTTTAGGATAGGGTTAGGGTAAGGGTTAGGGTGAGGGTTTGGGTAAGGGTTACGGTTACGGTAAGGGTGAGTGTTAGGGTTAGGGTGAGGGTTAGTGTGATTGTTAGGGTTAGAGTTAGGGTGAGGGTTTGGATGAAGTTGATGGTTAGGGTCTGGATTAGCTTTAGGGTTAGGATTTGCATTAGATTTAGTGTTAGGTTGAGTACTTGGGTTAGGCTTAGGTTTAGGGTTAGGCTTAGTGTTAAGCTGAGGGTGAGGATGAGGGTGAGGTTTAGGGTTAGGGTTTGGGTTAGGTTTAGCGTTTGGGTGAGAGTTAGGGTTCGGGTTAAGTTTAGGTTTAAGGTGAGGGTTAGGGTTAGGGTTATGGTGAGGTTGAGGGTTAGGGTTAGGTTGATGGTTAGTGTTAGGATTATGGTTAGAGTGAGGGTTCCGGTTAGGATTAGGGTGAGAATTAGGATGAGGATTAGCGTTTAGGATTAGTGTTATTGTGAGAGCTAGAGTGAGGGTGAGGGTTAAGGTTAGTGTTAGAGTGATGTTTAGGGTTAGGGTTAGGGTTAGGATGAGGGTTAGGGTGAGGGTTAGGGTTAGGGTTAGGGTGAGGGCTAAGATGAGGGTGACGTTTAGGTTTAGGGTTAGGGTGAGGGTACGGTTTAAGGTTAGAGTTAGCGTTAGGGCTTGGGATAGGCTGAGGTTCAAGATCAGGGTTAGTGTTAGGGTTAGGTTTAGCTTGAGGGTTACTGTTAGTGTGAGGGTTAGGTTTAGGGTTAGGATTAGGATTAGGGTTAGGGTGAGGGTGAGTATGAGGGTTAGGGTTAGGTTTAGGCTTAGGGATAGGCTGAGGGTGAGGGTGAGAGTGAGGGTGAGGGTGAGGGTGAGGGTGAGGGTGAGGGTGCGGTTTAGTGTTAGAGTTAGTGTTAAGTTGAGGGTTAGTGTGAGGGTTAGTATTAGGGTTAGGTTTCGGTGAGGGTTAGGTTGAGGGTTAGGGTTAGGGATAGGGTTAGGTTTAGGATTAGGTTTTGGTTGAGGGTGAGTGTGAGGGTTATGGTTAGGGTTAGGATTAGGCTTAGGTTTAGGCTGAGGGTGAGGGTGAGGGTTAGGGTTAGGGTGAGGGTTAGGTTTAGTGTTAGGGTGAAGGCTAGCATGAGAGTGAGGGTTAGGGTTAGGGTGAGGTTTAGGGTTAGGGTTAGGTTTAGGTATAGGGTGAGGGTTAGGGTTAGGGTTATGTTGAGGGTGAGGGTTAGGGTTAGGTTGAGGATTAGGATTAGGTCTAGGTTTAAGGTGAGGGTTAGGGTTAAGGTAAAGGTTAGCATTAGGGTCAGGGTTAGGATTAGGGTTAGGATGAGTGCTAGTTTGGGGCTGAGTGTTAGGGTTAGGGTTACATTGAGGTTTAGGGTGGGTGTCACGGTGAGGGTCAGGGTTAGGGTTAGGGTGAGGGTTAGACTTGGTTTAGGGTTAGGATGTGGTTTAGTTTTAGGGTTAATGTGAGGGTTAGTATTAGGGTTAGGGTTACAATTTGGGTTAGGGTGAGGGCTTGGTTGAGGGTGAGGTTTAGTGTTAGGGTTAGGGTGAGGGTTAGGATTAGGATTAGGGGTAGCGTTAGGGTACGGGTTACAGTGAGGGTGATGGTTAGGTTTGGGGTGAGGTTTAGTGTTAGGACTAAGGAGAGGGTGAAGTTTAGGGTTAGGGTTAGGGTGAGGGTTAGGTTTAGGTTTAAGTTTAGAGTTAGGGTTAGGGTTAGGATTAGGGTGAGGTTTTGTGTGAGTGTGAGGGTTAGTGTTAGAGTTAGGCTTAGGTTAGGGTTAGGCTGAGGGTGAGGGTGGGGATGAGGATTAGGTTTAGAGTGATGGTTCCGGTTTTGGTTAGGTTGAGGGTTAGGATGAGGGTTAGGGTTTGGATTAGGGTTAGGGTGAGGGCTAGGTTGAGTGTGAGGTTAAGGGATAGGTTTAGGCTTAGGCTTAGGTTTAGGCTGAGGCTGAAGGTGAGGGTGAGGGTTAGGTTTAGGGTGATGGTTAGAGTTACGGTTAGGGTGAGGGTTAGGATGAGGTTTAGGATTGGGGTGAGCATTAGGATGAGGTTGACAGTAAGAGTAAAGTTGAGGGTTAGGCTGAGAGTGAGAGTTATGTTTAGGGTGAGAGTTCGGGTTAGGGTTAGGTTGAGGGTGAGGGTTAGATTGAGGTTTAGTGTTAGGGTTAGTGTGAGGTTTAGGGTGCGTATGAGGGTTAGTGATAGGGTGAGGGATAGGGTGAAGTTGAAGGTTAGGGTTATGGTTAGGGTGAAGTTTAGGTTTAGGGTGATGGTTAGCGTTAAGGTGAGTGTTAGTGTTAGGGTTAGTGTTAGTGTTAGGGTGAGGTTAAGCGTTAGGGTAAGGTTTAGGTTGAGAGTGAGGTTTAGAATTCGGGTTAGGGTTAGGGTTAGGGTGAGGGTGAGGTTTAGGGTTAGTGTTAGGGTTAGGGTGATGGTTAGGGTTAGGGTTAGGGTTACTGTTAGGATTAGGGTTAGGGTGAGGTTTCGTGTGGGGGTGAGGGTTACTGTTAGGGTTAGGATTAGGATTAGGGTTAAGGTGAGGGTGAGTGTGAGGGTTAGGATTAGGGTTAGGATTAGGATTAGAGTTTGGGTGATGGTGAGGGTGTGGGTTACAGTTAGGGTGAGTGTTGGGTTTAGGGTTAGAGTGAGGGTTAGGGTCAGGGTTCGGCTTAGGCCTAGGGTTTGATTATGGCCTGTTTTGAGGGTGAGGGTTAGGGTTAGGGTGATGGTTAGGGTGGGGGTGACGTTAAGGCTAAAGGTTAGGGTTAGGCTGCGGTTGAGAGTTACTGTAAGGGTTAGGGTTATGGTTAGGGTGAGGGTTAGGGGAAGGGGTCGGGTGAGGGTGAGGGTTAGATTGAGGATTAGTGTTAGGGTTAGGGTGAACTTTAGGGTGAGGATGAGTGTTAGGGTTAGGGTTAGGGTTATTGTTAGTGTTATGGTTAGGGTTAAGTTTGCGGTGAGGGTGAGGCTGAGTGTGAGGTTTATGGTTAGGGTTAGGTTTAGGGTTAGTGTTATTGTTAGGGTTAGGGTTAGAGTTACAGTGAGTGTTAGGGTGAGGGTTAGGGTTAGAGTGAGGTTTACGGTGAGGTTTAGTGTTAGGGTTAGGTTGAGGGTGAGAGTTAAGTTTAGAATTAGGTTTAGGGTGAGGGTAAGTGTGAGGGGTAGGGTTAGGGTTAGTGATAGTCAGGGTGAGGGTGAGGGTTAGATTGAGGTTTAGGGATAGGCTTAATGTTAGGATTAGGGTTAGGGTGAGGGTGAGTGTGAGGGTTAGGGTTAGGCTTAGGCTAAGGGTTAGGTTGAGGGTGTAGGTACGTGTGAGTGTTAGGGTTACAGTGAGAGTTAGAATTGTTTGGGTGAGGGTTAGGATTTGGTTTAGGTTTAAGGTGAGGGTGAGGGTTAGGGTTAGTGTGACGGTTAGGGTTAGGATTAGGATTAGGGTGAGGGTGAGGGATAGGATTAGGGTTTGTGTTATTGTTATTGTTATGGTTAAGGTTACCTTTGCTGTGATGGTGAGGCTGAGGGTGAGGATTAGGGTTAGGATTAGGGTTAGGGTTAGGTTTGGAGTTAGGATTAGTGTTATTGTTAAGGTTAGGGTTAGAGTTATGGTGAGGGTGAGGGTTAGGTTTAGGGTTTTGGTTAGATTTAGGGTTAGGGTGAGGATTAGTGTTAGGGTGAGGGTGAGGTTTAGGGTTAGAGTTATGGTTAGGGGGAGGGTTAGGGTGAGGTTTAGGGTTAGAGGTATGGTTAGGGGGAGGGTTAGGGTGAGGGTTAGGTTGAGGTTCAGGGTTAGGGTTAGGGTTAGGTTTAGGATTAGGTTTAGAGTGAGGGTGAGGGTGAGGGTTAAGGTTAGGCTTAGGCTTAGCGTTAGGCTGAGGGTGAGTGTGGTGGTGAGGATTAGGGTTCGGGTGATGGTTAGGTTTAGGATTAGGGTGAGGGTTAGGATGAGGTTTAGGGTTAGGATTAGGATTAGGGTGAGGGTTAGGATGAGTGTTAGGGTTAGGTTTATTGTTAGAGTGAGGGCTAGGGTGAGGGTGAGGGCTAAGGTTAGGGTTAGGTTTAGGGTGAGTTTTAAGGTTAGGGTGAGGGTTAGGGTTAGTGTGAGGGTTAGTGTTAGGGTTAGGGTTAGTGTTAGGGTGAGGGTAATAGTTAGGGTGAGGGTTAGGTTTAGGGTGAGTGTTATAGTTAGGGTGAGGTTTAGTGTTAGGGTTAGGGTTTTTGTTAATTTTAGGTTTGGGGTTATGTTGACAGTGAGGGTGAGGGTGAGGGTTAGGTTTAGGGTTAGGGTGAGTTTTTGGGTTAGGATTAGGTTAGAGTTATGGTTAGGGTGAGGGTGTGGTTTAGGGTTAGATTTAGGCTTAGGGTGAGGGTTAGTGTGAGGGTTAGGGTTAGGGTTAGTGTTAGGTTAGGGTTAGGGTGTGGGTTTGTGTGAGGGTTAGGGTTAGAGTTAGGGTTAGGTTTACTATTAAGGTTATGGTGAGGGTGAGTGTGTGGGTTAGGGTTAGGTTTAGGGTTAGGCTTAGGGTTAGGCTGAGATTGAGTTTGAGTGTGAGGTTTCGGGTTAGAGTGAGGGTTAGGTTTAGGATTAGGGTTAGGGTGTTGGCTAGGGTTAGGGTGAGTTTTAGGGTTAGGGTTAGTTTGAGGTTTAGTGTTAGGGTTTGGGTGAGGGTGAGATTGAGTGTTAGAGTTAGGGTTAGGGTGAGGGTTAGGGTTAGAGTTAGTGTTAGGGTTAGGTTTAGGGTGAGTGATAGGGTTACGTTGAGGGTTATGGTTATGGTTAGAATTAGGATCAGGGTTAGGGTGAGTGTTAGTGTGTGGGTGAGGGTTAGGTTTAGCGTTAGGCTTAGGGTTAGGCTGAGGGTGATGTTGAGGGTGAGAGTTAGGTTTAGTGTGAGTGTTAGGGTTATGCTTAGTGTGAGGGTTACTGTTAGGTTTAGGGTTATGGTGAGGGCTACTTCGAAATTGAGGTTTAGTGTTAGGGTTAGGCTGAGGTTTTGGGTTAGGGTTAGGGTTAGGTTTAGGGCGAGTGTGAGGTTTAGGGTTAGAGTTAGGTTCAGGGTGAGGGTTAGGGTGAGGTTGAGCGTTAGTGTTAGTGTAAGGGGTAGGGTTAGGCTGAGGGTGAAGTGAGTGTGAAGGTTAGGCTTAGGGTTAGGCTTAGGTTTATTCTGAGGGTGAGGGTGAGGTTGAGAGTTAGGATTAGGGTGAGGGTGAGGTGTAGGCTTAGATTTAGTGTTAGTGTGAGGTTTAGTATGAGTGTTTGTTTTAGGGTTAGGGTGTGGGTGAGGGTTAGGGTTAGGATGATGCTTAGGGTTACGGTCAGGGTGAGGGTTATGATGAGGATTAGGGGTATGGGTAGGGTTAGGGTGAGGGCTACATTGAGGGTGAGGTTTAGGGTAAGTGTTAGGGTGAGGTTTAGGTTGAGATCGAGGTTTAGTGTTAGGGTTAGGCTCAGGTTTAGGGTTAGGATTAGGGTTAGGATTAGGGCGAGTGTGAGGTTTAGGGTTAGATTTAGGTTTAGGGTGAGGGTTAGGGTGAAGTTTAGGGTTAGTGTTAGTGTTAGGGTAGGGTTAGGCTGAGGGTGAGGGTGAGTGTGAGGGTTAGGGTTAGGGTTAGGCTTAGGTTTAGGCTGAGCGTGAGCGTGAGGTTGAGATTTAGTGTTAGCTTAAAGGCTAGGGTTACGGTTTGGCTGAGGGTTAGTATGAGGATTAGGGTTAGGGTGTGGGTTAGGGTGAGGGTGACAGTAAGGGTCAAGTTGAGGTTTAGGCTGAGAGTGAGGATTACGGTAAATGTGAGGGTTGGGGTTAGGGTGACGGCTAGGGTGAGGTTGATGGTTCGGGATAGGGTTAGGTTGAGGTTTAGGTTTAAGGTGATGGTTAGAGTTAGTGTGAGGGTTAGTGTTAGGATTAGGGTTAGTTTAGGGTGAGGGTAAGTGTTAGGGTGAGGGTTAGTGTTAGGGTGAGGGTTCTGGTTAGGGTTAGGGTTAGTGTTAGGGTTAGGGTTATTGTTAGGGTTAGGGTTACAGTTACGGTGAGGGTTAGGGTTAGGGTTAAGGGGAGGTTTAGGGTTAGTGTTAGAGTTTGGGTTAGGCTGAGGGTGGGGTTTAGGTTTAGAGTTAAATTTAGGGTTAGGGTTAGGTTTAGGGTTAGGGTTAGGGTTAGGATTAGGGTTAGCGTGAGGGTGAGAGTGAGGGTTAGGGTTAGTGTTAGGCTTAGGCTTCGGGTTATTCTGAGGGTGAGGGTGGAGCTGAGGCTTAGGGTCAGGTTTAGGGTGTGGGTTAGGATGAGTTTTAGGGTTAGGATTAGGTTTATGATGAGGGCAAGGGTGAGGGTGAGGGTTAGGGTTAGCATTATGGTGAGGTTTAGGTTTGGGGTTAGGTTTACTGTTAGGGTGAGGTTAGGGTTAGGGTTACTGGGAGGGTGAGTGTTAGGGTTATGGTGAGGGTTAGGGTTCTATTTAGGGTGAGGTTTAGGGTTAGGCTAAGGGTGAGGGATTGAGTTAGGGTTAGAGTTACAGTGAGGGTGAGGGTGAGGGTGAGGTTTAGGGTCAGGGTTAGGTTTAGGCTGAGGGTGAGGTTTAGGGTTATAATTAGGGTTAGGGGGTGGCTTAGGTTGAGGTTTAGGTTTAGGGTTAGTGTTAGGTTTAGGGTTAGAGTGAGGGTTAGGTTGAGGTTTAGGATTAGGGTTCGGGTTAGGTTTAGGATTAGGGTTATGGTGAGGGTGCGTGTGAGGGTTAGGGTTAGGTTTACGCTTAGGCTTAGGGCTAGGCTGAGAGTGAGGTTGGGGATGAGGATTAGGATTAGAATGATGGTTAGGTTGATGGTTAGTTTTAGGGTTAGTATTAGGGTTAGGGTTAGGATTAGGTTTAGGGTGAGGGCTAGGGTGAGGGTGAGGGTTAGGCTTAGGTTTAGTCTGAGTCTGAGGGTGAGGGTGAGGGTTAGGGTTATGTTGATGCTGAGGGTTACAGTCAGAGTGAGGGTTAGGATGAGGGTTAGTTTTAGGGTGAGGGTTAGGGTAAGGGTTACTGTAAGGGTAAACTTTAAGGTTAGGCTGAGAGTGAGGATTACGGTAAGGGTGAGGGTTAGGTTTAGGTTGAGGGTTAGGGTTAGGTTTAGGGTGAGGGTGAGTTTTAGATTGAGGATTAGTTTTAGGGTTAGTGTGAGGTTTAGGGTGAGGATGAGTCTTAGTGTTCGGGTGTGGGCTAGGGTTAGGGTAAGGGACAGGGTTAGGTTGAGTTTTAGGGTTAGGGAGATGGTTAGGGTTAGTGTGAAGTTTAGTGTTAGGGTTAGGGTTAGTGTAAGGATGAGGGTAAGTGTTAGGCTGAGGGTTAGGTTTAGGGTAAGGGTTATGGTTAGAATGAGGGTTAGGGTTAGGGTTAGTGTTATTGTTAGGGTTAGGGTTTCATTTTCGGTGAGGGTGAGGGTTATGGTTAGGTTTATGGTGAGGTTTATGTTTAGGCTTAGGATTAGAGTTAGGGTTAGGATGAGGGTGAGGTTTAAGGTTAGAGTTAGTGTTAGTGTTAGGTTTAGGGTGAGGGTGAGGGTTAGGGTTAGGGTTAGGGTGAGGCTTAGGGTTAGGATTAGGTTGAGGGTTAGGATTAGGTGTACGGTTAGGATTAGGGTTAGGGTGAGTGCTAGGGTGATGGTTAGTGTGATGATTAGGGTTAGGGATAGGGTTAGGTTTAGGATTAGTTTTTGATTGAGGGTGAGTGTGACGGAGGGTTAGGATTAGTGTTAGGGTTAGGCTTAGGATTAGGTTGAGGGTTAGGGTTATGGTTTTGTTTAGGGTGAGGGTGATGGTTAGGGTTAGGGTTAGGGTGAGTGTGAGGGTTAGGCTTAGGGTTAGGGTGAGGGATAGGGTGAGGGTCAGGTTTAGGGTGAGGGTTAGGATGAGGGTTAGGGTTACAGTGAGGGTTATGGTTAGGATTAGGGTGAGGGTTATGTTTAGGACTAGAGTTAGGGTGAGGGTGAATTTTAGGATTAGGGTTAGGGTCAGGATTATGGTTATTGTTATGATTATGGTGACATTTGCAGTAGGGGGAGGCTGAGGGTGAGAGTTAGGGATAGGATTAGGGTTAAGTTAAGCTTTAGGGTTAGGATTAGTGTTATTGTTAGGGCTAGGGTTAGAGTTACTGTGCGGTTGAGGGTGAGGGCAAGGGTGAGGTTTAGGGTGAGGATTAGGGTTAGGTTTAGGTTGAGGGTGAGTGTGAGGGTTAGGGTTAGGGTTAGGCTTAGGCTTAGGGTTAGGGTGAGGGTTAGGGTTAGGGTTTGGTTTAGGGTGAGGGTGAGGGTTAGGGTTAGTTTTAGTGTGAAGGTTAGGGTTAGGGTTAGGGTTAGGGTTAGGGTTAGGGTTTGGGTTTGGGTTAGGGTTAGGGTTAGGGTTAGGGTTAGGGTTAGGGTTAGGGTTAGGGTTAGGGTTAGGGTTAGGATTAGGGTTAGGGTTAGGGTTATTTTTAGGGTTACCGTTATGGTGAGGGTGAGGGTGAGGGTGGGGGTTAGGGTTAGGTTGAGGTTTTTAGTGTTAGGGTTAGGGTTAGAGTTAGGGATAGGGTGAGGTTAGTGTTAGGGTTACTGTGAGGGTTAGTGTTTCTGTTAGGGTATGGGTTAAGGTGAGGGTTTTGGTTAGGGTGAGGGTTAGGATTGGGGTTAGGGTTATTGTTTGTGTTGGGTTTTGGGTCAAGGTAACGTTGAGAGTAAGGGTGAGCGTTAGGGTTTAAGGTTATGGTCAGGTTTAGGTTTTGGGTTAGGGTTAGAGTTAGGGTTAGGGTGAGGGTGAGGTTTAGAGTTAGAGTTAGGGTTAGGGTGAGGTTTACGTTGAGGGTTAGGGTTAGGGTTATGGTTAGTGTTAGGGTTAGGGTTAAGTTTAGGGTTAGGGTTAGGTTGAGGGTGAGGTTTAGGATTAGGGTTATGGGGAGGGTTAGGATGAGGGTTAGTGTTAGGATTAGGGTTAGGGTGAGTGCTAGGTTGAGGGTGAGGTTTAGTGTTAGGGTTATGGTAATGTTTAGGTTTAGGGTTAGGGTTAGAGTTAGGGCAAGGGTGAGGTTTAGGTTTAGAGTTAGGGTAAGGTTGGGGCTGAGTTTGAGGGTTAGGGTTAATGTTTGAGTTAAGGTTAGGGTGAGGGTTAGGATTAGGGTGATTTTGAGGGTGAGGTTTAGGCTTAGGCTTAGGGTTACGATTCGGATTAGGGCAAGGGTTAGGGTGAGTGTGATGTTTATGGTTAGGGTTAGGCTTAGGCTTAGGTTTGGGCTGAGAGTGAGGGTGAGGGTGAGGGTTAAGGTTATGGTGAATGTTAGGGTTAGTGTTAGGGTGAGAGTTAAAGTTCTATTATGTTTAGGGTTAGGATGAAGGATCGGGTTAGGATTGGGGTTAGGGTGAGTGCTAGGGTGAGGGTGAGAGTTAGAGTGAGCCTTAGGCTTAGGCTTAGGGTTAGGCTGAGCATGAGGTTGACGGTGAGGGTTAGGGTTAGGGTGATGGTGAGGTTTAAGTTTAGGTTGAGGGTTAGGATGAGGTTTAGGGTTAGGGTGACAGGGTGAGGATGATGGTACGGGTAATGGTGAGGTTTAGGCTGAGGTTGAGAGTTAAGATAAGGGTGAGGGTGAAGGTTAGAATTAGGTTTAGGGTGAGGGCTAGGGTGAGGGTGAGGGTTAGAGTTAAGGTTAGGATTAGGGTGAGGTTTAGGATTACGTTGAGTGTTAGGGTTAGTGTGAGATTTAGTGTGAGGGTTAGGGTTAGTGATAGGGTGAGGGTAAGTGTTAGGGTGAGGGTTAATGTTAGGGTGAAGGTTATGGTTAGGGTGAGGGTTAGGGTTAGGGTTATTGTTAGGGTTAGGGTTACGGTTACTGTGAGGGTGAGGGATAGGGTTAGGGTTAGGGTGAGGTTTAGTGTTAGGGTTAGGGTTAGAGTTAGGGTAAGGTTGAGGGTTAGGTTTAGGGTAAATTCTAGAGTTAGGGTTACGGTGAGGGTTAGGGTGAGGGTGAGGTGTAGTCTAAGGGTTAGGATTAGGATTAGTGTAAGGGTTCGGATGAGTGTGAGGTTAGGGTTAGGGTAAGGCTTAGGCTTAGGGTTAGGTTGAGAGTGAGGATGAGGGTGAGGGTTAGGGTTTGGGTGACGGTTAGGGTTAGGGTTAGGGTGAGATTTCAGGTTCGGTTAAGTATAGGGTTAGGGTGAGTTTGAGGGTTAGGATTAGGGTGAGGGTGAGGGCTAGGGTGAGTGTGAGGTTTAGAGTTAGTGTGAGGGTGAGGTTTAGGGTTAGGGGTAGGGTTAGGCTTAGGTTTAGGATGAGGCTGAGGTTTAGTGTTAGAGTTAGGGTTAGGGTGAGGCTGAGGATGAGGGTTAGGGTTAGGGTTAATCTTGGAGTTAGCGTTAAGGTGAGGGTTAGGGTGAGGCTGAGGGTAAGGCTTAGTGTTAGGATTAGATATAGGGAAAGGTTTAGGGTGAGTTTGAGGGTTAGGATTAGGTTTAGGGTTAGGCTTAGGGTCAGGGTTACTGTGAGGGTGAGGGTGATGGTTAGGGTTAGGGTGAGAGTTAGGGGTAGGGTTAGGGTGAGATTTAGGGTTCGGGTTAAGTTTAGTGTTAGGGTGAAGGTTAGGGTTAGGGTTACAGTGAGGGTTAGGGTTAGGGTTAAGTTGAGGGTTAGGGTTAGGCTTAGGATTAGTGTGAGGGTTAGGGTTAGGGTTAGGGTGAGGGTTAGGATGAGGATTAGGGTTAATATTAGGGTTAGGGTGAGGGCTAGGGTGAGGGTGAGAGTTAGGGTTAGGGTTAGGGTAAGGTTTAGGCTTAGGGTTAGGTTGAGAGTGAGGATGAGGGTGAGGGTTACGGTGAGGGTGAGAGTTAGGTTTAGGGTGAGGGTTAGGGTTAGGTTTAGGGTGAGGTTTAGTGTTAGGGTTAGGGTTAGCGTTAGGCTTAGGCTGAGGGTGAGGTTTAGGTTTAGAGTTAGGGTAATGGTGAAGCTGAGGTTGAGGGTTGGGTTTAGGGTTAGTGTTAGAATTAGGGTTAGGGTGAGGGTTAGGGTGAGGGTGAGGATGAGAGTGAGGGTTAGGCTTAGGGTTAGGATTAGGATTAGGGTAAGTGTTAGGGTGAGTCTTAGGGTTAGGGATAGGGTGAGGTTTAATTTTAGGGTTATGTTTAGGGTTAGGATTAGGGTGAGGGTGAGGTTTAGGAGTAGGTTTAGGGTCAGTGTGAGGGGTAGGGTTAGGGTGAGTGTTAGGGTAGGGTTGACGGTAAGGGTAAAGGTGAGGGTTAGGCTGAGGGTGATCGTTATGGTAAGGGTGAGAGTTAGGTTTAGGGTGAGTGTTAGGGTAGGGTTGACGGTAAGGGTAAAGTGAGCGTTAGGCTGAGGGTGAGGGTTATGGTAAGGGTGAGAGTTAGGTTTAGGGTGAGGGTTAGGGTTAGGGTTAGGGTGAGGGTGAGGGTTAGATTGAGGATTAGTGTTAGGTTTAGTGTGAGGTTTAGGGTGAGGATGAGGTTAGGGTTAGGGTGATTGCTAGGGTGAGGTTGAGGGTAAGGGTTAGATTGAGGATTAGTGTTAGGGTTAGTGTGAGTTTGAGGGTGAGGATGAGGTTTAGGGTTAGGGTTAGGGTTACGATTAATGTTAGGGTTAGGCTTAAGGTGAGGGTTAGGGTGAAGGTGAGGTTTAGGGTTAGGGTTAGGTTTAGGCTGAGGCTTAGGTTTAGGCTGAGAGTGAGGTTGAGGTTGAGGGTTAAGGTTAAGGTGAGGGTTAGGTTTAGGGTTAGGTTGAAAGTTAGGGTTCAGTTAAGTTTAGGGTTAGGGTGAGGGTTATGGTTAGGATTAGGATTAGGGTGAGGGCTAGAGTGAGGGTGAGGTTTACAGTTAGTGTTAGGGTAAGGTTTAGGGTTAGGGTTAGGGTTTGGTTTAGGGTTAGGATGAGGGTTAGGGTTAAGATTATGGTTAGAGTGAGGGTGAGTGTTAAGATTAGGGTTAGGGTTAGGGTTAGGTTTAGGGTTAGGATTAGTGTTTTGTTAGTGTTAGGTTTAAAGTTATGGTGAGGGTGAGGGTTAGGTTTAGGGTTAGGGTGAGGTTTAGGGTTAGGTTTAGGATTAGAGTTAGGGTGAGGGTGAGGTTTAGGTTTAGATTTAGGGTTATTTGGAGGGTTAGGTCGAGCGTTAATGTTAGGTTTAGTGTTAGGGTTAAGGTTAAGTTGAGGTTTAGGTTGAGGTTTAGGATTAGGGTTAGGTTAGGGTTAGGATTAGGGTGAGGGTGAGGGTGAGTGTGCGGGTTAGGGTTAGGTTTAGGCTTAGACTTTGGGTTAGGCTGATGGTGATGTTGGGGCTGAGGATTAGGGTTGGGGTGATGGTTAGGGTTAGGGTTAGGGTGAGGGTTAGTATGAGGGTTAGCTTTAGGATTAGGGTTAGGGTGAGGGCTAGGGTGAAGGTGAGATTAAGGGTAAGGTTTAATCTTAGGCTTAGGGTTAGGCTGAGCATGAGGTTGAGGGTGAGGGTTAGGGTTAGGGGTAGGGTGAGGTTTAGTGTTAGGGTTAGGGTTAGAGTTAGGTTTAGGATGAGGGTGTGGTTTAGGGTTAGAGTTAGGTTCAGGGTGAGAGGTAGGGTTAGGGTGAGGGTTAGGGTGGGGGTGAAGGTAAGGGTTAAGGTGAGGGTTAGGTTGAGGGTGAGTGTTATGGTAAGGGTGAGGGTTAGGTTTTGGGTGTGGGTTAGTGTTAGGGTGAGGGTGAGGGTGAGGGTTAGATTGAGGATTAGTGTTAGGGTTAGTTTGAGGTTTAGGGTGAAGATAAGTGTTAGGGTTAGTGTGAGGGCTAGGGTGAGATTGAGGGTGAGGGTTAGATTGAGGATTAGTGTTAGGGTTAGTGTGAGGTTTAGGGTGAGGATGAGGTTTAGGGTTAGGTTTGGGGTTAGGATTAATGTTAGGGTTAGGCTTAAGGTGAGGGTTAGGGTGAGGGTGAGGTTTAGGGTTAGTGTTAAGATTAGGATTTGGGTTAGGGTTAGGTTTAAAATGAGGGTGAGGTTTATTTTTAGGGTTAGGTTTAGGGTTATGGTTATGGTGAGGGTGAGGTTTAGGGTTAGGGTTAGGGTGAGGTTTAGTGTTAGTATTAAGGTTAGAGTTAGGGTTAGGGTGAGGGTGAGGTTTAGGTTTAGAGTTAGGGTAAGGGTGAGGCTGAGGTTGAGGGTTGGGTTTAGGGTTAGTGTTAGAGTTAAGGTTAGGGTGAGGGTTAGGATGAATGTGAGGGTGAGGTTGAGGGTTAGGCTTAGGTTTAGGATTAGGATTAGGGTAAGGGTTAGGGTGAGTGTGAGGCTTAGGGTTAGAGTTAGGCTCAGGCTTAGTGTTAGGCTGAAGGTGAGGGTGAGGTTGAGGGTTAGGGTTAGGGTGAGCGTTAGGTTTAGGATTAGGGTAAGTGTTAGGGTGAATGTGAGGGTTAGGGTTAGGCTTAGGGTGAGAGTTAGGTGTAGTGTTACGGTGAGAGTTAGGGTTCGGATTAAATTTAGGGTTAGGGTGAGCGTTAGGGTTAGAGTTACAGTAAGGGTGAAGGTTACGGCTAGGTTGAGGGTTAGGATAAGGCTTAGGATTAGGGTGAGGGTTAGGGTTAGTGTTAGGGTGAGGGTTAGGATGAGGATTAGGATTAGGATTAGGGTTTGGTGAGGGCTAGGGTAAGCGTGAGGGTTAGGGTTAGGGTTAGGCTGATGCTTAGGTTTAGGGTGAGGGTTAGTGTTTGGGTTTGGGTTAGGGTGAGGATGAGGCTGAGGAAGAGGGTTAGGGTTAGGGTGAGGGCTAGGGTGAGGGTGAGCGTGATGGTTAGATTGAGGATTAGTGTTAGGTTTAGTGTGAGCTTTAGGGTGAGGATGAGTTTTAGGGTTAGGGTTAGGGTTAGGATTAATATTTGGGTTAGACTTCAGGTGAGGGTTAGGGTGATGGTGAGGTTTAGGGTTAGGGTTAGGCTTAGTGTTAGGCTGAAGGTGAGGGTGAGGGTGAGGTTTAGGGATAAGGTTAGTGTTATTGTTAGGGTTAAGGTGAGAGTTAGGGTTCGGGTTAAGTTTAGGGTTAGGGTGAGGGTTAGGGGAAGGGTTACAGTGAGAGTGCGGGTTTTGGTTAGGTTGAGGGTTAGTGTTAGTGTTAGGGTGAGGATTAGGATGAGGGTTAGGGTTAGGATTAGGGTTAGGGTGAGGGCTAGGGTGAGGGTGAGGTTTAGGGTTAGGGTTAGGGTGAGGTTTAGGGTTAGGTTTAGGTTTAGGGTTAGGGTGAGTGTGAGGTTTAAGGTTAGAGTTAAGGTTAGGGTGAGGCTGAGAGTGAGGGTTAGGGTTAGGGTTAGTGTTAGAGGTAGGTTTATGGTGAGGGTTGGGGTGAGGGTGAGGGGAAGGCTTAGTGTTAGGATTAGGATTAGGGTAAGTGTTAGGGTGAGTGTGAGGGTTAGGGTTAGGGTTTAGGTTTAGTCTTAGGGTTAGGCTTATTGTGAAGGTGAGGGTGAGGGTTAGGGTTAGGGTGAGAGTTAGCAGTAGGTTTAGAGTGAGAGTTAGGGTTCGGATTAAATTTAGGGTTAGGGTGAGGGTTAGGGTTAGGTTTACAGTGAGAGTGGGTTTTAGGGTTAGGTTGAGGGTTAGGGTTAGGCTTAGGATTAGGGTGAGTGTTAGGGTTAGTGTTAGGGTGAGGGTTAGGATGAGGATTAGGGTTAGGATTAGGGTTCGGGTGAGGGCTGGGGTGAGGGTGAGAGTTAGGATTAGGGTTAGGATGAAGGTTAGGTTTAGGGTGAGGGTGAGGGTTAGTATGAGGGATGGGGTAGGATTATTGTTAGGGTGATGGCTAGGGTGAGGGTGAGGGTAAGCGTAAGGGTTAGGCTTAGGCTTAGGTTTAAGCTGAGCATGAGGTTGAGGGTGAGGGTTAGGATTATGGTGATGGTTAGGTTTATGGTTAGGGTGAGGATTATGATGAGGTTTAGGGTTAGGGTGAGGATTATGGTAAGGGTGAAGTTGAGGTTTAGGCTGAGGTTGAAGATTAAGATAAGGGTGAGGGTTCGGATTAGGTTTAGGTTTAGGTTTAGGGTTAGTGTTAGTGTGAGGGTTTGATTGAGCATTAGGGTTAGGGTTAGGGTTAGTGTGAGGTTTATGGTGAGGATGAGGGTTAGGGTTAGGTTGAGGGTGAGGGTTAGAATTAGGGTTAGTGTGAGGGCTAGGGTGAGGGTGAGGGTAAAAGTTAGGGTTAGGTTTAGGGTGAGGTTTAGGATTAGGGTGATGGTTAGGGTTAGTGTGAAGGTTAGGGTTAGGGTTAGGGTTAGTGTGAGGGTGAGGGTAAGTGTTAGGGTGAGGTTTAATGTTAGGGTGAGGGTTATGGTTAGGGTGAGTTTTAGGGTTAGGGTTCGCGTTATTGTTAGTGTTAGGGTTAGTGTTACATTTACGGTTAGGGTGAGGGTATGGGTTAGGGTTAGTGTGAGATTTAGGATGAGGTTTAGGGTTAGGATTAGGTTTAGGGTGAGGACTAGGGTGAGGTTTAGAGTGAGGTTTAGGGATAGGTATAGTTTTAGGATTTGGTTTACGGTGATGTTGAGTGTGAGGTTTAGGGTTAGGGTTAGGGTTACCTTGAGGGTTAATGTTAGGGTTAGGGTTAGGGTTAGGGTTAGGCTGAATGTGAGGGTGGGTGTGAGGATTAGGTTTAGGTTTACGGTTAGGGTTATTTTTAGTGTTATGTTTAGGGTTAAGTTTGCAGTGAGGGTGAGGCTCAGGGTGAGGGTTATGTTTAGGGTTAGGATTAGGGTTAGGGTTAGTGTTATTGTTAGGGTTAGGTTTAGAGTTACAGTGAGGTTGATGTTGAGAGTGAGGGTTAGGTTTAGGGTGAGGTTTAGGGTTAGGGTTAGGATTCGGGTTAGGGTTCGGGTGAGGTTTATGGTTAGAGTTAGGGGGAGGGTTAGGGTGAGGTTTAGGGTAAGGGTTAGTGTTAGGGTTAGGGTGTGGGTGAGGGTTAGGCTGAGGTTTAGGGATAGGGTTAGGGTTAGGATTAGGTTTAGGGTGAGCATAAGTGTGATGGTAAGGGTGAGGCTTAGGCTTAGGCTTATGGTTAGGCTGAGGGTGAGGGTGGGGGTGAGGATTAGGGTTAGGGTGATGGTTAAGGTTAGGTTTAGTGGTATTGTTAGGGGTAGGGTTCGAGTTACAGTGAAGGTGATGGTGCAGGTGAGGGTTAGGGTTAGGGTTAGGGTTAGGGTTAGGGTCAGTGTGAGGTTTAGGGTTAGATATAGGGTTAGGGGGAGGGTTACGGTTAGGTTTAGAGTTAGGGTCACGGTGAGGGTGAGGTTTTGGTTCAGATATAGGATTTGGGGGAGGGTTAGGGTTAGCTTAGGGTTAGGTTTATAGTTAGGGTGAGGTTTACAGTTAGGGTTAGGGTTAGGGTTAGAGTTATTGTGAGGGTGAGGCTTAGGGTTATGGTTAGGGTTAGGGTGAGGTTTAGGGTTAGGGTGAGGGTTAGATTTAGAATTACGGTGAGGGTGATGGTGCGGGTGAGTGTGAGGTTTAGGGCTAGAGTTAGGATTAGGGTGAGGATGAGGGTTAGGGTTAGGGTTAGTGTTAGATTTAGGGTTATGGTGAGGGTTAGGGTGAGGGTGAGGGTAAGGCTTAGTGTTAGAATTAGGATTAAGGTAAGGGTTAGGGTGAGTGTGTGGGTTAGGTTTAGGGTTAGGCTTAGGGTTAGTCTGAGTATGAAGTTGAGGGTGAGGGTTAGGGTTAGGGTTAGAGTTGGGGTTTGGTTGAGTGTGAGGTTTAGGGGTAGGGTTAGGGTCAGGGTGAGGGGTAGGGTAAGTGTGAGGGTTAGGGTGGGGGTGACGGCAAGGGTAAAGGTGAGGGTTAGGCTGAGGGTGAGGGTTATGGTAAGGGTGAGGGTTAGGTTTAGGGTTAGGGTTAGGGTTAGTATGAGGTTTAGGATGAGAATGAGTGTTAGGGTTAGGGTGAGGGCTAGGGTGAAGGTGAGGGTGAGGGTTAGATTGAGGATTAGTGTTAGGGTTAGTGTGAGGTTTAGGGTGAGGATGAGGTTTAGGGTTAGGTTTAGGGTTACGATTAATGTTAGGGTTAGGCTTAAGTTGAGGGTTAGGGTGAGGGTGAGGTTTAGGGTTAGTGTTAGGATTAGGGTTAGGGTTAGTGTTAGGGTGATTGTGAGGGTTAGGATAGGGTTAGGTTTAGGCTTAGTTTTAGGCTGAAATTGAGGGTGAGTGTGAGGGTTAGGATTAGGGTGAGTGTTAGGGTTAGGGTTAGGGTGAGAGTTAGGGTTCAGTTTAAGTTTAGGGTTAGGTTGAGGGTTAGGGTAAGGTTTACAGTGAGGGTGATGTTTAGGGTTAGGTTGAGAGTTAGGGTTAGGGTTAGTGTTCGGCTGAGGGTTAGGATGAGGATTAGGGTTAGGATTAGGGTTAGGGTGAGGGCTAGGGTGAGTGTGAGGTTTAGGGTTAGGGGTAGGGTGAGGGTGAGTTTTAGGGTAAGAGTTAGGCTTTGGGTGAGGCTGAGGGTGAGCATTAGGGTTAGGGTTAGGGTTAGAGTTAGGGTTACAGTGAGGGTTAAGCTGAGGGTGAGGGTAAGGCTTAGTGTTAGGGTTAGGATTAGGGTGTTAGGGTGAGTGTGAGGGTTAGGGTTAGGCATAGGGCTAGGCTGTGGGTGAGGGTGGGGGTGAGGATTAAGGTTAGGCTGATGGTTAGGGTTAGGGTGAGTGTTAGGATGAGGGTTAGGATTAGGATTAGGCTTAGGGTGAGGGCTAGGGTAAGGGTGAGGTTTAGGGTAAGGGTTAGGCTTAGGCTTAGGTTTAGTCTGAGCATGAGGTTGAGGGTGAGTATTAGGCTTAGTGAGGGTGAGGGTGAGGGTTAGGGTTATGATGAGTTTTAGGGTTAGGGATAGGGTGAGGTATAGTGCTAGGGTTAGGTTTAGAGTTAGGGTTAGGTTGAGGGTGATGTTTAGGGGTAGGGTTAGTGTCAGGGTGAGGGGTAGGGTTAGGTTGAGGTTTAGGGTGGGGGTGATGGTAAGGGTAAAGGTGAGGGTTAGGATGAGTTTGAGGGTTATGGTAAGGGTGAGGGTTATGTTTAGGCTGAGGGTTAGGGTTAGGGTTAAGTTGAGTGTGAGGGTTAGTTTGAGGATTAGTTTTAGGGTTAGTCTGAGATTTAGGGTGAGGATGAATGTTAGGGTAGGGTGAGGGCTAAGGTGAAGGTGAGGGTAAGGGGTAGATTGAGGATTAGTGTTAGGGTTAGTGTGAGGTTTAGGGTGAGGTTGAGGTTTAGGGTTAGCATTAGGGTTAGGATTAATGTTAGGGTTAGGCTTAAGGTGAGGGTTAGTGTGAGGCTGAGGTTTAGGGTTAGTGCTAG
Organism: Dipodomys merriami; assembly: GCF_024711535.1. Lineage (NCBI taxonomy): Eukaryota > Metazoa > Chordata > Mammalia > Rodentia > Heteromyidae > Dipodomys > Dipodomys merriami. Next base: position 419,569 of record NW_027205393.1, on the reverse strand, counting down.
GATTAGGATTAGGGTTAGGGTTAGGGTGAATGTGAGGATTACAGTTAGGGTTAGTGTAAGGCTTAATGTTAGGCTGAAGCTGAGGGTGAGGGTGAGGGTTAGATTGAGGATTAGTTCTAGGGTTAGTGTGAGGTTTAGTGTGAGGATGAGTTTTAGGCTTAGGGTTAGTGTTAGGATTAATGTTAGGGTTAGGTTTAAAGTGAGGGTTAGGGTGAGGGTGAGATTTATAGTTAGTGTTAGGATTAGGATTAGGGGTAGGGTTAGGGTACGTGTGAGGGTTAGGGTTAGGGTTAGGCTTAGTGTTAGGCTGAAGGTGAGCGTGAGCGTGAGGGTTAGGGTTATGGTGAGTTTTAGGGTTAGGGTTAGGGTGAGAGTTAGTGTTCGGGTTAAGTTTAGGGTTAGGGTGAGGGTTAGGATAAGGGTTACAGTGAGGGTGAGGATTAGGGTTAGGTCGAGGGTTAGGGTTAGGGTTAGTGTTAGGGAGAGGGTTAGGATGAAGGTTAGCGTTAGGATTAGGGTTAGGGTGAGGGCTAGGGTGAGGGTGAGGTTAGGGTTAGGGGTAGTTTGAGGTTTAGGGTTAGGTTTAGATTTAGGATTAGGGTGAGGCTGAGGTTTGGGGTTAGATTTAGGGTTAGGGTGAGACTGAGGGTGAGGGTTAGGGTTAGGGTTAATCTTAGAGTTAGCGTTACGGTGAGGGTTAGGGTGAGGGTGAGGGTAAGGCTTAGTGTTAGATTAGGATTACGGAAAGGGTTAGGGTTAGTGTGAGTGTTAGGATACAGGTTAAGGTTAGGCTTAGGGTTAGGCTTAGGGTGAGGGTGCGGGTGATGTTTAGGGTTAGAGTGAGAGTTAGGTGTAGGGTTAGGGTATGAGTTAGGGTTTGGGTTAAGTTTATGGTTAGGGTGAAGGTTAGGGTTAGGGTTACAGTGAGGGTGAGGGTTAGGGTTAAGTTGAGGGTTGGGGTTGGGCTTAAGATTAGGGTGAGTGTTAGGGTTAGGGTTAGGGTGAGGGTTAGGATGAGGATTAGGGTTAGGATCAGGGTTAAGGTGAGGGCTAGGGTGAGGGTGAGAGTTAGGGTTAGGGTTAGGGTGAGGTTTAGGGTTAGATTTAGCGTGAGGTTTAGGGTGAGGGTTAGGGTTACGGTGAGGGTGAGGGTTAGGGTTAGGGTGAGGGTTAGGGTTAGGATTAGGGTTACGGTGAGGCTGAAGGTTATTGTTAGGGTTAGGGTTAGATTTATGATTACAGTGTGGGTGAGGGTTAGGGTTAGGGTTAGGGCGAGGTTTAGTGTTAGAGTTAGGGTTAGGGTGAGGGTGAGGTTTAAGTTTAGATTTAGGGTAAGGGTGAGGCTGAGGTTGAGTGTTGGGTTTAGGGTTAGTGTTAGAGTTAGGTTTAGAGTGAGGGTTAGGGTGGGGGTGAGGGTGAGGGTTAGGCATAAGTTTAGGATTAGGATTAGTGTAAGTGTTAGGGTGAGTGTGAGGGTTAGGCTTAGGCTTAGGCTTAGGCTTAGGGTTAGGCTGAGAGTGATGGTGAGGGTGAGGGTTAGGGTTAAATTGAGGGTTAGGGTTAGGGTTAGGGTGAGTGTTAGGTTTCGCTTAAGTTTAGGGTTAGGGTTAGGGTTATGGTAAGGGTGAGGGCTAGGGTGAGGGTGAGGTTCAGGGTTAGTGTTAGGGTAAAGTTTAGGGTTAGGGTTAGGGTTTGGGTTAGGGATTAGGATGAGGGTTAGGGTTAAGATTATGGTTATGGTGAGGGTGAATATTAGGATTAGGGTTAGGGTTAGGGTTATGTTCAGGGTTAGGATTAGTGTTATTGTTAGGGTTAGAGTTAGAGTTATGGTGAGGATGAGGGTGAGGGTGAGGGTGAGCGTTAGGGTTAGCTTTAGGGTGAGGTTTAGGGTTAGGGATAGCATTAGAGTTAGGGTGAGGGTTATGTTTAGGGTTCGATTTAGGGTTAGTTGGAGGGTTAGGTGGAGCGTTAATTTTAGGGTTAGTGTTAGGGTTAAGGTTAAGGTGAGGTTTAGGTTGATGTTTAGGTTAGGTTTAGGGTTAGGATTAGAGTTAGGGTGAGGGTGAGGGTGAGGTTTAGGGTTAAGGTTAGGCTTAGGCTTAGGTTTAAGCTGAGGGTGAGGGTGGGGGTGAGGATTAGGGTTAGGTTGATGGTTAGGCTTAGGGTTAGGGTGAGGGTTAGGATGAGGGTTAGGGTGGGGGTGAGGATTAGGTTTAGGTTGATGGTTAGGTTTAGGGTTAGGGTGAGGGTTAGGATGAGGTTTAGCGTTAGGATTAGGATTAGGGTGAGGGCTAGGATGAGGGTGAGGGTTAGGGAAAGGTTTAGGCTTAGGCTTAGGGTTAGGTTGAGCATGAGGTTGAGGGTGAGGGCTGGGGTTAGGGATAGGGTGAGGTTTAGTGTTAGGGGTAGGGTTAGATTTAGGGTTAGGGTGAGGGTGAGGTTTAGGGGTTGGATTAGGGTCAGGGTGAGGTGTAGGGTTAGGGTGAGGGTAAGTGTGGGGGTGACGGTAAGGGTAAAGGTGAGGTTTAGGCTGAGGGTGAGGGTTATGATAAGGGTGAGGGTTTGTTTAAGGGTGACGGTTAGTGTTAGGTTTAGGATGAGGGTGAAGGTTAGATTCAGGATTAGTGTTAGGATTACTGTGAGGTTTAGGGTGAGGATGAGGGTTAGGGTTAGGGTGAGGGCTAGGTTGAGATTGAGGGTGAGGGTTAGATGGAGGATTAGTGTTAGGGTTAGTGTGAGGTTTAGGGTGAGGTTAAGATTTAGGTTTAGGTTTAGGGTTAGTTTTAATGTTAGGGTTAGGCATTAGGTGAGGGTTAAGGTAAGGGTGAGGTTTAGGGTTAGTGTTAGGACTAGGATTAGAGTTAGGTTTAGGGTAAGTGTGAGGGTTAGGGTTAGGCTTAGTGTTAGGCTGAAGGTGAGGGTGAGGTTGAGGTTTATGGTTTGGGTGAGTGTTAGGGTTAGGGTTAGGGTGATAGTTAGGGTAAGGGTTACAGTGAGGGTGAGGGTTAGGGTGATGCTTAGGGTAAGGGTTACAGTGAGGGTGAGGGTTAGGGTTAGTTTGAGGGTTAGGGTTAGCGTTAGTGTTAGTCTTAAGGTGAGGGTGAGGGTGATGGTTAGTGTTAGTGTTAGGGTGAGGGTTAGAATGAGGTTTAGGGTTAGGATTAGGGTTAGGGTTAGGGCTAGGTTGAGGGTGAGGTTTAGGGTTAGGGTTAGGGTGAGATTTTTGGTTAGGTTTATGGTTAGGGTTAGGGTGAGGCTGAGGGTTAGGGTGATGGTTAGGGTTAGTGTTAGAGAGGGTTACAGTGAGGATTAGTGTGAGGGTGAGAGGAAGGTTTTGTGTTAGGATTAGGATTAGGGTAAGTGTTGGGGTGAGTGTGAGGTTTAGGGTTAGGATTAGGTTTAGGCTTAGGTTTACGCTTAGGGTGAGGGTGAGGGTGAAGGTTAGGGTTAGGGTGAGACTTAGGAGTAGGTTTAGGGTGAGAGTTTGGGTTCAGGTTAAGTTTAGGTTTAGGGTGAAGGTTAGGTTTAGGGTTACAGTGAGGGTTAGGGTTAGGCTTAGGATTAGGATGAGGGTTAGGGTTAGTGTTAGGGTCAGGGTTAGGGTTAGGATTAGGGTTCGGCTGAGGGCTAGGTTGAGGGTGAGGTTTGGGATTAGTGTTTTGGTGAGGTTTAGGGTTAGGGTTAGGGTGAGGGTTAGGACATGGGTTAGGGTTACATTGAGCATGAGTGTTAGGGTTAGGGTGGGTTTAGTGTTAGTATTTGGGTTAGGGTGAGGGTGAGTTTTAGGATTATATTTAGGTTTAGGGGGAGGATTAGGTCAAGTGTTAGGGTTAGGGTTATTATTAGGGTTAAGGTTAGGGTGAGGGTTAGGTTGAGGTTTAGGGTTAGGGTTAGGGTTAGGATTAGGATTAGCGATAGGGTATGTGAGGGTTAGGGTTAGGCTTAGGCTTAGGGTTAGGGTTATGCTGAGGGTGAGGGTGGGTGTGAGTGTTAGGGTTAGGGTGATGGTTAGCGTTAGCGTTAGGGTGAGGATTATAATGAGGGATAGGGTTAGGATTATTGTTAGGGGGAGGGCTAAGATGAGGGCGTGGGTAAGGATAAGGGTTAGGCTTAGGCTTAGGTTTCGGCTGAGCATGAGGTTGAGGGTGAGTGTTAGGGTTAGGGTGATGGTTACGTTTACGGTTAGGGTGAGGGTTAGGATGAGGTTTAGGGTTAGGGTGAGTATGATGGTAAGGGTAAAGCTGAGGTTTAGGCTGAGGGTGAGGATTAAGTTAAAGGTGAGGGTTAGCATTAGATTTAGGATTAGGATTAGGGTTAGGGTGAGGTTTTGATTGAACATTAGGGTTAGGTTTAGGGTTAGTGTGAGGTTTAGGGTGAGTATGAGGGTTAGGGTTAGGATGAGGGTGAGGGTTAGAATTAGGGGTAGGGTGAAGGCTAGGGTGAGGGTGAGGGTTAGAGATAGGGTTAGGGTTAGGGTGAGATTTAGGATTAGGGTGAGGGTTAGGGTTAGTGTGAGGGTTAGGGTTGGGTTAGGGTTAGTGTTAGGTGAGGGTAAGTGTTAGGGTGAGGGTTAATGTTAGGGTGAGGGTTATGGTTAGGGTGAGGTTTAGAGTTAGGTTTAGGTTTATTGTTAGGGTTAGTGTTAGGGTTACGTTTACGGTGAGGGTGAGGGTGAGGGTTAGGCTTAGGGTTAAGGTGAGATTTAGTGTTTGGTTTAAGGTTAGAGTTAGGATTAGGGTGAGGGTGAGGTTTAGGGGTAGAGTTAGGGCGAGGGTGAATGTTAGGGTTAGGGTGGGTTTTAGCGTGGGGGTGATGGTAAGGGTAAAGTTGAGGGTTAGGCTGAGGGTGAGGGTTACGTTAAGAGTGAGGGTTAGGGTTAGGGTGAGGGTTAGGTTTAGGGTCAGGTTGAGGGTGAGGGTTAGATTGAGGATTAGTGTTAGGGTTAGTGTGAGGTTTAGGGTGAGGATGAGGATTAGGTTTAGGGTGAGGTCTAGGGTGAGGGTGAGGGATAGGGTTAGTGTTAGGGTAAGGTTTAGGGTTAGGGTGATGGTTAGAGTTAGTGTGAGCATTAGTGTTACGTTAGGGTTAGTGTTAGGGTGAGGGTAAATGTTAGAGTGATGGTGAGGGTTAGGGTGAGGGTAATGGTTGAGGTGAGGTTTAGGGTTAGGGTTATTGTTAGGGTAAGGGTTAGGGTTACTGTTACAGTGAGAGTTAGGATTAGGTTTAGGATGAGGTTTAGGTTTAGGGTTAGGGTTAGAGTTAGGGTTAGGGTGAGGGTGAGGTTTAGGGTTAGAGTTAGGGATAGTGTTAGGGTTATGGATAGGATGAGGGTTAGGGTTAGGGTTAGGCTTAGGCTTAGGCTGAGGCCGAGCATGAGGGTCAGGGTTAGGGTTAGGTTTAGGGTGAGGGTTAGGGTTAGGGTGAGTTTTAGTATGAGGTTTAGGGTTAGGATTAGGTTTAGGGTGAGGACTAGGGTGATGGTTAGGGTGAGGTTTAGGGATAGGTTTAGGTTTAGGATTTGGGTTAGGGTGAGGGTGAGTGTGAGTGTTAGGGTTAGGGTTAGGGTGAGGCTTAGGGTTAGGGTGAGGGATATTATTAGGGTTTGGATTAGGGTTAGGGTGAGGCTGAGGATTAGGGTTAGGTTTAGGTTTAGGTTTAGTGTTTAAATTAGGTTTAGGATTAGTGTTAGTGTTAATGTTATGGTTAGGGTTACCTTGAGGGTTAGGGTTAGGGTTAGGGTTAGGGTTACGCTAAGGATGAGGTGGGAGTGAGGATTAGGGTTAGGGTTAGGGTTAGGGTTATTGTTAGTGTTATGGTTAGTGTTAAGTTTGGGGTGAGGGTGAGGCTGAGGGTGAGGGTTATGTTTAGGTTTAGGATTAGGTTTAGGGTTAGTGTTATTGTTAGTGTTAGGGTTAGAGTTACAGTGAGGTTAAGGTTGAGGGTCAGGGTTAGGTTTAGGGTGAAGTTTAGGATTATAGTTAGGGTTAGGGTTAGGGTGAGGGTGAGGGTGTGGTTTAGGGTTAGAGTTAGTTAAGGGGGAGGGTTAGGGTGACGTTTAGGTTTAGGGTTAGTGTTAGGGTTAGGGTGAGTGTGAGGGTTAGGTTGAGGTTTAGGGATAGGTTTAGGGTTAGGATTAGAGTTAGGGTGAGCATGAGTATGAGTGTTAGGGTGAGGCTTAGGCTTAGGATTAGGCTGAGGGTGAGGGTGGGGGTGAGGATTAGGGTGAGGGTGATGGTTGGAGTTAGGGTTAGTGTTATTGTTAGGGTTAGGGTTCGAGTTTCAGTGAAGGTGTGAGTGCTGGTGTGGGTTAGTTTTAGGGTTAGTGTTAGGCTTAGTGTTAGGCTGAGCATAAAGTTGAGTGTGAGGATTATTGTTAGGGATAGGGTGAGGTTTAGTGTTATGGTTAGGGTTAGAGTTAGGGTTAGGTTGAGGGTGAGGTTTAAGGGTAGGCTTAGGTTCAGGGTGAGGGTTAGGGTTAGGGTTAGGGTGAGGGTTAGATTGAGGATTAGTGTTAGGGTTAGTGTGAGGTTTAGGATGAGGATGAGGTTTAGGGTTAGGGTTAGGTTTAGGATTAATGTTAGGGTTAGGTTTAAGGTGAGGGTTAGGGTGAGGGGGAGGTTTAGGGTTAGAATTATGGTTAGGATTAGGGTTAGGTTTAGTGTGAGTGTGAGGGTTAGATTTAGGGTTATGGTGAGGGTTAGTGTTAGGCTGAAGGTGAGGGTGAGGGTTAGGGTAAGGGTGAGTGTTAGGGTTAGGTTTAGGGTGAGGGTTAGTGTTCGGGTTAAGTTCAGTGTGAGGATGAGGGTTAGGTTAGGTTGAGGGTTAGGGTGAGGTTTAGGGTTAGGATTAGGGTGAGGTTTAGGGTTAGGTTTAGGGTTAGGGTTAGCGTTATGGTGAGGGTTCGATTGAGGTTTAGGTTTCTGGTTAGGGTTTGTGTTACGTTTAGTGTGAAGATGAAGGTTAGGGTTAGGGTGAGGATGAGGGTTAGAATTAGGGTTAGAGTGAGGGCTAGGGTGAGGGTTAGGATTAGGGTGAGGCTGGGGGTGAGGATTAGGGTTCGGGTTATTGTTAGGGTGAGGGTGAGTTTTAGGGTTAGAGTTAGGTTTTGGGGGAGGGTTAGGGTGAGGTTTAAGGCTAGGGTTAGTGTCAGTGTTAGGGTCAGGGTGAGGGTTAGTTTGAGGTTTAGGGATAGGTTTACGGTTAGGATTAGAGTTAGGGTGAACATGAGTATGAGGGTTAGGGTGAGGCTTAAGCTTAGGGTTAGGCTGAGGGTGATGGTGGTTGTGAGGATTAGGGTTAAGGTGATTGTTAGGTTTAGGGTTAGTGTTATTGTTAGGGTTAGGGTGTGAGTTTCGGTGAGGGTGAGGGTTCGGGTGAGAGTTAGTTTTAGGGTTAGGGTGGGATTTAGGGTTAGGGTTAGGTTTAGGGTGAGGGTGAGGTTTAGTGTTAGATATAGGGTTAGGGGTAGGGTTAGGGTGAGGGTAAGGGTTAGGGTTAGTGTTAGGGTGAGGGTGAGGTTTAGGGTTAGACTTAGGGTTAAGGTGAGGCTTAGGGTGAGGTTTATGATTAGGGTTAGGATTAGGATTACTGTAAGGATTAGGTTGAGTGTGAGTGTTAGGATTTTGGTTAGGGTTAGGCTTAGGGATACACTGAGGGTGAGGGTGAGTGTTAGGTTTAGGGTGAGGGTTAGGGTTAGGGTTAGGGTGAGAGTTAGGGTTCAGGTTAATTTTTGGGTTAGGGTGAAGGTTGGGGTTACATTGAGGGTGAGGTTTAGGGTTAGGTTGTTGGTTAGGGTTAGGGTTAGGATGAGGTTTAAATTTAGGGTTAGTGTGAGGCTTAGGATGAGTATTAGGGTTAGGATTAGGGTTAGGGTGAGGACTAGTGTGAGTGTTAGGGTTACATTAAGGGTGAGAGTTAGGGTTAGGGTGAGGGTTAGTGTTAGGATTAGGGTTAGGTTGAGGGTGAGGGTTCGGATTAGAGTTAGGGTTAAGGTTATTATTAGAGTTAGGGTTAGGGTTACAGTGAGGTTGAAGGTGAGGGTTAGGGTTACGGTTATGTTGAGGTTTAGGGTTAGAGTTAGTGTTAGGGTGAGGGTGAAGTTTAGGGTTAGAGCTAGGTTTAGGGTGAGGGTTAGGTTTAGGTTTAGTGTTAGGGTTAGGGTTAGGGGAAGGGTATGGGTTAGGGTTAGGGTTATGGATAGGATTATTGTTAGGGTGAGGGTGAGTGTGTGTTTTAGGGTTAAGTTTAGGGTTAGGCTTAGGGTGAGGCTGAGGGTGAGGTTGAGGGTGAGGTTTAGGGTTAGGGTGAGGGTTAGGGTTAGGTTTAGTGGCAGGGTTAAGATGAGTGTCAGGTTTAGGATTAGGGTTAAGGTAAGGGCTAGGGTGAGGATGAGGTTTAGGGTTAGGTTTAGGCTTAGGTTTAGCTTTAGGGTTAGGGTGAGGGATAGGGTGAGGGTTAGGTTTAGGGTTTGAGTTAGGGTTAGAGTCAGGGTTAGGGTGAGGGTTAGGGTCAGGGTTAGGGTGAGGGTGAGGGTTAGAATTATGGTTAGGATTACGTTTAGTGTTAGGGTGAGTGTGAGGGTTAGGTTTAAGTTTAGGTTTAGGCTTAAGGTTAGGCTGAGGGTGAGGGTGAGGGTTAGGGTTAGGGTGAGGGTTAGGGTTATGGTTATGGGGATGTTTAGGATGAGGTTTAGGGTTAAGATTAGGGTTAGGGTGAGGGTGAAGTTTAGGGTTAGGGTTAAGGTGAGGTTTAGGGTTAGGGTTAGGGTGAGGGTGAGGGTGAGGTTTAGGGTTAGATTTATGGTAAGGTTGAGGCTGAAGTTCAGGGTTAGTGTTAGGGTTAGTGTTACAGTTAGAATTAGGGTGAGGGTTAGGGTGAGGGTGAGGATTAGGCCTAGAGTTCGGATTAGGATTAGGGTAAGTTAAGGATGAGTGTAAAGGTTAGGTTTAGGGTTAGGCTTAGGCTTAGGGTTAGGCTGAGAGTGAGGGTCAGGGTGAGGGTTATGGTTAGAGTTAGGGTTAGGTTTAGGGTTAGGGTGAGAGAAAAGGATCGGTTAAATTTAGGGTTAGTGTGAGGATTAGCATTAGGGTGAGGGCTAGGGTGTGGGTGAGGGTTACGTTTAGTGTTACGGTAAGGTTTAGGTTTAGTATTAGGGTTAGGGTGAGGGTTGGGATGGGGGTTAGTGTTACGGTGAGGGTGAGGGTTAGGGTTAGGGTGACGGTTAGGGTTAGAATTAGTGTTATGGTGAGGGTGAGTTTTATTGTTAGGGTTAGGGTTAGGGTTGGGGTTACAGAGAGATTGAGGTTTAGGGTTAGGGTAAGGGTGAGGTTTAGTGTTAGGGTTAGGGTTAGAGTTAGGTTTAGGGTGAGGGTGAGGTTTAGGGTTAGAGTTAGGGTAAGGGTGAGGCTGAGGTTGAGGGTTAGAGTTAGGGTAAGGGTGAGGCTGAGGTTGAGGGTTAGGTTTAGGCTTAACGATAGGTTTAGGATTAGGGTAAGGGTTAGAGTGAGTGTGAGGTTTAGGTTTAGGTTTAGGTTTAGACTTAGGCTTAGGGTTAGGCTGAGATTCATGGTGAGGGTGAGGGTTAGGGTTAGATTGAGGGTTAATGTTAGGGTTAGGGTGAGAGTGAGGGTTCTGTTCAAGTTAGGGTTAGGGTGAGGGATAAGGTAAGGATTAGTGTTAGGGTGAGGGCTAGGGTGGGGGTGAGGATTAGGGTTAGTGTTAGGGTAATGTTTAGGGTTAGGGGTAGGTTTTGCTTTAGGGTTAGGATGAGGGTTAGGGTTAAGATTATGGTTAGGGTGAGGGTGATTGTTAGGATTAGGGTTAGGGTTAGGGTTAGGTTTAGGGTTAGGATTCGTGTTATTGTTAGAGTTAGGGTTAGAGTAATGGTGAGTGTGAGGGTGAGGGTGAGGTTTAGGGTTAGGTTTAGGGTTAGTTTTAGTATTAGCGTTAGGGTGAGGTGAGGTTTAGGGTTAGATTTAGAGTTACTTGGAGCATTAGGTCGAGCGTTAATGTTAGGGTTAGTGTTAGGGTTAAGGTTATGGTGAGGGTTAGGTTGAGGTTTAGGGATAGGGTTAGGGTTAGGATTAGGGTTAGGCTGAGGGTCAGTGTGAGGTTTAGGGTTAGGGTTAGGCTTAGGCATTGTGTTAGGCTGAGGGTGAGGGTGGGGGTGAGTATTAGGGTTAGGGTGATGGTTAGGGTTAGGGTTAGGGTGAGTGTTAGGATGAGGGATTGGGTTAGCATTAGGGTTAGGTTGAGGGCTAGGTTGAGGGTGAGGGTTAGGTTAATGGTTAGGCTTAGGCTTAGGGTTAGGGTGAGCATGAGGTTGAGGGTGAGGGTTAGGGTTAGGGATAGCATGAGGTTTAGTGTTAGGGTTAGGGTTAGAATTAGGGTTGGTGTGAGGTTGAGGTTTAGGTGTAGGGTTAGGGTCAGGGTGAGGGGTAGGGTTAGGGTGAGGGTTAGGGTGGGGGTGACGGTAAGTCTAAAGGTGAGGGTTAGGCTGAGGATGAGGGTTATGGTAAGGGTGAGGGTTACGTTTAGGGTGATGTTTAGGGTTAGGGTTAGGGTGAGGGTGAGGGTTAGATTGAGGATTAGTGTTAGGTTTAGTGTGAGGTTTAGGGTGAGGATGAGTGTTAGTGTTAGGGTGAGGGCTAGGGTGAAGTTGAGGGTGAGGATTAGATTGAGGATTAGTGTGAGGGTTAGTGTGAGATTTTGGGTGAGGATGAGGTTTAGGGTTAGGGTTAGGTTTAGGATTAATGTTAGGGTTAGGCTTAAGGTGAGGGTTAAGGTGAGGGTGAGGTTTAGGGTTAGTGTTAGGATTAGGATTAGCATTATGGTTAGGGTGAGTGTGAGGGTTAGGCATAGGGTTAGGCTTAGGCTTAGTGTTAGGCTGAAGGTGAGGGTAAGTTTGAAGGTTAGGGTTAAGGTGAGAGTTTGGTTTCAGTTTAAGTTTAGGGTTAGGGTGAGGGTGAGGGTAAGGGTTAAATTGAGGGTGAGGGTTAGGGTTAGGTTGAGGGTTAGGGTTAGGGTTAGGGTTAGGTTGAGTGTTAGGTTTAGGGTTAGATTTAGGGTGAGGTTGAGGGTGAGGGTTAGGGTTAGTGTTAGGGTGAGGGTTAGGATGAGGATTAGGGTTAGGATTAGGTTTAGGGTGAGGGTTAGGGTGAGGATGAGGTTTAGGTTTAGGGTTAGGGTGAGGTTTTGGGTTAGGTTTAGGGTTAGGGTTAGGGTGAGGGTGAGGATTAGGCTTAGACTTAGGGTTAAGGTGAGGCTGAGGGTGAAGTTTAGGATTAGGATTAGGATTAGGGTTTGGGTAAGTATTAGAGTGTGTGTGAGGGTTAAATATAGGGTTAGGCTTAGGCTAAGCATTACACTGAGGGTGAGGGAGAGGGTGAGCTTTAGGGTTAGGCTGAGGGTTAGGGCTAGCTTTAGGGTTAGAGTTAGGGTTCAGGTTAATTTTAGGGTTAGTGTGAGGGTTAGGGTGAGGGTTAGGATGAGGATTAGAGTTAAGATTTGGGTTAGGTTGAGGACTAGGGTGAGGGTGAGGTTTAGGGTTAGTGTTAGGGTGAGGTTTAGGTTTAGGGTTAGAGTGATGGTTAGGGTGAGGTTTAGGGTTACAGTAAGGGTGAGGGTTAGGGTGAGGGTGAGGGTTAGGATTAGGGGTAGGGTTAGGGTTATTGTTAGGGTTAGGGTTAGGGTTACGGTGAGGGCTAGGGTTAACGTTAGGGTTAGGCTTAGGCTGATGGTGAGGTTGGGGGTGGTGGTGAGGATTAGGATTAGGGTTAGGGTTAGGGTTATTGTGAGTGTTATGGTTAGGGATAAGTTTGCGGTGAGGGTGAGGCTGAGGGTGAGGGTTATGGTTATGGTTATTGTTAGGCTTAGTGTTATTGTTAGGGTTAGGGTTATAGTTACGGTGAGATTGAGGGTGAGGGTGAGGGTTAGGTTTAAGGTGTGGGTTAGGGTTTGGGTTAGGGTTAGAGTTAGTGTTAGTGTGAGGGTGAAGTTTAGGATTAGAATTAAGCTTAGGGTGAGGGTTAGGGTTGGTGTTAGGGTTAGCTTTAGAGTGAGAGTTAGCGGGAGGGTTTGGGTTAGGGTTAGGGTTAGGGATAGGATTAGGGATAGGTCGAGGGTGAGTTTGTGTGTTAGGGTTAGGTTTAGGTTTAGGTTTAAGGATATGCTGAGGTTGATGTTGAGGGTGACGGTTAGGGTTAAGTTGAGTGTTAGGGTTAGGGTTAGGGGGAGGGTTAGGATGAGGGTTAGGGTTAGGATTAGGGTTAAGTTAAGGGCTAGGGTGAGGGTGAGGTTTAGGGTTAGGTTTCGGTTGAGGTTTAGGGTTAGGGTTAGGGTTAGAGTTAGGGTGAGGGTGAATTTTAGGGTTACAGTTATGTTAAGGGTGAGGCTGAGGGTGAGGGTTAGGTTTAGGGTTAGGGTTAGGGTTAGTTGAGGGTTAGAGTGAGGGTGAGCTTTAGGGTTGGGGTTAGGATTAAGATTAGGTTTAGGGTTAGGGTGAGTCTGAGGGTTAGGGTTAGGTTTAGGGTTAGGATTAAGTTTAGGCTGAGAGTGAGGGTTAGGTTGAGGGTTAGGGTTAGGGTGAGAGTTAGGTTTAGGTTTATGGGGAGGTTTAGGATGAATGTTAGGGTTAAGATTAGTGTTAGGGTGAGGGCTAGGGTGAGGGTGAGGTTTAGTGTTAGGGATACGGTGAGGTTGAAGGTTAGGGTTAGGGTTAGGTTTAGGGTGAGCTTGAGGTTTAGGGTTATATTTAGGGTAAGGTTGAGGCTGAGGGTGAGGGTTAGGTTTAGGGTTAGTGTTAGAGTTAGGGTTAAGGTGAGGGTTAGGATGAGGGTGAGGGTTAGGCTTAGGGTTAGGATTATGATTAGGGTAAGTGTTAGGCTGAGTGTGAGGGTTAGAGTTAGGGTTAGGCTTAGGCTTAGGGTTAGGCTGAGAGTGAGGGTGAGTGTGAGGGTTAGGGTTAGGTTTAGGGTGAGAGTTAGGTTTCGATTAATTTTAGGGTTAGGTTGAGGGTTAGGGTTAGGATTAGTATTAGGGTGAGTGCTAGGGTGAGCGTGACGTTTAGGGTTAGGGTTAGGGTGAGGTTTAGAGTTAGGATTAGGGTTTGGGTTAGGGTTAGGATGAGGGTTAGGCTTACGGTGAGGGTGAGGGTTAGGGTTAGGTTGAGGGTTAGGGTTACGATTATGGTTAGGGTGATGGTGAGTGTTAGGATTAGGGTTAGGGTGAGGGCTAGGGTGAGGGTGTGTGTTAGAGTTAGTGTTAGGTTTAGGGTGGGGTTTAGGATTAGAGTGAGTGTTAGGGTTAGTGCGAGGGTTAGTGTTAGGTTTAGGGTTAGTGTTAGGATGAGTGTAAGTGTTAGGGTGAGGGTTAATGTTAGGGTGAGGATTATTGTTAGGGTAAGGGTTAGGGTTACGGTTACGGTTATTGTTAGGGTTAGGGTTAGGGTTACGATTACGGTGAGGGTGAGGGTTAGGTTTAAGTTTAGGGTGAGGTTTAGTGTTAGGGTTAGGGTTAGAGTTAGGGTTAGGGTGAGGGTGAGGTTCATGGTTAGAGTTAGGGTTAGGGTGATGGTTAGGGTTAGGGTTAGTGTTATTGTTAGGGTTAAGGTACGAGTTATGGTGAAGGTGAGGGTGCAGTTGAGGGTTAGGGTTAGGGTTAGGGTGGGGTTAAGGGTTAGGGTTAGGATTAGGGTGAGGGTGAGGTTTAGGGTTAGATATAGGGTTAGGGGGAGGCTTAGGGGGAGGGTTATTGTTAGGGTTAGTGTTAGGGATAGGGTGAGGGTGAGGGTTAGGTTTAGGGTTAGGGTGAGCGTGAGGTTTAGGGTTAGGGTTAGGGTTAGGGTTAGAATTATTGAGAGGGTGAGGGTTCGGGTGAGTGTGAGGGAAAGATTTAAGTTTAGGGTTAGGCTTAGTGTTAGGCTGACGGGAGGGTGATGGTGCGGGTTAGGGTTAGGGTGAGGGTTAGGGTTAGAGTTATGGGGAGGGTTAGGATGAGAGTTAGGTTTAGGATTAGGGTTAGGGTGATGGCTAGTGTGAGGGTGATTGTTAGGGTTAGGGTTAGGGTTAAGGTGAGGCTTAGGGTGAGGTTTAGGATTAGGGTTAGGATTAGGATTAGAGATTTTGGGTTACTGTTAAGGTTAAGGTTAGGGTGAGGGTTAGGTTGAGGTTTAGGGTTAGGATTAGTTTTAGGGTTAGGATTAGGGTTAGGGTTAGGTTTAGTGTTAAGGTTAGGGTTAAGGTTAGCCTTAGGCTTAGGGTTAGGCTGAGGGTGCGGGTGGGGGTGAGGATTAGGGTTAGGGTGATGGTTAGGGTTAGGGTTAGGTTGAGGGTTAGCATTAGGATTAGGGTTAGGGTGAGGGCTAGGGTGAGGATGAGGGTTATTGTAAGGGTTACTCTTAGTCTTAGGGTTATGCTTAGCATGAGGTTGAGGGTGAGGGTTAGGGTTAGGGTGAGGGTTATGGTTAGGGTGAGGGTTAGGGTTATGGTTACGGTTATTGTTAGGGTTAGGGTTAGGGTTACGATTACAGTGAGGGTGAGGGTGAGGGTTAGGGTTAGGTTTAGGGTGAGGTTTAGTGTTAGGGTTAGGGTTAGAGTTAGGGTCAGGGTGAGAGTGAGGTTTAAGGGTAGGATTAGGGTCAGGGTGAGGGGTAGGGTTAGGGTGAATTTTAGGGTGGGGGTGACGGTAAGGATAAAGGTGAGGGTTATGCTGAATGTGAGGGTTATGGTAAGGGTGAGGGTTAGGTTTGGGGTGATGTTTCGGGTTAGGGTTAGGGTGAAGGTGAGGGTTAGATTGAGGATTAGTGTTAGGGTTAGTGTGAGGTTTAGGGTGATGATGAGGTTTAGGGTTAGGGTTAGTGTTAGGCTTAATGTTAGGGTTAGGCTTAAGGTGAGGGTTAGGTGAGGGTGAGGTTTAGGGTTAGTGTTAGGATTAGGATTAGGGTTATGGTGAGGGTTAGTGTGAGGTTTAGGGTTAAGGTTAGGGTTAGGCCTAGTTTTAGGCTGAAAGTGAGAGTGAGGGAGGAGGATTAGGGTTTGGGTGAGGGTTAGGGTTAGAGTTAGGGTGAGAGTTAAGGTTCGGGTTAAGTTTCGGGTTAGGGTGAGGGTTAGAGTAAGGGTTACAGTGAGGGTGAGGGTTAGGGTTAGCTTGAGGGTTAGGATTAGGGTTAGGGTGAGGGCTGTGGTGAGGGTGAGGTTTACGGTTAGGGTTAAGTTGAGGTTTATGTTTAGGTTTAAGGGTAAGGTTAGGGTAAGAGTGAGGGTGATATTTAGGGATAGAGTTAGGGTTAGGGTGAGGTTTAGGTTGAGGGTTAGGTTTAGGGTTAGTGTTAGATTAAGGTTTAGGTTTAGGGTTATGGTTAAGGTGAGGGTTAGCTTGAGGGTTAGGGTTACGGTGAGGGTGAGGGTTAGGGTTAGGGTGAGGGTTAGGTTTAGATTTAGGGTTAGGGTGAGGGGGAGTGTTAGGAATAGGGTTAGGGTGAGAGTTAGGCTTAGGTTTCGGTTGAGGGTGAGGGTGAGGGTTAGGGTTAAATTTAGGGTGAGGGTTAGGATGAGGATTAGGGTTAGGATTAGGGTTAGGGTGAGGGTGAGTGTTAGGGTTAGTGTTGGGGTGAGGTTTAGGGTTAGGGTTAGGGTGAGGGTTAGGATGAGGGTTAGAGTTATGGTGAGTGTGAGTTTTAGGGTTAGGGTTAGGGTTAGGGTTAGGATTAGTGTTACGGTGAGGGTGAGGGTTATTGTTAGGGTTAGGCTTAGGGTTAAGGTTAAGGTGAGGGTGAGGGTTAGGTTTAGGGTCAATTTGAGGTTTAGTGTTAGGGTTAGGGTTAGAGTTATGGTTAGTGTTCGGGTGAGGTTTAGGATTAAAGTTAGGGTAAGTGTGAGGCTTAGATTGAGGTTTATGTTTAGGGTTAGTGTTAGAGTTAGGTTTAGGGTGAGGGTTAGGGTGAGGGTGAGGCTTAGGCTTAGGTTTAGGTTTAAGATTAGGGTAAGGGTTATGGTGAGTGTGAGAGTTAAGTTTAGGATTAGGCTTAGGGTTAGGCTGAGAGTGAGGGTGAGGGTGAATGTTAGGGTTTTGGTGAGGGTTAGGGTTAGTGTTAGCGTGAGAGTTAGGGTTTGCTTAAGTTTAGGGTTAGGGTGAGGGTTATGGTTAAAATTAGGATTAGGGTGAGGGTTAGGGTTAGGGTTTGGGTGAGGGTGAGTGTTAGGGTTAGGCTTAGGGTGTGGTTTAGTATTAGGGTGAGGATTAGGGTTAGTGTGAGTGTTAGGGTTAGGGTTAGGGTTAGGGTTTGGGTTAAGGTTAGGGTTAGGGTTAGGGTTAGGTTTAGTTTTAGGGTTAGATTTAGGGTAGGATTAAGGTTAGGGTTAGAGTTATTTTTAGTTTTAGGTTTAGGATGAGGTTTAGGTTTAGGATTAGGGTTAGAGTTAGGGTTTGGATGAGGGTGAAGTTTAGGTTTAGAGTTAGAGTTAGTGTTAAGTTTAGGGTTAGGCCGAAGCTTAGGGTTAGGGTTAGGGTTAGACTTTGGCTTAGGCATTGGCCCAGCATGTGGGTGAGCGATAGGTTTAGGTTTAGGGTGAGGGTTAAGTTTAGGGTTAGGCTGAGGGTTAGGATGAGATTTACGGTTAGGAATAGGGTTAGGGTAGGGGCTAGGTTGAGGGTTAGGGTAAGGGTTAAGGTTAGGGATAGGGTTAGGTTTAGGATAAGGTTTAGGATGAGGGTGAGTGTGAGGATTAGGGTTAGGGTTAGGCTTAGGGTTAGGGTGAGGTTTAGGGTTAGGGTTTGGTTAGGGTGAGGGTGAGGCTGAGGATTAGTTTTAGGTTTCGGGATAGGTTTAGGGTTAGGGTTAGTGTTAGTGTAAGGGTTAGGCTTACAATGAGGTTTAGGGTTATGGATAGGGTTATGGTTAGGTTTAGGGTTAGTGTTATTGTTAGGGTTAGAGTTACGGTGAAGTTGAGGGTGAGGGTGAGGGTTAGGGTTAGTGTGAGGTTTAGGGTTAGGGTTAACGTTAGGGTGAGGGTGAGGGTGAGGTTTAGGTTTAGAGTTAGGGTTAGGTTTTCGGTTAGGGTGAGGATTAGATTGAGGATTAGGGTTATGGTTAGTGTGAGGTTTAGGTTGAGGATGAGGGTTAGGGTTAGGGTGAGGGTTAGGGTTAGAATTAGTGTTAGGGTGAGGGCTTGGGTGAGGGTGAGTGTTAGGGTTAGGTTTAGGGTGTGGTTTAGTATTAGGGTGAGGGTCAGTGTGAGTGTTAGGATGAGGGTTAGGTTTATTGTAAGGGTGACGTTTAGCATTAGGGTGAGGGTTGGGTTAGGATTAGGGTTAGGGTCAGGGTGAGGGTGAGTGTGAGGATTAGGGTAGGGTTAGGGTTAGGGTTAGGTTTAGGCTTAGGATTAGTTTTATTGTTTGGGTTAGGGTTAGAGTTACAGTGAGGGTGAGGGTTAGGCTTAGGCTTAGGCTTATGCTTAGGGATAGGCTGAGCTTGAGGTTGAGGGTGAGGGCTAGGTTTAGGGGGATGGTTAGGTTTATGGTTAGGGTGAGGTTTAGGATGAAGTTTAGGGTTAGCGTGAGGTTTAGGGTGAGGAAGATGCTAAGGGTAAAGGTATGGTTTAGGCTGAGGGTGAAGGTTAAGATAAGGGTGAGGGTTAAAGTTCGGTTTAGGGTTATGGTAAGGGTTAGGGTTAGAGGTAGGGTGAGTGTTAGATTGAGGATTACGGTTAGGGTCAGTGTGAAGTTTAGTGTGAGGATGAGGGTTAGGTTTAGGGTGAGGGTGAGGGTTAGGATAAGGTTTAGGGTTAGGGTGAGATTTAGGGTGAGGAAGATGCTAAGTGTAAAGTATGGTTTAGGCTGAGGGTGAAGGTTAAGATAAGGGTGAGGGTTAAAGTTCAGTTTAGGGTTAGGGTAAGGGTTAGGGTTAGAGGTAGGGTGAGGGTTAGATTGAGGATTAGGGTTACGGTCAGTGTGAGGTTTAGTGTGAGGATGAGGGTTAGGTTTATTGTGAGGGTGAGGGTTAGAATCAGGGTTAGGGTGAGGGCTACGGTGAGGGTGAGGGTTTGGGTTAGTGTTTGGGTGAGGTTTAGGATTAGGTTGAGGGTTAGGTTTAGTGTGAGGGTTAGTGTTAGGGTTAGGGTTAGTGTTAGAGTGAGGGTAAGTGTTATGGTGAGGGTTAGCCTTAGGGTGAGGGTTATGGTTAGGGTGAGGAAAAGGGATAGGGTTAGGGTTATTTTTAGGGTTAGGGTTAGGGTTACGGTTACGGTGAGGGTGAGGGTGAGGGTTAGGTTTAGGCTTAGGCTTAGGGTGAGGTTTAGTGTTAGGGTTAGGCATAGAGTTAGGGTTAGGGTGAGGCTGAGGGTGAGAGTTAGGGTTAGGGTTAATGTTAGAGTTAGGGATAGGGTGAGGTTTAGTTTTAGGGTTAAGTTAGGCTTAGGATTAGGGTTAGGGTGAGGGTTAATGTGAGGGTTATGGTTATGTTAGGTTTAGGCTTAGGGTTAGGGTGAGGATTAGGTTTAGGGTTTGGGTTAGGGTGAGGGTGATGCTGAGGATTAGGGTTAGGTTTAGGTTTAGGTTTAGGGTTAGGGTTAGCGTTAGGGATACGGTTAGGTTTACGGTGAGGGTTAGGGTTAGTGTTAGGGACAGGGTTAGGCTTAGGGTTAGGTTGAGTGTGAGGGTGTGGTTGAGGATTAGGGTGGGGGTTAGGGTTAGGGTTAGGGGAGGGTTAGGATGAGCATTACGGTAAGGATTAGGGTTAGGTTGAGGGCTAGGATGAGCGTGAGATTTAGGGTTAGGCTTAGGGTTAGAGTTAGGGTGAGGGTGAGGTTTAGGGTTAGAGTTAGGGTTAGGGTGAGGCTGAGGATGAGGGTTAGGTTTAGTGTTAGAGTTAGGTTTAGGGTGAGTGTTAGGGTGAGGGTGAGGGTTAGGGTTAGGGTTGGGCTTAAGCTTAGGGTTAAGCTGAGGGTGCGTGTGATGGTGAAGGTTAGGGTCAGGGTGAGGGTAAGTGTTAGGGTTACAGTGAGCGTGAGGGCTAGGGTTAGGTTGAGGGTTAGGGTGAGGGTAAGGGTTAGAGTTAGTGTGAGTGTTAGGGTTAGGGTTCGGCCTAGGGTTATACTGAGGGAGAGGGTGAGCGTGAGGGAGAGGGTTAGGGTGAGGTTTAGGTTTAGAGTTAGGGTTAGGGTGAGGGTTAGGTTTAGGGGTAGGGTGAGGGTGTGGGTTAGATTGAGGATTAATGTTAGAGTTATTGTGAGGTTTAGGGTGAGGATGAGGGTTAGGTTTATAGGTTTATTGTGAGTGTTAGGTTGAGGGTGAGGGTTAGGGTTAGGGTTAGGGTGAGGATTAGGTTTAGGGTGATGGTTAGGGATAGTGTGAGTGTTAGTGCTAGGGTTATTGTTAGTGTTAGGGTGAGGATAAGTGTTAGGGTGAGGGTTAGTGTTAGGGTGGGGGTTATGGTAAGGGTGAGGGTTAGGTGTAGATTTAGGGTTACTGTTAGGGTTAAGGCTACGGTTACGGTGAGTGTGAGGGTGAGGGTTAAGTTTAGTTTTAGGAAGAGTTTTAGGTTTAGGGTTTGAGTTAGATTTAGGGTTAGGGTGAGGGCTAGGTTATGGCTTAGGGTGAGGGTTATTGTTAGGGATAGGGTTAGGTTTAGGATTTAGTTTACGGTGACGGTGAGTGTGAGGGTTAGGGTTGGGTTAGGGTTAGGGATAGGGTTAGGATTATTGTTAGTGTTATGGTTAGGGTTACGTTTACGGTGTGGGTGAGGCTGAGAGTGAGGTTTATGGTTAGGGTTAGGGTTAGAGTTAGTGTTATTGTTAGGTTTAGCGTTAGAGTTACTTTGAAGTTTTAGGTGAGGGTGAGGGTTAGGGTTAGGGTGAGGTTTAGGGTGAGGTTTAGGGTTAGGATTAGAGTTAGTGTGAGGGGGAGGATTAGTGTTAGAGGTAGGGTTAGGGGGACAGTTAGGATGAGGTTCAGGGTTAGGGTTAGGGTTCGGTTTAGGGTGAGGAGGAGGTTTAGGTTGAGGTTTAGGGATAGGGTTAGGTTTAGTATTAGGGTTAGGGAGAGGTTGAATGTGAGGGTTAGCGTGAGGGTTAGGTTTAGGCTTAGGGTTAGGCTGAGGGTGAGGGAAATTTTGAGGGTTAGGGTTAGGGCCAGGTTTAGGGTTATGGGGAGGGTTTGGATGAGCGTTAGGGTTAGGATTAGGTTTAGGGTGAGGGCTAGGGTTAGGATTAGGGTTAGGGTGAGGGCTAGGGTGAGGGTGAGTTTTAGGGTTAGGGTTAGGGTGAGGTTTAGCGTTAGGTTTAGGGTTAGGGTTAGGGTGAGGCTGAGGTTTAGGGTTAGAGTTAGGGTTAGTGTTAGAGTTAGGGTTAGGGTGAGGTTTAGGGTGTGGGTGAGGGTTAGCCTTAGTGAAAGCATTAGGATTAGGGTAAGGGTTAGTGTGTGTGTGAGGGTTAGGTTTAGGATGACGTTTAGGGTCAGGGTTAGGTTTAGTGTTAGGTTTAGGGTGAGGGTGAGGTTTAGGGTTAGAGTTAGGTTTAGGGTTAGGGTTAGGGTTTGGCTTAGGGTTAGGCTGAGGGTCGAGGTGAGGATTAGAGTTAGTGTTACCGTTAGGGTTATTGTTAGTGTTATGGTCAGAGTTAAGTTTGCGGTGAGGGTGAGGCTGAGGGTGAGGGTTATGTTTAAGGTTAGGGTTAGGGTTAGGGTTATGTTATTTTTAGGTTTAGAGTTAGAGTTACTTTGAGGTTTTGGGTGAGGGTGAGGGTTAGGGTTAGGGTAAGGTTTAGGTTTCAGGTTAGGGTTAGGGTGAGGGTGAGGTTTAGGGTTAGAGTTCGGGTTAGGGGGAAGGTTAGGGTGAGTTTCAGGGTTAGGGTTAGTGTTAGTTTTAAGGTGAGGGTGAGGTTTAGGTTGAGGTTTAGGGATAGGGTTACGTTTAGGATTAGGGTTAGGTTGAGGATGATTGTGAGGGTTAGGGTGAGGTTTAGGTTTAGGTTTAGGTTTGGGCTGAGGGTGAGTGTGAGTTCGAGGTTTAGGGTTAGTGTGAGGGCTAGTGTTAGGGTTATGTGGAGGGTTTGGATGATTGTTAGGGTTAGGATTAGGGTTAGGATCAGGACTAGGGTGAGGGTGAGTTTTACTGTTAGGGTTAGGGTGAGGTTTAGCGTTAGGTTTAGGGTTAGGGTTAGGGTGAGGTTGAGGTTTAGGGTTAGGGTGAGGCTGAGGGTGAGGGTTAGGGTTAGGGTTAGTGTTAGAGTTAGGGTTAGGGTGAGGTTTAGCGTTATGTTTAGGGTTAGGGTTAAGGTGAGGTTGAGGTTTAGGGTTAGGGTGAGGATGAGGGTGAGAGTTAGGGTTAGGGTTAGTGTTAGAGTTAGGGTTAGGGTGAGGTTTAGGTGTAGAGTTAAGGTTAGGGTGACGGTTAGGGTGAGGTTTAGGGTTAGGGTGAGGGTTAGGTTTAGGGGTAGGGTGAGGGTGAGGGTTAGATTGAGGATTAGTGTTATGGTTATTGTGAGGTTTAGGGTGAGTATGACGGTTAGGTTTAGGGTGAGGGTTAGGTTGAGGGTGAGAGATAGGGTTAGGGTTAGGGTGAGGATAAGGTTTAGAGTGATGGTTAGGGATAGTGTGAGGGTTAGTCTTAGGGTTAGAGTTAGTGTTAGGGTGAGGTTAAGTGTTAGGTTGAGGGTTAGGGTTAGGGTGAGGCTTATGGTAACTGTGAGGAATAGGGCTAGAGTTAGGGTTACTGTTAGGGTTAGGGCTACGGTTACGGTGAGGGTGAGGGTGAGGCTTATGTTTAGCTTTAGGATGTGGTTTAGGTTTAGGGTTAGGGTTAGATTTAGGATTTTGGTGTGGGCTAGGTTGAGGCTTAGGGTGAGGGTTAGGGTTAGGGATAAGTTTAGGTTTAGTATTAGGTTTAGGGTGAGGGTGAGTGTGATGGTTAGGGTTAGGCTTAGGGTTAGGCTGGGGGTTAGGGTTAGGGTTTGAGTTAGGGTAAGGGTGAGGCTGAGGATTAGGGTTAGGTTTAGGGTTAGGGTGAGGGTTAGGGTGAGGGTGAGGTTTAGGCTTAGGGTTAGGATTAGGATTAGGGTAAGGTTTAGGGTGAGTGTGAGTGTTAGGGTTAAGCTTAGGCTTAGGTTTAAGCTGAGGATGAGGGTGAGGGTGAGGGTTAGGGTTAGGGTGAGGGTAAGGCTTAGAGTTAGTGTGAGGGTTAGGATTAGGGTTAGGGTTAGGCTTAGGGTTACAGTGATGGAGAGGGTGTGCCTGAGGGTTAGGGTTAGGGTGAGGTTTATGCGTAGAGTTAGGGTTAGGGTGAGGGTTAGGGTGAGGGTTAGGGTTAAAGTGAGGGTTAGGTTTAGGGGTAGGGTGAGGGTGAGGGTTAGATTGAGGATTAGTCTTAGGGTTATTTTGAGGTTTAGGGTGAGGATGAGGGTTAGGTTTAGGGTGAGGGTTAGGTTGAGGGTGAGGATTAGTGTTAGGGTTAGTTTGAGGATTACGGTTAGGGTGATGGTTAGGGATAGTGTGAAGGTTAGTGTTAGGGTTAGAGTTAGTGTTAGGGTGAGGGTAAGTGTTAGGGTGAGCGTTAGGGTTAGGGTGAGGGTTATGGTAAGGGTGAGGGTTAGGGCTAGGGTTAGGGTTACTGTTAGGGTTAAGGCTACGGTTTTGGTGAGGGTGAGTGTGAGGGTTAGGTTTATGGTTAGGATGAGGTTTAGGTTTAGTGTTAGGTTTAGATTTAGGGTTAGGGTGAGGGCTAGGTTGAGGCTTAGGGTGAGGGTTAGGGTTAGGGTTTGGGTTAGGTTTAGGATTAGGTTTAGGGTGAGGGTGAGTGTGAGGGTTAGTTTTAGGTTTAGGGTTAGGCTTAGGGTTAGTGTGTGGGTTAGGGTTAGGGTGAGGTTGAGGCTGAGGATTAGGGTTAGGTTTAGGGTTAAGGTTTGGGATAGGTTTAGGGTTAGGGTTAGGTTTAAGGTTAGGGTTACAGTGAGGGTTAGCTTTAGGGTTAGGGTTACGGTTTGGCTTAGGATTAGGCTGAGGGTGAGGGTGGGGGTGAGGATTAGGGTTAGTGTTAGGGTTAGGGTTATTGTTAGTGTTATGGTTAGGGTTAAGTTTTCGGTGAGGGTGAGGGTTATGGTTAGGATTAGGTTTAGGGTTAGTGTTATTTTTAGGGTTAGGGTTAGAGTTACTTTGAGGTTTTGGGTGAGTGTGAGTTTTAGGGTTAGGGTGAGGTTTAGGGTGAGGTTTAGGGTTAGGGTTAGGATTAGGGTGAGGGTTAGGTTTAGGGTTAGAGTTAGGGTTAGGGGGAGGGTTAGGGTGAGGTTCAGGTTTAGGGTTATTGTTAGGTTTAGGGTGAGGCTGAGGTTTAGGTTGAGGTTTAGGGATAGGGTTAGGTTTAGGATTAGGGTTAGGGTGAGGTTGAGTGTGAGGGTTAGGGTGTGGGTTAGGTTTAGGCTTAGGGTTAGGCTGAGGATGAGGGAGACTTTGAGGGTTAGGGATAGGGTTAGGGATAGGGTAGGTTTAGGGTTATTGGGAGGGTTTGGATGAGCGTTAGGGTTAGGATTAGGGTTAGTGTGAGGGCTAGTGTGAGGGTGAGTTTTAGGATTAGGCTTAGGGTGAGGTTTGGCGTTAGGTTTAATGTTAGGGTTAGGGTGAGGTTTAGGTTTAGGGTTAGAGTTAGGGTTAGGGTGAGGCTGAGGGTGAGGATTAGGGTTAGGGTTAGTGTTAGAGTTAGGGTTAGGGTGTGGGTGAGTGTTGAGCTTAGTGAACGGATTAGGATTAGGGTAAGGGTTAGGGTGTGTGTGAGGGTTAAGGTTAGGATGAGGTTTAGGTTCACTGTTAGGTTTAGAGTTAGGGTTAGGGAAAGGGTGAGGTTTAGGGTTAGAGTTAAGTTTAGTGTTAGGGTAAGGGTTAGGGTGAGGGTTAGGGTTAGGATTAGGCTTAGGTTTAGGTTTAGGAGTAGGCTTTGGCTGAGCATGAGGGAGAGGGTTAGGTTTAGGGTTAGGGTGAGGGTTAGGTTTAGGGTTAGGGTGAGGGTAAGGATAAGGTTTAGGTTTAGGATTAGGGTTAGGGTGAGGGCTAGGTTGAGGCTGACTGTGAGGGTTGGGGTTAGGGATAGGGTTAGGTTTATGTTTAGGGTTAGGGTGAGGGTGAGTGTGAGGGTTAGGGTTAGGGTTAGGCTTAGGGTTAGGGTTAGGTTTTGGTTTAGGGTGAGGTTGAGCCTGAGGATTAGGGTTAGGTTTAAGGTTAGGGTTAGGGTTAGTTTTAGAGTTACAGTGAGGGTTATGGTTATGGTTAGGTTTAGGCTTAGGTTTAGGGTTAGGTTGGGGGTTAGGGTTAGGTTTTGGTTTAGGGTGAGAGTGAGGCTGAGGATTAGATTTAGGTTTAGGGTTTGGCTTAGGTTTAGGTTTAGGATTAGGTTTAGGGTTAGGGTTATGGTGAATGTTAGTTTTAGAGTTACGGTTAGGGTTTGGCTTAGGGTTAGGCTGAGGGTGAGGGTGGGGGTGAGGATTAAGGTTAATGTTAGGGTTAGGGTTATTTTTAGTATTATGGTTAGAGTTAAGTTTGTGGTGAGGATGAGGCTGAGGGTGAGGGTTATGGTTATGGTTAGGGTTAGTGTTATTGTTAGGTTTAGAGTTAGAGTTACTTTGAGGTTTTGGGTGAGGGTGAGGGTTAGGGTTAGGGATAGGTTTAGGTATAGGATTAGGGGTAGGGAGAGGGTGAGTGTATGGGTTAGGTTTAGGGTTAGGGTCAGGATTAGGGTTAGGGTGAGGGTTCGGTTTAGTGTTTGGGGTAGGGTGAGGATGAGGCTGAGGCTTAGGGTTAGGTTTAGTGTTAGGGTTAGGGTTAGGGTTAGAGTTACAGTGAGGGTTATGGTTAGGGTTAGGGTTAGGGTTAGGGTTAGGGTTAGGGTGAGAGTGGGTGTGTGTATTAGGGTTAGGGTTAGGATTAGGGTTATTGTTTGTGGTATGGTTAGAGTTAAGTTAGTGGTGAGGGTTAGGCTGAGGTTGCGGTTTATGGTTATGGTTAGGGTTGGGGTTAGTGTTATTGTTATAGTTAGGGTTAGAGTTACGGTGAGGTTGAGGATGGGGGTGAGGGTTATGGTTAGGTTGAGGTTTAGGGAGAGGTTTAGCGTTAGGGTTAGGGTTAGGGTGAGGGTCAGTGTGACGTTTAGGGTTAGAGTTAGCGTTAAGGGGAGGGTTAGGATGAGGATTAGGGTTAGGATTAGTGTTAGGGTTAGGGTGAGGGTGAAGTTTAGGTTGAGGTTTAGGGATAGGGCTAGGTTTAGGATTAGGGTTAGGGTGAGGGTGAGTGTGGGGGTGAGCATTAGGGTTAGGGTGATGGTTGAGTTAGGGTTAGTGTTATTGTTAGGGTTAGGGTTAGATTTACGGTGAGGGTGAGGGTGCGGATGAGGGTTAAGTTTAGGGTTATAATGGGGTTTAGTGTTAGGGTTAGGGTTAGAGTGAGGGTGAGGTTTAGGGTTAGATATACGGATAGGAGGAGGGTAGGGTGAGGGTGAGTGTGATGGTTAGGGTTAGGGTTACGTTTAGGTTTGGGGTTATGCTGAGGTTTAGGGTTAGTGTGAGAGTTAGGATTCGGATTAAGTTTATGGTTAGGGTGAGTGATAGGGTTAGGGTTAGGGGGAGGGTGAGAGTTAGGCTTAGGGTTAGGGTTAGGTTGAGGGTGAAGTTTAGGGTTAGAGTTAGGGTTATGGAGAGGTTAAGGGTTAGGGTTAGTGTTAGGTTTAGGGTGAGGGTGAGGTTTAGGTTGAGGTTTAGTGATAGGGTTAGGTTTAGGATTAGGGTTACTGTTAGGGTGAATGTGAGGGTTAGGGTGAAGGTTAGAGTTAGGCTGAGATTGAGGTTGAGGGTGAGGGTTAGGTTTAGGTTGAGAGCTAGGGTTAGGGTTATGGGGAGGTTTTGGATGAGCTTTAAGGTTAGGATTAGGTTTAGGGTGAGGGCTAGGTTGAGGGTGAGGTTTAGGGTTAGGTTTAAGGTGAGGGTTAGGATGAGGTTTAGGATTAGGATTAGGGTTAGGATTAGGGCTAGAATGAGGGTTAGGGTGAGGGTTAGGTTTAGGGTTAGGGTTAGGGTTAGTATTAGGGTTAGGGTGAGGGTGAGTGTGAGGCTTAGGGTGAGGATTAGGCTTAAGGTTAGGGTGAGGGTTAAGTTTAGGGATTGGGCAAAGGTGAGTGTGAGGATGAGGATTAGGGTGAGGTTTAGGGTTAGCGTTAGGGTTAGGTTTAAGTTTAGGTTTAGGATTAGGGTTAGGCTGAGAGTGAGTGTAAGGGTTAGGTTGAGGGTTAGGCTTAGGCTTATGGTTAGGCTGAAGGTGAGGGTGGGGGTGAGGATTAGGGGTAGGGTGATGGTTCCGTTTAGGGTTAGTGTTACTTTTATCGTTAGGTTTAGAGTTACAGTGAGGGTGAGGGTGCGGGTGAGGGTTAGGGTTAGGGTGAGGTTTAGGGTTTGGGTTAGGGTTAGAGTTAGGTTTAGGGTGAAGGTGAGGTTTAGGGTTAAAATAACGGTTCGGGTGAGGGTTAGGTTGAGGTTTGGGGTTAGTGTTAGTGTTAAGATTAGGTTTACGCTGAGAGTTAGGGGGAGGGTTAGGGTTAGGATTAGAGTTCGGTGAGGGTGAGTGTGTGTGTTAGGGTTAGGTTTAGTGTTAGGCTTAGGGTTAGGCTGAGGGTGAGGTTGAGGGTGAGGGTTAGGATTAGGGTGAGGGTTAGGGTTCGGGTTAAGTTTAGTTTTAGAGTGAGGGTTAGGGTAAGGGTTATGGTGAGGGTGAGGGTTAGGGTTAGGTTGACGGTTAGGTTTAGGTTTAGGGTAAGGGTGAGGATGAGTGTTAGGCTTATGGTGAGGGTTAGGATGAGGCTTAGTTTTAGGATTAGGGTTATGGTGAGGGCTATTGTGAGGGTGAGGTTTAGGGTTAGCGTTAGGGGTAAGGTGAGGATGAGTGTGAGGTTTAGGGTTAGGGTTAGGGTTAGGGTGAGGCTGAGGTTGAAGTTTAGGTTTAGGGTTAGTGTTACATTTATGGTTAAGGTGATGGTAAGGGTAAACCTTTGAGTTAAGCTGAGGGTGATGTTTTCGGTAAGGTTGAGGGTTAGGGTTTGGGTGAGGGTTAGTGTTAGGGTTAGTGTGATGGTGAGGGTTAGATTGAGGATTTGTGTTAGGGTTAGTGTGAGGTTTAGGGTGAGGATGAGGGTTAGGGTTAGGGTTAGGGTAAGGGTGAGGATGAGGTTTAGGATTAGATATAGGGTTAGGGTGAGGGTTAGGGTGAGGGTTAGGTTTATGGTTAGTGTTAGGATTAGGTTGAGGGTGAGGATTAGGTTGAGGTTTAGGGTTAGGGTTAGGGTTAGGGTTAGTGTGAGGGATAGTGTTAGGGTTAGTCTTAGTTTTAGGGGGATGGTAATTGTTAGGGTAAGGGTATGGGTTAGGCTGAGGGTTATGGTTAGGATGACGGTTAGGATTAGGGTTAGGGTTACTGTTAGGGTTAAGTTTAGGGTCATGGTTGTGGTGAGGGTGAGGGTGAGGGTTAGGGTTAGGGTGAGGTTTAGGGTTTGGATTAGGGTTAGAGTGAGGGTGAGGTTTAGGGTTAGGGTTAGGGGTAGGGTGAGGGTCAGGTTGAGGGTTAGGGTTAGGGTTAGTGTTAGGGTTAGGTTTAGGGGAGAATTAGGGAGAGGGTTAGGATTAGGGTTAGGTTTAGGGATAGGGTTAGGGTTAGGGTGAGGGTGACAGTGGGGTTGAGTATTAGGGTTAGGGTGATGGTTTGGTTTAGTGTTAGTGTTATTCTTAGGGTTAGGGTTAGAGTTATGGTGAGGGTGAGGGTGTGGGTGAGGGTTAGGTTTAGGGTTAGGGTGGGGTTTAGGGTTAGTGTTAGGTTTAGGTTGAGGGTGAGGTTTAAGGTTAAATATAGGGTTAGGGGAATGGTTAGGGTGAGGGTTAGGGTTAGGGTAAATGTTAGGGTTAGGCTTAGGGTGAGGGTTAGATTGAGGATTAGGTTTAGGGTTACTGTGAGTTTTAGGGTGAGGTTTAGAGTTAGGTTTAGGTTTAGAGTTAGGGTGAGGATTAGGTTTAGGGTTAGAGTTAGGGTAAAGTGGAGGGTTAGGGTGAGGTTTAGGGTTAGTGTTAGTGTTAGGTTTACGGTGAGGGTGAGGGTTAGGTTGAGGTTTAGGAATAAGGTTAGGTTTAGGATTAGGGTTAGGGTGAGGGCTAGGGTGAGGGTGAGGTTTAGCTTAGGGTTAGGGTGAGGTTTAATGTTAGGGTTAGTGTTAGGGTGAGGGTGAGATTTAGAGGTAGCTTCAACTTTAGGCTGAGGTTGAGGGTTAGGGTTAGTGTTAGTGTTAGAGTTAGGGTTAGGTTGAGGGTTAGGTTGAGGTTGAGGTTTAGGCTTAGGGTTACTATTAGGATTAGGGTAAGGTTTAGGGTGAGTTTTACAGTTACGGTTAGGGTTAGGCTTAGCCTTAGGGTTAGGCTGAGGGTGAGGGTGAGGGTAAGGGTTAGAGTTAGGGTTCGGGTTAGGGTTAGGGTTTGGGTGAGAATTAGGGTTCGGTTAAGTTCAGAGTTAGGGTGAGGGTTAGGGTTAGGTTGAGCGTGAGGCTTAGGGTTAGGTTGAGGTTTAGGGTTAGGGTTCGAGTGATGGTTAGGGTTAGGGTTGGTGTGCGGGCTAGGATGAGGATTAGGGTTACGATTAGGGTAAGTGTGAGGTCTAGGATGAGGGTGAGGGTTAGGGTTAGTGTTAGGTTAAGGTTTAGGGTTAGGGTTATGGTTAGGTTGAGGATTAGGGTTACAGTGAGGGTGAGGGTTAGGGTTAGGGTGAGGGTTAGGATTAGGGTGAGGGTTAGGGTTAGGATTAGGTTTAAGGTGAGGGTGAGTGTTAGGATTAGTGTTAGGGTTATGGTTAGGTTTAGGGTTAGGATTAGTGTTATTGTTAGGGTTAGGGTTAGAGTTATCGTGATGGTTAAGTTGAGGGTGAGGGTGAGGATTAGGGTTAGCTTTAGGGTGAGGTTTAGGGTTATAGATAGGATTAGGTTTAGGGTGAGGGTGAAGTTTAGCGTTAGATTTAGGGTTAGTTGGAGGGTTAAGTTGAGGGTTAGTGTTAGTGTTAGGGTTAGGGTTAAGGGTAGGTTGAAGGTTAGGTTGAGGTTTAGGGTTATGGTTAGGGTTAGGGTTAGGATTAGGATTAGGTTGAGTGTGAGTGTGAGGGTTAGGGTTAATCTTAGGCTTAGGCTTAAGGTTAGGCTGAGGGTCAGGGTGGGGTTGAGGATTAGGCTTATGGTGATGGTTAGGGTTAGGGTTAGTGTGAGGGTTAGGATGAGGGTTAGGGTTAGGATTAGGTTTCAGGTGAAGGCTAGGGTGAGTGTGAGGGATAGGGTAAGGTTTAGGCTTAGGCTGAGCGTGAGGGTTAGGGTTAGGGTTAGTGTTAGGGTGATGGTTAGGTTTACTCTTAGGGTGAGGGTTAGGATGGGACTTAGGGTTAGGGTGAGGGTTAGGGTGAGGATGATGGTAATGGTAAAGGTGAGGTTTAGGCTGAGGGTGAGGTTTAAGATAAGGGTGAAGTTTAGTTTTAGGTTTAGGGTTAGGATAAGGGTTAGGGTGAGCTTTAGATTGAGGATTAGGTTTAAGGTTAGTGTGAGCTTTAGGGTGAGGATGAGGGTTAGGTTTAGGGTGAGAGTGAGGGTTAGAATTAGGGTTAGGGTGAGTGCTAGGGTGAGGGTGAGGGTTAGGTTTAGGGTTAGGGTTAGGGTGAGGTTTAGAATTAGGGTGAGGTTTAAGGTTAGAGTGAGGGTTAGTGTTAGGGTTAGGGTTAATGTAAGGGTGAGGATAAGTGTTAAGGTGAGGTTTAGGGTTCAGATGATGGTTATGTTTATGGTGAAGGTTAGGCTTAGGTTTAGGTTTATTGTTAGGGTTAGGGTTAGTGTTACGGTTACGGTGAGAGTGTGAGTGAGGGTTAGGGTTAGGCTTAGGGTGAGGTTTAGTGTTAGGGTTAGAGTTAGTGTTAGCATGAGGGTGAGGTTTAGGTGTAGAGCTAGGGTTAAGGTGAGGGTTAGGGTTAGGGTTATGGTTAGTGTGCGGGTTAGGGTCGGGGTGACGTTAACGGTAAAGTTGAGGGTTAGGCTGAGGGTGAGGGTTACGGTAAGAGTGAGGGTTAGGGTTAGGGTGAGAGTTAGTGTTAGGGTTAGGGTGAGGGTTAGTGTTAGGGTTAGGGTGAGGGTGAGGGTTAGATTGAGGATTAGTATTAGGGTTAGTGTGAGGTTTAGGGTGAGGATGAGGGTTAGGGTTACGGTGAGCCTTAGTGTTATTGTTAGGTTTAGTGTTAATGTGAGGGTAAGTGTTAGGGTGAGGGTTAGGGTAAGGGCGAGTGTAATGGTTAGTGTGAGGGTTAGGGTTAGATTTAGGGATAGGGTGAGTGTGATATTTACGGTTAGAGTTAGAGTTAGTGTTAGGGTTAGGGTTAGGGTGAGGGTTAGGTATAGGGTTAGGGTTAGGCTTAGGCTTAGGCCGAGCATGAGCGTGAGGTTTAGAGTTAGGGTTAGGGTGAGGGTTAGGGTTAGGTTGAGGGTTAGGATGAGGTTTAGGGTTAGGATTAGGGTTGGGTGAGGCTAGGGTGAGGGTTAGGGTGAGTGTTAGTGTTAGGAAATGGGTTAGGTTTAGGATTAGGGTTAGGGTGAGGGTGATTGTTAGGGTTAGGGTTAGGGTTAGGGTTAGCCTGAGAGTTAGGGTGAGGGTTAGGGTGTGGGTTAGGATTAGGGTTTGGGTTAAGGTGAGGGTGAGGCTGAGCATTAGGCTTACTTTTAGGGTTAGGGTTAGGCTTAGGTTGAGGTTTTAGGTTAAATATAGTGTTAGGGCGACGGTTTGGGTAAGGGTTAGGCATAGGGTTAGTATTACGGTTAAGGTGAGGGTGAGGGTTAGGTTGAGGTTTAGGGTTAGGGTTAAGTTTAGGGTTAGTTTGAGGGTTAGTGTTAATGTAGGGTTAGTGTTAGGGTGAGGGTAAGTGTTAGGGTGAGGGTTAGAGTTAATGTGAGGGTTGGGTGAGGGTGAGGTTTAGTGATAGAGTTAGGTTTAGGGTGAGGGTTAGGTTGAGGTTTAGGGTTAGGGTGTTAGGGTTAGGGTTAGGGTGAGAATTAGGGGGATTGTTAGGGTTAGGGTTAGGGTTAGCGTTAGCGTTAGGGTGTGGTTGAGGTTTAGTGTTAGAATTAGGGTTAGGATGAGGCTGAGGGTGAGGGTTAGTTTTAGGGTTAGGGTTAGGGCGAGGGTTAGGGTGAGGGTTAGGGTGAGGGTTAGTGTTAAGGCTAGGATTAGTATTAGGATTAGGGTTAGGGTTAGGGTGAGTGTGAGGGTTAGGGTTAGGCTTAGGGTTAACCTTAAGTTTAGGCTGAGAGTGAGGGTGAGGGTGAGGGTTAGGTTTAGCCTGAGAGTTAAGGTTAGGGTTACGGTGAGTTTTAGTTTTAGGGTTAGGGTTAGAGATAGCTTTAGGGTGAGCATGAGATTTAGGGGTAGATTTAGGGTTGGGGTTAGGGTTATTTTAGGGTTAGGTTTAGGGTTAGTTTTAGAGTTAGAGTTGCAGTTAGGGTTAGGGTGAGCGTGAGGTTTACAATTAGAGTTAGGGTTAGTGTTAGGGTTAGGGTTAGTGTGAGGGTTAGGGTTAGGATTAGGCTAAGGCTTATGCTTAGGCTAAGGCCGAGCATGAGGGTGAGGGCTAGGGTGAGTGTTATGGTGAGGGTTAGGTTTAGGCATACGGTTAGGGTTAGGATTCGGATTAGGGTGAGGGTGAGTGTGAGGTTAGGGTTAGGGTTAGGCTTAGGGATAGGGTTAGGTTTAGAATTAGGGTTAGGGTTAGGGTTATGGTGAGGGTTATGGTTAGGGTTAGGGCTAGGCTTATTGTAAGGATTATGGTTAGGGTTAAGTTTGCGGTGAGGGTGAGGCTGAGGGTTCGGGTTAGGATTAGTATTATTTTTGGGGATAGGCTTAGAGTTACAGTGAGGTTGAGTGTGAGGGTGTGGGTTAGGGTTAGGCTGACGTTTAGGTTGAGGTTTAGGGCTAAGGTTAGGGGTAGTTTGAGGGTGAGGTTTAGGGTTAGAGTTAGGGTTAGGGGGATTGTTAGGGTGAGGTTTTGGGTTAGGGTTAAGTTTAGGATTAGGGTAAGGCTGAGGGTGAGTGTGAGGATTAGCGTGAGCGTTAGTGTGAGGGTAAGTGATAGGGTGAGGGTTAGGGTTAGGGTGATGGTGAGGGTGACGTTTAGGGTTAGAGTTACAGTTAGGGTGAGTGTTAGGGTGAGGTTTAGGGTTATGGTTAGTGTTACGGTTAGGGTTAGGGTGAGAGTTAGGGGGAGGGTTAGGGTTAGGGTTAGGGTTAGTATTAGGGTTAAGCTGAGGGTGAGGTTTAGGGTTAGAATTAGGGTTAGGGTTAGGCTGAGTTTGAGGGTGAAGGTTAGGGTTAGGGTTAGGGTTAGGATTAAGGTTAGGGACAGGGTGAGTGTGAGGGTTAGGATTAGGGTTAGGGTTAGCCTTAGGTTTTGGCTGAGGGTGAGGGTGAGGGTGAGGGTTAGGCTTAGGCTTAGGCTTAGGGTTAGGCTGAGCGTGAGGTTGAGGGTGAGGGTTAGGGTTAGGATTAGGGTGAGATTTAGTGTTAGGGTTAATGTGGGGGTTATGGTAAGTGTAAAGTTGAGAGTTAGGCTTAGGGTGAGGGTTAAGTGTCAGGGTTAATGTTAGGGTGAGGTTTAGGGTTAGGGTGTGGGTGAGGTTGAGGGTTAGATTGAGGATTAGTGTTAGGGTTACTGTGAGGTTTAGGGTGAGGATGAGGGTTAAGGTTTAGGGTGAGGGCTAGGGAGAGGGTGAGGTTTAGGGTTAGTGGTAGGGTGAGGTTTAGGGTTTGGGTGATGACTAGGGTTAGTGTGAGGGTTAGTGTTAGGGTTAGGGTTAGTGTTAAGGTGAGGGTAAGTGTTAGGGTGAGTGTTAGGTTTAGGGTGAGGGTTATGGTTAGGGCGAGGGTTAGGGTTAGAGTTAGGGTTATTGTTAGCGTTAGGGTTAGGGTTATGGTTACTGTGAGGGTGATGGTGAGGTTTAGGGTTATGGTTCGGATGAGGCTTAGAGATAGGGTTTGGGTTAGGGTTAGGGTCAGGTGAGGTTTAGGGTTAGAGTTAGGGTTAGGGTCAGGCTGAGGGTGAGGGTTACGTTAGAATTAATGTTTGGTTTAGGCTTAAGGTGAGGGTTAGGTTGAGGGTGAGGGTTAGGGTTAGGATTAGGATTAGGATTAGGATTAAGGTTAGGTTTAGGGTGAATGTGAATGTTAGGGTTAGGGTACGGGTTAGGCTTAGGGTTAGGCTGAGGGTGAGCGTGAGGGTGAGTGTTAGGGTTAGGGTGAGGTTTAGGGTTAGGTTTAGGGTGAGTGTGATGGTTAGGGTTAGGGTTAGGGTTAGGATTAGGGTTAGGCTTAAGTTTAGGCTGAGGGTGAGGGTGAGGGTTAGGGTTAGGGCAAGGGTTAGGATTAGGGTTATGGGGAGGGATAAGATGAGGGTTAGGGTTAGGATTAGGGTTAGGGTGAGGGCTATGATGAGGGTTAGGGTTAAGGTGAGGTTTACAGTTTGGGTTAGGGATAGGGTTATGGTGAGGGTGAGGTTTAGGGTTAGAGTTAGGGTTAAGTTGAGGCTTAGGGTCAGGTTAGATTTAGGGTAAGGATTAGGATTAGGGTAAGGGATAGGGTGAGTGTGAGGTTTAGGGTAACATTTAGGGTTAGGCTTAGGGTTACGTTGAGGGTGAGGGTGAGGCTTAGGGTTAGGGTGAGGATTAGGGTTAGGGTTAGGGTGAGAGTTAGGGTTCAGTTTAAGTTTAGGGTTAGGGTGAGTGTTAGGGTTAGGGTTATGTTGAGCGTGAGGGTGAGGGTTAGGGATCGGGTTAGGTTTAGGGTGAGGTTAGGGTTAGGATTAGTGTGAGGGTTAGTGTTAGGGTGAGGATTAGTGTTAGGGTCAGGGTAAGTGTTAGGGTGAGGGTTTGGGTTAGGGTGAGGCTGAGGGTGAGGGCGAGGCTGAGGGTTAGGGTGAGGGTGAGGGTGAGGGTTATGGTTATGGTGAGGGTTAGCATTAGTGTTAGGGTTATTGTTAGGGTTAGGTTTAGAGTTACGGTTATGGTGAGGGTGAGGGTGATGTTTAGGGTTAGGTTTAGGGTGAGGTTTAGGGATTGGGTTACTGTTAGAGTTAGGTTTAGGGTGAGGGTTAGGTTTAGATTTAGAGTTAGGGTTAGAGTGAGAGGTTGAGGTTTAGGGTTAGGGTTAGTGTTAGTGTTAGGTTTAGGGTGTGAGTTAGGGGGAGAGTTAGGGTAAGGGTTAGGGTTATTGTTAGATTTAGGGTGAGGGTGAGTGTGTGTGTTAGGGTTAGGTTTAGTGTTAGGGTTAAGGTTAGGGTGAGGGTTTGATTGAGCATTAGGTTTAAGGTTAGGGTTAGTGTGAGGTTTAGGGTGAGGATTAGGGCTAGGGGTAGGGAGATGGGGAGGTTTAGATTTAGGGTTAGTGTGAGGGCTAGGGAGAGGGTGAGGTTTAGAGTTAGGGTTAGGGTTAGGGTGAGGTTTAGGATTAGAGTGAGGGTTAGGGTTAGTGTTAGGGTTAGGGTTAGTGTTAGGGTTAGTGTTAGGGTGAGGGTAAGTGTTAGGTTGAGGGTGATGTTTAGGGTGAGGGTTATGGTTAGGGTGAGGGTTAGGGTTAGGTTTAGGGTTATTTTTAGTTTTACGGTTATGGTTACAGTGAGGGTGAGTGTGAGCGTTAAGGAAAGGGTGAGGCTGAGGTTTAGTGATAGGGTAAGTGTTAGAGTTAGGTTTAGGGTGAGGGTGAGGTTTAGGTGTAGAGTTAGGGTTAGGGAGAGGGTTGGGGTTAGGGTGAGGTTTAGGGTGCGGGTGACGGTAAGGGTAAAGGTGAGGGTTAGGCTGAGGGTGAGGGTTACGGTAAGTGTGAGGGTTACAGTTATGGTGAGGGTTAGGTTTAGGGTTAGGGTGAGGGTGAGGTTTAGATTGAGGATTAGTGTTAGGGTTAGTGTGAGGTTAGGGTGAGGATGGGTGAGGTAAATGTTAGGGTGAGGGTTATGGTTACGGTGATGGTTAGGGTTAGGGTTTGCGTTATTGTTAGGGTTAGGGTTATGTTTACGGTTAGGGTGAGGGTGAGGGTGAGGGTTAGGGTTAGGGTTAGGATGAGGTTTAGGTTTAGGGTTAGGGTTAGACTGAGGGTTAGGGTGAGGGTGAGATTTAGGGTTAGAGTTAGGGTTAAGGTTAGGGTTAGGGATATGGATAGGGTTAGGGTTAGGTTTAGGCTTAGGCTTAGGCTTAGGCTGAGCATGAGGGGGAGGGTTAGGGTTCGGGTTAGGGTTCGGGTTAGGGTTAGGTTTAGTGTGAGTGTTAGGATGAGGTTTAGGGTTAGGATTAGGTTTAGGGTGAGATCTTGGGTGAGGGTTAGGGTGAGGGTTAGGGTTAGGGATAGGGTTAGGTTTAGGATTTGGGGTAGGATAAGGGTGAGGGTGAGGGTTAGGCTAAGGGTTATGGTTAGGCTTAGGGTTAGGGTGAGGGTTAGGGTTAGAGTTTGGATTAGGGTGAGGCTGAGGATTAGGTTTAGTTTTAGTGTTTGGTTTAGGGGTAGTGTTAGTGTTAGTGTTAGTGTTAGGGTTAGGGTTACAGGGAGGGTTAGAGTTAGGGTTAGGGTTAGGGTTACGGTTAGGCTGAGTGTGAGAGTGGGGGTCAGTAATAGGCGTAGGGTTAAGGTTAGGGTTAGGGTTATTTTTAGTGTTATGGTTAGGGTTAAGTTTTCAGTGAACGTGAGGCTGAGGGTGAGGGTTATGTTTAGGGATAGGTTTAAGGTTAGAGTTATTGTTAGGGACAGGGTTAGTGTTACGGTGTGGTTGAGGGTGAGGTTGAGGGTTAGGGTTAGGGTGTTTTAGGGTTAGGGTGAGGGTGAGGTTTAGGGTTAGAGTTAGGGTTTGGGGTAGGGTAAGGGTGAGATTTAGGGTTACGGTTAGTGTTTGGGTTAGGGTGAGGGTGAGGGTTAAGGTGAGATTAAGGGACAGGTTTAGGTTTAGGTTTAGGGTTGGGTGAGCGTGAGTTTGAGGCTGATGGTGAGGGTGGGGGTGAGGATTAGGGTTAGGGTGATGGTTAGGGTTAGGCTTAGTGTTATTTTTAGGGTTAGGGTTAGAGTTACGGTGAGAGTGAGGGTGCGAGTCAGGGTTAATGTTAGGGTTAGGGTGGGGTTTAGGGTTAAGGCTAGGGTTAGAGTTAGGTTGAGGGTGAGGTTCAGGGCTAGATATAGGATTAGGGGAAGGTTAGGGTGAGGGTTAGGGTTAGGGTTTGTGTTAGGGTTAGGGTGAGGGTGAGGGTTAGGATTACGGTTAGGGTTAGGGTGAGGTTTAGGGTTAGGTTTAGGGTTAGGTTTAGAGTTATGGTGAGGGTGAGGGTGCGGGTGAGTATGAGGGTTAGGGTTAGGTTTCTGGTAAGGCTTGTGGATAGGCTTAGGGTTTGGCTGAGGGTGAGGGTGAGTATGACAGTTAGGGTTAGGGTTAGGGTTTCAGATAGGGTTATAGGGAGTGTTAGGATGAGGGTTAGGGTTAGGATTAGGGTTAGGGTGAGGGCTAGGGTGAGGGTGAGGTTAAGGGTTAGGGTTAGGGTGAGGTTTAGGTTTAGGGTTAGGGTTAGGTTTAGGGTGAGGGTGATTTTTAGGGTTAGAGTTAGGGTTAAGGTGAGGCTGAGGTTGAGGGTTAGGGTTAGGGTTAGGATTCGGATTAGGGTAAGGTTAGGGTGAGTGTGAGGGTTAGGGTTAGGTTTAGGCTTAGGTTTTCACTGATGGTGAGGGTGAGGGTGAGGGTTAGGGTTAGGGTGAGGGTTAGGGTTAGGGTTAGGGTGAGAGTTAGGGTTCAGGTTAAGTTTAGGGTTAGGTTGAGGTTTAGGGTTAGTGTTAAGTTGAGCGTGACAATTAGGGTTAGGTTGAGGGTTAGGTTTAGGGTTAGGGTTAGGGTGAGGTTTAGGGTTAGGGTTTGGGTGAGGCTTAGGATGAGGATTAGGGTTAGGATTAGAGTTAGGGTGAGGGCTCGGGTGAGGATGAGGGTTAGGTTTAGTGTTAGTGTGAGGTTTAGGTTTAGGGTTAGGGTTAGGTTGAGGGTTAGGATGAGGGTTAGGGGTAGGTTAAGTGTGAGGGTTAGGGTAAGGGTGAGGGTTAGAGTTAGGATCAGGGTTAGTGTGAGGTTGAGGATTATGATTAGGGTTAGGGTTAGTGTTATTGTTAGGGTTAGTGTTAGGTTTAAGGTTAAGGTGAAGGTGAGGGTTAGGGTTAGGATTAGGGTGAGGTTTTCAGTGTTACGCTTGGGCTTAGAGTTAGGGTTAGGGTGAGGTTATTGTTTGGGTTAGTGTGAGAGTTAGTGTTATGGTTACGGTATGGGTTACAATGAGGGTTATGGTTACAGTTAGGGTTAGGATTAGGGTTAGGGTTATTGTTATGGTTAGGTTTACTGTTACGGTTAGGGTGAGGGTGAGTGTGAGGGTTAGGCTTAGGGTTAGGGTTAGGCTTAGGGTTAGGGTGAGGGTTAGGGTTAGGATTAGGGTTAGGGTTAGGGTGAGGTTTAGGGTTTGGGTTACTTTAGAGTTAGGTTTAGGGTGAAGGTGTGGTTTTGGGTTAGATTTAGGGTTAAGGTGAGGGTTAGGGTGGGGGTTAGGGTGAGGGTTAGGATTAGGGTTAGGGTTAAGGTGGGGGTGACCATAAGGGTAAAGGTGAGGGTTAGGCCTAGGGTGAGGGTTAAGGTAAGGGTGAGGGTTAGGGTTAGGTGAGGGTTAGGGTTAGGGATAGGCTGAGGCTGAGTGTTAGATTGAGGATTAGTGTTAGGGTTAGTGTGAGATTTAAGGTGAGGGTGAGGGTTAGGTTTAGGGTTAGGGCTAGGGTGAAAATGAGGATTAGGATTAGTGATATGGTGAGGTTAGGGTTAGGGTGAGGGTTATGGTTAGGGTTAGGGTGAGTGTTTGTGTTAGGGTTAGGTTTAGGGTTAGGCTTAGGGTTAGGCTGAGGGTGAGGTTGACGGTGAGGGTTAGGGTTAGGGTGAGTGTTAGGGTTAGGGTTAGATGGGGGGTTACGATGAGGGTTAGGGTTAGGATTAGGTTTAGGTTAAGGGCTAGGGTGAGGGTGAGGTTTAGAGTGAGGTTTCGGTTGACATTTAGGTTTAGGGTTAGGGTAAGGGTTACGGTGAGGGAGAGATTTAGATTTAGATTTAGGGTTAGGGTGAGATTGAGGGTGAGGGTTAGGGTTAGGCTTAGTGTTAGGGTTACGGTTGAGGTTAGGGTGAGGGTTAAGGTGAGATTGAGGGTTAGTGTTAGGGTTAGGATTAATGTTAGGGTTAGGTTTAGGGTTAGTGTTAGTTTTAGGGTTAGAGTTAGGTATAGGCTTAGGGTTAGACGGAGGGTGAGGGTGAGTGTGAGGGTTAGTGTTAAGGTTAGGGTGGGTTTTAGGGTTAGGGTTAGGGTTAGGGTTAGGTGGAGGGTGAAGTCTACGGTTAGATACAGGGTTATGGGGAGGGGTAGGTTGAGAGTTAGGGTTAGGGTTTGTGTTAGGGTTAGGGTGAGGGTGAGGGTTAGGGTTAGGGTTAGGGTTAGGGTGAGGTTTAGGGTTAGGGTTAGGGTTTGGTTTAGAGTTATGGTGAGGGTGAGGGTGCAGGTGAGTTTGAGGGTTAAGGTTAGGTTTCAGGTAAGGCTTGTGATTAGGCTTAGGGTTAGGCTGAGGGTGAGGGTGAGTGTGAGGATTAGGGATAGGGTGAGGGTTTCCGATAGGGTTATAGGGAGGGTTAGGATGAGGGTTAGGGTTAGGAGTAGGGTTAGGGTGAGGGCTAGGGTGAGGGTGAGGTTTAGGGTTATGGTTAGGGTGAGGTTAGGTTTAGGGTTAGGGTTAGGGTTAGGGTGAGTGTGGGGTTTAGGGTTAGAGTTAGGGATAAGGTGAGGCGGAGTTTGAGGGTTAGGGTTAGGGTTAGGATTAGGATTAAGGTAAGGGTAAGGTGAGTGTGAGGGTTAGGGTTAGGGTGAGGGTTAGGGTTAGGGTTAAGGTGAAAGTTAGGGTTCAGGTAATGTTTAGGGTTAGGGTGAGGGTTAGAGTTAGTGTTAAGTAGAGCGTGAGGATTAGGGTTAGGTTGAGTGTTAGGTTTAGGGTTAGGTTTAGGGTGAGGTTTAGGGTTTGGGTTAGGGTGAGTTTTAGGATGAGAAGTAGGGTTAGGATGAGGTATAGGTTGAGGTTGAGGGTTAGGTTTAGTGTTAGGGTGACTTTTAGTGTTAGGTTTAGGCCTTAGGGTGAGGGTTAGAATGAGGTTTAGGGTTAGAATAAGTGTGAGCGTTAGGGTTAGCTTGAGGTTTAGGTTTAGGATTAGCGTTAGTGTGGGTTTGAGGATTATGATTAGGGTTAGGTTTAGGTTTATTGTTAGGGATAGGGTTAGGGTTATGATTATGGTGAGGTCGAGGTTTAGGGTTAGGGTTAGGGTGAGGTTTTTAGTATTATGGTTAGGGTTAAAGTTAGATTTAGCGTGAGGTTCGGGTTACTGTGAGGGTTATTGTTAGGGTTAAGTTTTGGGTTATGGTGAGGGTTATGGTTATGGTTATGGTTAGGGTTAGGGTTAGGATTAGGGTTGGGGTTAGGGGGAGATTTAGTAGTTTAGGGTGAGGGTGGGATTTAGGGTTAGAGTTAGGGTTAGGGGGAGGGTTACGGTGGGGGTTAGTGTTAGGGTTCAGATTAGGCTGAGGGTTAAGGTGGGGGTCATGATAAGGTTAAATGTGAGGGTTAGGCCTAGGGTGAAGGTTAGGGTTAGGGTGAGGGCTAGGGTGAGGGTGAGGATTAGGGTTAGTGTTAGGATTAGGCTGAGGGTGAGGTTGAGGTTAAGGGTTAGGGTTAGGGTGAGTGTTAGGGTTAGGGTTAGTGGGAGGGTTAGGATGAGGGTTAGGGTTAGGATTAGGGTTAGTGTAAGGGCTAGGATAAGGGTAGGTTTAGAGTTAGGGTTAGGGTCAGGTTTAGGGTTAGGGTTAGGCTAAGGGTTATGGTGAGGGTGAGGTTTAGGGTTAGAGTTAGGGTTAGGATGAGGCTGAGGGTGAGGGTTAGGGTTAGGCTTAGTGTTAGGGTTAGGGTTAGGGTGAGGGTTAAGGTGAGATTGAGGGTTAAGGTTAGGGTTAGTTTTAGGCTTAGGATTAGGCTGAGTGTGAGGGTGAAGCTGAGTGTTAGGGTTAGGTTGAGGGTTAGGGTTAGGGTTATCGGGAGGGTTAGAATGAGGGTTAGGGTTAGGATTAGGGCTAGGATGAGGGCTAGGGTGAGGGTGAGGTTTAGGGTTAGGTTTAGGTTGAGGTTTTGTGTTAGGGATAGAGTGAGTGTTAGGATGAGGGTTAGGTTTAGGATTAGGGTTAGCATTAGGGCTAGTGTGAGGTTGATGGTTAGGGTAAGCGTTAGGCTTAGGCTTAGTTTTAGGCTGAGCATGTGGTTGAGGGCGAGGATTAGCTTTAGGGTTCGGTTGAGGTTTAGTGTTAGGGTTAGGGATAGAGTTCGGGTTAGGGTGAGGGTGAGGTTTAGGGGTAGAGTTAGGGTTAGGATGAGGGTTAGGTTTAGGGTGAGGGTTAGGGTGGGGGTGATGGTAAGGGTAAATGTGAAATTTAGGCTGAGGGTGAGGGTTACGGTAAGGGTGAGGGTTAGGGTTAGGTTGAGGGTTAGGGTTAGGGTTAGGGTGAGGGTGAGGCTTAGATTGAGGATTAGTGTTAGGGTTAGTGTCGGGTTTAAGGTGAGAATGAGGCTTAGGGTTAGGGTGAGGGTAGGGTGAGTGTGAGGGTTAGGGTTAGTGTTAGGGTGAGGGTTAGTGTTAGGGTGATGGTTAGGGTTAGTGTTAGTGTGAGGTTTAGGGATGGGGTTAGGGTTAGGATTAATGTTAGGGTTAGGCTTAAGGTGAGGCTTAGGGTGAGGGTGAGCGTCAGGGTTAGGGTTTGATTGGGATTTGGGTTAGGTTGAGTGTGAGGGTTAGGGTTACGGATAGGGTTAGGCTTAGGTTTAGCCTGAGGGTGAGGGTGAGTGTGAGGCTTAGAGTTAGGGTGAGGGATAGGGTTAGGGTGAGAGTTAGGGTTTGGGTTAAGTTTAGGGTTAGGGTGAGGGTTAGGTTAGGGGTTACAGTGAGGGTGAGGGTTAGGATTAGGTTGAGGGTTAGGGTTAGGTTTAGGGTTTGGGTGAGGGTGAGGATTAGGGTTATGGTTATTTTTAGGATGAGGTTTAGGATGAGTGTCAGGGTTAGGATTAGGGTTAGGGTGAGGGCTAGCATTAGGGTGAGGTTTAGGGTTAAGGTTAGGGTGAGGTTTAGCGTTATAGGTTAGGTTAGGGTGAGGCTGAGTGTGAGGGTTGGGTTAGGGTTAGGTTTCGGTTGATGGTGAGTGTTAGGATTAGGGTTAGGGTTAGGGTTAGGGTTAGGTTTAAGGTAAGGATTAGTGTTAATGTTAGGGTTTGTGTTAGAGTTAAGGTGAGGTTGAGGGTGAGGGTGAGGGGGAGGGGTATGTTTATTGTTAGGGTGAGTTTTAGGTTTAGGGTTAGTGTTAGGGTGAGGGTTAGGATGACGGTTAGGGTTACGGTAAGGGTGAGGGTTAGGATTAGGCTGAGGGTTAGGGTCAGGATTAGGGTTAATGTGAGGTTGAGGGTTAGGATTAGGGTTAGGGTTAGGGTTATTGTTAGGGTTAGGGTTACCGTTACAGTGAGGTTGAGGGTTAGGGTTAGAGTTAGGGTGAGCTTTTTCGTGTTAGGGTTAGGGTTAGAGATAGGATTAGGGTGAGGGTGAGGTTTAGGGGTAGAGTTAGGGTTAGGGTGAAGGTTAGTGTGAGGGTTAGGGTTAGGGTGAGGGTGAGGGTGATGGTTAGATTGATGATTAGTGTTAGGGTTAGTGTGAGTTTGAGGGTGAGGATGAGGTTTAGGCTTACGGTGAGGGCTAGGGTGAGGTTGAGGATTAGGTTTAGTGTTAGGGTTAGGGTGAGGGTTATGGTTAGGTTTTGGGCTAGGTTTAGGTTTAGGTTTAGTGTTACGGTTAGGGTTTGGTTTAGGGTAAGGTTAGGGTAAGGGTTTTTGTTAGGGTTATTATTAGGGTTAGGGTTAGGATGAGGTTTAGGTTTACATTTCGGTTTAGAGTTAGGATTAGTTTTAGACTGAGGTTTAGAGTTAGAGTTAGGGTGAGTGTTAGGGTTAGAGTTAGGGTTAGCGTTAGTGTTAGGGTTAGGCTTAGGATTTGGCTTAGACTTAGGCCCAGCATGTGGGTGAGGGTTAGGGTAAGGGTTAGGGTGAGGGTTAGATTGAGGATTCAGTTTAGGGTTAGTGTGAGGTTTAGGGTGAGGATAAGGGTTAGGGTTAGCGTGAGGGTGAGGGATAGAATTAGGGTTAGGGTGGTTGCTAGGGTGAGGGTGAGGTTTAGGTTTAGTTTAGGGTGAGTGTTAGGGTGAGGTTTAGTGTTAGGGATAGGGTTAGGTTTAGGATTAGGTTTAGAGTGAGGGTGAGTGTGAGGGTTAGGGTGAGGGTTAGGATTAGGCTTAGGGTTAGAGTGCGAACTAGGGGTAGGGTTTGGGTTAGGGTTACAGAGAGGGTTAGGGTTAGGGATAGGGTTAGGCTTTGGGTTAAGCTGAGGGTGAGGGTGGGGTTTGGTTTAGGTTATTGTTAGTGTTATGGTGAGGGTTAAGTTTGCAGTGAGGGTGAGGCTGAGGGTGAGGGTTATGGTTAGGGTTAGGGTTTGGGTTAATGTTATTATTAGGGTTAGGGTTAGAGTTAAGGGGAGGTTGAGGGTGAGGGTGAGGGTTAGGGTTAGGGTGAGGTTTAGGGTGAGATTTAGGTTTAGGGTTAGGTTTAGTGTTAGGGTGAGGGTGAGGTTTACGGTTTAATATAGGGTTAGGGGGAGGGTTAGGAGGAGGGTTAGTTTTAGGGTTAATGTTAGGCTTAGGGTGAGGGTGAGGGTTAGGTTGAGGTTAAGGGTTAGGGTTAGTGTGAGGTTTAGTATTAGGGTTAGGGTTAGTGTTAGGGTTAGGGTAAGTGTTAGGGTGAGCGTTTGGGTTAGGGTGAGGGTTATGTTTAGGGTGAGGGTTAGGGGTAGTGTTAGGGTTATTGTTAGGGTTAGGGTTAGGGTTACGGTTACAGTGAGGGTGACAGTGAGGGTTAGGGTTAGTGTTAGGATGAAGTTTAGTGTTATGTTAGGGTTAGAATTAGGGTTAGGGTGAGACTGAGGTTTATGTTTATAGTTAGGCTTAGTGTTAGTTTTAGGTTTAGGGTGAGGGTTAGGGTTAGGCTTAGGCTTAGGCTTAGGCCGAGCATGATGGTGAGGGTTAGGGTTAGGGTTAGAATGAGGGTTAGGGTTAGGGTTAGGTTGAGGGTTAGGATTCGGTTTAGGGTTAGGATTAGGGTTAGGATGAGGGCTAGGGTGAGGGTTAGGGTAAGGAATAGGGTTACGTTTAGGATTAGGGTTAGGTTGAGGTTGAGGGTGAGTGTGAGGATTAGGGTTAGGGTTAGTGTTATTGTTAGGGTTAGGGTCAGAGCTACGGAGTGGTTGAGGGTGCGGGTGAGGGTTAGTTTTAGGGTTAGGGTGGGGTTTAGTGTTAGGGTTAGGGTTAGTGTTAGTGTGAAGGTGAGGTTTAGGGTTAGATATAGGGTTATGGGGACGGTTAGGGTGAGGCTTAGTGTTAGTGTTAGGGTGAGGGTGAGGGTTTGGTTAAGGTTTAGGGTTAGGGTTAGGGTTAGGGTTATTGTGAGTGTTAGTGTTAAGGTTAGGGTTAATGTTTGGG
The DNA here is from genome assembly GCF_024711535.1 of Dipodomys merriami. Lineage (NCBI taxonomy): Eukaryota > Metazoa > Chordata > Mammalia > Rodentia > Heteromyidae > Dipodomys > Dipodomys merriami. The sequence continues at coordinate 375,858 of NW_027205393.1, read as the reverse complement.
TGAGGTTAAGTTTTAGGGTGAGGGTTTGCGTTAGGGTGAGGTTAGGGTTTTGGTGAGTTTTAGTATTAGTGTTAGGGTTAGGGTTAGGATGAGGGTGAGGCTTAGGGTTAAAGTTAGGGTTAGAGTGAGGCTGAGGTTGAGGATGAGTGTTAGGGTTAGGGTTATTGTTAGGGTTAGGGTTAATTTGATGGTTAGGTTGAGGGTTAGGTTTAATGTTAGGGTTAGGATTAGGATTAGGCTTAGGGTTAGAATGAGTGTGAGGTTTAGGGTTAGGGTAAGAGTTATGCTTAGGGTTAGGCTGAGGGTGAGGCTTAGGTTTAGTGTTAGGGTGAGTTTTAGGGTTAGGGTTAGGGTGAGAGTTAGGTTTCCGGTTAAGTTTAGGTTTAGGGTGAGGGTTAGGGTACGGGTTAATTTGAGGGTGAGCGTTAGGTTTAGGTTGAGCTTTAAGATTAGATTAGGGTTAGGGTTAGGATTACGGTGAGGGTGCGGTTTAGGTTTAGGGTGAGGTTAAGGGTTAGGGTTAGGGTTAGGGTGAGGGTGAGGTTTAGGATTAGAGTTAGGTTTAGGGTGAGGCTGAGGGTGAGGGTTAGTGTTAGGGTTAGTGTTGGAGTTAGGGGAGGGTGAGGGTTAGGGTTAGGATTAGTATTAGGGTTAGGTTTAGGATTAGGATGAGGGCTGGGGTGAGGTTGAGGGGTAGGGTTAGTGTTAGGGTGAGGTTTATGGGTAGCGTTAGGGTTAGGGTGAGGGTTTGGATGAGAGTTAGGATTACAGTGAGGGTGAGGGTTAGGGTTAGTTTGAGGGTTAAGGTTAGGATTAGGGTTAGGGTGAGGGTGAGTGTTAGGATTAGGGTTAGGCTTGGGTTTAGGGTTAGGATTAGTGTTATTGTTAGGGTTAGGTTTAGATTTATGGTAAGGGTGAGGGTGAGTGTGAAGGTGAACGTTAGGGTTAGGGTTAGGGTGAGGTTTATGGTTAGGGTTAGGATTAGGTTTAGGGTGAGGGTGAGGTTTAGGGTTAGATTTAGGGTGAGGGGGAGTGTTAGTTCGAAGTTAGGGTTAGGGTTAGTGTGAAGGTTAAGGTTAGGTTGATGGTTACGTTGAGGTTTTGGGTTAGGGTTATGGTTAGGGTTAGGATTAGGGTTAGGGTGAGGGTGAGTGTGAGGGTTAGGGTTAGGCTTAGGCTTAGGCTTAGGGTTAGGCTGAGGGTGAGGGTGGGGGTGAGGATTAGGGTTAGGGTGATGGTTAGGGTTAGGTTTACTGTGAGTGTTAGAATGAGGGTTAGGATTAGGATTATGGTTAGGGTGAGGGCTAGGGTGAGGGTGAGGATTTGGGTAAGGCTTAGGCTTAGGGTTAGGCTGAGCTTGAGGTTGAGGGTGAGGGTTTCGGTTAGGGTGAGGGTTAGTATGAGGTTTAGGGTTAGGGTGTGGGTTAGGGTGAGGGTTTGGATGAGGGTTAGGGTTACAGTGAGGTTGAGGATTAGGGTTAGGTATAGGGTTAGGGTTAGGATTAGGGTTAGGGTGAGGGTGAGTGTTAAGATTAGGGTTAGGCTTAGGTTTAGGGTTAGGTTTAGGGTTAGGATTAGTGTTATTGTTAGGGTTAGGGTTAGATTTATGTTGAGGGTGAGGGTGAAGTTTAGGGTTAGAGTTAGGGTGAGGTTTATGGTTAGTGTTAGGATTAGGGTTAGGGTGAGGGTGAGGTTTAGGGTTAGATTTAGGGTTAGGGTGTGGATTAGGGTTAGGATTAGGGTGAGAGTTTGGGTTCCGCTTAAGATTAGATTTAGGGTGAGGGTGAGGGCTAGGTCGAGGGTTAGGTTTAGGGATAGTGTGATGGTTAGAGTTAGGGTTAGGGTTAGGGTTAGGATGAGGATTAGAATTAGGATTTAGGTTAGGGTGAGGACTAGGGTGTGGTTGAAGTTTAGTGTTAAGGTTAGGGTGAGGGTTTGGATGAGCGTTAGGGTTACAGTGAGGGTGAGGATTGGGGTTAGGTTGAGGGTTAGCATTAGGATTAGGGTTAGGTTGAGGGTGAGTGTTAGGATTAGGGTTAGGCTTAGGGTTAGGTTTAGGTTTAGGGTTACGATTAGTGTTATTGTTCGGGTTAGGGTTATATTTATGGTAAGGTGAGGGTGAGGGTGAGGGTGAAGGTTAGGTTTAGAGTTAGGGTGAGGTTTATTGTTAGGATTAGGATTAGGGTTAGGGTGAGGGTGAGATTTAGGGTTAGATTTTGGGTTAGGGGGAGTGTTAGTTCGAGGGTTAGGGTTAAGTTTAGGGTTAAGGGTAGGTTGATGATTATGTTGAGGTTTTGTGATAGGATTAGGGTTAGGGTTAGGATTAGGGTTAGGGTGAGGGTGAGTGTGAGGGTTGGGGTTAGGGTTAGCCTTAGGTTTAGGCTGAGGGTGAGGACGGGGGTGAGGATTAGGGTTAGAGTGATGGTTAGGTTTCGGGTTAGGTTGAGGGTTAGAATGAGGGTTAGGGTTAGGATTAAGGTTAGGGTGAGGGCTTGGGTGAGGGTGAGGATTAGGGTAAGGCTTAGGCTTAGGGTTAGGCTGATCTTGAGTTTGAGGTGAGGGTTTCTGTTAGCATGATGGTTAGGTTTACGGTTAGGGTGAGGGTTTGTATGAGGTTTAGGTTTAGTGTGATTATGATAGTAAGGGTAACGGAGAGGTTTTGCCTGAGCGTGAGTGTTAATTTAAGGGTGAGGGTTAGAGTTCGATTTAGGGTTAGGGTAAGGGTTAGTGTTAAGGTTAGGGTGAGGGTTAGATTGAGGATTCAGTTTAGGGTTAGTGTGAGGTTTAGGGTGAGGATAAGGGTTAGGGTTAGGGTGAGGGTGAGGGATAGAATTAGGGTTAGGCTTAGGTTTAGGGTTAGGATTAGTGTTATTGTTAGGGTTAGTTTTAGATTTATGGTAAGGGTGAGGGTGAGGGTGAGGGTGAAGGTTAGGGTTAGGGTTAGGGTGAGGTTTATGGTTAGGGTTAGGATTAGGTTTAGGGTGAGGGTGAGGTTTAGGGTTAGATTTAGGGTTAGGGGGAGTGTTAGTTAGAAGTTAGGGTTAGTGTTGGTGTTAAGGTTAAGATTAGGTTGATTTTTATGTTGAGGTTTTGGGTTAGGGTTATGGTTAGGGTTCGGATTAGGGTTGGGGTGAGGGTGAGTTTGAGGGTTAGGGTTAGGCTTAGGCTTAGGCTTAGGGTTAGGCTGAGGGTGAGGGTGGGGGTGAGGATTAGGGTTAGGGTGATGGTTAGGGTTAGGTTTAGGGTGAGTGTTAGAATGAGGGTTAGGATTAGGATTAGGGTTAGGGTGAGGGCTAGGGTGAGGGTGAGTATTAGGGTAAGGCTTAGGCTTAGGGTTAGGCTGAGCTTGAGTTTGAGGGTGAGGGTTTCGGTTAGGGTGAGGGTTAGTATGAGGTTTAGGGTTAGGGTGTGGGTTAGGTGAGGGTTTGGATGAGGGTTAGGGTTACAGTGAGGTTGAGGATTAGGGTTAGGTATAGGGTTAGGGTTAGGATTAGGGTTAGGGTGAGGGTGAGTGTTAGGATTAGGGTTAGGCTTAGGATTAGGGTTAGGTTTAGGGTTAGGATTAGTGTTATTGTTAGGGTTAGGGTTAGATTTATGTTGAGGGTGAGGGTGAAGTTTAGGGTTAGAGTTAGGGTGAGGTTTATGGTTAGTGTTAGGATTAGGGTTAGGGTGAGGGTGAGATTTAGGGTTAGATTTAGGGTTAGGGTGAGGATTAGGGTTAGGATTTGGGTGAGAGTTTGGGTTCAGCTTAAGTTTAGATTTATGGTGAGGGTTAGGGTTAGGTTGAGGGTTAGGTTTAGGGACAGTGTGATGGTTAGAGTTAGGGTTAGGGTTAGGGTTAGGATTAGGATTAGAGTTAGGATTAAGGTTAGGGTGAGGACTAGGGTGTGGTTGAGGGTTTGTGTTAGGGTTAGGGTGAGGGTTTGGATGAGGGTTAGGGTTACAGTGAGGGTGAGGATTAGGGTTAGGTTGAGGGTTAGCGTTAGGATTAGTGTTAGGTTGAGGGTGAGTGTTAGGATTAGGGTTAGGCTTAGTTTAGGTTTAGGTTTAGGGTTAGAATTAGTGTTATTGTTAGGGTTAGGGTTAGATTTATGGTAAGGTGAGGGTGAGGGTGAGGGTGAAGGTTAGGGTAAGGATTAGGGTGAGGTTTATTGTTAGGATTAGGATTAGGTTTAGGGTGAGGGTGAGGTTTAGGGTTAGATTTTGGGTTAGGGGGAGTGTTAGTTCGATGGTTAGGGTTACGGTTACGGTTAAGGGTAGGTTGATGGTTATGTTGAGGTTTTGTGATAGGATTAGGGTTAGGGTTAGGATTAGGGTTAGGGTGAGGGTGAGTGTGAGGGTTAGGGTTTGGATTAGGCTTAGGCTTAGGGTTAGGCTGAGGGTGAGGGCGGGGGTGAGGATTATGGTTACAGTGATGGTTACGTTTCGGGTTAGGTTGAGGGTTAGAATGAGGGTTAGGGTTAGGATTAAGGTTAGGGTGAGGGCTTGGGTGAGGGTGAGGATTAGGGTAAGGCTTAGGCTTAGGGTTAGGCTGAGCTTGAGGTTGAGGGTGAGGGTGTTGGTTAGGGTGATGGTTAGGTTTACGGTTAGGGTGAGGGTTTGTATGAGGTTTAGGGTTAGGGTGATTATGATGGTAAGGGTAAAGGTGAGGTTTTGGCTGAGCGTGAGTGTTAATTTAAGGGTGAGGGTTAGGGTTAGGTTTAGGGTTAGTGTAAGGGTTAGTGTTAGGGTTAGGGTGAGGGTTAGATTGAGGATTCAGTTTAGGGTTAGTGTGAGGTTTAGGGTGAGGATGAGGGTTAGTGTTAGGGTGAGGGTGAGGGATAGAATTAGGGTTAGGCGTAGGTTTAGGGTTAGGATTAGTGTTATTGTTATGGTTAGTTTTAGATTTATGGTAAGGGTGAGGGTGAGGGTGAGGGTGAAGGTTAGGGTTAGGGTTAGGGTGAGGTTTATGGTTAGGGTTAGGATTAAGTTTATGGTGAGGGTGAGGTTTAGGGTTAGATTTAGGGTTAGCGGGAGTGGTAGTTCGAAGTTAGGGTTAGGGTTAGTGTTAAGGTTAAGGTTAGGTAGTTGGTTATGTTGAGGTTTTGGGTTAGGGTTATGGTTAGGGTTAGGATTAGGTTTAGGGTGAGTGTGAATGTGAGGGTTAGGGTTAGGCTTAGGCTTAGGGTTAGGCTGAGGGTGAGGGTGGGGGTGAGGATTAGGGTTAGGGTGATGGTTAGGGTTAGGGTTAGGTTGAGGGTTAGAATGAGGGTTAGGATTAGGATTAGGGTTAGGGTGTGGGCTAGGGTGAGGGTGAGGATTAGGGTAAGGCTTAGGCTTAGGGTTAGGCTGAGCTTGAGTTTGAGGGTGAGGGTTTCGGTTAGGGTGAGGGTTAGTATGAGGTTTAGGGTTAGGGTGTGGGTTAGGGTGAGGGTTTGGATGAGGGTTAGTGTTACAGTGAGGTTGAGGATTAGGGTTAGGTATAGGATTAGGGTTAGGATTAGGGTTAAGGTGAGGGTGAGTGTTAGGATTAGCGTTAGGCTTAGGTTTAGGGTTAGGTATAGGGTTAGGATTAGTGTTATTGTTGGGGTTAGGGTTAGATTTATGGTGAGTGTGAGGGTGACGTTTAGAGTTAGAGTTAGGGTGAGGTTTATGGTTAGTGTTAGGATTAGGGTTAGGGTGAGGGTGTGGTTTAGGGTTAGATTTAGTGTTAGGGTGAGTATTAGGGTTAGGATTTGGGTGAGAGTTTGTCCTTCGCTTAAGTTTAGGGTTAGGGTGAGGGTTAGGGTTAGGTTGAGGGTTAGGTTTAGGGATAGTGTGATGGTTAGATTTAGGGTTAGTGTTAGGGTTAGGATGAGGATTAGAGTTAGGATTGATGTTAGGGTGAGGACTAGGGTGAGGTTGAGGGTTAGTGTTAATGTTAGGGTGAGGGTTTGGATGAGTGTTAGGGTTACAGTGAGGGTGAGGATTAGGGTTAGGTTGAGGGTTAGCGTTAGGATTAGTGTTAGGTTGAGGGTGAGTGTTAGGATTAGGGTTAGGCTTAGGGTTAGGTTTAGGTTTAGGGTTAGGATTAGTGTTACTGTTAGGGTTAGGGTTAGATTTATGGTAAGGTGAGGGTAAGGGTGAGGGTGAAGGTTAGGGTTAGGGTTAGGGTGAGGTTTATGGTTAGGGTTAGGATTAGGGTTGGGGTGAGCGTGAGGTTTAGGTTTAGATTTTGGGTTAGGGGGAGTGTTAGTTCGAGGGTTAGGGTTAGGGTTAGGGTTAGGGTTAAGGTTATTTTGATGGTTATGTTGAGGTTTTGGGTTAGGATTAGGGTAAGTGTGAGGGTGAGTGTGAGTGTTAGGGTTAGGGTTAGGCTTAGGCTTAGGGTTAGGCCGAGGATGAGGGCGGGGGTAAGGATTAGGGTTACAGTGATGGTTAGGGTTAGGGTTAGGTTGAGGGTTAGAATGAGGGTTAGGGTTAGTATTAAGGTTAGGGTGAGGGCTTGGGTGAGGGTGAGGATTAGGGTAAGGCTTAGGCTTAGGGTTAGGCTGATCTTGAGGTTGAGGGTGAGATTTCGGTTAGGGTGATGGTTAGGTTTAAGGTTAGGGTGTGGGTTTGTATGATTTTTAGGGTTAGGGTGATTATGATGGTAAGGGTAAAGGAGAGGTTTTGGCTGAGCATGAGTGTTAAGATAAGGGTGAGGGTGAGGGTTAGGTTTAGGGTTAACGTAAGGGTTAGTGTTAGGGTTAGGGTGAGGGTTAGATTGAGGATTCAGTTTAGGGTTAGTGTGAGATTTAGGGTTAGGATTAGGGTGAGGGTGAGGGATAGAATTAGGGTTTGGCTTAGGTTTAGGGTTAGGATTAGTGTTATTGTTAGGGTTAGGTTTAGATTTATGGTAAGTGTTAAGGTGAGGGTGAGGGTGAAGGTTAGGGTTAGGGTTAGGGTGAGGTTTATGCTTAGGGTTAGGATTAGGTTTAGGGTGAGGGTGAGGTTATGGGTTAGATTTAGGGTTAGGGGGAGTGGTAGTTAGAGGTTAGGGTTAGGGTTAGTTTTAAGGTTAAGGTTAGGTTGATTTTTATGTTGAGGTTTTGGATTAGGGTTATGCTTAGGGTTAAGATTAGGGTTAGGGTGAGGGTGAGTGTGAGGGTTACGGTTAGGCTTAGGCTTAGGCTTAGGGTTAGGCTGAGGGTGAAGGTGGGGGTGAGGATTAGGGTTAGGGTGATGGTTAGGGTTAGGGTGAGGGTTAGAATGAGGGTTAGGATTAGGATTAGGGTTAGGGTGAGGGCTAGGGTGAGGGTGAGGATTAGGGTAAGGCTTAGGCTTAGGGTTAGGCTGAGTTTGAGGTTGAGGTTGAGGGTTTCGGTTAGGGGGAGGGTTTATATGAGTTATAGGGTTAGGGTGTGGGTTAGGGTGAGGGTTTGGATGAGGGTTAAGGTTACAATGAGGTTGAATGTTAGGGTTAGGTATAGGGTTAGCGTTAGGATTAGGGTTAGGGTGAGGGTGAGTGTTAGGATTAGGGTTAGGCTTAGGTTTAGGGTTAGGTTTAGGGTTAGGATTAGTGTTATTGTTAGGGTTAGGGTTAGATTTATGGTAAGGGTGAGGGTGAGGTTGAGGGTGAAGTTTAGGGTTAGAGTTAGGGTGAGGTTTATGGTTAGTGTTAGGATTAGGGTTAGGGTGAGGGTGAGGTTTAGGGTTAGATTTAGGGTTAGGGTGAGAATTAGGGTTAGGATTAGGGTGAGAGTTTGGGTTTTGCTTAAGTTTAAGATTAGGGGGAGGGTTAGGGTTAGGTTGAGGGTTAGGTTTAGGTATACTGTGATGGTTAGAGTTAGGATTAGGGTTAGGGTTAGGATGAGGATTAGAGTTAGGATTAATTTTAGGGTGAGGACTAGGGTGAGGTTGAGCATTAGTGTTAGGGTTAGGGTGAGGATTTGGATGAGGGTTAGGGTTACAGTGAGGGTGAGGATTAGGGTTAGGTTGAGGGTTAGCATTAGGATTAGGGTTAGGTTGAGGGTGAGTGTTAGGATTAGGGTTAGGCTTAGGGTTAGGTTTAGGTTTAGGGTTAGCATTAGTGTTATTGTTAGGTTTAGGGTTAGATTTATGGTAAGGTGAGGGTGAGGGTGAGGGTGAGGTTAGGGTTAGGGTTAGGGTGAGGTTTATGGTTAGGGTTAGGATTAAGGTTAGGGTGAGGGTGAGGTTTAGGGTTAGATTTTGGGTTAGGTGGAGTGTTAGTTCGAGGGTTAGGGTTAGGTTTAGGGTTAGGGTTAGGGTTAAGGGTAGGTTGATGGTTATGTTGAGGTTTTGGGTTAGGATTAGGGTTAGGGTTAGGATTAGGGTTGGGGTGAGGGTGAGTATGAGGTTTATGGTTAGGGTTAGGCTTAGGCTTAGGGTTAGGCTGAGGGTGAGGGCAGGGATGAGGATTAGGGTTACAGTGATGGTTAGTGTTAGGGTTAGGTTGAGGGTTAGAATGTGGGTTAGGGTTAGGATTAAGATTAGGGTGAGGGCTTGGGTGAGGGTTTGGTTTAGGGTAAGGCTTAAGCTTAGGGTTAGGCTGAGCTTGAGTTTGAGGGTGAGGGTTTCGGTTAGGGTGATGGTTAGGTTTACAGTTAGGGTGAGGGTTTGTATGAGGTTTAGGGTTAGGGTGTGGGTTAGGGTAATTATGATGGTAAGGGTAAAGGAGAGGTTTTGGCTGAGGGTGAGTGTTAAGATAAGGGTGAGGGTTAGGGTTATTTTTCGGGTTAGGATAATGGTTAGTGTTAGGGTTAGGGTGAGGGTTAGATTGAGGATTCAGTTTAGGGTTAGTGTGTGGTTTAGGGTGAGGATGAGGGTTAGGGTTAGGGTGAGGGTGAGGGATAGAATTAGGGTTAGGTTGAGGGCTAGGGTGAGGGTGAGGTTTAGGTTTAGGGTTAGGGTGAGGGCTAGGGTGAGTGTTAGGGCGAGGTTTATTGTTAGGGATAGGTTTAGGATTAGGTTTAGGGTGAGGCTGAGTGTGAGGGTTAGGGTTAGGGTTAGGATTAGGCTTAGGGTTAGGGTGCGGACTAGGGGTACGGTTTGGGTTAGGGTTACGGTGAGTGTTAGGGTTAGGGATAGGGTTAGGCTTTGGGTTAAGCTGAGGGTGAGGGTGGGTTTGGTTTAGGTTATTGTTAGTGTTATGGTTAGGGTTAAGTTTGCAGTGAGGGTTAGGCTGAGGGTGAGGGTTATGGTTATGGTTAGGGTTTGGGTTAATGTTTTTATTAGGGTTAGGGTTAAAGTTATGGTGAGATTGAGGGTGAGGGTGAGGGTTAGGATTAGGGTGAGGTTTAGGGTGAGGTTTAGGTTTAGGGTTAGGTTTAGTGTTAGGGTGAGGGTGAGGTTTAGGGTTTGATATAGGGTTAGGGAGAGGGTTAGGGTGAGCGTTAGGGTTAGGGTTAATGTTAAACTTAGGGTGAGGGTGAAGGTTAGGTTGAGTTTAAGGGTTAGGGTTAGTGTGAGGGTTAGTATTAGGGTTAGGGTTAGTGTTAGGGTTAGGGTTAGTGTTAGGGTGAGCGTTTGGGTTAGGGTGAGGGTTATGTTTAGAGTGATGGTTAGGGGTGGGTTAAGGGTTATTGTTAGGGTTAGGATTAGGGTTACGATTACATTGAGGGTGAGAGTGAGGGTTTGGGTTAGGGTTAGGATGAGATTTAGTGTTATGTTAGGGTTAGAATTAGGGTTAGGTTGAGACTGAGGTTTATGTTTACAGTTAGGCTTAGTGTTAGTTTTAGGTTTAGGGTGAGGGTTAGGGTTAGGCTTAGGCTTTGGCTTAGGCTTAGGCCGAGCATGAGGTTGAGGGTGAGGGTTAGGATGAGGTTTAGGGTTAGGATTAGGGTTAGGGTTAGGTCTAGGGTGAGGGTGAGGTTGAGGGTTAGGGTTATTGATAGAGTCAGGTTTAGGATTAAGGTTAGGGTGAGGTTGAGTGTGAGGGTTAGGGTTAGGGTTAGGATTAGGCTTAGGGTTAGGGTGAGGGTTAAGATTAGGGTTTGTGTTATGGTGAGGGTGAGGCTTTGGTTTAGGGTTAGATTTAGGGTAAGGTTTAGGATTAGGGTTATGGTTCCGGTGAGGTTTTGGGTTAGAGTAAGGGTTAGGCTTAGGGTTAGGCTGAGGTTGAGGGTCGGGGTGAGGGTGAGGGTTATGGTTAGTGTTAGGGTGAGGGTTAGGATGAGGGTTAGGGTTAGGATTAGGGTGAGGGTGAGGTTTAGGTTTAGGGTGAGGTTTAGGTTTAATGTTAGGGTTAGGGTGAGGGTGAGGTTTAAGATTAGAGTTAGGTCTCGGGTGAGGCTGAGGGTGAGTGTTAGGGTTAGGGTTAGTGTTAGAGTTAGGGTTAGGGTGAGGTTTAATGTGAGGATGAGGGTTAGGCTTAGGTTTAAGAGTAGGATTAGGGTAAGGGTTAGGGTGAATGTAAGGATTAGGTTGAGTGTGAGGGTTAGGGTTAGGGTTAGGCTTCGACTTAGGTTTAGGCTGAGGGTGAGGGTTAGGTTTAATGTGAGTGTTAGGGTTAGGGTTAGGGTGAGGGTTAGGCTGAGTTTGAGGGTTAAGCTCAGGTTTAGGATTAGGTTAAGATTTAGGGTGAGTGTGAGGGTTAGGGTTAAGGGTAGGCTTCGATTTAGGGTTAGACTGAGGGTGAGGGTGAGGGTGAGGTTTAGGGTTAGGGTGAGGGTTAGGGTTAGGTTTAGAGTGATAGTTTGGGTTCGGGTTAAGTTCAGGGTTAGGGTGAGTGTTAGGGTTAGGTTAAGGGTTAGGGTTAGGGATAGTGTGATGGTTAGGGTGAGGGTTAGGTTTAGGATGAGGATTAGGGTTATGTTTAGGGTTAGGATGAGGGCTAGGGTGAGGATGAAGGTTATAGGGTTAGTGTTAGGTTGAGGTTTATGGTTAGCTTTAGGGTTAGGGTGAGGGTTTGGATGAGAGTTAGGATTACAGTGAGGTTGAGGGTTAGGGTTAGTTTGAGGGTTAGGGTTAGGATTAGGGTTAGGGTGAGGGTGAGTGTTAGGATTAGGGTTAGGCTTAGGTTTAGGGTTAGGATTAGTGTTATTGTTAGGGTTAGGTTTAGATTTATGGTAAGGGTGAGGGTGAGGGTGAGGGTGAAGGTTAGGGTTAGGGTTAGGGTGAGGTTTATGTTTAGGGTTAGGATTAGGTTTAGGGTGAGGGTGAGGTTTAGGGTTAGATTTAGGGTGAGGGGGAGTGTTAGTTCGAAGTTAGGGTTAGGGTTAGTGTGAAGGTTAAGGTTAGGTTGATGGTTACGTTGAGGTTTTGGGTTAGGGTGATGGTTAGGTTTAGGATTAGCGTTAGGGTGAGAGTGAGTGTGAGGGTTAGGGTTAGGCTTAGGCTTAGGCTTAGGGTTAGGCTGAGGGTGAGGGTGGTGGTGAGGATTAGGGTTAGGGAGATGGTTAGAGTTAGGGTTAGGTTGAGGGTTAGAATTAGGGTTAGGAATAGAATTAGGGTTAGGGTGAGGGCTAGGGTGAGGGTGAGGATTAGGGTAAGGCTTAGGCTTAGGGTTAGGCTGAGCTTGAGGTTGAGGGTGAGGGTTTCGGTTAGGGTGAGGGTTAGTATGAGGTTTAGGGTTAAGGTGTGGGTTAGGGTGAGGGTTTGGATGAGGGTTAGGGTTACAGTGAGGTTGAGTATTAGGGTTAGGTATAGGGTTAGGGTTAGCATTAGGGTTAGGGTGAGGTTGAGTGTTAGGATTAGGATTAGGGTTAGGTTTAGGGTTACTTTTAGGGTTAGGATTAGTTTTATTGTTAGGGTTAGGGTTAGATTTATCTTAAGGGTGAGGGTGAGGGTGAGGGTGAAGTTTAGTGTTAGAGTTAGGGTGAGGTTTATGGTTAGTGTTAGGATTAGGGTTAGTGTGAGGGTGAAGTTTAGGGTTAGATTTAGGGTTAGGGTGAGGATTAGGGTTAGGATTAGGGTGAGTTTGGGTTCCGCTTAAGTTTAGGTTTAGGGTGAGGGTTAGGGATAGGTTGAGGGTTAGGTTTAGGGATAGTGTGATGGTTAGTGTTATGGTTAGGGTTAGGGTTAGGATGAGGATTACAGTTAGGATTAAGGTTAGGGTGAGGACTAGGGTGAGGTTGAGCATTAGTGTTAGGGTTAGGGTGAGGGTTAGGGTTACAGTGAGGGTGAGGATTAGGGTTAGGTTGAGGGTTAGCGTTAGGATTAGGGTTAGGTTGAGGGTGAGTGTTAGGATTAGGGTTAGGCTTAGGGTTAGGTTTAGGTTTAGGGTTAGGATTAGTGTTATTGTTAGGGTTAGGGTTAGATTTATGGTAAGGTGAGGGTGAGGGTGAGGGTGAATTTTAGGGTTAGGGTTAGGGTGAGGTTTATTGTTAGGGTTACGATTAGGGTTAGGGTGAGGGTGAGGTTTAGGGTTAGATTTTGGGTTAGGGCGTGTGTTAGTTCGAGGGTTAGGGTTAGGGTTAGGGTTAGGGTTAAGGGTAAGTTGATGGTTATGTTGAGGTTTTGGGTTAGGATTAGAATTAAGGTTAGGTTGAGGGTGAGTGTGAGGGTTAGGTTTGGGTTTGGTTTAGGCTTATGGTTAGGCTGAGGGTGAGGGCGGGGTTGAGGATTAGGGTTATGGTGATGTATAGGATTAGGGTTAAGTTGAGGGTTAGAATGAGGGTTAGGTTTAGGATTAAGGTTAGGGTGAGGGCTTGGGTGAGGGTGAGGATTAGGGTAAGGCTTAGGCTTAGGGTTAGGCTGAGCTTGAGGTTGAAGGTGAGGGTTTAGGTTAGGGTGATGGTTAGGTTTACGGTTAGAGTGAGGGTTTGTATGAGGTTTAGGGTTAGGGTGTGGGTTAGGGTGATTATGATGGTAAGGGTAAAGGAGAGGTTTTGGCTGAGCGTGAGTGTTAAGATAAGGGTGAGGGTTAGGGTTATTTTTCGGGTTAGGGTAAGGGTTAGTTTTAAGGTTAGGGTGAGGGTTAGATTGAGGATTCAGTTTAGGGTTAGTGTGAGGTTTAGGGTGAGGATGAGGGTTAGGGTTAGGGTGAGGGTGAGGGATAGAATTAGGGTTAGGTTGGGGGCTAGGGTGAGGGTGAGGTTTAGGTTTAGGGTTAGGGTGAGGGCTAGGGTGAGTGTTAGGGTGAGGTTTAGTGTTAGGGATAGGGTTATGTTTAGGGTTAGGGTGAGTGTGAGGGTTAGGGTTAGGGTTAGGATTAGGCTTAGGGTTAGGGTGCGAACTAGGGGTAGGGTTTGGGTTAGGGTTACGGTGAGTGTTAGGGTTAGGGATAGGGTTAGGCTTTGAATTAAGCTGAGGGTGAGGGTGGGGTTTGGTTTAGGTTATTGTTAGTGTTATGGTTAGGGTTAAGTTTGCAGTGAGGGTTAGGCTGAGGGTGAGGTTTATGGTTAGGGTTAGGGTTTGGGTTAATGTTAGTATTAGGGTTAGGGTTAGATTTACGGTGAGGTTGAAGGTGAGGGTGAGGGTTAGGGTTAGGGTGAAGTTTAGGGTGAGGTTTAGGTTTAGGGTTAGGTTTAGTGTTAGGGTGAGGGTGAGGTTTAGGGTTTGATATAGGGTTAGGGGGAGGGTTAGGGTGTGGGTTAGGGTTAGGGTTAATGTTAGGTTTAGGGTGAGGGTGAGGGTTAGGTTGAGGTTAAGGGTTAGGTTTAGTATGAGGATTAGTATTTGGGTTAGGGTAAGTGTTAGGATTAGTGTAAGTGTTAGGGTGAGCGTTTGGGTTAGGGTGAGGGTTATGTTTAGAGTGATGGTTAGGGGTCGGGTTAGGGTTATTGTTATGGTTAGGGTTAGGGTTACGGTTACATTGAGGGTGAGAGTGAGGGTTAGGATTAGGGTTAGGATGAGGTTTAGTGTTATGTTAGGGTTAGAATTAGGGTTAGGTTGAGACTGAGGTTTATGTTTACAGTTAGGCTTAGTGTTAGTTTTAGGTTTAGGGTGAGGGTTAGGGTTAGGCTTAGGCTTTGGCTTAGGCTTAGGCCGAGAATGAGGTTGAGGATGAGGGTTAGGATGAGGTTTAGTGTTATGTTAGGGTTAAAATTAGGGTTAGGTTGAGACTGAGGTTTATGTTTACAGTTAGGCTTAGTGTTAGTTTTAGGGTTAGGATTAGGGTTTGGGTTAGGTCTAGGGTGAGGGTTAGGTTGAGGGTTAGGATTATTGATAGAGTCAGGTTTAGGATTAAGGTTAGGGTGAGGTTGAGTGTGAGGGTTAGGGTTAGGGTTAGGATTAGGATTAGGGTTAGGGTGAGGGTTAAGATTAGTGTTTGTGTTGTGGTGAGGGTGAGGCTGAGGATTAGGGTTTGGTTTAGGATTAGATTTAGGGTAATTTTTAGGGTTAGGGGTAGGGTTCCCTTGCGGGTTTGGTTTAGGGTTAGGGTTAGGCATAGGGTTAGGCTGAGGGTGAGGGTGAGGGTGAGGTTGAGGGTTAGGGTTAGTGTTAGGGTGAGGTTTAGGATGATGTTAGGTTTAGGATTAGGGTGAGGGTGAGGTTTAGGGTTAGGGTGAGGTTTAGGATTAGGGTTAGCGTTAGGGTTAGGGTGAGGTTTAGGATTAGAGTTAGGTCTCGGGTGAGGCTTAGGTTGAGGGTTAGGGTTAGGGTTAGTGTTAGAGTTAGGATTAGGGTGAGGGTTAATGTGAGGGTGAGGGTTAGGCTTAGGGTTAAGAGTAGGATTAGGGTAAGGGTTAGGGTGAGTTTAAGTGTTAGGGTGAGTGTGAGGGTTAGCATTAGGGTTAGGCTTCGGCTTAGGTTTAGCTGAGGGTGAGGGTTAGGTTTAGGTTGAGTGTTAGGTTTAGGGTTAGGGTGAGGGTTAGGCTGAGGGTGATGGTTAAGCTCAGGTTTAGGATTAGGATTAAGTTAATGTTTAGGGTGAGTGTGAGGGTTAGGATTAGGGGTAGGCTTCGGCTTAGGGTTAGGCTGAGGTTGAGGGTGAGGGTGAGGGTTAGGGTTAGGGTGAGTGTTAGGGTTAGGGTTAGGGTGAGATTTTGGGTTCGGGTTAATTTTAGGGTTAGGGTGAGAGTTAGGGATAGGTTGAGGCTTAGGGTTAGGGATAGTGTGATGGTTAGTGTGAGGGTTAGGGTTAGGATGAGGATTAGGGTTATATTTAGGTTTAGGATGAGTGCTAGGGTGAGGTTGTGGGTTATAGTGTTAGTGTTAGGTTGAGGTTTATGGTTAGCGTTATTGTTAGGGTGAGGGTTTGGATGAGAGTTAGGATTACAGTGAGGGTGAGGGTTAGGGTTAGTTTGAGGGTTAGGGTTAGTATTAGGGTTAGGGTGAGGGTGAGTGTTAGGATTAGGGTTAGGCTTAGGTTTAGGATTAGGATTAGTGTTATTGTTAGGGTTAGGTTTAGATTTATGGTAAGGGTGAGGGTGAGTGTGAGGGTGAATGTTAGGGTTAGGGTTAGGGTGAGGTTTATGTTTAGGGTTAGGATTAGGTTTAGGGTGAGGGTGAGTGTGAGGGTTAGGGTTAGGGTTAGGCTTAGGCTTAGGGTTAGGCTGAGGGTGAGGGTGGGGGTGAGGAATAGGGTTAGGGTGATGGTTAGGTTTAGGGTTAGAGTGAGGGTTAGGATTAGGATTAGGGTTAGGGTGAGGGCTAGGGTGAGGGTGAGGATTAGGGTAAGGCTTAGGCTTCGGGTTAGGCTGAGCTTGAGGTTGAGGGTGAGGGTTTCGGTTAGGGTGAGGGTTAGTTGAGCTTTAGGGTTAGGGTTTGGGTTAGGGTGAAGTTTTAGATGAGGATTAGAGTTACAGTGAGTTTGAGGATTAGGGTTAGGTATAGGGTTAGGGTTAGGATTAGGGTTAGGGTGAGTGTGAGTGTTAGGATTAGGGTTAGGCTTAGGTTTAGGGTTAGGTTTAGTGTTATTGTTAGGGTTAGGGTTAGCTTTATGGTGAGGGTTAGGGTGAAGTTTAGTGTTAGAGTTAGGGTGAGGTTTATGGTTAGTGTTACGATTAGGGTTAGAGTGAGGGTGAGGTTTAGGTTTAGATTTAGGCTTAGGGTGAGGATTAGGGTTAGGATTATTGTGAGAGTTTGGGTTCCGCTTATGTTTAGGGTCAGCGTGAGGGTTAGGGTTAGGTTGAGGGTTAGGTTTAGGGATAGTGTGATGGTTAGAGTTAGGGTTAGGGTTAGGGTTAGGATGAGGATTAGAATTAGGATTTAGGTTAGGGTGAGGAATAGGGTGAGTTTGAGGGTTAGTATTAGGGTTAGGGTGAGGGTTTGGATGAGGGTTAGGGTTACAGTGAGGGTGAGGATTAGGGTTAGGTTGAGGGTTAGCGTTAGGATTAGGGTTAGGTTGAGGGTGAGTGTTAGGATTAGGGTTAGGCTTAGGGTTAGGGTTAGGTTTAGGGTTAGCATTAGTGTTATTGTTAGGATTAGGGTTAGATTTATGGTAAGGTGAGGGTGAGGGTGAGGGTGAAGTTTAGGGTTAGGGTTAGGGTGAGGTTTATGTTTAGTGTTAGGATTAGGGTTAGGGTGAGAGTGAGGTTTAGGGTTAGATTTAGGCTTAGGGTGAGTATTAGGGTTAGGATTAGGGTGAGAGTTTGGGCTCCGCTTATGTTTAGGGTTAGGGTTAGGGTTAGGGTTAGGTTGAGGGTTAGGTTTATGGATAGTGTGATGGTTAGAGTTAGGGTTAGGGTTAGGGTTAGGATGAGGATTAGAGTTAGGATTAAGGTTAGGGTGAGGACCAGGGTGAGGTTGAGTGTTAGTATTAGGGTTAGGGTGAGGTTTGGATGAGGGTTAGGGTTACAGTGAGGGTGAGGATTAGGGTTAGGTTGAGGGGTAGCGTTAGGATTAGGGTTAGGTTGAGGGTGAGTGTTAGAATTAGGGTTAGGCTTAGGGTTAGGTTTAGGATTAGGGTTAGGATTAGTGTTATTGTTCGGGTTAGGGTTATATTTATGGTAAGGTGAGGGTTAGGGTGAGGGTGAAGGTTAGGGTTAGGGTTAGGGTGAGGTTTATGGTTAGGGTTAGGATTAGGGTTAGGGTGAGGGTCAGGTTTAGGGTTAGATTTTGGGTTAGGGGGAGTGTTAGTTCGAGGGTTAGGGTTAGGGTTAGGGCTAGGGTTAAGGTTAGGTTGATGGTTATGTTGAGGTTTTGGGTTTGGATTATTGTTAGGGTTAAGATTAGGGTGTAGGTTAGGGTGATTATGATGGTAAGGGTAAAGGAGAGGTTTTGGCTGGGGGTGAGTGTTAAGATAAGGGTGAGTGTTAGGGTTATTTTTCGGGTTAGGGTAAGGGTTAGTGTTAGGGTTAGGGTGAGGGTAAGATTGAGGATTCGGTTTAGGGTTAGTGTGAGGTTTAGGGTGAGGATGAGTGTTAGGGTTAGGGTGAGGTGAGGGATAGAATTAGGGTTAGGGTGAGGGCTAGGTTGAGGATGAGATTTAGGTTTCAGGTTAGGGTGACGGCAAGGGTGAGTGTTAGGTTGAGGTTTAGTGTTAGCGATAGGGTTAGGTTTAGGATTAGGGTTAGGGTGAGGGTGAGTGTGAGGGTTTGGGTTAGGGTTAGGATTAGGCTTAGGGTTAGAGTGAGGATTATTGTTAGGGTTTGGATCAGGGTGAGGTTTAGGTTAGGTTTAGGGTTAGGATTATGGTGACTGTGAGATTTAGTGTTAGATATAGAGTTAGGGGTAAAGTTAGGGTGAGGGTTAGGTTGAGGGTTAGGGTTAGGGTGAGAGTTAGGTTTAGTATTAAGGTTAGGGTGAGGTTGAGTGTGAGGGTTAGGGTTAGGGTTAGGATCAGGCTTAGTGTTAGGGTGAGGGTTAAGATTAGGGTTTGAGTTATGATGAGGGTGAGGCTGAGGATTAGGGTTTGGTTTAGGGTTAGATTTCGCGTTAGGTTTAGGGTTAGGTTTAGGGTTATGGTGAGGGTTAGTGTTAGGGTTAGGGTTAGGCTGAGGGTGAGGGTGCGGGTGAGGGTGGGAGTGAGGTTTAGGGTTAGGGTTAGGGTTAGGTTTAGGGTTATTGTTAGTGTTATAGTAAGAGTTAAGTTTGCAGTGAGGGTGAGGCTGAGGTTGAGGGTTATGGTTATGGTTAGGGTTAGGGTTAGTGTTAGTGTTATTGTTAGGGTTAGGGTTAGAGTTACTGTGAGGTTGAGGGTGAGGGTGATAGTTTAGAGTTAGGGTGAGGTTTAGGGTGAGGTTTAGGGTTACGTTTAGGCTGAGGGTGATGTTTAGGGTTAGAGTTAGGGTTAGGGGGTTGCTTATGGTGAGGTTTAGCGTTATGGTTAGTGTTAAGGTTAGGGTGAGGGTGAGGGTTAGGATGAGGTTTAGGGATAGGATTAGGGTTAGGATTAGGGTTAGGGTGAGGGTGAGTGTAAGGGTTAGGGTGAGGGTTAGGCTTAGGCTTAGGGTTAGGATGAGGCTAAAAGTGGGGGTGAGGATTAGGGGTAGGGTGATGGTTAGGGTTAGGATTAGTCTTATTGTTAGAGTTAGGGTTAGAGTTCCGGTGAGGGTGAGGGTGCAGGTGAGGGTTAGGTTTAGGGTTAGTGTGAGGGTTAGTGCTTGGGTTAGGATTAGTTTTAGGGTCATGCTAAGTTTTAGGGTGAGGTTTTGGGTTAGTGTGAGGGTTATGGTTAGGGTTAGGGTCAGGTTTAGGGTTTGGGTTAGAGTTAGGTTTAGGGTGAGAGGTAGGGGGAAGTTTAGGGTTAGGGTTAGGGTTAGGATTAGGGTTAGGTTGAGGCTGAGTGTGTGTGTTAGGGTTAGGTTTAGGATTAGGCTTAGGTTTAGGCTCAGGGTGAGGTTGAGGATGAAGTTTAGGGTTGGGGTGAGCATTAAGGTTCGGGTTACGTTTAGGTTTAGGGTGAGGGTTAGGGTAAAGGTTATGGTGAGGGAGAGGGTTAGGATTAGTTTGAAGGTTCGGGTTAGGGTGAGGGTGAGGATTAGCATTAGGTTTAGGGTGAGAGTTAGGATGAGGGTTAGTTTTAGGATTAGGGTTAGAGTGAGGGCTATTTTGAGTGTGAGATTTAGGCTTAGGGTTAGTGTGAAGTTTAGGGTTAAGGTAAGGGTTAGGGTTAGGGTGAGGTTGAGGTTTAGGGTTAGAGTTAGTGTTACGGTGAGGCTGAGTTTGAGCATTAGGATTAGGGTTAGAGTTAGATTTAGGGTTAGGGTGAGGGTGAGGTTTAGGCTTAGGGTTAGGCTTAGGGTTAGCATTAGGATTAGGGTAAGCTTTCGGGTATGTCTGAGGGTTAGGGTTAGGGTTAAGGTTAGGTTTAGGGTTAGGCTGAGTGTGAGCATGAAGGTGAGAGTTAGGGTTAGGGTGAGGTTTAGGGTTAGGGTTAGGGTGAGTGTTAAGGTTAGGTTGAAGGTTAGGTTTAGGGTTATGGTGAGGGTTAGGGTTAGGGTTAGGGTGAGGGTTAGGTTGAGGATTAGGGTTAGGATTAGGGTTAGGGTGAGGGCTAGGGTGAGGGTGAGTATTGGGGTTAGTTTAAGTGTGAGGTTTAGGGTTAGGGTTAGGGAAAGGGTGAGGGTTAGGATGAGGGTTAGGGTTATGGTGACATGAGGGTTAGTGTTAGGGTGGGGCTTAGGGTTAGAATTAGGGTTAGGTTGATGCTGAGGTTTAGGATTAGTGTTATGGTTAGGGTTAGGTTTAGGGTTACGATTAGTGTTATTGTTAGGGTTAGGGTTAGATTTACTGTGAGAGTGAGGGTGAGGGTGAGAGTGAGAGTTAGGTTTAGGGTGAGGTTTAGGGTTAGGGTTAGCATTAGTGTTAAGGTGAGGGTGAGGTTTAAGGTTAGATGTAGGTTTAGGGGGAAGATTAGATCGAGGGTTAGTGTTAGGGTTAGTATTAGGGTTAAGGTTAGGGTGAGGGTTAGGTTGAGGTTTAGGGTTAGGTTTAGGGTTAGGGTTAGGGTGAGTGTGAGTTTAAGGGTTAGGGTTAGGGTTAGGCTTAGGCTTAGGGTTAGGCTGAGGTTGAGGGTGGGGGTGAAGATTAGGGTTATGGTGATGGTTAGGATTAGGGTTAGGGTGAGGGCTAGGATGAGGGTGAGGGTTAGTGTAAGGCTTAGGCTTAGGGTTAGGCTGAGCGTGAGGTTTTGGGTGAGGGTTAGGGTTAGGGTGATGGTTAAATTTACGGTTAGGGTGAGGGTTAGGGTGAGGTTTAGGGTAAGGTTGAGGGTAAGGGTGAGGATGATGGTAAGGGTAAAAGTGAAGTTTACGCTGATGGTTAGGGTTAAAATAAGTCTGAGAGTTAGGGTTAGGATTAGGTTTAGGAAAAGGGTTAGGTTTTGGCTTAGGGTGAGGGTTAGATAGAGGATTAGGGTTAGGGTTAGTGTGAGGTTTAGGGTGAGGATGAGCGTATGGATTAGGGTGAGGGTGAGGGTTAGAGTTAGGGTTAGGGTGAAGGCTAGTGTGAGGGTGAGGGTTACGGTGAGGGTGAGGTTTAGGGTTAGATATAGGGTTAGCGAGAGGTTTAGGGTTAGAGTCAGTGTTAGGGTTAGGGTGAGGGTGAGGGTTAGGTTGAGGTTAAGGTTTAGGGTTACGGTTAGGGTTATTGTGAGTGTTAGTGTTAGGGTTAGAGTTAGTGTTTAGGTGAGGGTAAGTGTTTGGGTGTGGGTTTGGTTTAGGGTGAGTGTTATTGTTAGGGTGAGGGTTAGGGTTAGGGTTAGGGTTATTGTTAGAGTTAGGGTTACGGTTACGGTTACAGTGAGGGTCAGAGTGAAGTTTAGGGTTACGGTTAGGATAAGGTTTATGGTTAGGGTCAGGGTTAGAATAAAGGTTAGGCTGAGAGTGAGGTTCAGGTTTAGAGTTAGGTTTAGTGTTAGTTTTAGGGTTAGGGTGAGGGTTAGGGTTAGGCTTAGGCTTAGGCTTAGGCTTAGGCTGAGCATGGGGTTGAGGGTGAGGGTTAGGATGAGGTTTAGGGTTAGCATTAGGGTTAGTGTTAGGGCTAGGATGAGTGTTAGGTTCAGGTTAGAGTTAGGGATAGGGTTCGTTTTAGGATTAAGGTTAGGTTGAGGTTGAATGTGAGGATTAGGGTTAGGTTTAGGATTAGGCTTAGGGTTAGGGTGAGGGTTAAGGTTAGTGTTTGGGTTAGGGTGAGGATTAGGGTTTGGTTTAGGGTTAGGTTTAGGTTTAGGGTTAGGGTTACGGTGACGGTAAGGGTTAGGCTTAGGCTTAGGTTTAGGGTTAGAGGTATGGTTAGGGGGACTGTTAGGTTGGGGTTTAGGGTTAGGGTTAGTGTTAGGGTTAGGGTGATTTGTGAGGGTTAGGTTGAAGTTTAGGGATAGGGTTAGGTTTAGGATTAGGGTTAGGGTGAGGGTGAGTTGAGGGTTAGGTTGAGGTTTAGGCTTAGGCTTCGGGTTAGGCTGAGGGTGAGGGTGGGGGTGAGGATTAGGGTTAGGGTGATGGTTTTGTTTAGGGTTAGTGGTATTGTTAGGGTTAGGGTTAGATTTCCGGTGAGGGTGAGGGTGCGGGTTAGGGTTAAGGTTAGGGTTATTGTTAGGGTTAGTTTTAGGGTTAGCCTGAGGGTTAGCCTGAGGCTGATGTTGAGGGTGAGGTTTATGGTTAGGGTGAGAGTTAGGCTTAGGGTTAGGGTGATGTTTAGGGTTAGTGTGAGGGTTAGTGTTAGGGTTAGGGTGAGTGATAGGTTGAGGGTAAATGTTAGGCTGAGGCTTATGGTAAGGGTGAGGGTCAGGGTTAGGGTTAGAGTTATTGTTAGGATTAAGTTTAAGGTTATGGTTAAAGTGAGGGTGAGGATGAGGGTTAGGTTTAGTGTTAGGATGAGGTTTAGGTTTAGGATTAGGGTTAGAGTTAGGGTTAGGGTGAGAGTGAGGTTTAGCGTTCGAGTTAGGGTTAGTGTTAGCATTAGGGTTTGGGTGAGAGTTAGTGTTAGGACTAGGCTTAGGCTTAGGCTTAGGCTTAGGCCCAGCTTGAGGGTGATGGTTAGGGTTAGGGTGAGGGGGAGGTTTAGTTTAGGCTTAGTGTTAGGATTAGGTTGAGGTTAAGGTTTAGGGTGAGGGTTAAGGTTAGGTTAGGGTGAGGGTTAAGATGAGGGTTAGGGTTTCAGTGAGAGTGAGGGTTAAGGTTAGGGCGAGGGTTAGGGTTAGGGTTATGGTTAGGGTGAGGGTGATGGTTAGTATTAGGGTTAGGGTTATTGTAAATGTTATGGTTAGGGTTACAATTCCAGTGAGGGTGAGGCTGAGAGTGAAGTTTAGGGTTAGGGTAAGGGTTAGTTTTTGGGTTAGGATTAGTGGTAATGTTAGGGTTAGGGTTAGACTTACGATTTGGGTGAGGGTGAGGTTGAGGGTGAGGGTTAGGGTTAGGGTTAGAGTGAGGCATAGGGTAAGGGTTAGGGTTAGGGTTAGATTGGGGATTAGGGTTAGGTTAGTGTGAGGTTTAGGGTGAGGATGAGGGTTAGGGTGAGGATTAGGGTTAGAGTTAGGATTAGGTTGAGGGCTAGCGTGAGGGTGAGTGTTAGGGTTAGGGTTAAGTTTATGGTGAGGTTTAGGGTGAGGGTTAGGTTTAGGTTTAGGGGGAGGCTTAGGTTTAGTGTGAGGGTTTCTGTTAGGGTGAGAGTGAGGGTGAGGGTAAGGGTTATGGTGAGGGTTAGGGTAATGGTGAGGGTTAGGGTTAGGATTAGGGATAGGTTTAGGGATAGGCTGAGGTTGAGGGTGAGGGTGAGGGTCAGGTTTAGGGTTAGGGTTATGGTTAGGGTGAGGTCTAGGGTGAGGGTGAGGGTTAGGGTGAAGGTGAGGGTGAGGGTGAGGGTCTTGGTTAGGTAATGGTTAGGGTTAGGGTGAGGATTAGTTGAAGGTTATGGTAAGGGTGAGCTTGAGGTTTAGGGTGTGGGTGAGCGTTAGGATTAGGGTGAAGGTTCGGGTGATGGTGAGTGTTAGGGTGAGGTAGAAGGTTAGGGTTAGGGCTAGGTGAGTGTTAGTGTTAGGCTTAGGATTATGTTGAGGTTTAGGATTAGGTTTACGGTTAGGGTGAGGTTTAGGGTGAGGGTGAGGGTTAAGGTTAGGGTTAGGTTTGTGGTGTGGATAAGTGATAGCAGGAGGGTTAGGGTGAATGTTAGACTTAGCATTAGGGTTAGGGGGAGGGTGAGGGTGAGGATTAGGGTGAGTTTTAGGGTTAGGGTGAGGGTTATGGTTAGGCTTAGCGTGAGGGTGACGGTTAGAGTTAGAGTTACGGTGAGGATTTGGTTAAGTGTGAGGTTTAGGGTAAGGATGATGTTAAGTGTTAGGATGAGGGTTAGGGTGAGGGTGAGGGTTAGGGTTAAGGTTTGGGTTAGGGTGAGGGTTAGGGTGAGGGTTAAGGTTAGGGTTATGCTTAGGGTTAGGGTGAGGGTTAGGCTGAGGATTAGGGTTATGAATAGGGTGAGGGTTAGGGTGAGGGTGAGGGTTAGGTTTCGGGTTAGGGTCAGGGTGAGTTTGAGGTTTATGGTTAGAGATAGGTTTAGGGTGAGGGTTAGGGTGAGGGTTAGGTTTAGGGTTAGTGTTAGGGTTAATGGTTGGGTAAGCGTTAGGGTGAGGGTTAGGGTTAGGGATAGTGTTAGGTTTAGGATTAGGTTTAGGGTTAGGGTGAGTGTGAGGGTTAGGGTTTGGATAAGATTTAGGCTTAGGGTTAGTCTGAGGTAGAGTGTAAGTGTGAGGGTTAGGGTTAGGGTGCGGGTTAGGGTTAGGGTTAGGTTTAGAGTTAGCCTTAAGTTGAGGTTTCGTGTTAGGGTTATGGTTGGTGCGAGGGTTAATTTTAGGGTTATGGTGTTGCTTAGGGTTAGTCTTAGGATTAGGCTTATGAATAGGCTGAGGGTGAGGGTGGGAGTGAGGATTAGGTTTAGGGTTAGGGTTAGGGTTAGGGTTATTGGTAGTTTTATGGTTAGGGTAAATTTTGTGGTGAGGTTGAGGTTGAGGGTGAGGGTTAGGTTTAGGGTGAGGTTTAGGGTGAGGTTTAGGGTTAGGTTTAATTTTAGGTTGAGATTGAGTGTGAGAGTTAGGATTAGGGTTAGGGTTAGTCTTAGGGATAGGGTGAGGATTAATGTTAGGGTTTGGTTTAGGGTGAGGTTGAGGCTGAGGATTAGGGTGAGTTTTAGTGTTAGGTTTAGGTTTAGGGTTAGGGTTAGGGTTAGGCTGAGGGTGAGGGTGGGGGTGAGGATTAGGATTAGGGTTAGGGTTAAAATTAGGGTTATTGTTAGTGTTATGGTTTGGGTTTAGTTTGCGGTGAGGGCGAGCCTGAGGTTGAGGGTTATGGTTAGGGTTAGGCTTAGTCTTGGGGTTAGGCTGAGGGTGAGTATGGTGGTGAGGAATAGGTTTTGGGTGATGGATAGTTTTAGGGTTAGGTTGAGGGTGAGGATGAGTCTTAGCATTAGGATTAGGTTTAGGGTGAGAGCTAGGGTGAGGGTGAGGGTTAGGGTTAGGGTTAGGCTTAGGGTTAGGCTTAGGGTGAGGGTGAGGGTGAGGGTTTGGGTTAGTGTGATGGATAGGGTTAGGTTTAGGGTGAGTGTTAGGATCTGGGTTAGGGTTAGGGTGAGTGTTAGCATGAGTGTGACGGTAATAATAAAGTTGAGGGTTAGGCTGAGGGTGAGTGGTCCCCTAAGGGTGAGGGTTAGGATTAGGTTGAGGTTAGGGTAAGGGTTAGGATGAGGGTTAGGGTGAGGGTGAGGGTTAGATTGAGGATCAGGGTTGGGGTTTGTGTGAGGTTTAGGGTGAGGATGAGGGTTTGGGTTAGGGTGAGGGTTAGGTTAGAATTAGGGTTAGGGTGAGGGCTAGGGTGAGGCTGAGGGTTAGGGTTAGGGTTAAGGTGAGGTTTAGGTTTCGGGTGAGAGTTAGGGTTACTGTGAGTATTAGTGTTAGAGTTAGGATTAGTGTTAGGGTGAGTGTAAGTGTTAGGGTGAGGGTTAGGGTTAGGGTGAGTTTTATGGTTAGGGTGAGGGTTAGGGTTATGTTTAGGGTGATTGTTAAGTTTTGAGTTAGGGTTACGTTGAGGGTGAGCGTCAGGGTTAGGGTTAGGGTGAGGTTTAGGTTTAGGTTTAGGGTTAGAGTTAGGGTGAGGGTGAGGGTGATGTTTATGTTTACAGTTAGGATTCAAGTGAGGGTGAGGATGAGGGTTAGGGTTAGGGTTAGTTTTAGGTTTAGGGTTAGGGTGAGGTTTAGGGTTAGGGTTATGGTTAGGATTAGGGTTAGGGTGAGGGTTAGGGTTAGGGTTAGCATGAGGGTTAAGAAGAGGGTTAGTTATAGGATTATGGTTATGGTGAGGGCTAGGGTGAGGGTGAAGTTTAGGGTTGGGTTTAGGGTGAGGTTTAGGGTTAGGGTTAAGTTTAGGGTCAGTGTGAGTTTGAGGTTTAGTGTTAGAGATAGGGTTAGGTTGAGGGTTAGGGTGATTGTTAGTGTTAGGGTTAGCGTTAGGGTTAGGGTGAGGTTTAGGGTGAGGTTGTGTGTTAGGGTTGGGGTTAGGATTAGGATTAGGGTCAGGGAGAGGGTGAGTGTGAGGGTTAGAGTTAGGGTTAGGCTTAGGGTTAGCCTCAGGGTGAGGGTGAGGGTGAGTGTTAGGGTTAGGGTGAGGCTTATGGTTAGGGTTAGGGTGAGAGTTAGGGTTCGAGTTTAGGGTTAGGGTGAGGGTTAGGTTGAGGGTGTTAGTAATGTTAAAGTGAGGGTTAGGCTGAGGGTGAGGGCTACGGTAAGGGGGAGGGTTAGGGTTAGGGTGAGGGATAGGGTAAGGGTTAGGGTTAGGTTTAGGGTGAGGGTGAGGGTTAGATTGAGGATTAGTGTTAGGTTTAGTGTGAGGTTTAGGGTTTCGCTGAGGGGTAGGATTAGTGTGAGCGTTAGTGTTACGGTGAGGGTAAGTGTTAGGGCGAGGTTTAGGTTTAGGGTGAGGGTTATGATTATGGTGAGGCTTAGGATTAGGGTTAGGGTTATTGTTAGGGTTAGGGTTACAGTTACGGTGAGGGTGATCGTGAGGGTGAGGGTGAGGTTTAATGCTAGGGTTAGGGTGAGATTTTGGGTTAGGGTTAGTGTTAGAGTTAGGGTTAGGGTGAAGGTCAGGTTTAGGGTTAGTGTTAGTGTTAGGGTGATGGTTAGTGTGAGGGTTAGGGTGAGGGTTAGGGTCAGGGTTAGGGTTAGGGTGAGGGTTAGATTGATGGTAAGGGTTAGGGCTCGGGTTTCTTTTAGGATTAAGGTTAGTGTGAGGGTGAGTGTGATGGTTAGGGATAGGGTTAGGTTTAGGCTTAGGGTTAGGCTGAGGGTGAGTGTGAAGGTGAGGACTAGGGTTAGGGTGCCAGTTAGGGTTAGGGTTAGGGTTAGAATTAGCCTTAAGGTGAGGTTTATGGTTAGGGTTAGGTTTAGGATTCTGGTGAGTGTGAGGGTTAGAGTTAGCTTGAGTGTTAGGCTGAGGGGTAGGGTTAGAGTTAGGGTGAGGGTTAGGGTTAATGTGAGTTTTAGGGTTATGGTTAGGGTTAGGGTTAGGTTGAGGGTTAGGTTGAGGTTTAGGGTTTGTGTTAGGGTAAGGGTGAGGGGGAGGTTTAGGGGGAGGTTTAGGGGGAGGTTTAGGTCAGGCTTAGTGTTAGGATTAGGGTGAGGTAAAGGGTTAGGGTGAGGGTTATGTTTAGTTTAGGGTGAGGGTTAAGATGAGGGTTAGGGCGAGTGTTAAGGTTAAGATTATGGTTAGGGTGAGGGTGATGGTTAGGATTAGGGTTAGGGTTATTGTAAATATTATGGTTAGGGTTATATTTCCAGTCAGGGTGAGGCTGAGAGTGAAGGTTAGGGTTAGGGTAACGGTTAGTTTTAGGGTTAGGATTAGTGGTAATGTTAGGGTTAGGGTTAGACTTACGATTTGGGTGAGGGTGAGGGTGAGGGTTAGGGTGATTTTGAGGGTGAGGGTAAGGGTTAGGGTGAGAGTGAGGTTTAGGGTTAGGGTTATGGTTAGTGTGAGGTCTAGGGTGAGAGTGAGGTAATGGTTAGGGTTAGGGTGAGGATTAGCTGAGGGTTAGGGTAAGGGTGAGCTTGAGGTTTAGGGTGTGTGTGAGCGTTAGGGTTAGGGTGAGGGTTCGGGTGATGGTGATGGTTAGGGTGAGGTAGAAGGTTAGGGTTAGGTTTAGGTGAGGGTTAGTGTTAGGGTTAGGGTTAGGGTGAGGGTTAGGATTAGGTTTAGGGTTAGGGTGAGGTAAAGGGTGAGGGTGAGGAGTAAGGTTAGGGTTAGGTTTGTGGTATGGATAAGTGATAGAATGAGGGTTAGGGTGAGTGTTAGACTTAGCATTAGAGTTATGGTGAGGATTAGGGTGAGTTTTAGGGTTAGGGTGAGGGTTAGGGTTAGGCTTAGCGTGAGGGTGACGGTGAGGGTGACGGTTAGGGTTAGAGTTACGGTGAGGATTCGGTTATGTGTGAGGTTTAGGGTGAGGATGAGGTTAAGGGTTAGTATGAGGGTTAGGGTGAGGTTGAGGGTTAGGGTTAAGGTTTGGGTTAGGGTGAGGGTTAGGGTGAGGGTTAGGGTTAGGGTTATGCTTAGGGTTAGGGTGAGGGTTAGGCTGAGAGTTAGGGTTATGATTAGGGTGAGGGTGAGGGTTAGGGTTGTTATTAGTGTTAGGGTCAGATTTAGGGTTGCGGTGAGTTTTTGGGTGAGGGTTAGGTTGAGGCTTAGAGTTATGGTTAAGATGAGGGTTAGGGTAAGGGGTAGGGTTACGGTTAGAGTGAGGGTTAGGTTTATTGTGAGAGTTTGGGTTAGGGTTAGAGTTAGGATTAGTGTGAGGGTAAGAATTAGGTGACTGTTAGGGTGAGGGTGAGGTTTAGCATTAGGAATAGTGATAGGATTAGTGTAAAGCTGAGGGTGAGGGTGAGGTTTAGGTTTAGGGTTAGGGTGAGGGCTTGGGTGAGGGTTAGGTTAAGGTTAAGGGTTAGGGTGAGAGTTATGGTAATGGTAAACTTGAGGGTTAGCCTGAGGGTGAGGGTTAAGATAAGGGTGAGGTTTAGGGTTAGGGTGAGGGTTAGGTTAAGGGTTCGGGTTACGGTTATGGTGAGGGTAAGATTGATGATTAGGGTTAGGGTTAGTGTGAGGTTTAGGGTGAGGTTGAGGGTTAGGGTTAGGGTGAGGGTTAGCGTTAGAATTAGGATTAGGGTGAGGGCTAGGATGAGGGTGAGGTTTAGGTTAGGGTTAGGGTTAAGGTTTAGGGTTACTGTGAGGGTTAGGGTTAGTGTGCGGGTTAGTGTTAGAGTTAGGGTTAGTGTTAGGGTGAGGGTAAGTGTTAGGGTGAGTGTTTGGGTTAGGGTGAGGATTATGCTTAGGTTGAGGGTTTGGTTTAGGGTTAGGGTTATTGTTAGGGTTAGGATTAGGAATAGGGTTAGGGTGAGGGTGAGTGTGTGGGTTAGGGTTAGGTTTAGGTTTAGGCTTAAGGTTAGGCTGAGGGTGAGGTTGAGGCTGAGGGTTAGGTTTAGGTTGATGGTTAGGGTTAGGGTTAGGGTGAGGGTTAGGATGAGGGTTAGAGTTGGGATTAGTGTTTTGGTGAGGGCTACGGTGAAGGTGAGGTTTAGGGTTATGTTTAGGGTGAGGTTTAGTTTTAGGGTTAGGGTTAGGGTTAGGGTTAAGGTGAGGCTGAGGCTTAGGTTTAGAGATTGGGTTAGGGTGAGGGTTAGGCTTAGGGTTAATGTTGGGTTTACGTTTAGGGTGAGGGTTAGGGTTAGGATGAGGGTTAGGGTTAGGGCTTGGAGTAGGATTAGTGTTATGGTGAAGGTGAGTGTGAGTGTGAGGGTTAGGGTTAGGCTAAGGGTTAGGCTTAGGTTTAGGCTGAGGTTGAGGGTGAGGGTTAAGGTGAGGGTGAGGGTGAGGTTTAGGGTTAGATTTAGGGTTAGTGTGAGGGTTAGTGTTAGGATTGGTGTTAGGGTTAGGGTTAGGGTGAGGGTTAGGGTGAGGGTTATGGTTAGGGATCAGGTTAGATTTAGGATTAGGGTTAGTGTGAGTATGAGTGTGAGGATTAGTGTTAGGGTTAGGCTGAGGGTGAGGGTGAGGGTTAGGGTTAGGGTGAGGGTTAGGGTTAGGGTTAGGGTGAGGGTTAGGATGAGGGTTAGAGTTAGGATTAGGGTTTGGGTGAGGGCTAGGGTGAAGGTGAGGTTTAGGGTTATGTTTAGGGTGAGGTTTAGGGTTAGGGTTAGGATTAGGTTTAGGGTTAAGGTGAGGGTGAGGTTTAGGTTTAGAGTTAGGGTTAGGGTGAGGGTAAGGTTTAGGGTTAATGTTCAGTTTAGGGTTAGGGTGAGGGTTAGGGTTAGGTGAGGGTTAGGGTTAGGGCTGGGAGTAGGATTAGTGTTAAAGTGTGGGTGAGTGTGAGTGTGAGGGTTCGGGTTAGGGTTAGGGTGAGGTTTAGGATTAGAGTTAGGGTTAGTATGAGGGTTAGTGTTAGGATTTGTGGTAGGGTTAGGTTTAGGGTGAAGGTTAGGGTGAGCATTATGTTTAGGGATCGGGTTAGATTTAGGATTAGGTTTAGCGTGAGTGTGAGTGTGAGGATTAGTGTTAGGGTAGGTTTAGGGTTAGGCTGAGGGTGAGGGTGAGGGTTAGGGTTAGGGTGAGGGTTAGGGTTAGGGATAGGGTGAGGGTTAGGATGAGCTATAGTGTTAGGATTAAGGTTACGGTGAGGGCTATGGTGAGGGTTAAGGTTAGGGTTAGGTTTAAGGTGAGGATTAGGGTTCAGGTTAGGTTTAGGACTAGTGTTAGGGTGTGGGCTAGGGTGAGGGTGAGGGTTAGGGTTAGGTTTAGTCTTAGTCTTAGGGTTAGGCTGAGGGTGAGGGTGGGGGTGAGGAATAGGGTTTGGGTGATTGTTAGGGTTAGGGTTAGGGTGAGGGTTAGGATGAGGGTTAGGGTTAGGATTAGGTTTAGCGTGAGGGCTAGGGTGAGGGTGAGGATTAGGCTTAGGCTTAGGCTTAGGCTTAGGGTTAGGCTGAGGATGAGGGTGTAGGGGTGAGGAATAGGTTTTGGGTGATGGTTAGGGTTAGGTTTAGGGTGAGGGTTAGGATGAGGGTTAGGGTTAGGATAAGTTTTAGGGTGAGGGCTAGGGTGAGGGTGAGGGTGAGGGTGAGTGATAGGGTTAGGCTGATGGATAGTGTTAGGTTTAGGGCAAGTGTTAGGATGAGTGTTAGGGTTAGGGTGAGGGTTAGGGTGAGCATGACGGTATCATTAAAGGTGAGGTTTAGGCGGAGTGTGAGTGTTCCCCTAAGGGTGAGTGTTAGGATTAGGGTGAGGGTTAGCATCAGGTTTAGGGTGAGGGTGAGTGTTAGATTGAGGATTAGGGTTAGGGTTAGTGTGAGGTTTAGGCTGAGGATGAAGTTGAGGGTTAGGGTGAGGGTTATGGTTAGAATTAGGATTAGAGTGAGTGCTAGGGTGAGGGTTAGGGTTAGGGTTAGGGTGAGTGTGAGGTTTCGGGTTAGGGTGAGAGTTAGGGTTACTGTGAGGGTTAGTGTTTGAGTTAATGTTAGGGTAAGGGTTAGGGTAAGTGTTAGGTTGAGAGTTAGGGTTAGGGTGAGTGTTATGTTTAGTGTGAGGGTTAGGGTTAGGTTTAGGGTTATTGTTAGGTTTAGGTTTAGTGTTACAGTGAGGGTGAGGGTGAGGGTTAGGGTTAGGGTGAGGTTTAGGGTTAGGGTTAGTGTTTTAGTTAGGGTTAGGGTGAGGGTGAATTTTAGGGTTAGAGTTATGGTTAGGGTGAGGGTTAGGATGAGGATTAGGGTTATGATTAGGGTTAGGGTGAGGGCTAGGGTGACGGTGAGGTTTAGGGTTTGTGTTAGGGTGAGTTTTAGGGTTAGGGTTAGGGTGAGCTTTTGGACGAGGGTTAGGGTTTCAGTGAGGGTGAGGGTTAGGGTTAGTTTGAGTGTTAGGGTTAGGATTAGGATTAGGGTGAGGGAGAGTGTTAGCATTAGGGTTAGGCTTAGGGTTAGGGTTAGGTTTAGGGTTAGGATTAGTGTTATTGTTTGGGTTAGGGTTAGAGTTACTGTGAGGGTGAGGGTGAGTTTGAGGGTGAGGGTTAAGATGAGGTTTAGGGTTTCAGTGTGGGTGAGGGTTAAAGTTAGGGTGAGGGTTAGGGTTAGGATTAAGGTTAGGTTGAAGGTGATGGTTAGGATTAGGGTTAGGGTTATTGTAAATGTTATGTTTAGGGTTACATTTGCAGTGAGGGTGAAGCTGAGGGTGAAGGTTAGGGTTAGGGTAAGGGTTAGTTTTAGGGTTAGGATTAGTGTTAATATTAGGGTTAGGGTTAGATTTACGGTTTGGGTGAGGGTGAGGGTGAGGGTTAGGGTTAGGGTTAGGGTGAAGTTTAGAGTTAGGGTTAGGATTAGGGATAGGGTGAGGGAGAGGTTTAGGACTAGAGTTAGGTTGAGGGGGAGGGTAAGGGTGAGTGTTAGGTTTATGGTTAGTGTTAGGGTTAGCGTTAGGTTTAGGGTGAGGGTAGGGTTGAGGTTTAGGTTTAGGGTTAGGTTTAGGGTTAGGATTAGGGTTAGGGTGAGGGTGAGGGTGGGGGTCAGGATTAGGGTTACAGTGATGGTTAGTGTTAGCATTAGGTTGAGGGTTAGAATGAGGGTTAGGGTTTCGATTAAGGTTAGGGCTCGGGCTCTGGTGAGAGTGATGTTAGTTCGAGGTTTTGGGTTAGGGTTAGTGTTAGGGTTAAGGGTAGGTTGATGGTTATGTTGAGGTTTTGGGTAGGGTTAGGGTTAGGGTTAGGCTTAGGCTTAGGGTTAGGCTGAGGGTGAGGGCGGGGGTGAGGATTAGGGTTACGGTGATGCTTTGGGTTAGGGTTAGGTTGAGGGTTAGAATGAGGGTTAGGGTTAGGATTAAGGTTAGGGTGAGGGCTCGGGTGAGGGTGAGGATTAGGGTAAGGCTTAGGCTTAGGGTTAGGCTGAGCTTGAGGTTGAGGTTGAGGGTTCCGGTTAGGGTGATGGTTAGGTTTACAGTTAGGGTGAGGGTTTGTATGAGGTTTAGGGTTAGGGTTTGGGTTAGGGTGATTATGATGGTAAGGGTAAAGGAGAGGTTTTGGCTGAGGGTGAGTGTTAAGATAAGGGTGAGCGTTAGGTTTAGGTTTAGGGTTAGAGTAAGGGTTAGTGTTAGGGTTACGGTGAGGGTTAGATTGAGGATTCCGTTTAGGGTTAGTGTGAGGTTTAGGGTGAGGATGAGGGTTAGGGTTAGGGTGAGGGTGAGGGATAGAATTAGGGTTAGGGTGAGGGCTAGGGTAAGGATGAGGTTTAGGTTTTGGGTTAGGTTGAGAGCTAGGGTGAGTGATAGGGTGAGGTTTAGTGTTAGGGATAAGGTTAGGTTTAGGATTAGGTTTAGGGGTACGGTTAGGATTAGGCTTAGGGTTAGGGTTAGGATTAGGCTTAGGGTTAGGCTGAGGACTCAGGGTAG
Source organism: Dipodomys merriami (assembly GCF_024711535.1). NCBI lineage: Eukaryota > Metazoa > Chordata > Mammalia > Rodentia > Heteromyidae > Dipodomys > Dipodomys merriami. The sequence goes on along the minus strand of NW_027205393.1, from coordinate 343,678 downwards.
GTTTTGGGTTAGGGTTATGGTGAGGGTTGGGGTTAGGGATAGGGTTAGGCGTAGGGTTAGGCTGACGGTGAGGGTGGGGGTGAGGATTAGGGTTAAGGTTAGGGTTTGGTTTAGGTTATTGTTAATGTTATGGTTAGGGTTAATTTTGCAGTAAGGGTAGGCTGAGGGTGAGGGTTATGGTTAGGATTAGTGTTTGGGTTAATGTTATTGTTAGGGTTAGGGTTAGGGTTAGAGTTACGGTGAGGTTGAGGGTGAGGGTGAGGTCAGAGTTAGGGTGAGGTTTAGAGTGAGGTTTAGGGTTAGGGTTAGGGTGAGGGTGAGGTTTAGGGTTTGATATAGGGTTAGGGGGAGGGTTAGGATTAGGGTTAATGTTAGGCTTAGGGTGAGGGTGAGGGTTAGGTTGAGGTTAAGGTTTAGGGTTAATGTAAGGGTTAGTGTTAGGGTTAGGGTTAGTGTTAGGGTTAGTGTAAGTGTTAGATTGAGCGTTTGGGTTAGGGTGAGTGTTATGGTTAGGGTGAGGGATAGGGGTAGGGTTAGGGTTATTGTTAGGTTTAAGGTTGGCGTTACGGTTACAGTGAGGGTGAGAGTGAGGGTTAGGGTTAGGGTTAGGATGAGGTTTAGTGTTATGTTATTGTTAGAATTAGGGTTAGGGTGAGACTGAGGTTTATGTTTACAGTTAGGCTTAGTGTTAGTTTTAGGTTTAGGGTGAGGGTTAGGGTAAGGCTTAGGCTTTGGCTTAGGCTTAGGCTGAGCATGAGGTTGAGGGTGAGGGTTAGGATGAGGTTTAGGGTTAGGATTAGGGATAGGGATAGGGATAGGGTGAGGGTTAAATTGCGGGTTAGGGTTAGGGATCAATTCAGGTTTAGGATTAAGTTTAGGGTGAGGTTTAGTGTAAGGGTTAGGGTAAGTGTTAGGATTAGGCTTAGGGTTAGGGTGAGGGTTAAGTTTAGGGTTTGTGTTATGGTGAGGGTGAGGCTGAGGATTAGGGTTTGGTTTAGGGTTAGATTTAGGGTTAGGTTTAGGTTTAGGCTAAGAGTTACTGTGAGGGTTAGGGTTAGGGTTAGGGTTAGGCTGAGGGTGATGTTGGGGGAGAAGGTGAGGATTAGGGTTAGTGTTAGGGTGAGGGTTAGGATGAGGGTTAGGGTTAGGATTAGGGTGATGGTGAGATTTAGGGTTAGAGTGAGGTTTAGGGTTAGGGTTAGGGTTAGGGTTAGGATGAGAGTTAGTTTTAGGATTAGAGTTAGGTCTCGGGTGAGGCTGAAGGTGAGGGTTATGGTTAGGGTTAGTGTTAGATTTAGGGTTTGGGTGAGGGTTAAGGTGAGTGTGAGGGTTAGGGTGAGTCTGAGGGTTAGGCTTAGGGTTAGGCTTCGGCTTGGGGTTAGGCTGAGGGAGAGGGTTAGGTTTAGGGTGAGTGTTAGGGTTAGGGTTAGGGTGAACATTAGGCTGACGGTGAGGGTGAGGCTGAGGGTTACGGTTAGGGTGAGGGTTAGGGTTAGGTTTAGGGTGAGAGTTTGGGTTCGGGTTAAGTTTAGGGTTAGGGTGAGGGTTAGGGTTAGGTTGAGGGTTAGGGTTAGAGATAGTGTGATGGTTAGGGTTAGGGTTAGGATGAGGTTTAGGGGTAGGATTAGGGTTAGGGTGAGGTCTAGGGTGAGGTTGAGGGTTAGGGATAGTGTTATGGTGAGGTTTAGGGTTTGGGTTAGGGTGAGGGTGAGGGTTTGAATGAGGGTTAGGATTACTGTGAGTGTGAGCGTTAGGGTTAGGTTGAGGGTTAGGGTTAGGATTAGGGTTAGGGTGAGGGTGAGTGTTAGGATTAGGGTTAGGCTTAGGTTTAGGGTTAGGATTAGTGTTATTGTTAGGGTTAGGGTTAGATTTATGGTAAGGGTGAGGTTGAGGGTGAATCTTAGGGTTAGGGTTAGCTTGAGGTTTATGGTTAGGGTTAGGATTAGGTTTAGGGTGAGGGTGAGGTATAGTGTTAGATTTAGGGTTAAGGGGAGTGTTAGTTCGAGGTTAGGGTTAGGTTTAGTGTTAGGGTTAAGGTTAGGTTGATGGTTACGTTGAGGTTTTGGGTTAGGGTTAGGGTTAGTGTTATGATTTGGGTTGGGTGAGGGTGAGTGTGAGGTTTAGGGTTAGGGTTAGGCTTAGACTTATGGTTAGGCTGAGGGTGAGGGTGGGGGTGAGGATTAGGGTTAGGGTGATGGTTAGGGTTAGGGTTGGGGTGAGGGTTAGAATGAGGGTTAGGATTAGGATTAGGGTTAGGGTGAGGGCTAGGGTGAGGGTTTCGGTTAGGGTGAGGCTTAGTATGAGGTTTAGGGTTAGGGTGTGGTTTAGGGTGATTATGATGGTAAGGGTAAAGGAGAGGTTTTGGCTGCGGGTAAGTGTTAAGATAAGGGTGAGTTTTAGGGTTATTTTTCGTGTTAGGTTAAGGGATAGTGTTAGTGTTAGGGTGAGGGTTAGATTGAGGATTCGGTTTAGGATTAGTGTGATTTTTAGGGTGAGGATGAGGATTAGGGTTAGGGTGAGGATGAGGTTTAGGTTTAGGGTTAGGCTGAGGGCTATGGTGAGTGTTAGGGTGAGGTTTAGTGTTAGGGATAGGGTTAGGTTTAGGAGTAGGTTTAGGGTGAGGGTGAGTGTGAGAGTTAGGGCTAGGGTTAGGATTAGGCTTAGGGTTAGGGTGAGGATTAGTGTTAGGGTTTGGGTTAGGGTGAGGGTGAGGCTGAGGATTAGGGTTAGGTTTAGGATTAGGGTTAGGTTTAGGGTTAGGGTTAGGTTTAGACAGGGTTAGGGTTAGGGTTAGGGTTATGTTGAGGGTTATGATTAGGGATAGGGTTAGGCTTAGGGTTAGGCTGAGGGTGAGGATTATGGTTAGGGTTAGGGTTTGATTTAGGTTATTTTTAGTGTTATGGTTAGGGTTAAGTTTGCGGTGAGGGTGAGGCTGCGGGTGAGGGTTATTGTTAGGGTTAGAGTTAATGTTATTGTTAGGGTTAGGGTTAAAGTTACGGTGACGTTGAGGGTAAGGGTGAGCATTAGTGTTAGGGTGAGGTTTACGGTGAGTTTTAGGGTTAGGTTTAGGGTTAGGGTTAGGGTGAGGTTGAGATTTAGTTTTAGATGTAGGGTTAGGGGAAAGGTTAGGGTGAGGGTTATGGTTAGGGTAAGTATTAGGCTTAGGGTAAGGGTGAATGTTAGGTTGAGGTTAAGTGTTAGGGTTAAGGATAGTGTTAGTGTGAGGGTTAGTGTTAGGGTTAGGGTTATTGTTATGGTTAGCGTAAGTGTTAGGTTGAGGGTTTGGGATAGGGTCAGGTCATGGTTAGGGTGAGGGTTAGGGTTAGGTTTAGGGTTATTGTTAGGGTTAGGGTTAGAGTTACGGTTAAAGTGAGGGAGAGAGTGAGGGTTAGGGTTAGGGTAAGGATGAGGTTTAGGGTTATGTTAGGGTTAGAATTAGGGTTAGGGTGAGAGTGAGGTTTAAGTTTAGAGTTAGGCTTTGTGTTAGTTTTAGGCTTAGAGTGAGGGTTAGGGTTAGGTTTACGCTTAGGCTTAGGCTTAGGCCGAGCATGAGGTTGAGGGTGAGGGTTAGGATGAGGTTTAGGATAAGGATTAGGTTTAGGGTTAGGGCTAGGTTGAGGGTTAGGTTGAGGGTTAGGGTTAGGGTGAGAGTTAGGTTTAGTATTAAGGTTAGGGTGAGGTTGAGTGTGAGGTTTAGGGTTAGAGTTAGGATTAGGCTTAGGGTTAGGATGAGGGTTAAGATTAGGGTTTGTGTTATGGTGAGGGTGAGGCTGAGGATTAGGGTTTGGTTTAGGGTTAGATTTAGGATTAGGTTTAGGGTTAGGGTTAGGGTAATGGTGAGGGTTAGGGTTAGGGTTAGGCTTAGGCTTCGGGTTAGGCTGAGGGTGAGTGTGGGGGTGAGGATTAGGGTTAGGGTTAGGTTTAGGGTTATTGTTAGCGTCATGGTTAGGGTTAAGTTTGCGGTGAGGGTGAGGCTTAGGTTGAGGGTTATGGTTATGGTTAGGGTTAGGGTTAGCTTTAGTGTTATTGTTAGGGTTAGAGTTACTGTGAGGTTGAGGGTGAGGGTGAGGGTTTAGGGTTAGGGTGAGGTTTAGGGTGAGGTTTAGGGTTAGGATTAGGTTAGGGTGAGGCTGAGTGTAAGGGATAGGGTGAGGGTTAGGGTTAGGCTTAGGGTTAGGATGAGGGTGAGGGTGGGGTTGAGGATTAGGGTTAGGGTGACGGTTAGAGTTAGGATTAGTGTTATTGTTAGAGATAGTGTTAGAGTTCCAATGAGGGTGAGGTTGCGGGTGAGGGTTAGGTTTAGAGTTAGTGTGAGGGTTAGTGTTAGGGTCATGGTAAGTGTTAGGGTGAGGGTTTGGGTTAGTGTGAGGGTTATGGTTAGGGTTAGGGTGAGTTTTTGGGTTTGGGTTAGAGTTAGGTTTAGGGTGAGATGTAGGGGGAGGTTTAGGGTTAGGGTTAGGTTTAGGATTAGGGTTAGGGTGAGGGTGAGTGTGTGTGTTACGGTTACATTTAGGATTAGGCTTAGGTTTAGGCTGAGGGTGAGGGTGAGGGTGAGAGTTAGGGTTAGGGTGAGTGTTAAGGTTAGGTTGAGGGTTAGGTTTAGGGTTATGGTGAGGGTTAGTGTTAGGGTTAGGGTGAGGGTTAGAATGAGGATTAGGGTTAGGATTAGAGTTAGGGTGAGAACTAGGGTGAAGGTGAGTATTAGAGTTACTGTTAGTGTGAGGTTTAGGGTTAGGGTTAGGGAAAGCGTGAGTTAGGGTTATGGTGACATGGGGGTTAGTGTTACAGTGGGGCTTAGGGTTAGAATTAGCGTTAGGGTAATGGTGAGCTTCGGATTACTGTTAGGGTTAGAGTTAGGTTAGGGTTAAGATTAGTGTTATTGTTAGGGTTATGGTTAGATTTACTGTGAGAGTGAGGGTGAGGGTGGGGGTGAGAGTTAGATTTAGGGTGAGGTTTAGGGTTAGGGTTAGGATTAGTGTTAGGGTGAGGGTGAGGTTTAAGTTTAGATGTAGGGTTAGGGGGAAGGTTAGATCGAGCGTTAGGGGTAGGGTTAGTGTTAGGGTTAAGGTTAGGGTGAAGGTTAGGTTGAGGTTTAGGGTTAGGGTTAGGGTTAGGTTTAGGGTGAGGGTGACTGTGAGAGTTAGGGTTAGGGTTAGGCTTAGGCTTAGGGTTAGGCTGAGGTTGGGGGTCAGTATTAGGGTTATGGTGATGGTTAGGATTAGGGTTAGGTTGAGGGCTAGGGTGAGGATGAGGGTTAGGTTAAGGCTTAGGCATATGCTTAGGGTTAGGCTGAGCATGAGGTTTTGTGTGAGGGTTAGGGTTAGGGTGATGGTTAAGTTTACGGATAGCGTGAGGGTTAGGATGAGTTTTAGGGTTAGGGTGAGGGTAAGGGTGAGGATGATGGTAAGGGTAAAAATGAAGTTTACACTGAGGGTTAGGGTTAAGATAAGGCTGAGGGTTAGGGTTAGGTTTAGGGTTAGGTAAGAGTTAGGCTTAGGGTGAGGGTTAGATTGAGAATTAGTGTTAGGGTTAGTGTTTTGGGTTAGGGTGAGGATGAGAGTCTGGGTTAGGGTGAGGGTGAGGGTTAGAATTAGGGTTAGGGTGAGGGCTAGGGTGAGGGTGAGGGTGAGGGTGAGGTTTAGGGTTAGATTAGGGTTAGGGAGAGTGTTAGGGGTAGGGCTATGGTTAGGGTCAGTGTTAGGGTTAGGGTTAGGGTGAGGGTTAGGTTGAGGTTAAGGTTTAGGGTTACTGTTAGGGTTAATGTGAGTGTTAGTGTTAGGGTTAGAGTTAGTGTTAGGGTTAGGGTAAGTGTTAGGGTGAGGGCTTGGTTTAAGGTGAGGGTTATAGTTAGGGTGAGGGTTAGGGTTAGGGTTAGGGTTATTGTTAGGGTTAGGGTGAAGGTTACGGTTACAGTGAGGGTTAGAGTGAGGTTTAGGGTTACGGTTAGGATGAGGTTTAGGGTTAGGGTTAGGGTTAGAATTAGGGTTAGGGTGAGAGTGAGGTTTAGGTTTAGAGTGAGTGTTAGTGTTAATTTTAGGGTTAGGGTGAGGGTTAGGGTTAGGCTTAGGCTTAGGCTTAGGCTTAGGCCGAGCATGAGGTTGAGGGTGAGGGTTAAGATGAGGTTTAGGGTTAGGATTAGGGTTAGGGTTATGGCTAGGGTGAGGGTTAGGTTGAGGGTTAGGGTTAGGGATAGGGTTAGATTTAGGATAAAGATTAGGTTGAGGTTGAATGTGAGTGTTAGGGTTAGGTTTAGGATTAAGCTTAGGGTTAGGGTGAGGGTTAAGGTTAGGGTTTGGATTAGGGTGAGGGTGAGGCTGAGGATTAGGGTTTGGTTTAGGGTTAGGTTTAGGTTTAGGTTTAGGTTGAGGGTCAGGGTTAGGGTAACGGTGACGGTTAGGGTTAGGTTTAGGCTTAAGAATAGGGTTAGAGTTATGGTTAGGGGGACTGTTAGGTTGAGGTTTAGGGTTAGGGTTAGTGTTAGGGTTAGTGTGATTGTGAGGGTTAGGTTGAGGTTTAGGGATAGGGTTAGGTTTAGGATTAGGTTTAGGGTGAGGGTGAGTGTGAGGGTTAGTTTGAGGATTAGGCTTAGTCTTCTGGTTAGGCTGAGGGTGCGGGTCAGGGTTAGGGTTAGGGTTAGGGTGGGGTTTAGGGTTAGGGTTAGGGTAAGGATTTGGGTGAGGGTGAGATTTAGTGTAAGATATAGGGTTAGGGGGAGGGTTAGGGTGAGGGTTAGGGTTAGGGTTAGTGTTAGGGTTAGTGTGATTGTGAGGGTTAGGTTGAGGTTTAGGGATAGGGTTAGGTTTAGGATTAGGTTTAGGGTGAGGGTGAGTGTGAGGGTTAGTTTGAGGATTAGGCTTAGTCTTCTGGTTAGGCTGAGGGTGCGGGTCAGGGTTAGGGTTAGGGTTAGGGTGGGGTTTAGGGTTAGGGTTAGGGTAAGGATTTGGGTGAGGGTGAGATTTAGTGTAAGATATAGGGTTAGGGGGAGGGTTAGGGTGAGGGTTAGGGTTAGGGTTAGTGTTAGGGTTAGTGTGATTGTGAGGGTTAGGTTGAGGTTTAGGGATAGGGTTAGGTTTAGATTTAGGTTTAGGGTGAGGGTGAGTGTGAGGGTTAGTTTGAGGATTAGGCTTAGTCTTCTGGTTAGGCTGAGGGTGCGGTTCAGGGTTAGGGTTAGGGTTAGGGTGGGGTTTAGGGTTAGGGTTAGGGTAAGGATTTGGGTGAGGGTGAGATTTAGTGTAAGATATAGGGTTAGGGGGAGGGTTAGGGTGAGGGTTAGGGTTAGGGTTAGTGTTAGGGTTAGGGTGAGGTTGAGGGTTAGGTTGAGGTTTAGGGTTAGGTTAGGGTTAGTTTGAGGGTTATTGTTAGGGTTAGGGTTAGTGTTAGTGGGAGGATAAGTGTTAGGGTAAGGGTTTAGGTTGGGGTGAGGGTTATGGTTAGGGTGAGTGTTAGGATTAAGGTTAGAGTTATTGTTAGTGTTAGGTTTAGTGTTAGGCTTAGGGTTAGCCTGAGGGTGATGTTGAGGGTGAGGTTTATGGTTAGGGTGAGGGTTAGGCTTAGGGTTAGGGTGATGGTTAGGGTTAGTGTGAGGGTTAGTGTTAGGATTAGGGTGTTAGGTTAAGGGTAAATGTTAGGGTGAGGCTTATAGTAAGGGTGAGGGTTAGGGTTAGGGTTAGAGTTATTGTTAGGGTTAAGTTTAAGGTTATGTTTAATGTGAGGGTGAAGGTGAGGGTTAGGTTTAGTGTTAAGATGAGGTTTAGGGTTAGGGTTAGAGTTAGGGTTAGTGTGACAGTGAGGTTTAGGGTTAGAGTTATGGTTAGTGTTAGGGTTAGGGTTAGGGTGAGGGTTAGGGTTAGGACTAGACTTAGGCTTAGGCCTAGGCCCAGCTTGACGGTTAGGGTTAGGGTTAGGGTTAGGGTGAGGGTAAGGGTTAGGGTGAAGGTTAGGATGAGGTTTAGCGGTAGGATTAGGGTTAGAGTTCGGGTTAGGGTGAAGGTCAGGTTTAGGATTAGTGTTAGGGTTAGGGTGATGTTTAGGGTGAGGGTTAGGGTTAGGGTTAGTGTTAGGGTTAGGTTTAGGGTGAGGGTTGGGTTGAGGGTAAGGATTAGGGATAGGATTAGGTTTAGGATTATGGTTAGTGTGAGGGTGAGTGTGAGGGTTAGGGTTAGCGTTAGGTTTAGGCTTAGGGTTAGGCTGAGGGTGAGGGTGAAGGTGAGGATTAGGGTTAGGGTGCTGGTTAGGCTTAGGGTTAGGGTTAGAATTAGCCTTAAGGTGAGGTTTAGGGTTAGGGTTAGGTTTAGGTTTCTGGTGAGGGTGAGGGTTAGAGGCAACTTGAGGGTTAGGGTGAGGGGTAGGGTTAGGGTTAGGGTGAGTGTTAGGGTTAATGTGAGGTTTAGGGTTGGGTTTAGGGTTAGGGTTAGGTTGAGGGTTAATTTGAGGGTTAGGGTTTGTGTTAGGGTTTGTGTTAGGTTTAGGGGGAGAGGGAGGTTTAGGTTAGGCTTAGTGTTAGGATTAGGGTGAGGTTAAGGGTTAGGGTGAGGGTTAAGGTTAGGTTAGGGTGAGGGTTAAGATGAAGGTTAGGGTTTCAGTGAGAGTGAGGTTAAGGCTAGGGCGAGGGTTAGGGTTAGGGTTATGGTTAGGGTGAGGGTGATGGTTAGGATTAGGGTTAGGGTTATTGTAAATGTTATGGTTAGGGTTACGTTTCCAGTGAGGGTGAGGCTGAGAGTGAAGTTTAGGGTTAGGGTAAGGGTTAGTTTTAGGGTTAGGATTAGAGGTAATGTTAGGGTTAGGGTTAGACTTAGGATTTGGGTGAGGGTGAGGGTGAGGGTCAGGGTTAGGGTTAGGGTAAGGGTTAGGGTTAGGGTTAGATTGGGGATTAGCGTTAGGGTTAGTGTGAGGTTTAGGGTGAGGATGAGGTTTAGGGTGAGGGTTAGGGTTAGAATTAGGATTAGGTTGAGGGCTAGCGTGAGGGTGAGGGTTAGGGTTAGGGTTAAGTTTAGGGTGAGGTTTAGGGTGAGGGGTAGGTTTAGGTTTAGGGTGAGGGTTAGGATTAGTGTGAGGGTTACGGTTAGGGTGAGAGTGAGGGTGAGGCTAAGGGTTATGGTGAGGGTTAGGGTGAGGGTGCGGGTTAGGGTTAGGTTGAGGTTTAGGGTTATAGTTAGTTTTAGGGTTAGGGTTAGTGTTAGTGTTAGGGTTAGGGTGAGGGTTAGGTTGAGGGTAAGGGTTAGGGCTTGGGTTAGTTTTAGGTTTATGGTTAGGGTGAGGGTGAATGTGAGGGTTAGGGTTAGGGTTAGGGTTAGGCTTAGCGTTAGGCTGAGGGTGAGGGTGAAGGTGAGGATTAGTGTTAGGTTGCCGGTTAGGGTTAGGGTTAGGGTTAGAATTAGCCTTAAGGTGAGGTTTAGGGTTAGGGTTAGGTTTAGGGTTCTGGTGAGGGTGAGGGTTAGACTTAGCTTGAGGTTTAGAATGAGGGGTAGGGTTTGGGTTAGGGTGAGGGTTAGGGTTAATGTGAGGTTTAGGGTTAGGGTTAGGTTTAGGGTTAGGTTGAGTGTTAGTTTGAGGGTTAGGGTTTGTGTTAGGGTTAGGGTGAGGGGAGGTTTAGGGGTAGGTTTAGGTCAGGCTTAGTGTTAGGATTAGGGTGAGGTAAAGGGTTAGGGTGAGGGTTAAGGTTAGGTTAGGGTGAGGGTTAGGGTTTCAGTGAGAGTGAGGGTTAAGGTTAGGGCAAGAGTTAGGGTTAGGATTATGGTTAGCGTGAAGGTGATGGTTAGGATTAGGGTTAGGGTTACTGTAAATGTAATGGTTAGGGTTACATTTGCAGTGAGGGTGAGGCTGAGAGTGAAGGTTTGGGTTAGTTTAAGGGTTAGTTTTAGGGTTAGGATTAGTGGTAATGTTAGGGTTAGGGTTAGACTTACGATTTGGGTGAGAGTGAGGTTGAGGGTTAGTGTTAGTGTTAGGATGAGGTTTAGGGTTAGGGTTAGGATTAGGGATAGGGTGAGGTTGAGGTTTAGGGTTAGACTTAGGTTGAGGGGGAGGTTTAGGGTGAGGGTTAGGGTTAGGGTTAGTGTTAGGGTTAGGGTTAGGATTAGGCTTAGGCTTAGGGTTTGGCTGAGGTGAGGGTGGGTGTGAGGATTACGCTTAGGGTGATGGTTAACCTTAGGGTTAGGGTGAGGGTTAGGATGAGGGTTAGGGTTAGGATTAGGTTTAGGGTGAGGGCTATGGTGAGGGGAGGGTTGAGGATAGGGTTAGGCTTAGGCATAGGTTTAGTCTGAGGATTATGGTGAGGGTGAGGGTTAGGGTCATGGTGATGGATAGGTTTAGGGTTAGGGTGAGGGTTAGGATGAGGGTTCGGGTTAGGGTGAGGGTTACGATGAGCGTGATGGTAAGAGTAAAGTTGAGGGTTAGGCTAAGGGTGAGAGTTAGGGTAAGGGTGAGGGTTAGGGTTAGGGTGAGGGTTAGTGTAAGTGTTAGGGTTAGGGTTAGATTGGGGATTAGGGTTAGGGTTAGTGTGAGGTTTAGGGGGAGGATATGGGTTAGGTTGAGGGTTAGGGTTAGAATTAGGGTTAGGGAGAGGGCTAGCGTGAGGGTGAGGGTTAGGGTTAGCGTTAAGTTTATGGGGAGGTTTAGGGTGAGGTGTAGGTTTAGGTTTAGGGTGAGTGTTAGATTTAGTGTGAGGGTTATGGTTAGGGTGAGAGTGAGGGTGAGGTTAAGGGTTATGATGAGGGTTAGGGTAATGGTGAGGGTTAGGGTTAGGATTAGGAATAGGGTTAGGGATAGGTTGAGGTTGAGGGTGAGGGTGAGGGTGAGGTTTAGGGTTAGGATTATGGTTAGGGTGAGGTTTAGGGTGAGGATGAGTGTTAGGGTGAAGGTGAGGGTGAGGGTGAGGGTCTAGGTTAGGTAATTTTTAGGGTTAGGGTGAGGATTAGTTGAGGTTTATGGTAAGGGTCAGCTTGAGGTTTAGGGTGTGGGTGAGCGTTAGGATTGGGGTGAAGGTTTGGGTGATGGTGAGGGTTAGGGTGAGGTAGAAGTTTAGGTTTAGGGTTAGGTGAGGGTTAGTGTTAGGGTTAGGATTAGGGTGAGGGTTAGGATTAGGTTTAGGGTTAGGGTCAGGGTTAGGGTGAGGTTGAGGGTTAAGGTTAGGGTTAGGTTTGTGGTGTGGATAAGTGATAGCATGAGGGTTAGGGTGAATGTTAGACTTAGCATTAGGGTTAGGGTGAGGGTGAGGGTGAGGATTAGGGTGAGTTTTAGGGTTAGGGTGAGGGTTAGGGTTAGGCTTAGCGTGAGGGTGACGGTTAGGGTTAGAGTTACGGTGAGGATTCGGTTAAGTATGAGGTTTCGGGTGAGGATGAGTTTAAGTGTTAGGATGAGGGTTAGGGTGAGGGTGAGGGTTAGGGTTAAGGTTTGGGTTAGACTGAGGTTTAGGGTTATGTTTAGGGTGAGTGTTAGAGTGAGGGTTAGTGTTAGGGTTGTTATAAGGGTTAGGATCAGATTTAGGGTGACGGTGAGGCTTTAGGTGAGGGTTAGGTTGAAGGTTAGAGTTAGGGTTAAGGTGAGGTTTAGGGTAAGGGGTAGGGTTACGGTTAGGGTGAGGGTTAGGTTTATTGTGAGAGTTAGGTTTAGGGTTAGGGTTAGGATTAGTGTGAGGGTAAGAATTAGGGTCATGGCTAGGCTCACCCTCACGGTGAGGTTTAGGGTTAGTAATAGTGATATTATTAGTGTAAATCTGAGGGTGAGGGTGATGTTTAGGGTTAGGGTTAGGGTGAGGGCTTGGGTGAGGGTTAGGGTAAGGTTGAGGGTTAGGGTGAGAGTGATGGTAAGGGTAAAGTTGAGGCTTAGGCTGAGGGTGAGGGTTAAGATAAGGGTGAGGGTAAGGGTTAGGGTGAGGGTTAGGATAAGGGTTCGGGTTACGGTTAGGGTGAGGGTTAGATTGAGGATTAGGGTTAGGGTTAGTGTGAGGTTTAGGGTGAGATTGAGGGTTACCGTTAGGTTTAGGGTTAGGGTTGGAAATAGGGTGAGGGTGAGGACTAAGATGAGGGTGAGGTTTAGGTTAGGGTTAGGGTTAAGGTTAGGGTGAGTTTTAGGGTTACTGTGAGGGTTAGGGTTAGTGTGAGGGTTAGGGTTAGAGTTAGGGTTAGTGTTAGGTTGAGGGTAAGTGTTAGGGTGAGGTTTTGGTTTAGGGTGAGGGTTATGTTTCGGTTGAGGGTTAGGTTTATTGTTTAGTGTTAGGGTTATTGTTAGGGTTAGGATTAGGATTAGGGTTAGGGTGAGGATGAGGGTGGGGGTGAGGAATAGGTTTTGGGTGATGGTTAAGGTTAGGGTTAGTGTGAGGGTTAGGATGAGGGTTGGAGTCAGGATAAGTTTTAGGGTGAGAGCTTGGGTGAGGGTGAGGGTTAGGGTTAGGGTTCAGCTTAGGCATAGGTTTAGGCTGAGGGTGAGGGTGAGTGTGAGTGATAGGGTTAGGGTGATGGATCGGGTTAGGGTTAGGGTGAGTGTTAGGATGAGTGTAAGGGTTAGGGTGAGCATGACGGTAACAGTAAAGGTGAGGTTTAGGCTGAGGGTGAGTGTTCCGTTAAGGGTGAGGGTAAGGATTAATGTGAGGGTTAGCATAAGGGTTAGGGTGAGGGTGCGGGTTAGGGTGAGGGAAAGGGTTAGATTGAGGATTAGGGTTAGGGTTAGGGTGATGTTTATGGTGAGGATGATGGTTAGGGTTAGGGTGAGGGTTATGGTTAGAATTAGGGTGAGAGTGAGGGGTAAGGTTTGGTTGAGGGTTAGAGTTAGGGTTAGGGTTAGGGTGAGGTTTAGGATTAGGGTGAGAGTTAGGGTTACTGTGAGGGTTAGTGTTAGAGTTAGGGTTAGGGTAAGGTTTAGGGTAAGTGTTAGGGTGAGGGTTAGGGTTAGGGTGAGTGTTATGTTTAGGGTGAGAGTTAGGGTTAGGTTTAGGGTTATTGTTAGGTTTAGGGTTAGGGTAACAGTGAGGGTGAGGGTGAGGGTTAGGGTTAGGGTGAGGTTTAGGGTTAGGGTTAGGGTTTTAGTTAGGGTTAGGTTTAGGGTGAGTTTTACGTTAGAGTTAGGGTTAGGGTGAGGGTTAGGATGAGGATTAGGGTTATGCTTAGGGTTAGGGTGAGGGCTAGGGTGAAGGTGAGGGTTAGGGTTAGTGTTAGGGTGAGTTTTAGGGTTAGGGTTAGGGTTAGGGTGAGCTTTTGGATGAGGGTTAGGGTTACAGTGAGGGTGAGGGTTAGGGTTAGTTTGAGTGTTAGGGTTAGGATTAGGATTAGGGTGAGGGTGAGTGTTAGCATTAGGGTTAGGCTTAGGGTTAGGGTGAGTTTTAGGGTTAGGATTAGTGTTAATGTTAGGGTTAGGGTTAGATTTACGGTTTGGGTGAGGGGGAGGGGGAGGGTTAGGGTTAGGGTAGGGTGAGGTTTAGAGTTAGGGTTAGGATTAGGGATAGGGTGAGGGAGAGGTTTAGGGTTAGAGATAAGTTGAGGGGGAGGGTAAGGCTGAGTGTTAGGGTTAGGGTTAGTGTTAGGGTTAACGTTAGGTTTAGGGTGAGGGTAAGGTTGAGGTTTAGGGTTAGGGTTAGGTTTTGGGTTAGGATTATGTTTAGGGTGAGGGTGAGTGTGAGAGTTAGGGTTAGGATTAGGCTTAGGCTTAGGGTTAGACTGAGGGTGAGGGTGGGTGTGAGGATTAGGCTTAGGGTGATGTTTAACATTAGGATTAGGGTGAGGGTTAGGATGAGGGTTTGGGTTAGGATTCGGGTTAGGGTGAGGGTGAGGGTTAAGGTTAGGGTTAGGTTTGTTCTGTGGATAAGTGATAGCATGGGGGTTAGGGTGAGTGTTAGACTTAGCATTAGAGTTATGGTGAGGATTAGGGTGAGTTTTAGGGTTAGGGTGAGGGTTAGGGTTAGGCTTAGCGTGAGGGTGACGGTGAGGGTGACGGTTAGATTTAGAGATACGGTGAGGATTCGGTTAAGTGTGAGGTTTAGGGTGAGGATGAGGTTAAGTGTTAGGATGAGGGTTAGGGTGAGGGTGAGGCTTAGGGTTAAGGTTTGGGTTAGGGTGAGGGTTAGGCTGAGGGTTAGGGTTATGATTAGGGTGAGGGTTAGGGTGAGGGTTAGGGTGAGGGTGAAGGTTAGGGTTCGGGTGAGGATTAGGGTTGTTATTAGGGTTAGGGTCAGATTTACTGTGACGGTGAGGTTTTGGGTGAGGGTTAGGGTGAGGGTTAGATTTAGGGTTAAGATGAGGTTTAGGGTAAGGTTTAGGGTTACGGTTAGGGTGAGGGTTAAGTTTAGTGTGAGAGTTAGGGTTAGGGTTAGGATTAGTGTGAGGGTAAGAATTAGCTGACTGTTAGGGTGAGGGTGACATTAAGGGTTAGGAATAGTGATAGGATTAGTGTAAATCTGAGGGTGAGGGTGAGGTTTAGGGTTACGATTAGGGTGAGGGCTTGGGTGAGGGTTAGGGTAAGGTTGAGGGTTAGGGTGAGAGTGATGGTAAGGGTAAAGGTGAGGGTTAGGCTGAGGGTGAGGGTTAGGCTGAGGGTGAGGGTTAAGTTAAGGGTGAGGGTTAGGGTTAGGGTGAGGGTTAGGTTAAGGTTTCGGGTTACAGTTAGGTTTAGGGTAAGATTGAGGATTAGGGTTAGGGTTAGTGTGAGGTTTAGGGTGAGGTTGAGGGTGAGTGTTAGGGTTAGAATTAGGGTTAGGGTGAGGGCTAGGATGAGGGTGAGGTTTAAGTTAGGGTTAGGGTTAAGGTTCGGATGAGGTTTAGGGTTACTGTGAGGGTTAAGGTTAGTGTGAACATTAGGGTGATGGTTAGGGTTAGTGTTAGGGTCAGGGTAAGTGTTAGGGTGAGGGTTTGGGTTAGGGTGAGTGATATATTTAAGGTGAGGGTTAGCTTTAGAGTTAGGGTTATTGTTAGGGTTAGGATTAGGATTAGGATTAGGGATAGGGTGAGGGTGAGTGTGGGTTAGGTTTAGGTTTAGGTTTAGGCTTAAGGTTAGGCTGAGGGTGAGGTTGAGGCTGAGGGCTAGAGTTAGGGTGATCGTTAGGGTTAGGGTTAGGGTGAGGGTTAGGATGAGTGTTAGAGTTAGGATTAGGGTTTGGGTGAGGGCTAGGGTGAAGGTGAGGTTTAGGGTTATGTTTAGGGTGAGGTTTAGGGTTAGGGTTAGGGTTAGGCTTAGGGTTAAGTTGAGGGTGAGGTTTAGGTTTAGAGTTACGGTTAGGGTGAGGGTTAGGGTTAGGGTTAGTGTTAGGTTTAGGATTATTGTGAGGGTTAGGGTTAGGGTGATGGTTAGGGTTAGGGCTGGGATTAGGATTAGTGTTAGGGTGAGGGTGAGTGTGAGTGTGAGGGTTAGGGTTAGGGTCAGGCTTAGATTTAGGCTGAGGTTGACGGTCAGGGTTAAGGTGAGAGTGAGGGTAAGGTTTAGGGTTAGAGTTAGGGTTATTGTGAGGGTTAGTGTTAGGATTGGTGTTAGGGTTAGTGTTAGGGTGAGGTTTAGGGTGAGGTTTATGTTTAGGGAGCGGGTTAGATTTATGATTAGGGTTAGCTTGAGTGTGAGTGTGAGGGTTAGTGTTTGGGTTAGGTTTAGGTTTAGGCTGAGTGTGGGGGTGAGGGTTAGGGTTAGGTTGAGGTTTAGGGTTAGGGTTAGGGTGAGGGTTAGGATGAGGTATGGCGTTAGGATTAGGGTTAGGGTTAGGGTTAAGGTGAGGGTTAATGTTAGGGTTAGGGTGAGGGTTAGGGTTATTGTTAGTGTTATGGTTAGGGTTAAGTTTGTGGTTAGGGTGAGGCTGAAGGTGGGTATTAGGGTTAGGATTAGGATTAGGGTTAGATTTAGGGTTAGGATTAGTGTTATTGTTAAGGTTAGGGTCAGAGTTATGCTGAGGATGAGGGTGAGGGTGTGGGTTGGGTTAGGGTTAGGATGAGGTTTAGGGTTAGGGTTAGGGTAGCGTGATGGTTAGGGTTAGTGTGAGGGTTAGTGTTTGGGTTAGTGTTATTGTTAGGGTAAGGTAAGTATTAGGGTGAGGGTAAGGGTTAGGGTGAGGGTTAGGGTTAGAATGAGGGTTAGGGTTAGGGTTAGGGTTATTGTTAGGGTAAGGGATGTGTTAGGGTGAGGGTAAGGGTTAAGGTGAGGGTTAGGGTTAGAATGAGGCTTAGGGTTAGGGTTAGTGTTATTTTTAGGTTTAGGGTTAGGATTAGGGATAGGGTGAGGGGTAGGGTGAGGATGAGGGTTAGAATTAGGATTAGGATTAGGCTTAGGTTTAGAATGAGGCTGAGTGTGAGGTTGAGGGTTAGGGTTAGCGTGATGGTTAGGGTTATGTTTAGGGTGAGGTTTAGAATGATTGTTAGGGGTAGCGTGAGGGTTAGGGTGAGGGTGACAGTAAGGGTAAAGGTGAGGGTTAGGGTTAGGGTGCGAGTTAGGGTGAGGATTATGGTTAGGGTTAGGGTGAGGGTGAGGTTTAAATTGAGTATCAGTGTTAGGGTTAGTGTGAGGTTTAGGGTAAGGATGAGGGTTAGGGTTAGTGTGAGGGCTATGGTGAGTTTGAGGGTTAGGTTTAGGGTTATGTTGAGGTTTAGGTTAAGGTGATGGTTAGGGTTAGTGTGACGGTTAGTGTTAGTATTAGGGTTAGTTTTAGGGTGAGGGTTAGCATTAGGGTGAGGTTTATGTTTAGCGTTAGTGTTAGCGTTAGGGTTGGGTTATTATTAGGGTTAGGGTTACTGTTACGGTGAGGGTGATGGTTAGGGTTAGGGTTAGGGTTAGGGTTAGGGTAAGGGTTAGGGTTAGATTGGGGATTAGGGTAAGGGTTAGTGTGAGGTTTAGGGTGAGGATGAGGTTTAGGGTGAGGGTTAGGGTTAGAATTAGTATTAGGTTGAGGGCTAGCGTGAGGGTGAGGGTTAGGGTTAGGGTTAAGTTTATGGTGAGGTTTAGGATGAGGGGTAGGTTTAGGTTTAGTGTGAGGTTTAGGATTAGTGTGAGTGTTAAGGTTAGGGTGAGAGTGAGGGTGAGGCTAAGGGTTATGGTGAGGGTTAGGGTGAGGGTGAGGGTTAGGGTTAGGATTAGGGATAGGGTTAGGGATAGGCTGAGGTAGAGGGTGTGGGTGAGGGTGAGGTTTAGGGTTAGGGATATGGTTAAGGTGAGAGTGAGGGTTCGGCTCTTCGTTAGGTAATGGTTAGGATTAGGGTGAGGATTAGTTGAGGGTTAGGGTAATGGTGAGCTTGAGGTTTAGGGTGTGGGTGAGCGTTAGGGTTAGGGTGAGGGTTCGGGTGAGGTAGAAGGTTAGGGTTAGGGTTAGGTGAGTGTTATTTTTAGGGTTAGGGTGAGGGTGAGGGTTAGGATTGGGTTTAGGGTTAGGGTGAGGTTTAGGGTGAGGGTGAGGGTTAAGGTTAGGGTTAGGTTTGTGGTGTGGATAAGTGATAGCATGAGCTTTAGTGTGAGTGTTAGACTTAACATTAGGGTTAGGGAGAGGGTTAGGGTTAGGCTTAGCGTGAGGGTGACGGTGAGGGTGACGGTTAGGGTTAGAGTTACGGTGGGGATTCAGTTAAGTGTGAGGATTAGGGTGAGGATGAGGGTAAGTGTTAGGATGAGGTTTAGGGTGAGGCTTAGTCTAAAGGTTAGGGTTATGATTAGGGTGAGTTTTAGGGTGAGGGTTAGGGTGAGGGTTAGGGTGAGGGTGAGGGTTAGGGTTGTTATTAGGGTTAAGGTCAGATTTAGGGTGACAGTGAGGTTTTGGGTGAGGATTAGGTTGAGGGTTAGTGGTAGGGTTAAGGTGAGGATTAGGGTAAAGGGTAGGGTTACGGTTGTGTGAGGGTTAGGTTTATTGTGAGAGTTAGGTTTAGGGTTAGGGTTAGGATTAGTGTGAGGGTAAGAATTAGGGTCATGGCTAGGGTGAGGGTGAGGTTTAGGGTTAGGAATAGTGATAGGATTAGTGTAAATCTGAGGGTGAGGGTGAGGTTTAGGGTTAGGGTTAGGGTGAGTGCTTTGGTTAGTGTTAGGTTAAGGTTGAGGGTTAGGGTGAGAGTGATGGTAAGGGTAAAGGTGAGGGTTAGGCTGAGGGTGAGGTTTAAGATAAGGGTGAGGGTTAGGGTTAGGGTGAGCGTTAGGTTATGGGTTCGGGTTACGGTTAGGGTGAGGGTTAGATTGAGGATTAGGGTTAGGGTTAGTGTGAGGTTTAGGGTGAGGTTGAGGGATAGATTTAGGTTGAGGGTTAGGGTTAGAATTAGGGTTAAGGTGAGGGCTAGGGTGAGGGTGATGTTTAGGTTAGGGTTAGGGTTAAGGTTAGGGAGAGGTTTAGGGTTACAGTGAGCTTCAGTGTGAGTGTGAGGGTTACTGTTAGGGTGAGGGTAAGTGTTAGAGTTAGGGTTTGGGTTAGGGTGAGGTTTATGTTTAGTTTAAGGGTTAGGTTTAGGGTTAGGGTTATTTTTAGGTTTAGGATTAGGATTAGGGTTAGGGTGAGGGTGAGTGTGTGGGTTAGGTTTAGGTTTAGGTTTAGGGTTAAATTTAGGCTGAGGGTGAGGTTGAGGCTGAGGGTTAGGGTTAGGGTGATGGTTATGTTTAGGGTTAGGGTGAGGGTTAGGATGAGGGTTTGAGTTAGGATTAGGGTTTGGGTGAGGGCTAGGGTGAAGGTAAGTTTTGGGGTTATATTTTGGGTGAGTTATAGGGTTAGGGTTAAGGTTAGGGTTAGGGTTAAGGTGAGGGTGAGGGATAGGTTTAGAATTAGGGTTAGGGTGAGGGTTAGGGTTAGAGTTAGTGTTAGGTTTAGGGTTAGGGTGAGGGCTAGGGTTAGGGTGAGTTTTAGGGTTAGGCCTGGGATTAGGATAAGTGTTTTTGTGAGGGTGAGTGTGATTTTGAGGTTTAGGGTTAGGGTTAGGATGCGGTTTAGGGTTAGGGTTAGTGTTAGTGTTAGGGTGAGGGCTTGGTTTAGGTTGAGGTTTATTGTCAGGGTGAGGGTTAGGATTAGGGTTAAGGTTAGGGTTAGTGTTATTGTTAGGGTTAAGGTTAGAGTTACTGTGAGGATGAGGGTGAGGGTGAGTGTGAAAGTTAGGGTTAGGGTTAGCCTTAGTCTTAGGTTTAGGCCGAGCGTGAGGGTGAGGTTAAGGGTTAGGATTAGGGTGATTGTTAGAGTTTAAGGGTTAGGGTGAGGGTTAGGGTGAGGTTTAGTTTTAGGATTAGGGCTAAGGTGAGGGCTAGGGTGAGGGTGAGGGTTAAGGTTAGCGTTAGGGTGACGTTTAGGGTTAGCGTTAAGTTTAGTGTTAGGGTGAGTGTTAGTGTGAGGGTTACGGTGAGGGTGAGGGTTAGGGTTAGGGTGAGGGTTACGGTTAGGGTTAGGGTGAGAGTGAGGGTTAGATTAGGGTTAGGGTTAGGATTATTGTTAGTGTTATGGTTAGGTTTAAGTTTATGGTGAGGGTGAGGCTCAGGGTGACGGTTAGGGTTAGGGTTAGGGTGAGGTTTAGGTTAGGGTTAAGTTTAGGGTTAGGGTGAGGGTTTGGGTTAGGGTTAGGGTTACGGTGAGGGTGAGGGTGAGGGTTAGTGTTAGGGTTATTGTCACTGTTAGGTTTAGGTTTAGAGTCACAGTGAGGGTGAGGGTAAAGGTTAGGGTTAGGGTGAGGTTTAGGGTTAGGGTGAAGGTGAGGGTGAGGTTTAGGGTTAGAGTTAGGGTTAGGTTGAGTGTTAGGGTTATGGTTAGTGTTAGGGTTAGGATTAGGGTGAGGGTTAGGATGAGGGTTAGGGTTAGGGTTAGGTTTAGGATTAGGGTTAATGTTAGGGTGAGTGATTGTGTTAGGTTTAGGGATAGGGTTAAGGCTTAGCGTTAACCTGAGGGTGAGGGTTAGGATGAGGGTTAGGGTTAGGTTACGGTGACTGTGAGGGTTAGGGTTAGGGTTAGTTTCAGGGTTAGGTTTAGGGTTAGGGTTACTGTTAGTGTTATGGTTAAGGTTAAGTTTACGGTTAGGGTGAGGCTGACGTTGAGGGTTTGGTTTAGGGTTAGGGTGAGGTTTAGGGTTACGGTTAGGGTTAGGGTGATGGTTAGGGTTAGTGTTATTGTTAGGGTTAAGGTTAGAGTTACGGTGAGGGTGAGGGTTAGATTTAGGTTTAGGGTGAGGGTTAGGGTGAGGGTGAGGGTGAAGTTTAGGGTTAGAGTTAGAGTTAGGGGGAGGGTTAGGGGCAGGGTTAGGTTGAGGTTTAGGGTTAGTGTTAGGGTTGGGTTTAGGATTCGGGTTATGATGAGGCTGAGTGTGAGGGTTAGGGTCAGGATTAGGCTTAGGCTTAGGGTTAGGCTGAGGGTGAGGGTGGGGTTGAGGATTAGGTTAAGGGTGATGGTGAGGGTTAGGGTTAGGTTTAGGGTTAGGATTAGGGTTAGGATGATGTCTAGGGTGAGGTTGAGGGTTAGGGTTAGGGTTAGGCTTAGGGTTACGGTCAGGGTTAGGGTTAGGATGAGGGTTAGGCTTAGGGTGAGGGTTAGGGTGAGGGTGCAGGTAAGGGTAAAGGTGAGAGTTAGGCTGAGAGTGAGGATTAAGTTAAGGGTGAGGGTTAGGGTTAGGGTGTGGGTTAGGGTTAGGGTTAATTTGAGGGTGAGGTTTATATTGAGGATTAGTTTTAGGGTTAGTGTGAGGTTTAGGATGAGGATGAGGGTTAGGTTTAGGGTGAGGGCTAGGGTGAGGGTGAGGGTTAGGGTTAGTGTGAGTGCTAGTGTTAGGGTTAGATTTAGTGTTAGGTTGAATTTAAGTGTTAGGGTGAGGGTTAGTGTTAGCGTGAGTGTTATATTTAGAATGAGGGTTAGGTTTAGGGTTAGGGTTACTGTTAGGGTTAGGATTAGTTTTACTGTTGAGTGTGAGGTTTAGTGTTAGGTTGAGGGTTAGGTTTATGTTTAGTGTTAGGGTTAGTGTTAGGGTTAGGGTGAGGGTGAGGTTTATGGTTAGAGTTAGCTTTTGTGTTAGGGTTAGAGTTAGGTTGAGGGTTAGTGTGAGGGTTAGGTTTAGGCTTAAGCTTAGGCTTAGGGTTAGCCTTAGGCCGAGCATGAGGGTGAGGGTTAGGGTTAGGGTTAGGGTGAGGGTTAGTATGAGGTTTAGGGTTAGGACTAGGGTTAGGGTGAGCGCTAGGTTGAGGGTTACTGTGAGGGTTAGGGTAAGGTTTAGGATTAGGTGTAGGTTGAGGGTGAGTGTGAGGGTTAGGTTTAGGGTTAGGCTTAGGTTTAGGGTGAGGGTTAGGGTTAGGACTTGGTTTAGGGTGAGGGGGAGTGTTAGGGTTAGTGTGAGTGCTAGTTTTAGGGTTAGGGTGAATTTATGTGTTAGGGTGAGGGTTAGGTTTTGGGTGAGTGTTATGGTTAGTATGAGGGTTAGGGTTAGGGTTACTGTTAGGATTAGGATTAGGTTTACTGTTAAGGTGAGTGTGAGGTTTAGGGTTAGGGTGAGGGTTAGGTTTATGTTTAGGGTTAGGGTTAGAGTTAGGGTTAGCGTGAGGGTGAGGTTTAGGGTTAGAGTTAGCTTTTGTGTTAGGGTTAGTGTTAGGGTGAGGGTTAGTGTGAAGGTTAGGTTTAGGCTTAAGCTTAGGCTTAGGGTTAGGCTTAGGCCCGAGCATGAGGGTGAAGGTTAGGGTTAGGGTTAGGGTGAGGGTTAGGGTTAGGGTTAGGGTGAGGGTTAGGATGAGTTTTAGGGTTAGGATTAGGGTTAGTGTGAGCGCTAGTTTTAGGGTTACTGTGAGGGTTAGGTTTAGGTTTAGGATTAGGTGTAGGTTGGGGGTGAGTGTGAGAGTTAGGGTTAGGGTTAGGGTTAGGCTTAGGGTTAGGGTGAGGGTTAGGGTTAGGGTTTGGTTTAGGGTGAGGGGGAGGGTTAGGGTTAGGGTTTGGTTTAGGGTGAGGGGGAGGGTTAGGGTTAGGGTTAGGGTGTGAGGGTGAGGGTGAGGGTTAGGGTTAGGGTTAGTGTGAGTGTTAGGGTTATGTTGAGGGTTATGGTTAGGGTGAGTGTTAGGGCTCGGGTTAGATTTAGGGTGAGGACTAGGGTGAGGGTGAGGTTTAGGATTAGGGTGAGGGTGAGGTTTAGGGTTAGTGTTAGGTTGAGGTTTAGGGTTAGGGTTAGGGTTAGGGAGAGTGTGAGTTTTAGGTTTAGAGTTAGGGTTAGGGTGAGGGTTAGGGTGAGGTTTAGGGTTAGTGTGAGGGTTAGGAGTAGGGGTAGGGTGAGAGTTAGCGTTAGGGTGAGTGGTACGGTTAGGGTTATGGTTAAAGTATGTGCTAGGGTGAGTGTTAAGTTTAGGGTTAGGTTGATGTTGAGGGTTAGTGTTAGTGTTAGATTTAGGTTTAGGGTTGGGCTTAGGGTTAGGATTAGGGTTAAGGTGATGGTGAGTGTGAGGGTTAGAGTTAGTGTTAGCCTTAGGGTTAGGCTGAGTCTGAGGCTGAGGGTGAGGTTTAGGATTAGAGTGAGGGTTAGTGTGAGTGTTAGTGTTAGGATTAGGGTTAGGATATATGCTAGGGTGAGGGTTAGGTTTAGGGTTAGGATGAGGTTTAGGGTTAGGGTTAGGGTCAGTGTTAGGGTTAGGGTGAAGGTTTGGATTAGAGTTAGAGTTACGGTTAGGATGAGGTTTAGGGTTAGGTTTATGGTTAGGGTTATTCTTAGGTTTAGGTTTAGGGTTAAGGTTAAGGTAAGGCTGAGAGTGAGCGTGATGTTGAGAGTCAGGTTTAGGGTTAGGATGAATTTTAGAGGTAGAGTTAGGGTTAGGGTTAGGGTGATTGTGAGGGTTAGTGTTAGGGTTGGGTGAGGTTTAGGATTAGGGATAGGGGTAGGGTTAGGGTGAGTGTGAGGGTTAAGGGTAGGGTTTGGGTGAGGGTGAGGGTTAGGTTTGGGGTGAGTGTTAGGTTGAGGTTTAGGTTAAGGCTTAGGGTTAGGGTTAGGATTAGGGTTAGGGTGAGGGTAAGTGTGAGGGTTAGGGTTAGGGTTAGGAGTAGGGGTAGGGTGAGAGTTAGCGTTAGGGTGAGTGGTAGGGTTAGGGTTAGGGTTAAAGTATGTGCTAGGGTGAGTGTTAAGTTTAGGGTTAGGTTGATGTTGAGGGTTAGTGTTAGTGTTAGATTTAGGTTTAGGGTTGGGCTTAGGGTTAGGATTAGGGTTAAGGTGATGGTGAGTGTGAGGGTTAGAGTTAGTGTTAGCCTTAGGGTTAGGCTGAGTCTGAGGCTGAGGGTGAGGTTTAGGATTAGAGTGAGGGTTAGTGTGAGTGTTAGTGTTAGGATTAGGGTTAGGATATGTGCTAGGGTGAGGGTTAGGTTTAGGGTTAGGATGAGGTTTAGGGTTAGGGTTAGGGTCAGTGTTAGGGTTAGGGTGAAGGTTTGGATTAGAGTTAGAGTTACGGTTAGGATGAGGTTTAGGGTTAGGTTTATGGTTAGGGTTATTCTTAGGTTTAGGTTTAGGGTTAAGGTTAAGGTAAGGCTGAGCGTGAGTGTGATGTTGAGAGTCAGGTTTAGGGTTAGGATGAATTTTAGAGGTAGAGTTAGGGTTAGGGTTAGGGTGATTGTGAGGGTTAGTGATAGGGTTGGGTGAGGTTTAGGATTAGGGATAGGTTAGGGTTAGGGTGAGTGTGAGGGTTAGGGGTAGGGTTTGGGTGAGGGTGAGGGTTAGGTTTGGGGTGAGTGTTAGGTTGAGGTTTAGGTTAAGGCTTAGGGTTAGGGTTAGGATTAGGGTTAGGGTGAGGGTAAGTGTGAGGGTTAGGGTTAGGGTTAGTCTTTGGCTGAGGGTTAGGCTGAGGGTGAGGGTGGGGTTGAGGATTAGGTTTAGAGTGATGGTTCAGGTTATCGTTAGTTTGAGGGTTAGGATGCGGGTTAGGGTTAGGATTAGAGTTAGGGTGAGGGCTAGATTGAGGGTGAGGTTTAGGGTTAGTGATAGGGTGAGGTTTAGGGTTAGGGTTAGGTTGAGGTTGAGGTTTAGGGTTAGAGTTAGGGTTAGGATTAGGATTAGGGTAAGGGTTAGGTTGAGTGTGAGGGTTAGGGTTAGGTTTAGGGTTCGGCTTAGGGTTACACTGAGGGTGAGGTTGAGGGTGAGGGTTAGGTTTTGAGTGAGGGTTAGGGTTATGTTTAGGGTGAGAGTTAGGGTTCAGGTTAAGTTTAGGGTTAGGGTGAGGGTTAGGGTTAGGGTTACGTTGAGCTTGAGGGTTAGGTTTAGTTTGAGCATTAGGGTTAGGTATAGGGTTAGGGTGAGGGCTAGGGTGAGGGTGAGCGTTAGGGTTAGTGTTAGGGTGAGGTTTCGGGTTAGGGTTAGTTTTAGGGTGAGGGTGAGAATGAGGGTTAGGGTTATGGTAAGGGTGATGGTTAGGGTGAAGTGGAGGGTTATTGTTACTGTTAGTGTTAGGGTGAGGGTAAGTGTTAGCGTAAGGTTTAGGTTTAGGGTGACGTTTACATCAGGCTTTGGGTTAGGGTTAGGGGGAGGGGGAGCTTTAGGATTAGAGTTAGGGTTATGGTGAATGTTAGGGTTAGGGTTAGGTTTAGGGATAGGGTGAGGTTTATGGTTTGGTTTAGGGTTAGAGTTAGGCTTAGGGAGAGGGTGAGATTTAGGGTTAGGGTGAGGGTTAGGTTTAGGCTTAGTGTTAGGGTTAGGGTGAGGGTGAGAGTTAGGGGGAGGGTTAGGATTAGGGTTAGGGTTAGGGTGAGGATTAGGGTTAGGGTAAGGGTGAGTGTGTGTGTTAGGGTTAGGTTTAGGGTTAGGCTTAAAGTTAGGCTGAGGGTGAGGTTGAAGGTGAGGGTTAGGGTTAGGTTTAGTGTTAGGGTTAGGGTGAGGGTGAGGGTGAGGGATAGGGTTAGGGTTAGGATTAGGATTAGGGTTATTGTTAGGATTAGTGTGAGGGTTAGGTTTAGGGTAATTGTTAGGCTTAGGGTTAGGCTGAGGGTGAGGTTGAGGGTGAGGGTTAGGGTTTGGGTGAGGGTTAGGATTAGGGTTAGGGTGAGGTTTAGTGTTAGGGTTAGGGTTAGAGTTAGGGGTAGTGATTAGTGTTAGGGTTAGGTTGAGTGTTAGGGGGAGGGTTAGGGTTAGGCTTAGTGTTAGGGTTAGGGTGAGGGTGAGGTTTAGGGTTATAATTAGGGTTAGGGTGAGGCTGAGGGTGAGGCTTAGGGGGTTAGGGTTAGTGTTAGGGTTAGGGTTAGGGTGAGGGTTAGAGTGAGTGTGAGGGTTAATGTTAGGGTTAGGGTTTGCCTTAGGTTCAGGCTGAGGGTGAGGGTGAGGGTGAGTTTTAGGTTTAGAGTTAGGGTTAGTGTTAGGGTTAGGGTTAGAATGAGGGTCAGGTTTACGTTTTGGCTTAGGCTTAGGCTTAGCCTGAGCATGAGGGTGAGGTTAAGGGTTAGGGTGAGGTTTAGGGTGGGGTTGACGGTCAGGGTAAACGTGAGGGTTAGGCTGAGGGTGAGGGTTACTGAAAGGGTGAGGGTTAGGGTTAGGGTGAGGTTTAGGTTTAGGGGTAGAGTGAGGGTGAGGTTTAAGTTTAGGGTTAGGTTGAGGTGTATGGTTAGGTTTAGGTTGAGGGTGAGATTATGGTTAGTGTTAGCGTTAGGTTGAGGCTGAGGGTGAGGTTTAGGTTTAGGGTTAGTGTTAGTGTTAGGGTTAAGGTGAGGGATAGGGTGAGGGTGAGGTTTAGGGTTAGGGTTAGGATTAGGATTAGAGTAAGGGTTAGGGTGAGTGTGAGGGTTATTGTTAGGGTTAGGCTTAGGCTTATGCTTAGGCTGAGACTGAGGGTGAGGGTGAGGGTTAGGCATAGGGTGAGGGTTTGGGTTAGGGTTAGGGTTAGGGTGAGTGTTAGTATGAGGGTTAGGCTTAGGATTAGGGTGAGGGTGAGGGCTAGGGTGAAGATGAGGTTTAGGTTTAGGGTTAGGGTTAGGGTGAGGTTTAGGGTTAGAATTAGGGTGAGAGTGAGATTTAGGTTTAGAGTTAGGGTTAGGGTGAGGCTGATTGTGAGGTTTTGGGTTATGGTTAGCGTTAGATTTAGGGTTAGGGTGAGGGTTAGGGTGAGGGTTAGGAATAGGGTTAGGATTAGGATGAGGGCAAGGGTTAGGGTGAGTGTGAGGATTAAGATTAGCTTTAGGGTTAGGCTGAGGATGATGGTGAGGGTGAGGGTTAGGGTTATGCTGAGGGTTAAGTTTAGGGCTAGGGTGAGAGTTAGCTTTCCAGTTAAGTTTAGGGTTAGGGTGAGGGTTAGGGTTAGGTTTACGGTGAGAGTGAGGGTTAGGATTAGGTTGAGGTTTAGAGTTAGGGTTAGGGCTAGGGTTAGGGTGAGGATTAGGGTTAGGGTTAGGGTGAGGGTTAGGATGAGATTTAATGTTAGGATTAGGGTTAGGGTGAGGGCTAGGGTGAGGGTGAGGGTTAGGGTTAGGATGAGGTTTAGAGTTAGGGTTAGGGTTAGGGTTAGGGTGAGGGTGAGGTTTAGGGTTAGAGAGGATTAGTGTTCAGGTTAGGGTTAGGTGAGGGTTCAGGTTAGGCTTAGGCTTAGACTTAAACTAAGGCAGAGCATGAGGTTGAGGCTTAGAGTTAGGGTCAGGGTGAGGGTTAGGGTTTGGGTGAGGGTGTGGGTGAGGGTGAGGGTTAGTGTTAGGCTTAGTGTGAGTGTTAGGGTTAGGGTGAGGGTTATGGTTAGGGTGAGGGTTAGTGTTAGCGTTATGCTTAAGCTTAGTCTTAGGGTAAGGCTGAGGGTTAGCGTGAGGGTGAGTGTGAGTGTTAGGGTTAGGGTTAGGGTTAGGCATAGTTATAGGCTGAGGGGAGGTTAAGGGTGAGGTTTAGGGTTAGGGTGAGGGTGAGGTTTAGGCTTAGAGTTTGTGTTAAGGTGAGGGTTAGTGTGAGGGTTAGTGTTAGGGTTAGTGTTTGGGTTAGGTTTAGCATGAGTTTTAGGGTGAGGTTTAGGGTTAGGGATAGGGTTAGGTGTAGAATTAAGGTTTGGGTGAGGATGAGTGTGATGGTTAGGGTTCTGTTAATGTTAGGGTTAAGCTTGAGGGTTAGGCTGAGTGTGAGGGTGAGGGTTAGAGTTAGGGTGAGGGTGAGGGTTAGGATGAGGGTTAGGTTTAGGATTAGGGTTAGTGTGAGGGCTAATGTGAGGGGGAGGATTAGGGTTAGGGTTAAGTTTAGGAATAGGTTGAGGGATAGCATTAGGGCTTGGTTTAAGGTTAGGGTTAGTGTTAGGGTTAGGGTGAGGGTTAGCATGAGGGTTCCGGTTAGGATTAGGTTTAGGATGAGGGCTAGGGTGAGCGTGAGGATTAGGGATAGGGTTAGGGTGAGGTTTATTGTTCGGGTTAGGTTTAGATTTAGGCTGAGGATTAGGGTAAGGGTTATGGTAAGGGTCAGGGTTAGGTCTAGTTTGAGGGTTAGAATTAGGTTTAGGGTTAGGGTGAGGGTTAGGGTTAGGGTTAGGGTGAGGGTTAGGATCAGGTTTAGGGTTACAATTAGGGTAAGGGTGAGGGCTAGGGTGATTGTGAGGGTTATTGTTAGGGTTAGGGTGAGGTTTAGGGTTAATGTTAAGCGTAGGGTTAGGGTGAGGGTTAAGGTTCGGGTATGGGTGAGGGTGAGGCTTAGGTTTGGGGTGAGGGTTAGGGTGAGAACTAAGGTAAGGGTGAGGTTTAGGGTTAGGGTTAGGTTTAGGGTGAGGGTTAGGTTGAGGTTTAGGTTTAGGGTTAGGGTTAGGGTTAGGATTAGGGTTAGGGTGAGGGTGAGTGTGAGGGTTAGGGATAGGGTTAGGCTTATGCTTAGGCTTAGGGTTAGGCTGAGGGTGAGGGTGAGGATTAGGATGAGGATTAGGCTTAGAGTCCTGGTTTAGTTTATGGTTAGGTTTAGTTTTAGGATGAGGGTTAGGATTAGGATTAGGGTTAGGGTGAGGGCTAGGGTGAGTGTGAGGTTTAGGGATAGGTTTAGGCTTAAACTTAGGGTTAGGCTGAGGTTGAAGGTGAGGGTGAGGGTTAGGGTTAGGTTTAGGGTGATGGTTAGGGTGATGGTTAGGGTGAGGGTTAGGATAAGGGTTAGGGTTAGGGTGAGGTTTAGGATGAGGGTGACAATAAGAATAAAGGTGAGGGTTAGGCTGAGGGTGAAGGTTAAGGTAAGGGTGAGGTTTTGGGTTATGGTTAATGTGAGGGACAGGGTTAGATTGAGGATTATTGTTAGGGTTAGTGTGAGGTTTAGTGTGAGGATGAGGGTTAGGGTTAGGGTGATGGCTAAGTTGAAGTTGAGGGTTAGAGTTAGGGTTAGGGTGAGGTTTAGGTTTAAGGTGATGGTTAGCATTAGTGTGAGGGTTAGTGTTACGGTTAGTGTTAGTGTTAGGGTGAGGGTATGTGTTAGGGTAAGGTTTAGGTTTAGGGTAGGGTTTAGGATTATGGTTAGGGTTAGGGTTAGGGTGAGGGTGAGGTTAAGGGTTAGAGTTAGGGTTAGGGTGACGGTTAGGATTAGGGTTAGGGTTAATGTTAGGGTAAGGGTTAGGGTGAGGTTTACTGTGGGGGTGAGGATTAGTGATAGGGTTAGGTTTAGGATTAGGGTTAAAGTGAGGGTGAGTGTGAAGGTAAGGGTTAGGGTTAGGGTTAAGATTAGAGTTAGGGTGATGGTGAGGATGAGGGTTAGTGTTAGGGCGAGGGTTACGGTTAGAGTTAGGTTTAGGCTGAGGGTGAGGTTGAGGGTGAGGGTTAGGATTAGGGTTAGACTTAGGGTTAGGCTGAGGGTGAGGTTGAGGGTGAGAAAGTTAGGGTTAGGGTGAGGGTTAGGCTTAGGATTATGGGGAGGTTTAGGATGAGGTTTAGGGTTAGGATTAGGGTTAAGGTGAGGGCTAGGCTGAGGGTGAGGTTGAGTTTTAGGGTTAGGTTGAGGTTTAGGTTTAAGTTTAGGGTTAGGGTGAGGGTCAGGGTGACGTTTATTGTTAGGGTTAGGGTGAATCTGAGGGTGTGGGTTAGGTTTAGGTTTAATGTTAGGGTTAGGGTTAAGGTGAGGGTTCAGGTGAGGGATCGTGTTAAGGTTTGGATTAGGGTTAGGATTAGGGTTAGGGTTAGGGTGAATGTGAGGGTTAGGGTTAGGCTTAGGCTTAGGTTGAGGGTGAGGGTGAGGGTGAGGCTTAGGGTTAGGTTGAGTGTTAGAGCTATGTTTAGGGTGAGAGTTAGGGTTCAGGTTAAGTTTAGGGTTAGGGTGTAAGTTAGGGTAAGGGCTACGGTGAGGGTGACGGTTGGGGTTATGTTGAGGGTTAGGGTTAGGTTTAGGGTGAGGGTGAGGGTTATGGTTAGGATTAGTGTTAGGGTGAGGGTTAGCAGGAGGGTTAGTGTTAGGATTCGGGTTAGGATGAGGGCTAGGGTGAGGGTGAGGTTTAGGGTTAGGGTGAGGGTGAGGTTTAGGGATAGAATTGGGGTAAGGCTGAGGGTGAGGTGAGGGTTAGGGTTAGAGTTAGCATTAGAGTTAGCATTAGGTTGAGGGTTAGGTTGAGGGTGAGGGTTAGGCTTAGGGTTAGGATTAGGATTAGGGTAAGGGTTAGGGTGAGTGTGAGGGTTAGTGTTAGGGTTAGGGTTAGGCTTAGGTTTAGGCTGAGGGTGAGGTTTAGGGTTAGGGTGAGGGTTAGAGTTAGGGTTAGGGTGTGTGTTAGGGTTCGGGTTACGTTTAGTGTGACGATGAGTGTTAGGATGAGGTTGAGGGTTAGGGTTAGAGTTAGAGTTAGGATGAGAGTTAGGGTTAGGGTTGGGGTGAGGGGTAGGATGAGGATTAGGGTTAAAATTAGGGTTAGGGTGAGGGCTAGGGTGAGGGAGAGGGTTAGGGTTAGTTTTAGCAAGAGGTTTAAGGTTCGGGTTAGTGTTAGGGTGAGGGTTACGATTAGGGTTACGGTCACGGTGAGGGTGAGGGTTAGGGTTACGGTGAGGGTGAGGGTTAGGGTTAGGGTGAGGGTGAGTTTTTGGATTAGGGTTAGGGTTAAGGTTAGGGTTAGGTTTAGGGTTAGGATTAGTGTTATTGTTAGGGATAGGGTTAGAGTTACTGTGAGGGTGAGGGTGAGGGTGAGGGTTAGGGTTAGGGTTAGGGTGAGGTTTAGGGTAAGGGTGAGGGTGAGGTTTATAGTTAGATTTAGGGTTAGGGGGAGGGTTAGGTCGAAGGTTAAGGTTAGGCTTAGTGTTAGGGTTAAGGTTAGGGTGAGGGTTATGTTGAGGTTTAGGGTTAGTCTTAGGGTTAGGTTTAGGATTAGGGTTAGGTTTAGAGTTACGGTGAGGTTGAAGTTGAGGGTGAGTGTTAGGGTTAGGGTGAGGTTTAGGGTTAGGGTTAGGATTAGGGTTAGGGTGAGGGTGGGGTTGAGGTTTAGGCTTAGGGTTAGGGTTAGGGTTAGGATTAGTGTTAAGGTGAGGGTGAGTGTTAGGGTTAGTGATAGGTTTAGGCTTAGGCCTAGCGTTAGGCTGAGGGTAAGGGATGGGGTGAGGATTAGGGCTAGGGTGATGGTTAAGGTTAGGGTTAACCTTAAGGTTAAGGTTAAGGTTAACCACAAACTAAAGTTTGTGTGTTAGGGTTAGGGTTAGTGTTACGGTCAAGGCTAGGGTGAGGGTTAGGGTAAGGCTTAGTATTAGGCTTAGGCTTAGTCTGTGTGTTTGTTTGAGGTTGAGGGTTAGGTTTAGGGTGATGCTTAGGGTGACGGTTAGAATGAGGTTTAGGATTAGTGTGAGGGTTAGGGTGAGGATTATGTTAATGTTAAAGGTGAGGTTTAGGCTAAGGGTGATGGTTAAGATAAGGGTTTGAGTTAGGGTTATGTTTAGGGTTCAGGTAAGGGTTAGGGATAGGGTGAGGGTGAGGGTTAGAATTAGGGTGAGGTCTAGGGTGAGGGTGAGGGTTAGGTTTAGGGTTAGGGTTAGGGTGAGGTTTAGGGTTAGGGTGAGGGTTATGGTTAGGGTGAGGTTTAGGGTTTGGGTTACGTTTATTGTTGGGTTAGGGTTACTGTTACAGTTACAGTGAAGGTGAGGGTGAGGGTTAGGGTTAGGTTTAGAGTTAGGGTTAGGGTGAGGGTTAGGTTGAGGGTTGGGGTTAGGGTTAGTGTTAGGGTTAGGCTTAGTGTGAGAGTTAGGGGGACGTTCAGGGTTATAGGGTTAGGGTTAGGATTAGAGTTAGGGCGAGGGTGAGTGTGTGTGTTAGGGTTTGGTTTTGGTTTAGTGTTAGGTTTAGGGTTACTGTGAGGTTTTGGATGAAGGTTAGGGTTACAATGAGGGTGAGGGTGAGGGTTAGTGTGAGGGTTAGGGTTAGGATTAGGGTAGGGTGAGGGTGAGTCTTAGGATTAGGGTTAGGGTTAGGGTTAAGGTTAGGTTTCGGGTTAGAATTAGTGTTATTGTTAGGGTTAGGGTTAGAGTTATGGTGAGGGTGACGGTAAGGTTGAGGCTTAGGTTTCGGGTTAGGCTTAGGATTAGGCTGAGGCTGAGGGTGAGGGTGAAGGTGAGGGTTAGGGTGAGGGTTAGGCTTAGGGTTAGGGTGAGAGTTGGGGTTCGGGTTAAGTTTAGGTTTAGGGTGAGCGTTAGGGTAAGGGTTACAGTGAGGGTGAGGGTTAGGTTTAGGGTTAGTGTTATGGTGAGGGATATGATGAGGTTTAGGTTTATGATTAGGGTTAGGGTGAGGATCAGGATGAGGGTGAGGTTTAGGGTTGGGGTTAGGGTGAGGTTTAGGGTTAGGGTTAGGGTGAGGGTGAGCTATATGTTTAGAGTTAGGGTTAGGGTGAGGCTGTTTGTGAGGTTTACGGTTAGGGTTAATGTTCGAGTTAGGGTTAGGGTGAAGGTTAGAGTGAGGGTGAGGGTTAGGCTTAGGGTTAGGATTAGGATTAGGGTAAGGGATAGGGTGAGTGTGAGGGTTAGGTTTAGGCTTAGGCTTAGGGTTAGGCTGAGGTTGAGGATGAGGTGTAGGGTTAGGGTTAGGTTGAGGTTTAAGGTTACGTTTAGGGTGAGAGTTAGGGTTCGGGTTAAGTTTAGGGTTAGGGTGAGGGTTACAGTTAGGTTTAGTGTTAGGCTGAGGTTTAGGTTTAGGGTTAGGGTTAGGGTGAGGGTTTGGATGAGGGTTAGAGTTATGGTGAGGGCGAGGGTTAGGGTTAGGCTGAGTGTTAGGGTTAGGATTAGGGTTATGGTTAAGGTTAGGTTTAGCTTTAGCTTTAGGATTAGTGTTATTGTTAGTGTAATGGTTAGAGTTACGGTGAGGGTGACGGTGAGGGTAAGGGTGAGGGTTAGGTTTAGGGTGAGGGTTAGGGTTAGGGTTAGGATAAGGTTTAGGGGGAGGGTGAGGTTTAGGGTTAGATTTAGGGTTAGGGGGAGGGTTAGTTTGTGGGTTAGGGTTAGGGTGAGTGTTAGGGTTAAGGTTAGGGTGAGTGTTAGGTTGAGGTTAAGGGTTAGGGTTAGGGTTAGGATTAGGCTTAGGTTGAGAGTGACTGTGAGGGTAAGGTTTAGGGTTAGGCTTAGGCTTAGGGTTAGGCTGAGTGTGAGGGTGGGTGTGAGGATTAGGGTTAGGGTGATGGATAGGGTGTGGTTTAGGGTTTGGGTTAGGGTTAGAATTAGGTGTAGGGTTAGGGTGAGGTTTAGGGTTAGAATTATGGTTAAGGTGAGGGTTAGGTTGAGGGTTAGGTTTAGGGTTAGGGTGAGACTTAGGGGGATGGTTAGGGTTAGGGATACGTTTAGGATTAGGGTTAGGGTGAGGGTGAGTGTGTGGGTTAGGGTTAGGTTTAGGGTTAGGCTGAGGGTGAGGGTTAGGGTTAGGGTGAGGTTTAGGGTTAAGTTTAGGGTTAGGGTGAGAGTTAGGGTGCGGATGAGGGTTAGGGTTAGCGTGAGTGTTAGGGTTAGAATTAGGGTTAGGGTGAGGGTTCTGTTAAGTTTAGGGATAGGTTGAGGTTTAGGGTTATGGTGAGGTTTAGGTTTAGTGCGAGGTTTAGTGTTAAGGTGAGGGTAAGTGTTAGGGTGAGGTTTAGGGTTAGGGTGAGGGTTATGGTTAGGGTGAGGTTTAGGGTTAGGATTAGGTTTATTGTTAGGGTTAGGGTTAGGGATACGGTTATGGTGAGGGTTAGTGTGAGGGTAATGTTTAGGGTTAGGATTAGTGTGAGGTTTAGGGTTACGGTTAGGGTTAGATTTAGGGTTAGGTTGAAGTTGAGGTTTAGGGTTACAGTTAGGTTTAGGATGAGGGTTATGATGAAGTTTAGGGTTAGTGTTAGGGTTAGGGTTAGGGTGAGGTTTAGGGTGAGGGTTAGGGTTAGTGATAGGGTTAGGATTAGGTTTAGGGTTTGGATGAGGGTGAGTGTGAAGGCTAGGTTTAGTGTTAGGTTTAGGCTTAGGGTTAGGCTGAGGGTGAGGGTGAAGGTGAGGGTGAAGGTGAGGGTTAGGGTTAGGGTGCGGGTTAGGGTTAGGTTTAGGGTTAGAGTTAGCCTTAAGGTGAGGTTTAGGGTTCTGGTAATGGTGAGGGTTAGAGTTAGCATCAGGGTTAGGGTGAGGGTTTGGGTTAGGGTTAGGGTGAGTGTTAGGGTTAATGTGAGGTTTAGGGTTAGGGTTACGGTTAGGGTGAGGGTAAGGTTGAGGGTTAAGGTGAGTGTTAGGTTGACGGTGAGGGTGAGTTTTAGGGTTGGGGTTAGGTTTAGAGTGAGGGTTAGGGTGAGGGGTAGTGTTAGGTTTAGGGTGAGGATTAGGGATAGTGTGAGGGTTAGGGTTTGAGTGAGGGTAAGGGTCAGGTGAGGTTTAGGGTTAGGGTGAGGGTTAGCATTAGGGTTAGGGTCAGGGTTAATATTAGGTTGGAAGTTAGGGTTGGGGTGAGGGTTAGGGTGAGTGTTAGGGTTAAGGTAAGTGATACGGTTAGGGTTAGGGTGAGGGTTATGTTTAGGGTGATGTGTAGAACGAGGTTGAGGGTTAGGGTGAGGGTGACAGTGAAGGTTAAGGTATGGATGTGGGTTAGTGTTAGGGTGAGGGTTAATGTTACGGTGAGGCTTATGGTGAGGGTGAGGATAAGGGTTAGGTTTATGGTGAGGGTTAGGGTTAGAGTTAGGGTGAGGGGTAGGGTGAGGGGTAGTGTTAGAGTTAAGATTAAGTTTAGTGTGAGGGTTAGAGTTAGGGTGAGGATAAGGTAAGTGTGAGGGTTGGAGTGAGGGTGAGGGTTAGGGATACTGTAGTGTGAGGGTTAGGGTTACGGTTATGGTGAAGTTTAGGGTTAGGGTTATGTTTATTTTGACAGTGAGTGTTTGAGTTAGGATGAGTGTTCTTGAGAGTGTGAGAGTCAGGGTTTGGGTGAGGTTTAGGGTTAGCGTGAGTGTTAGGGTGACGGTGAGGTTGAGGGTTAGGGTTGGGGTTAGGTTTAGAGTGAGGGGTACAGTGAGGTGTAGGGTTAGGGTTAGGGTGAGGGTTAGGTTTACTGTGAGGGTTAGGGTTAGGGTGAGGTTCAGGGTTACACTGAGGGTTCCAGTTAGGATTAGGCTTAATGTTAGGATGAGGGTAAGGGTTAGGTTGAAGGTTAGGGTTAGAGTGAGGGTTAGGGTTAGGGTGAGGGTTAGGGTTAGGGTGATGTTTAGGGTGAGGTTGAGGGTTAGTGTGAGTGTGAGGGTGACGGTTCCGATGAGTGTTTGGGTTAGGTTTAGGTTGAGGTTGAGGTTGAGGGTGAAGCTTAAGGTTAGTTTTAGGGTAAGAGTTAGTGTGAGGGTTTGGGATAGGCTTAGGCTTAGGCTGAGGGTGAGGGTAAGGTTTAGGGTTAGGGTTAGGGTTAGGGTTAGTGTTAGGGTTATGTTGAGGCTTAGGGTTAGGTTAGAGGTTATGGTTAGGGTGAGGGTTAGGGTTAGGGATAGGTTTAGGTTGAGGATGAGGGTGAGGGTTAGGGTTAGGATTATGGTTAGGATGAGCCTGAGGGTGAGGGTGAGGGTGAGGTTTAGGGTTAGGGTTAGGGTTAGGCTAAGGGTTAGTGTGAGCGTTAGGTTTACGGTGATGTTTAGGTTGAGGGTGAGGTTTAGGGTGAGGTTGAGGGTGAGGTTTCGGTTGAGGGTTTGGGTTAGGGTTAAGGTTAGGGTGAAGGTGAGGGTGAGGGTTAGGTTTAGGGTTAGGGTTAGGCTTAGGGTGAGGGTGATTGTGAGGGTTAGGGTTAGGGTTATGGTTAGACTTAGGTTTAAGCTGAGGGTGAGGTGAATTTGATGGTTAGGGTTAGGGTGACTGTGAGCAGTAGGGTTAGGGTTAGGGATAGGATGAGGGTTAGATGAGGGTGAGGGTTAGGGTTAGGGTGAGTGTTAGGCTTAGGGTTAGGGTGAGGGTGAGGGTGGGGGTGAGTATTAGGCTTAGAGTGATGGTTAGCATTAGGGTTAGGGTGAGGGTTAGGATGAGGGTTAGGTTTAGGAATAGGGTTAGGGTGAGGACTAGGGTGAAAGTGAGGGTTAGGGTTAGGGTTAGGCTTAGGCATAGGTTTAGGCTGAGGGTGATGGTGAGGGTAAGGGGTAGTTTTATGGTGATAGATATGGTTAGGTTTAGGGTGAGGGTTAGGATGAGGGTTCGGGTTAGGCTGACGGTTAGTATAAGCCTTAGGGTTACAGTAAGGGTGAGGGTTAGGTTTAGGTTGAGGGTTAGTGTAAGGGTTAGGGTTATGGTTAGATTGAGGATTAGGGTTAGGGGTAGTGTGAGGTTTAGGGTGATGATGAGGGTTAGGGTGAGGGCTAGCGTGAGGGTGAGGGTTAGGGTTAGGGTTAAGTTTAGGTTGAGGGTTAGGGTGAGCTGTAGGTTTAGGTTTAGGGTGAGGGTTAGGTTTAGTGTGAGGGTTACGGTTAGGGTGAGCGTGAGGGTGAGGGTAAGGGTTATGGTGAGGGTTAGGGTGAGGGTGAGGGTTAGGGTGAGGGTGAGCGTTAGGATTAGGTTTAGGGTTAGGGTGAGGTTTAGGGTGAGGGTGAGGGTTAAGTTTAGGGTTAGGTTTGTGGTGTGGGTAAGGGATAGCGTGAGGGTTAGGGTGAGTGTTACAGTTAGCATTAGGGTTAGGGTGAGGGTTAGGTTTAGGGTTAGTGTGAGGGTGCAGGTGAGAGTGAGTTTTAAGGTCAGGATTAGGGTGAGGTTTAGGGTTAGGGTGAGGGTTAAGTTTAGGGTTAGCGTGAGGGTGACGGTGAGGGTGACGATTAGGTTTAGAGTTAGGGTTAGAGTTAGGGCTAGGGTGAGGGTTAGTTTTAGGATTAGAGTTAGTGTTAGTGTTATTGTTAGGGTAAGTGTGAGGGTTAGGGTTAGTCTTAGGCTTAGGCTTAGGCTTAGGCGGAGCATGAGGGTGAGGGTTAGGGTTAGGATTAGGGTTAGGGTGAGGGCTAGGGTTAGTGTTAGGGTGAGGGTTAGTGTTAGGGATAGGGTTAGATTTAGGATCCGGGATAGGGTGAGGGAGAGTGTGAGCTTTAGGATTAGGGTTAGGCTTAGACTTAGGGTTAGGGTGAGGGTTAGGGTTAGGATTTGGGTTAGGATGAGGGTGTGGCTGAGGATTAGGGTTAGGTTTAGGATTAGGGTTAGGGTTACGATTAGGGTTAGGGTTAGGTTGAGGGTTAGGGTTAGGCCTAGTGTTAGGCTTAGGTTTAGGCTGAGGGTGAGGGTGGTGGTGAGGATTAGGGTTAGGGTTAGGGTTAAAATTAGGGTTATTGTTAGTGTTTTGGTTTGGGTTAAGTTTGCGGTGAGGGTGAGAATGAGGGTGAGGGTTATGGTTAGGGTTAGGCTAAGGGTGAGGGTGGGGGTGAGGAATAGGTTTTGGGTGATGGTTAGTGTTAGGGTTAGGGTGAGTGATAGGATGAGGGTTAGGGTTAGGATTAGGTTTAGGCTGAGGGCTAGGGTGAGGGTGAGGGTTAGGTTTAGGGTTAGGCTTAGTCCTAGGGTTAGGCTGAGTGTGAGGGTGAGGGTTAGCGTTAGGGTGATGGACAGGGTTAGGTTTAGGGTGAGTGTTAGGATGAGTGTTAGGGTTAGGATTAGGGTTAGGATGAGCGTGACGGTAAGAGTAATGGTGAGGGTTAGGCTGAGGGTGAGTGTTCCCCTAGGGTGAGTGTTAGGATTAGGGTGAGGGTTTGGGTAAGGGTTAGGGTGAGGGTTAGGGTAATGTTGAGGGTTTGATTGAGGATTAGTGTTAGGGTTAGTGTGAGTTTAGCGTGAGGATGAGGTTTAGGATTAGGGTGAGGGTTAGGGTTAGAATAGGGTTAGAGTGAGGGCTAGTGTGAGGCTGACGGTTAGGAATAGGGTGAGTTTTAGGGTTAGGGTGAGAGTTAGGGTTAGTGTGATGGTTAGTGTTATAATGAGCAATAGTGTTAGGGTGAGGGTAAGTGTTAGGGAGAGGGTTAGGATTCGGATGAAGGTTTTGGTTAGGGTGAGGGTTAGGGTTAGGTTGAGGGTTATGTTTAGGGTCAGGGTAAGGGTTAGGGTGAGGGTTAGGGTTAGGGTGAGGGTTATGTTTAGGGTGAGGGTCAGGGTTACGGTGAGGGTTTGAGTGAGGGTTAGGGTTAGGGAGAGGTTTAGGGTTACCGTTAGAGTTAGGGTTAGGGTAAGGTTGAGGTTTAGGGTGACAGTTAGGGTTCAGGTGAGGGTTAGGATGAGGGTTAGGGTTAGGGTTAATTTTATGTTTAGGGTTAGTGTGAGATTTAGGGTTAGGGTTATGGTTTGGATTAGGGTTAGGTTGACGATGAGTGAGTGGGTTAGGGTTAGGTTTAGGGTTAGGCTTAGGGTTAGTCTGAGAGTTAGGTTGAGGGTAAGGGTTAGGGTTAGGGTGAGGGTTAGGGTTAGGGTGAGGGTGAGATTTAGGATGAGGGTTAGGTTTAGGATTAGGGTTAGGGTGAGGGTGAGGATTAGGGTTAGGGTTAGGGTCAGTGTGAGTTTGAGGTTTAGATTTAGAGATAGGGTTAGGGTGAGGGTTAGGCTGAGGGTTATTGTTAGGGCTGCTGTTAGGGTTAGAGTTAGTGTGAGGGTTAGGCTGCGGATGTGTGTTAGGGTTAGGGTGAGGGTTAGGTTTAGGATTAGGGTTAGGGTGAGGGCTGGGGTGAGGGTGAAGTTTAGGATTAGGGTTAGGGAGAGGGTGAGTGTGACGGTTAGGGTTAGGGTTAGGTTTAGGCTTAGGGTTAGGCTGAGGGTGAGGGTGAAGATGAGGGTTAGTGTTAGGTGAGTGTTAGGGTTAGGGTCAGGGTGAGAGTTAGGGTTCGGATTAAGTTTATGGTTAATGTGTGGGTTAGATTGAGGGTGTCGTTAAGGTTAAAGGTTAGGGTTAGTCTGGGGGCGAGTGTTACAGTAAGGGTGAGGGTTAGGGTTAGGGTGAGTGTTAGGGTGAGGATGAGGGTTAGGGTTAGGGTGAGGGTTAGAGTTAGAATTAGGGTTAGGGTGAGGGTTAGGGTTAGGGTTAGGGTTAGGGTGATATTTAGGGTTATGGTGAGGGTTATGTTTAGTGTGAGGGTTAGTGTTAGGGTGAGGGTATATGTTAGGGTGAGGTTTAGCGTTAGGCCGAGGGTTATGGTTAGGGTGAGGTTTAGGGTTAGGGTTAGGGTTAGTTTTATGTTTATGGTGATGTTGAGGGTGAGGGTGAGGTTTAGAGTTAGGGTTAGGGTATGATTTAGGGTTAAGGTTAGGGTTAGATTTAGGGTTAGGGTGAAGTTGAGGTTTAGGGTTAGAGTTAGGGTAAGGGTGAGGGTTAGGGTTAGGGTTAGTGTTAGGGTTAGGCTTAGGGTGAGGGTTAGGTTTACGGATAGGGTAAGTTTAGGATTAGGGTTAAGGTGAGGGTGAGTGTGAGGGTTAGGGTTAGTGTTAGGGTTAGGCTTAGAGTTAGGCTGAGGGTGAGGGTGAAGGTGAGGGTTTGGGTTAGGGTGCGTGTTAGGGATAGGTTTAGGGTTAGAGTTAGCCTTAAGGTGAGGTTTATGGTTAGGTTTAGGGTTCTGGTAATGGCGAGTGTTAGAATTAGCATCAGGGTTAGTGTGAGGGTTTGGGTTAGGGTTAGGGTGAGTGTTAGGGTAAATGTGAGGTTTATGTTTATGGTGAGGGTGAGGGTTAGGGTAAGGGTTATGGTGAGGGTTAGGTTGAGGGTGGGGGTTAGGGTTATGATTAGGTTTAGGGTTAGGGTGAGGTTTAGGTTGAGGGTGAGGGTTCAGGTTAGGGTTAGGTTTGTGGTGTGGGTAAATGATAGTATGAGGGTTAGGGTGAGTGTTAGAGTTAGCATTAGGGTTAGGGTGAGGGTTAGGATGAGGGTTGGGTTTAGGGTTTGGGTGAGGGTGAGGGTGAGAGTGCTGTTTAAGGTGAGGATTAGGGTGAGTTTTAGGGTTAGGGTGAGGGTTAGGGTTATGGTTAGCGTGAGGGTGATGGTGAGGGTGACGGTTAGGGTTAGAGTTATGGTGAGGGTTCGATTAAGTGTGAGGTTTAGGGAGAGGATGAGGTTAAGTGTTAGTGTGAGGGTTAGGATGCGTGTGAGGGTTAGGGTTAGGGTTTGGGTTAGGGTGAGGGTTAGTGTGAGGGTTAGGGTTAGGGTTATGCTTAGGGTTAGTTTGAGGGTTAGGCAGAGGGTTAGGATTAGGATTAGGTTGAGGGTTAGGTTGAGGGTTAGGATGAGGGTGAGGGTTAGTGTTAGGGTGAGGGTTACGGTTATTATTAGGGTTAGGGATAGGTTTAGGGTGACGGTGAGGTTTAGGGTGAGGGTTAGGGTGAGGGTTAGAGTTAGGGTTAATGTGAGTGTTAGGATTAGGGGTAGGGTTATGGATAGGGTTAGGGTTAGGATTAGTGTGAGGTTAAGAATTAGGGTGACGGTTAGGGTGAGGGTGAGGTTTATGGTTAGGAATAGTGATAGGGTTAGTGTTACGCTGAGGGTGAGGGTGAGGGTGAGGGTTGGGTTTAGGGTTGGGTGAGGGCTATGGTGAGGGTTAGGGTATGGGGGAGGGTGAGTGTGAGGGTGATTGTAAGGGTATAGCTGAGGGTTAGGCTGAGGGTGAGAGTTAAGATAAGGGTGAGGGTTAGGGTTAGGGTGAGGGTTAGGTTAAGGGTTAGGGATAGGGTGAGGGTTAGATTGAGGATTAGGGTTAGGGTTAGTGTGAGGTTTGGGGTGAGGATGAGGGTTATGATTAGGTTGAGGGTTAGGTTTAGAATTGAGGTTACAGTGAGGGCTAGGGTGAGGGTGAAGTTTAGCTTTAGGATTAGGGTGAGGTTTAGGGTTAAGGTGAGTGTTATGGTTAGTGTGAGGGTTAGTGGTAGAGTTAGGGTTAGTGTTAGGGTGAGGGGAAGTGTTAGGGTGAGGGTGAGGGTTAGGGTGAGGGTTATGTTTGGGGTGAGGGTTAGTGTTAGGGTTAGGTTATGATTAGGGTTAGGGTTAGGGTGAGGTTGAGTGTGTGGGTTAGGGTTAGGTTTAGGTTTAGGTTTAGGGTTAGGCTGAGGGTGAGGTTGAGCTTGAGGATTAGGGTTAGTGTGATGGTTAGGGTTAGGGTTAGGGTGAGGGTTAGGATGAGGGTTAGGATGAAGGTGAGGTTTAGGGTTATGTTTAGGGTGAGGTTTATGGTTAGGGTTAGGGTTAGGGTTAGGTTGAGTTTGAGGTTTAGGTTTAGAGTTAGGGTTAGGGTGACGGTTAGTGTTAGGGTTAGTGTTAGGTTTAGGGTTAGGGTGAGTGTTAGGGTTAGGGTTAGGGTTATGGTGAGGGTGAGGTTTAGGGTTATGGTGAGGCTTAGGGTTAGTATGAGGGTTAGTGTTAGGGTGAGGGTAAGTATTAGGGTGAGGGTTAGGATTAGGTTTAGGTTTAGGGTGAGGTTTAGGGTGAGGGTGAGTTTTAAGATTAGGGATAGGTTTGTGGTGTGGGTAAGTGATAGCATGAGGGTTAGGGTGAGGGTTAGAGTTAGCATTAGGGTTAGGGTGAGGGTGCAGGTCAGAGTGAGGGTTAGGGTGAGGATTAGGGTGAGGTTTAGGGTTAGGGTGAGGGTTAGGGTTAGGGTGAGGGTTAGTATTAGGGTTATCCTTAGGGTTAGGGTGAGGGTTAGGCTGAGGGTTAGGCTTAGGATTAGGGTGAAGGTTAGGGTGAGGGTTAGGGTGAGGGTGAGAGTTAGAGTGAGGGTGAGGGTTAGGATTATTATTAGGGTTAGAATCACGTTTAGGGTGACGGTGAGGTTTAGGGTGAGGATTGTGGTGAGGTTTAGGGTTAGGGTTAAGGTGAGTGTTAGGATAAGGGGTAGGGTTATGGTTATGGTAAGGGTTAGGTTTACTGTGATAGTTAGGTTTAGGGTTAGGGTTAGGATTAATGTGATGGTAAGAATTAGGGTGATGGTTAGGGTGAGGGTGATGTTTACGGTTAGGAATAGTGATAGGGTTAGTGTTACGTGAGGGTGAGTGTGAGGGTTAGGGTTAGGTTTAGGTTTGGGCTAAGGTGAGGGTTAGGGATAGGGTGAAGTTAGGGTGAGGGTGATGGTAAGGGTAAAGGTGAGGGTTAGGCTGAGGGTGAGGTTTAATATAAGCGTGAGGTTTAGTGTTAGGGTGAGGGTTAGGGTAAGGTTTCGGGTTAGGGTTAGGGTAAGGGTTAGATTGATTATTAGGGTTAGGGTTAATGTGAGGATGAGGGTTAGGGTTAGGGTGAGGGTGAGGGTTAGAATTAGGGTTAGGGTGAGGGCTAGGGTGAGGGTGAGGGTTAGAGATAGGGTTATGTTTAGGGTGAGGTTTAGGATTAGGGTGAGGGTTAGGGTTAGAATTAGGGTTAGGGTTAGCATGAGGGCTAGGGTGAGGTTTAGGGTTAGGTTTAGGGTTAGGGTGAGGTTTAGGTTTAGGTTGAGGGTGAGGTTAAGTTTTAGGGTGAGGGTTAGGGTTAGGGTGAGGGTTAGGGTGAGGATAAGGTTGAGGGTTAGTGTGAGTGTTAGGGTGACGGTGAGGGTGAGTATTAGGGTTGGGATTAGAGTTAGAATGAGGGGTAGGGTGAGGGGTAGGGTTAAGTTTAGGGTGAGGGTTAG
The DNA here is from genome assembly GCF_024711535.1 of Dipodomys merriami. Taxonomy (NCBI): domain Eukaryota; kingdom Metazoa; phylum Chordata; class Mammalia; order Rodentia; family Heteromyidae; genus Dipodomys; species Dipodomys merriami. Next base: position 301,876 of record NW_027205393.1, on the reverse strand, counting down.
GTTTACTGTGAGGGTTAGCGTTAAGGTGAGGTTTAGTGTTACTGTGAGGGTTCAAGTTAGGGTTAGGCTTAGTGTTAGGGTGAGGGTAAGGGTTATGTTGAGGGTTAGGGTTAGGGTGAAGGTTAGGGTTAATGTGAGGGTTAAGTTTAGGGTGTGGGTTAGGGTGAGGGTTTTGGTTAGGTTGATGTTTAGGGTGAGGGTGAGGGTTAGGGTGAGGGTGAAGGTGAAGTTTGGGTTGAGTGTTTGGGTTAGGGTTAGGATGAGGTTGAGGGTGAGGGTGAGGCTTAGGGTTAGTTTTAGGATAAGGTTGAGTGTGAGGGTTAGGGATAGGGTTAGTCTTAGCCTGAGGGTGAGGGTGAGGGTGAGGTTTAGGGTTAGGGTTAGGGTTAGCGGTAGGGATATGGTGAAGGTTAGGGTTAGGTTGGAGGTTACAGTTAGGGTGAGGGTTAGTGTTAGGGATAGGTTCAGGATGAGGGTGAGGGTGAGGGTTAGGTTTAGGAATAGGGTTATGGTGAGCCTGAGGGTGAGTGTTAGGGTGAGGATTATGGTTACGGTAGGGTTAGGCTAAGGGTTAGAGTGAGGGTTAGGTTTAGGGTGATGTTTAGGTTGAGGGTGAGGGTTTGGGTGAGGTTGAGGGTGAGGTTTCGGTTGAGGGTTTGGGTTAGGGTGAGGGTGAGGGTGAGGGTGAGGGTTAGGTTTAGAGTTAGGGTTAGGCTTAGGGTGAGGGTGATTGTGAGGGTTAGGGTTAGGGTTATTTTTAGGATTAGGTTTAAGCTGAGGGTGAGTGTGAGGGTTAGGGTTAGGGTGAGTGTGAGCATTAGGTTTAGGGTTAGGGATAGGCTGAGGGTTAGATGAGGGTGAGGCTTAGGGTTAGGGCGAGTGTTAGGCATAGGGTTAGTGTGAGGGTTAGGGATAGTTTGATGGTTAGGGTGAGGGTGAGGGTGAGCATGACTGTTAGGGTGCAGGTGAGGTTTAGGGTTAGGTTTAGGCTTAGGGTGAGGGTTTAGTGTTAGGGTTAGGATGATGATTAGGATGAGGGGTAGGGTTAGTGTTAGGGTTAAGTTTAGAGTTAGGGTGAGTGTGCGGGTGAGTGTGAGGGTTAGGTTTAGGTTTAGGGTTATGCTTAGGGTTAGGTTTAGGGTTAGGCTGAGTGTGAGGGTTAGGTTTAGGGTGAGAGTTAGTGTTAGGGTTATGGTGAGGGTTAGATTGAGGGTAGGGTTAGGATTAGGGTTAGGGTGAGGGCTAGGGTGAGGGTTACATTTAGGGTGAGGTTTAAGGTGAGGTTTAGGGTTAGGGTTAAGTTTAGGGTCAGGTTGTGGGTGAGTTTTAGGGTAAGAGTTAGGGTTAATTTGAGGCTGAGGGTGAGGGTTAGTGTTAGGGTTAGGAATAGGTTTAGAGTAAGGTTTAGGGTGAGTGTGATGGTTAGCGTAAGGTTTAGGGTTAGGCTTAGGGTTACACTGAGGGTGAGTTTTAGTGTTAGGGTGAGGTTTAGGGTTAGGATTAGGGTGAGAGTTAGTGTTCAGGTTATGTTTAGGGTTAGGGTGAGGGTTAGGGATAGGGTTAAGTTGAGCTGAGGGTTAGGGTTAGGTTGAGGTTTAGAGTTAGGCTTAGGATTAGGGTGAGGTTTAGGGTTAGGGTTAGGGTGAGGTTTAGGATGAGGATTAGGGTTGGGATTAGGGTTAGGATGAGGGCTAGGTTGAGGGTGAGGGTTAGGGTTAGTGTTAAGGTGAGGTTTAGGTTTAGGGTGAGGGTTAGGATGAGGGTTAGTGTTATGGTAAGGGTGTGGATTAGGTTTAGGGTGAGGGTGAGAGTTAGGATTAGGGTTAGGGTTAGGGTTATTGTTAGGGTTAGGGTTAGGGTTACGGTTACTGAGAGGGTGAGGTTGAGGGTTAGTGTTAGTTTTAGGGTGAGGTTTTTAGTGTTAGGGTTAGGGTGAGACTTAGGGTTAGGGTTAGTGTGAGAGTTAGTGTTAGGGTTAGGTTTAGGGTGAGGCTTAGGATGAGGGTTAAGGTTAGGGTTAGTGTTAGAGTTAGAGTTAGAGTCTGGGTGAAAATTAGGGTTCGGGTTAGGTTTAGGTCTAAGGTGAGGTTTAGGGTTAGGGTTACGGTTAGCGTGAGTGTTAGGTTTAGGTAGAGGGTTAGGGTTAGGCTTAGGATTAGGGTGAGGGTTAGGGTTAGGATAAGGGTGAGGGTTAGGATGAGGATTAGGGTTAGGATTAGTGTTATGGTGAGGTCTAGGGTGAGGGTGAGGGTTAATGTTAGTGTTTGGGTGAGGCTTAGGGTTAGGGTTATGGTTTGGGTGAGGGTTAGGATGAGTGTTAGATTTACAGTGAGGGGGAGGGTTAGGGTTAGGTTGAGGGTCAGGGTTAGGATTTGGGTTAGGGTGAGGGTTAGTTTTAGGTTTACATTTATGGTTTGGGGGAGATTTTATGTCCAGGGTTAGGGTTAGGGTTAGTGTTAGGGTTAAGGTTAGGTTGCAGGTTAGGTTGAGGTTTAGGATTGGGGTTAGGTTTAGAGTTAGGATTATGTTTAGGGTGAGGGTGAGTGTGAGGGTTAGGGTTAGGGTTAAGCTTAGGCTTAGGGTTAGGTTGAGCGTGAGGTTCGGGGTGAGGATTAGGTTTAGGGTTATGGTTAGGGTTAGGGTTAGTGTGAGGTTTAGGATGAGGGTTAGGGTTAGGATTAGGCTTAGGGTGAGTGCTAGGGTGAAGGTGAGGTTTAGGGTAAGGTTTAAGCTTAGGCTTAGGGTTAGGCTGACTGTGAGGTTGAGGGTGAGGGTTAGGGTTAGTGTGATCGTTAGGTTTACGGTTATGGTGAATGTTAGGATGAGGTTTAGGTTTAGGGTGAGGTTTAGAGTGAGGATGATGTTAAGTGTAAAGATGAGGTTTAGGCTGAGGGTGAGGGTTAAGATAATGTTGAGGGTTATGGTTAGGTTTAGTGTTAGGTTAAGGGTTAGTGTTAGATTTAGGTTTAGGTTTAGATTGAGGATTAGTGTTAGGGTTACGGTTAGTGTGAGGTTTATGGTGAGGATGAGGGTTAGGGTTATGGTGAGGGTGAGGGTTAGAGTTAGGGTTAAGGTGAGGTTTAGGATTAGGTTGAGGGTTTGGATTAGTGTGAGGGTTAGGGTTAGGGTTAGGGTGAGGGTAAGTGTTAGTGTGAGGGTAAGGTTTAGGGTCAGGGTTATGGTTGGGGGAAGGTGAGGGTTAGGTTTAGCGTTAGGGTGAGGTTTAGTGTTAGCGTTAGGGTTGGAATTAGGATTAAGTTGAGGGTGAGGTTTAGGGGTTGAGTTAGTATTGGGGTGAGGGTTAAGTTTAGGGTGAGGGTTAGGGTGAGGGTTAGGGTGGGTGTGATGCTAAGGGTAAAGGTGAGGATTAGGCTGAGGGTGAGGGTTATGGTAAGGGTGAGGGTTAGGATTAGGGTTAGGTTGAGGGTGAGAGTTAGATTGAGTATTAAAGTTAGGGTTAGTGTGAGGTTTAGGGTGAGGATGAGGGTTAGGGTCCGGGTGAGGGCTAGGGTGAGGTTGAGGGTTAGGGTTAGTATTAGGGTGAGGTTTAGGGTTAGGGTGATGTTTGGGTTAGTGTGAGCGTTAGTGTTAGCATTGCCGTTAGTATTAGGGTGAGGTTAAGTTTTAGGGTGAGAGTTAGGATTAGGGTGAGGTTTATGGTTAGTGTGAGGTTGAGAGTTCGGGTTAGGGTTAGGATGAGGTTCAGTTTAGGGTTAGGGTTTGAGTTAGGGTTATGGTGAGGGTGAGATTTAGGGTTAGAATTAGGGGTAGTGTTAGGGTTTGGGTTAGGGTGAGGGTTAGGATTAGGGGTAGGATTAGGCTTAGGCTTAGGCTTAGGCCGAGCATGAGGGTAAGTGTTAGGGTTCAGATTAGGGTTCAGATTAGGGTTAGGGTTAGGGTGAGTGTTAGGATGAGGTTTAAGGTTAGGATTAGGTTTAGGGTGAGGGCTAGCGTTAGGGTTAGGGTGAGGTTTAGTGTTAGGGATAGGGTCAGGTTTAGGATTTGCGTTACGGTGAGGGTGAGTTGAGGGTTAGGGTTAGGGTTAGGGTTAGGGGCAGGGTGATTGTTAGTGTTATGGTTACGGTTAAGTTGTGGTGAGGGTGAGGCTGAGGGTGAGGGTTATGGTTAGGGTTAGGGTTAGGGTTAGTGTTAGGGTTAGTGTTATTGTTAGGGTTAGGGTTAGGGGGGATGGTTAGTGTGAGGTTTAGGGTTAGGGTTAGTGTTAGGGTTAGGGTGAGGGTGAGGTTTAGGTTGAGGTTTAGGTTTAGGGTTAGGGAGGTTTAGGGTTAGAGATATGGTGAGGGTGAGGGTGCGGGTGAGTGTGAGGGTTAGGGTTCGGGTTAGCATTAGGCTGAGGGTTAGGCAGAGGGTGATGGTGAGGGTGAGGTTTAGGGTTAGGGATAGGATGAGGTTTAGGTTTAGGGTTAGTTTTAGAGTTAGAGTTACTGTTAGGGTTAGTGTTAGGGTGAGGTTTATGGTAAGGGTTCGTTTTATGGTCAGGGTGAGGGTTAGATTGAGGATTAGTGTTAGGGTTAGTGTGAGGTTTAGTGTGAGGATGAGGATTAGGGTTAGGCTGAGGGTGAGGGTTAAGATAAGGGTGAGTGTTAGGGTTAGGGTGAGGGTTAGGCTAATGTTTCGGGATATTGTTAGGGTGAGGGTTAAATTGACGATTAGGGTTAGGGTTAATGTGAGTTTTAAGGTGAGAATGAGGATTAAGGTTAGGGTGAGGGTGAGGGTTATAATTAGTGCTAGGGTTAGAGCTAGGGTGAGGGAGAGGGTTAGGGTTAGCCTTAGGGTTAGGCTGAGGGTGAGGTTGGGGGTGAGGAATAGGTTTTGGGTGATGGTTAGGGTTAGGGTTAGGGTGAGGGTTAGGATGAGGGTTAAGGTTAATATTAGGCTTAGGAATAGGGTTAGGGTAAGGGCTAGGGTGAGGGTGAGGTTTAATGTTAGGGTTAGGGTGAGGTTTAGGGTTACATTTAGGGTTTGGGTTAGGGTGAGGGTAAGGTTTAGTGTTAGAGTTAGTTTTAGGGTGAGGCTGAGGGTGAGGGTTAGGGTTAAAGTTAGGGTAAGGAATAGGGTTATGGTGAGCCTGAGGGTGAGGTTTAGGGTGAGGATTATGGTTACGGTAGGGTTAGGCTAAGGGTTAGAGTGAGGGTTAGGTTTAGGGTGATGTTTAGGTTGAGGGTGAGGGTTTGGGTGAGGTTGAGGGTGAGGTTTCGGTTGAGGGTTTGGGTTAGGGTGAGTGTGAGGGTGAGGGTGAGGGTTAGGTTTAGAGTTAGGGTTAGGCTTAGGGTGAGGGTGATTGTGAGGGTTAGGGTTAGGGTTATTTTTAGGATTAGGTTTAAGCTGAGGGTGAGTGTGAGGGTTAGGGTTAGGGTGAGTGTGAGCATTAGGTTTAGGGTTAGGGATAGGCTGAGGGTTAGATGAGGGTGAGGCTTAGGGTTAGGGCGAGTGTTAGGCGTAGGGTTAGTGTGAGGGTTAGGGTGAGGTTTAGAGTTAGGGTAAGGGTGAGGGTGAGCGTGACTGTTAGGGTGCAGGTGAGGTTTAGGGTTAGGTTTAGGCTTAGGGTGAGGGTTTAGTGTTAGGGTTTAGGATGATGATTAGGATGAGGGGTAGGGTTAGGGTCAGGGTGAGGTTCAGGGTAAGATTAAGGGTTAACGTTAGGGTTTGGGTTAGGATGAGGTTTAAGGTGAGGGTTAGGGTTAGGTTTAGGGTTAAGGTGAGGGTTATGGTGAGGGTAAGTTTTAGGGTGCGGGTTAGGGTGAGTGTGAGTATAGGGTTAGGCTTATGGAGTGGTTTAGGGTTAGATTTAGGATGAAGGTGAGGGTGAGAGTGTGGGTTAAGGATTAATTTTAGGGTTAGGGTTAGTGTTATTGTTAGGGTTAGGGTTACGATTACAGTGAGGTTGCTGGTGAGGTTAGGTGTAGCGTTAGGGTTAGCGTTAGGGTGAAGTTTAGGGTGAGGGTAAGTGTTGGGGTGAGGGTTAGGGTTAGGGTGAGGTTAAGGGTTAGGGTTAGGGTTAGGGTGAGGGTTAGGGTTAGCATTAGGGTTAGGTTGAGGACTAGGGTGAGGGATAAGGTTAGGTTAGGGTGAGGGTTAGGGTTAGAGTGAGGATTAGGGTGAGGGTAAGAATAAGGGTAAGGGTGAGGGTTAGGGTGAGTTTGAGAGTTACGGTAAGAGTGAAGGTTATGATGAGCGTGAGGTTTAGGGTCAGGGTTACGATTAGGGTGAGGGTGAGATTGAGGGTTAGGGTGAGGGTAAGGGTTAGGGTTAGGGTGATGGTAAGATAAGGTTGAGGGTTAGGATTAGGTTTAGGGTGAGGATTAGAGTGAGTGTGAGGTTTAGGGTTAGGGTTAGTGTTAGGGTGAGGGTAAGTGTTAGGGTTTTGTATACGTTTACGGTGAGGGTGAGGGTTAGGTTTAGGGTGAGGGTGAGGGTTAGGATAAAGTTTAGGGTTAGGGTTATTTTTAGGGTTATGTTTAGGTTTATGATTACGTTGAGGGTGAGGGTTAGGGTTAGGGTGAGGTTTAGGACTAGGGTTAGTTTTAGGGTTAGGGTTAGCATGAGGTTTAGGGTGAGTGGTAGGGTTAAGGTTAGGGTGAGGGTTAGGGTTAGTTTGAGGGTTATGGTTAGGGATAGGGTGAGGGTTAGGATGACGTTTAGGGTGAGGGTAAGGTTTAGGGTGAGGTTTAGAATGAGTGTGAGGTTTAGGGTTAGGGTTACTGTTAGGGTGAGGGTAAGTGTTAGGGTTAGGTTTAGGTTTACGGTGAGGGAGAGGGTTAGGTTTACGGTTAGGGTTAGGGTTAGGGTGAGTGTGAGGGTTAGGATAAAGTTTAGGGTTAGGGTTATTTTTAGAGTTATGTTTAGGTTTATGGTTATGTTGAGGGTGAGGGTTAAGGTTATGGTGAGGTTTAGGATTAGGGTTAGGTTTAGGGTTAGGGTTAGGATGAGGTTTAGGATGAGTGGTAGGGTTAAGGTTAGGGTGAGGGTTAGGGTTAGGGTTAAGGTTAGGGTGAGGGTTAGGGTTAGTGTTAGAGTTAGGGTTAGGGTTAGGATGAGGGTTTCGGGTTAGGATTATGGTTAGGGTTAGTTTGAGAATTTCGGTGAGGGTTATGATTAGGGTTAGGGTAAGGGTTAGCGTTAGGGTGAGGGTTAGGGTTAGGATTAAAGTTAGAGTTAGAGTTAAGGCTAGGTTATGGTGAGGGTGAGGTTTAGGTTTAGGTTTAGGTTTATCATGTGGGTGAGTGATAGCGTGAGGGTTAGGGTGAGTGTTAAAGTTAGAATTAGGGTTAGGGTGAAGGTTATGGTGAGGGTTAGGTTTAGTGTGAGTGTTAGGTTTAGGGTTAGGTTTAGGATTAGTGTGAAGGTAAGAATTAGGGTGACGGTTAGGGTGAGGGTGAGGTTTAGGGTTAGGATTTGGGTTATCGTTAGTGTTACGCTGAGGGTAATGGTGAGGGTGAGGGTGAGGGTGAGTTTTAGGGTTAGGGTTAGGGTGAGGGCTATGATGAGGGTTAGGGTTAGGGTGAGGGTGAGGGTTAGGCTGAGGGTTAGGGTTAGTGTTAGTGTTAGGGTTAGGGTTAGTTTAAGGGTGGTATGAGGGTGAGGTTAGGGTGAGGGTTAGGGTTAGGGTTAAAATTAGGGTTAGGGTTAGGGTTAGGGGTAGGGTTTCGATTATGGTGAGTATTAGGGTTAATGTGTGGGTTAGGGTTAGGGTGAGGATAAAGTAAGGGTTAGGGTTAGGGTGAGGGTGAGGTTTATGGTTACTGTTAGAGTGAGGGTTCGGGTTAGGTTTAGTGTTAAGGTAAGGGTGAGGGTGAGGGTTAGGTTTAGGCTTAGGGTTAAGGAGAGGGTGAGGGTGAGTGTGAGGTTTAAGGTTAGGTTTAAGGGTAGGCTGAATGTTAGCCTTAGAGTGGAGGTTAGGATTAGGGTTAGGGTGAGGGTTAGGTTTTGGGTTAGGCTGAGGGTGAGGGTTAGGATTAGGGTGAGGTTTAGGGTGAGGGTTAGGGGGAGAGGGAGGGTTAGGTTTAGAGTGATGCTTAGGGTTAGGATTAGGGTTAGGGTCAGGGTTAGGGTGACTGTGATGTTTAGGGTGAGGTTTAGAGTGAGGGTTATGTTTAGGGTTAAGGTGAGGGTTAGGGTAAGGGGTCAGGTTACGGTTAGGGTGAGGGTTAGGTTTAGTGTGAGAGTAAAGGTTAGGGTTAGGGTTAGGATTAGTGTGCGGGAAAGAATTAGGGGGATGGTTATGGTGAGGGTGAGGTTTAGGTTTAGGAATAGGGATAGGTTTAGTGTTACTCTGAGGATGAGGATGAGGGTGAGGGTGAGCGTTAGGTTTAGGGTTAGGGTGAGGGCTAGGGTTAGGGTGAGGGCTAGGATTAGGGTGAGGGTAAGGGTTAGGTTTAGTTTGAGGGTGGTGTGAGGGTGAGGTTTAGGGTGAGGCTTTGGGTTAGGGTGAGGGCTAGGTTGAGGGTGAACATTAGGGTTATGATGAGGGTTAGCGTTAGGTTTAGGGTGAGGGTTAGGTTTAGTGTGAGGTTTACGGTTAAGGTTAGGTTGAGGTTGAGGGTAAGGTATATGGTGAGGGTTCAGGTGAGGGTGAAGGTTAGGGTTATGATTAGAGATAGGGTTAGGTTTAGGCTGAGGGTGAGAGTGAGGGTGCGGGTGAGGTTTACGATTAGGGTTAGGGTGAGGGTGAGGGTGAGGGTTAGGGTTAGGGTTACAGTGAGTTCGAGGGTTAGGTTTAGGGTGAGGTTTAGGGTTAGGGTTAGGGTTAAGGTGTGGGTTTGAATTAGGATTAGAGTTAGGGATAGGGTTATTTTTAGGGTTAGGGTTAGGGTTAGGGTTAGGTTTTGGGTGAGTTTGAGGGTTACCGTTAGGTTTAGGTTTAGGGTTATGGTTAGGATTAGCGTGAGGGTGAGGGTGTGGGTTAGGGTTAGGGTTAATGTGAGGGTTAGGGTTCGTGTGAGGGTTAGGGTGAGAGTGAGGGTGAGGGTGAGGTTGAGGGTGAGTGTTAGGGTTAGTATGAGGTTTAGGGTTAGAGTAAAGGTTAGGGTTAGGTTGAGGGTTTGGCTTAGGTTTAGAGTTAGGATGAGGGTTAGGCTGAGGGGTATGGTTAGGTTTAGGGTGAGGATTAGGGTTAGTGTGAAGGTTAGGTTTAGGGTTAGGGTGAAGTTAAGGATTAGGGTGAGGGTTAGCGTTAGGTTTAGGTTTAGGGTAACAGTTAGTGTTAGGGTTACTGTGAGGGTGAGGTTTAGGTTTAGGGTGAGGGTTAGGGTGAGAGCTAGTGTGAGGGTGAGGGTTAGGGTAAGGTTTAGGCTTAGGCATAGGGTTAGGATGAGGGTGATAGTGATGGTGGGGCTTAAGGTTATGGTGATGGATAGGGTTAGGTTTAGGGTGCGGTTAGGATGAGGGTTCGGGTTAGGGTGAGGTTTAGGATGAGAGTGAGGGTAAGAGCAAAGGTGAGGGTGAGGCTGAGGGTGAGGGTTACGGTAAGGGTGATGGTTAGGGCTAGGGTGAGGGTTAGGGTAAGGTTTAGGGTTAGGGTTAGATAGAGGATTAGGGTTAGGGATACTGTGAGGTTTAGGTTGAGGATGAGGTTTAGGGTTAGAATTAGGGTTAGGGTGAGGGCTAGCGTGAGGGTGAGGGTTAGGGTTAGGGTTAAGTTTAAGGTGAGGGTTAGGGTGAAGAGTAGGGTTAGGATTAGGGTTAGGGTTAATGTTATGGTTAGGGTTAGGGTTAGGGTTATGGTGAGGGTGAGGGTTAGGATTAGGTTTAGGGTTCCTGTTATTGTTAAGGTTAGGGTTACGGTTACGGTGAGGCTGAGGATTAGGGTTAGGGTTAGGGTTAGGATGCGGTTTTTAATGTTAGCGTTAGGGTTAGATTTAGGGTTAGGGTGAGGGTTAGGGTTAGGGTTAGGGTGAGGGTTAGGATGAGGATTAGGAATAGGGTTAGATTAAGGGCTAGGGTGAGGGTGAGGTTTAGGGTTAGGGTTAGGGTGAGGTTTAGGGTTACGTTTAGGGTTTGGGTTAGGGTGAGGGTAAGGTTTAGTGTTAGAGTTAGTTTTAGGGTGAGGCTGAGGGTGAGGGTTAGGGTTAAGGTTAGTGTTAGGGTTAGGGTGAGGGTGAGGGTGAGGGTGAGGTTTAGGGTGAGGGTGAGGTTTAGGCTTAGGGTTAGGATTAGGATTACGGTAAAGGTTAGGGTGAGTGTGAGGGTTAGGGTTAGGGTTAGGCTAAGGCTTAGAATTAGACTGAGGGTGAAGGTGAGGGTGTAGTTTAGGGTTAGGGTGAGTGTTAGGTTTAGGCTTAGGGTTAGGATTAGGATTAGGGTAAGGGTTAGGGTGAGGGTGAGGTTTAGTTTTAGAGTTAAGTGAAGGGTGAGGCTGAGGTTGAAGGTGAGGGTTAGGGTTAGTGTTAGGGTAAGGTTTAGGGTTAGGCTTAGGGTGAGGGTTAGGATGAGGGTTAGGATTACGGTCAAGGTGAGGGTTAGGGGTAGAGTCAAGGTTAGGGTTAGGATTAGGGTTAGGGTGAGGGTTAGGGTTAGTGTGAGGGTGAGGTTTAGGATAAGGGTTAGGATTACGGTTAGGGTGAGGACTAGTATGAGGGTGAGGTTTAGGGTTAGGGTTAGTGTGAGGTTTAGGGTTATGGTTAGGTTTAGGGTGAGGTTGAGATTTAGGGTTAGAGTTAGGGTAAGGGTGAGGCTGAGGTTGAGGGTTAGGGTTAAGGTTAGTGTTATTGTTAGGGTTAGGGTGAGGTTTAGGGTGATGGTGAGGGTTAGTCTTAGGGTTAGGATTAGGATTAGGGTAAGGGTTAGGGTGAGTGTGAGGGTTAGGGTTAGGGTTCAGCTTATGGTTAGGCTGAGGGTGAGGGTTAGGGTTAGAGTGAGGGTAAGGGATAGGGTTAGGGTGAGAGTTAGGGTTCGGGTAAGTTTAGGATTAGGGTGAAGGTTACGGTTAGGGCTACGGTGAGTGTGAGGGTTAGGGTTAGGTTGAGGTTTAGCGTTATGGTTAGGGTGAGGGTTAGGGTTAGGGTTAGGGTGAGGGTTAGGATGAGTATTAGGTTTACGATTAGGGTTAGGGTGAGGGCTAGGGTTAGGATTAGGTTTAGTGTTAGGGTAAGGTTTAGGGCTAGGTTTAGGGTTAGGGTGAGGGTTAGGATGAGGGTTAGGGTTATGGTGAGGGTGTGGATTACATTAGGGTGAGGGTTACGGTTAAGATTAGGGTTAGGGTCAGGGTGAGTGTTAGCATTAGGTTTGGGGTTAGGGCTAGGGTTAGGTTTAGGGTTAGGATTAGTGTTATTTTTAGGGTTAGCATTTGAGTTATGGTGAGGATGACGTTGAGGGTGAAGGGGTAGGGTTAGGGTTAGGGTGAGGTTGAGGGTTAGGGTTAGGATTAGGGTTAATGTGAGGGTAAGTTTTAGGGTTATATTTAGTTAGTTGGAGGGTTAGGTCGAGGGTTGGGGTTAGGATTAATGTTAGGGTTAGGCTTAAGGTGAGGGTTAGGTTGAGGGTGAGGGTTAGGGTTATGATTAGGATTAGGATTAGGGTTAGGTTTAGGGTGAGTGTGAGGGTTAAGGTTAGGATTAGGATTAGGATTAGGGTTCGGCTGAGGGTGAGGGTGAGGGTGAGTTTTAGGGTTAGAGAGAGGTTTAGGTTTAGGGTTAGGGTTAGGGTGTGGTTGAGGTTTAGGTTTAGAGTTCTGGTTAAGGTGAGGCTGAGGGTGAGGGTTAGAGTTAGGGTTAGGATTAGGATTAGGGTAAGGGTTAGGGTGAGTGTGAGGGTTAGGGTTAGGTTTAGGGTTCGGGTTAGGGTTACACTGAGGTTGAGGATGAGGGTGAGGGTTACGGTTTGAGTGAGGGTTAGGGTTCTGTTTAGGGTGAGATTTAGGGTTCTGGATAAGTTTAAGGTTAGGGTGAGGGTTAGGGTTAGGGTTACGTTTTTCTTGAGGGTTAGGGTTAGGTTGAGGGTTAGGTTTAGGTTTAGGGTGAGGTTTAGGTTTAGGGTTAGGGTGAGGGTTATGATGAGGATTAAGGTTAGGATTAGGGTTAGGATGAGGGCTAGAGTGAGGGTGAGTGTTAGGGTTAGTGTTAGGGTGAGGTTTAGGGTTAGGGTTAGGTTTAGGCTGAGGGTTAGGATGAGGGTTAGGGTTACGGTAAGGGTAATGGTTAGGGTTAAGGTGATGGTTAGGGTTAGTATTAGAGTTAGGGTGAGGGTGAGGGTTAGGATGAGGGTTAGGGTTAATGTTATGGTTAGGGTTAGGTTAACGTTTAAAGTTAGGGTGAGAGTGAGGGTTAGGATTAGGGTTAGGGTTAATGTTATTGTTAGGGTTAGGGTTACAGTTACGGTGAGGGTGAGGATGAGGGTTAGGGTTAGGGTTAGAGTGAGGTTTTTAGTGTTAGTGTTAGGATTAGAATTAGGGTTAGGGTGAGGGTTAGCATTAGGGTTAGGGGGAGGGTTAGGATGAGGATTAGGGATAGGATTAGGGTTAGGGTAAGCCTAGGGTGAGGATGAGTTTTAGGGTTAGGGTTAGTGTGAGGTTTAGGGTTATGTTTAGGGTTTGGGTTAGGGTGAGGTTAAGGTATAGTGTTAGAGTTAGGTTTAGGGTGAGGCTGAGGGTGAGGGTTAGGGTTAAGGTTAGTGTTAGGGTTAGGGTGAGGGTGAGGGTTAGTGTTAGGGTTAGGCTTAGGCTTACGATTAGACTGATGGTGAAGGTGAGGGTGAAGTTTAGGGTTAGGATGAATGTTAGGGTTAGGCTTAGGGTTAGGATTAGTATTAGGGTAAGGGTTATGGTGAGCGTGAGGTTTAGTTTTAGAGTTAGGGTAAGGGTGAGGCTGAGGTTGAATTTGAGGGTTAGGGTTAGTGTTAGGGTAAGGTTTAGGGTTAGGCTTAGGGTGAGTGTTAGGATGAGGGTTAGGGTTAAGGTCAGGGTGAGGGTTAGGGGTAGAGTGATGGTTAGGGTTAGGATTAGGGTTAGGGTGAGGGTTAGGGTGAGTGTTAGGGTGAGGGTTAGGAGGAGGGTTAGGATTAGGGTTAGGGTGAGGCCTAGGGTGAGGGTGAGGTTTAGGGTTAGGGTTACTGTGAGGTTTAGGGTTAGGGTTAAGTTTAGGTTGAGGGTGAGATTTAGGGTTAGAGTTAGGTAAGGGTGAGGCTGAGATTGAGGGTTAGGGTTAAGATTAGTGTTATTGTTAGGGTTAAGGTGAGTTTTAGGGTGATGGTGAGGGTTTGGATTAGGGTTAGGATTAGGATTAGGGTAAGGGTTAGGGTGAGTGTGAGGGTTAAGGTTAGGGTTAGGGTTTGGCTTAGGGTTAGGCTGAGGGTGGGGTTAGGGTTAGGCTGAGGGTAAGGGTTACGGTTAGGGTGAGGGTTAGGGTAAGGTTTAGGGTGAGGGTTAGGATAAGTATTAGGGTTATGATTAGGGTTAGGGTGAGGGCTAGGTTGAGGATTAGGTTTAGTGTTAGGGTAAGGTTTAGGGTTAGGTTTAGGGTTAGGGTGAGGGTTAGGATGGGGGTTAGGGTTATGTTGAGGTTCAGGGTTACATTAAAGTGAGGGTTAGGGTTAGGATTAAGGTTAGGGTGAGGGTGAGTGTTAGCATTAGGATTAGGGTTAGGGTTAGGGTTAGGTTTAGGGTTAGGATTAGTGTTATTTTTAGGGTTAGCATTTGAGTTATGGTGAGGGTGACGGTGAGGGTGAGGGTTAGGGTTAGGGTTAGGGTGAGGTTTAGGGTTAGGGTTAGGATTAGGGTTAGGGTGAGGGTGAGGTTTAGGGTTATTTTTATGGTTTGTTGGAGGGTTAGGTCGAGGGTTGGGGTTAGGATTAATGTTAGGGTTAGGCTTAAGGTGAGGGTTAGGTTGAGGGTGAGGGTTAGGGTTAGGGTTAGGATTAGGATTAGGGTTAGGGTTAGGGTGAGTGTGAGGGTTAGGGTTAGGGTAAGGATTAGGCTTAGAGTTCGGCTGAGGGTAAGGGTGAGGGTGAGGTTTAGGGTTAGAGTGAGGTTTTGGTTTAGGGTTAGGATTAGTGTGAGTGTTAGGGTTACGGATAGGATTAGGGTTAGGCTGAGGGTGATGGTGTGGGTGAGGATTAGGTTTACCATGAGGGTTAGGGTTAGGGTTATGGGGAGGGTTAAGATGAGGGTTAGTGTTAGGATTAGGGTTAGGGTGAGGACTAGGGTGAGGGTGAGGTTTAGGGTTAGGGTTAGGGTGAGGTTTAGGCTTAGGGTTAGGGTGAGGATGAGCTTTAGAGTTAGAGTTTGGGTTAAGGTGAGGCTGAGGGTGAGGGTTAGAGTTAGGGTTAGGATTAGGATTAGGGTAAGTGTTAGGGTGAGTGTGAGGGTTAGGGTTAGGATTAGGGCTCTGCTTAGGGTTACACTGAAGTTGAGGGTGAGGGTAAGGTTTAGGGTTTGGGTGAGGGTTAGGGTTAGTTTTAGGGTGAGAGTTAGGGTTAAGGTTAAATTTAGGGTTAGGGTGAGGTATAGGGTTAGGGTTAGGGTGAGGTTTAGGGTTAAGGTTAGTTTGAGAGTTAGGGTTAGGTTTAGGGTTAGGGTGAGGTTTAGGATTAGGGTTAGGGTGATGGTTAGGATGAGGATTAGGGTTAGGATTGGGGTTAGCATGAGGGCTCGGGTGAGGGTGAGGTTTAGGGTTAGTGTTAGGGTGAGGTTTCGGGTTAGGGTTAGGTTTAGGGTGAGGGTTCGGATGAGGGTCGGTTTACGGTAAAGGTGATGGTTAGGGTTAAGTTGAGGGTTAGGGTTAGGATTAGGGTTAGAGTAAGGGTTAGTATTAGGGTTAGGGTTAATGTTATTGTTAGGGTTAGGGTTATGGTTATGGTGAGGATGAGGGAGAGGGATAGGATTAGTGTTAGGGTTAATGTTATTGTTGGGGTTAGAGTTATGGTTACGGTGAGGGTGAGGATGATGGTTAGGGTTAGGGTGAGGTTTTTAGTGTTATGGTTAGGGTTAGAATTAGGGTTAGGGTGAGGGTTAGGGTTACGGTTAGGGGGAGGGTTAGGATGAGGATTAGGGATAGGATTAGGGTTAGGGTAAGAGTTAGGGTGAGGGTGAGGTTTAGGGTTAGGGTTAGGGTGAGATTTAGGGTTATGTTTAAGTTTTGGGTTAGGGTGAGGGTAAGGTTTAGTGTTAGAGTTAGTTTTAGGGTGAGGCTGAGGGTAAGGATTAGGGTTAGGGTTAGTGTTAGGGATAGGGTGAGGGTGAGGGTGAGGGTGAGGGTTAGGTTTAGGTTTAGGATTAGGATTATTGTAAAGGTTAGGGTGAGTGTGAGCGTTAGTGTTAGGGTTAGGCTTAGGCTTAGGATTACACTGAGGATGAAGGTGAGTGTGAAGTTTAGGGTTAGGGTGAATGTTAGGGTTAGGCTTAGTGTTAGGATTAGGATTAGGGTAAGGGTTAGGGTGAGGGTGAGTTTTGGGGTAAGGCTTAGGCTTAGGCTTAGGCTTAGGCTGAGCATGAGTCTGAGGGTAGGGTTAGGGTTAGGTTTAGGGTGAGGTTCAGTGTTAGGGTTAGGGTTAGATTTAGGAGTAGAGGGTGAGGTTTAGGGGTAGAGTTAAGGTTAGGGTGAGGGTTAGGTTTAGGGTGAGGCTTAGGGATAATGTTAGGGTTAGGTTGAGGGTGAGGTTTAGGGTTAGGGTTAGGGTTAGTCTGAGGGTTAGGGTTAGTGTTAGTGTGAGGGTAATTGTTAGGGTGAGGGAATGGTTTAGGTTGAGGGTTACGGTTAGGGTGAGGGTTTGGATTAGGGTTAGGGTTATTTTTACGGTTAGTTTCAGGTTTAAGGTTACTGTGAGGGTGAGGGTTAGGGTTAGGGTTAGGGTGAGGTTTAGGGTTTGTGTTAGGGTTAGAGTTAGGGTTAAGGTGAGGGTGAGTGTGAGGGTTCGGGTTAGGGTTAGGCTTAGGCTTAGGGTTAGGCTGAGTGTGAGGGTGCGGGTGAGGATTAGGTTTAGGTGATGGTTAGGGTTAAGGTTAGGGTGGGGTTTAGGGTTACGGTTAGGGTTTGGGTTAGGGTGAGGGTGAGGTTTAGGGTTAGATATAGAGTTAGGGGGAGCATTAGGGTATGGGTTTGGGTTAGGGTTAAGTTTAGAGTTAGGGTGAGTGTGCGGGTGAGTGTGAGGGTTAGGTTTAGGTTTAGGGTTAGGCTTAGGGTTAGGCTGAGTGTGAGGGTTAGGTTTAGGGTGAGAGTTAGTGTTAGGGTTATGGTGAGGGTTAGATTGAGGGTAGGGTTAGGATTAGGGTTAGGGTGAGGGCTAGGGTGAGGGTTACATTTAGGGTGAGGGTTAAGGTGAGGTTTAGGGTTAGGGTTAAGTTTAGGGTCAGGTTGTGGGTGAGTTTTAGGGTAAGAGTTAGGGTTAATTTGAGGCTGAGGGTGAGGGTTAGTGTTAGGGTTAGGAATAGGATTAGAGTAAGGTTTAGGGTGAGTGTGATGGTTAGCGTAAGGTTTAGGGTTAGGCTTAGGGTTACACTGAGGGTGAGTTTTAGTGTTAGGGTGAGGTTTAGGGTTAGGATTAGGGTGAGAGTTAGTGTTCAGGTTATGTTTAGGGTTAGGGTGAGGGTTAGGGTTAGGGTTAAGTTGAGCTGAGGGTTAGGGTTAGGTTGAGGTTTAGAGTTAGGCTTAGGATTAGGGTGAGGTTTAGGGTTAGGGTTAGGGTGAGGTTTAGGATGAGGATTAGGGTTAGGATTAGGGTTAGGATGAGGGCTAGGTTGAGGGTGAGGGTTAGGGTTAGTGTTAAGGTGAGGTTTAGGTTTAGGGTGAGGGTTAGGATGAGGGTTAGTGTTATGGTAAGGGTGAGGATTAGGTTTAGGGTGAGGGTGAGAGTTAGGATTAGGGTTAGGGTTAGGGTTATTGTTAGGGTTAGGGTTAGGGTTACGGTTACTGAGAGGGTGAGGTTGAGGGTTAGTGTTAGTTTTAGGGTGAGGTTTTTAGTGTTAGGGTTAGGGTGAGACTTAGGGTTAGGGTTAGTGTGAGAGTTAGTGTTAGGGTTAGGTTTAGGGTGAGGCTGAGGATGAGGGTTAAGGTTAGGGTTCGTGTTAGAGTTAGAGTTAGTGTCTGGGTGAGAATTAGGGTTCGGGTTAGGTTTAGGTTTAAGGTGAGGTTTAGGGTAAGGGTTATGGTTAGCGTGAGTGTTAGGTTTAGGTTGAGGGTTAGGGTTAGGCTTAGGATTAGGGTGAGGGTTAGGGTTAGGATTAGGGTGAGGGTTAGGATGAGGATTAGGGTTAGGATTAGTGTTATGGTGAGGGCTAGGGTGAGGGTGAGGGTTAATGTTAGTGTTTGGGTGAGGTTTAGGGTTAGGGTTATGGTTTGGGTGAGGGTTAAGATGAGTGTTAGATTTACAGTGAGGGTGAGGGTTAGGGTTAGTTTGATTGTTAGGTTTACGGTTATGGTGAGTGTTAGGATGAGGTTTAGGTTTAGGGTGAGGTTTAGGGTGAGGATGATGTTAAGTGTAAAGATGAGGTTTAGGCTGAGGGTGTGTGTTAAGATAATGTTGAGGGTTATGGTTAGGTTTAGGATTAGGGTATGCGTTAGTGTTAGATTTAGGTTTAGGGTTAGATTGAGGATTTGGGTTAGGGTTAGGGTTAGTGTGAGGTTTATGGTGAGGATGAGGGTTAGTGTTATGGTGAGCGTGAGGGTTAGAGTTAGGGTTAAGGTGACGTTTAGGATTAGGTTGAGGGTTTGGATTAGTGTGAGGGTTAGGGTTAGGGTTAGGTTTTGGATTAGTGTGAGGGTTAGGGTTAGGGTTAGGGTGAGGGTAAGTGTTAGTGTGAGGGTTAGGTTTAGCGTTAGGGTGAGGTTTAGTGTTAGCATTAGGGTTGGAATTAGGATTAAGTTGAGGGTGAGGTTTAGGGGTTGAGTTAGTATTGGGGTGAGGGTTAAGTTTAGGGTGAGGGTTAGGGTGAGGTTTAGGTTGGGTGTGATGCTAAGGGTAAAGGTGAGGATTAGGCTGAGGGTGAGGGTTATGGTAAGGGTGAGGGTTAGGATTAGGTTTAGGTTGAGGGTGAGAGTTTGATTGAGTATTAGATTTGGGGTTAGTGTGAGGTTTAGGGTGAGGATGAGGGTTAGGGTCCGGGTGAGGGCTAGGGTGAGGTTGAGGGTTAGGGTTAGTATTAGGGTGAGGTTTAGGGTTAGGGTGATGTTTGGGTTAGTGTGAGCGTTAGTGTTAGCATTGCCGTTAGTGTTAGGGTGAGGTTAAGTTTTAGGGTGAGAGTTAGGATTAGGGTGAGGTTTATGGTTAGTGTGAGGTTGAGAGTTCGGGTTAGGGTTAGGATGAGGTTCAGTTTAGGGTTAGGGTTTGAGTTAGGGTTATGGTGAGGGTGAGATTTAGGGTTAGAATTAGGGGTAGTGTTAGGGTTTGGGTTAGGGTGAGGGTTAGGATTAGGGGTAGGATTAGGCTTAGGCTTAGGCTTAGGCCGAGCATGAGGGTAAGTGTTAGGGTTCGGATTACGGTTAGGGTTAGGGTGAGTGTTAGGATGAGGTTTAAGGTTAGGATTAGGTTTAGGGTGAGGGCTAGCGTGAGGGTTAGGGTGAGGTTTAGTGTTAGGGATAGGGTTAGGTTTAGGATTTGCGTTACGGTGAGGGTGAGTTGAGGGTTAGGGTTAGGGTTAGGGTTAGGGGCAGGGTGATTGTTAGTGTTATGGTTACGGTTAAGTTGTGGTGAGGGTGAGGCTGAGGGTGAGGGTTATGGTTAGTGTTAGGGTTAGGGTTAGTGTTAGGGTTAGTGTTATTGTTAGGGTTAGGGTTAGTGTGAGGTTAAGGGTTAGGGTTAGTGTTAGGGTTAGGGTGAGTGTGAGGTTTAGGTTGATGTTTAGGTTTAGGGTTAGGGAGAGGTTTAGGGTTAGAGATATGGTGAGGGTGAGGGTGCGGGTGAGTGTGAGGGTTAGGGTTCGGGTTAGCATTAGGCTGAGGGTTAGGCAGAGGGTGATGGTGAGGGTGAGGTTTAGGGTAAGGGATAGGATGAGGTTTAGGTTTAGGGTTAGTTTTAGAGTTAGAGTTACTGTTAGGGTTATTGTTAGGGTGAGGTTTAGGGTAAGGGTTCGAGTTAAGGTCAGGGTGAGGGTTAGATTGAGGATTAGTGTTAGGGTTAGTGTGAGGTTTAGGGTGAGGATGAGGATTAAGGTTAGGGTGAGGGTGAGGGTTATAATTAGGGCTAGGGTGAGAGCTAGGGTGAGGGAGAGGGTTAGGGTTAGCCTTAGGGTTAGGCTGAGGGTGAGGTTGGGGGTGAGGAATAGGTTTTGGGTGATGGTTAGGGTTAGGGTTAGGGTGAGGGTTAGGATGAGGGTTAAGGTTAATATTAGGCTTAGGCTTAGGTTTAGGCTGAGGTTGAGGGTGAGGGTGAGAGTTATGTTTAGGGTGATGGACTGGGTCTGGGTTAGGGTGAGTGTTAGGATGACAATTAGGGTTAGAATGAGGATTAGGGTGAGCGTCTCGTTAAGAATAAAGGTGAGGCTTAGGCTGAGGGTCAGTGTTCCCCTAAGGGTGAGGGTTTGGTTTAGGGTGAGGGTTAGGGTAAGGGTTAGGGTGAGGGTTAGGATGAGGGTGAGGGTTAGATTGAGCATTATTGTTAGGGTTAGTTTGAGGTTTAGGGCGAGGATGAGGGTTAGGGTTAGGTTGAGGGTTAGGATTAGAATTAGGGTTAGGGTGAGGGCTAGGGCGAGGCTAAGTTTTAGAGTTAGGTTTAGGGTGAGGTTTAGGGTTAGGGTGAGAGTTAGGGTTACTGTGAGGTTTAGTGTTAGATTTAGGGTTATTGTTAGTGTGAGGGTAATTGTTAGGGTGGGGTTTAGGGTTAGGGTGAGGGTTGTGGTTAGGGTGAGGGTTAGGGTTAGAATGAAGGTTTTGGTTAGGGTGAGGATTAGGGTTATGGTGAGGGTGAGGTTGAGGTTTAGGGTTAGAGTGAGGTTTAGGGTAAGGGTTAGGGTTAGAGTTAGGTTTAGGGTTAGAGTTAGGGTTAGGGTGAAGGTGAGGTTTATGGTTAGAGTTAGGGATCAGGTGAGGGTTAGGTTTAGGGTTAGTTTTAGGTTTAAGGTTAGGGTGAGGTTTATTGTTAGGCTTATGGTTAAGATTAGGGTTAGGGTGAGGGTGAGTGTGTGAGTTAGGGTTAGGTTTAGGGTTTGGCTTATGGTTAGGCTGAGGGTTAGGTTGACGGTGAGGTTTAGGGTTAGGGTGAGGGTTAGGGTTAGGATTAGGTTTAGGGTGAGGGCTAGGGTGAGGTGAGGTTTAGGGTTAGTGTTAGGGTGAGGTTTAGGGTTAGGGTTAGGGTTAGGATCAGTTTGAGTTTGAGGTTTAGGTTTAGAGATTAGTGTTAGGTTGCGGTTTACGGTGAGAGTTAGGTTTAGGGTTAGTGTTAGGGTTAGGGTGAGGGTAAGGAAGAGGTATTGGGTTAGGGTTAGGGTGAGGTTTATGTTTAGGATTAGGGTTAGGGTGTGGGATAGTGTGAGTGTGAAGTTTAGGATTAGGGTTATGGTGAGGGTTAGGGTGAGGGTTTGTGTTAGGGTTAGGTTTAGGGTTAGAATTAGGGTTAGAGTGAGGGTTAGGATTAGGGATAGGTTTAGGTTTAGGGTTATGTTGAGGTTTAGGGATAGTGTGAGGTTTATTGTTATTGTGAGGTAAGTGTTAGGTTGAGGTTTAGTGTTAGGTTGAGGGTTTTGTTTAGGGTGAGGTTTAGGGGTAGCGTTAGGGTTATTGTTAGTGTTAGGGTTATGGTTATGGTGAGAATGAGGATGAGGTTGAGGTTGAGGGTTAGGTTTAGAATTAGGGTTAGGTTGAGTGCTAGGGTGAGGGTGAAGTTTAGGGTTAGGGTTAGGGTGAGGTTTAGGGTTAGGGTGACGGTTAGGGTTTGTGTGAGTGTTAGTGTTAGGGTGAGGTTAAGTGTTAGCTTGAGGGTAAGTGTTAGGGTGAGGGTTAGGATTAGGGTGAGGTTTATGTTTGGGGTGAGGGTTAGTTTTAGGGTTAGGGTTATTGTTAGGTTTAGGATTAGGATTAGGGTTAGTGTGAGGGTGAGGTTTAGGGTTAGGGTGAGGTTTAGGGTTAGGGTTAGGGTTAGGTGAGGTTGAGGTTTAGGTTTAGATTTAGTGTTAGTGTGAGGGTTAGGGTTAGCGTTAGTGTTATGTTTAGGGTTAGGGTTAGAGTTAGGCTTAGGTTTAAGCTGAGGGTGAGGGTGCGGTTTAGGGTTAGGGTGAGGGTGAGGTTTAGGGTTAGAGTTAGGGTTAGGGTGAGGGTTAGGGTTAGGGCTGGGATTAAGTTTAGGGTTAGGGGGAGGGTGAGTGTGAGGATTAGTGTTAGGGTTAGAGTTAGGCTTAGGTTTAAGCTGAGGGTGAGGGTGAGGTTTAGGGTTAGGTTGAGGGTGAGGATTAGGGTTAGAGTTAGGGTTAGGGTGAGGGTTACTGTGAAGTTAGTGTTAGGTTTAGGTTTAGCATTAGGTTTAGGGTGAGGGTGAGTGTGAGGGTTAGGATAAGGATTAGGCTTACGTTTAGGGTAAGGTTGAGGGTGATGGTTGGGGAGAGGATTAGGCTTAGGGTGATGTTTAGCCTTAGGGTGAGGGTGAGGGTTAGGGTTAGTGTTAGGGTTAGGATTAGAGTTAGGGTGAGGGCTAGGGTGAGGGTGAGGGTCAGGGTTAGGGTTAGGCTTAGGCTTAGGGTTAGGCTGAGGGTGAGGGTGAGGGTTAGGGTTAGTATGAGGTTTTGGGTTAGGTTTAGGGTGAGGGTTAGGATGAGGTATAGGGTTAGGATTCGGGTTAGGTTGAGGGCTAGGTTGACGGTTAAGTTTAGGGTTAGGTTTAGTGTGAGGTTTAGGGTTCGGTTAGGTTTGGTATTAGGGTGAGGGTTAGGGTTAGAGTTACTGTATGGATGAGGGTTAGGGTTAGGTTGAGGGTTAGGGTTAGGTTTAGTGTGAGGTTTAGGGTTAGATTTAGGGTGAGGGTTAGGTTGAGGGTTATCGTTTGGATTAGGGTTAGGGTGCGGGCTAGGTTGATGGTGAGGTTTAGGGTTAGGGTTAGGCTTAGGTTTAGGTTTAGGCTGAAGGGTAGGGTGGGGGTGAGGAATAGGTTTTGGGTGATGGTTAGGGTTAGGGTTAGGGTGAGGATTAAGATGAGGGTTAGTGTTAGGATTAGGTTTAGTGTGAATGCTAGGGTGAGGGTGAGGGTTAGGGTTAGGTTTAGGGTTAGGCTGAGGGAGAGGGTGAAGGTAAGGTTTAAGTTTAGGGAAAGGGTTAGACTTAGGGTTAGGGTATGGGTTAGGGTTAGGGTTGGAGTTAGCCTTAAGGTGAGGTTTATGGTTAGGGATATGGTTAGGTTTCTTCAAAGTTGAGGATTAGAGTTAACATGAGGGTTAGGCTGAGGGGTAGGTTTAGTGTTAGGGTGAGAGTTAGGGTTAATGTGAGGTTTAGGGTTAGGTTTAGGGTTAAGGTTAGGGTGAGGGTTAGGTTGATCGTTAGGTTTTGGATTACAGTTAGGGTGAGGGTGAGGGTTATTGTGAGTTTTAATTTAGGCTTAGTGTTAGGATTAGGGTGAGGTTAAGGGTTAGGGTGAGGGTTAGGTTTAGGGTGAGGGTGAGGCTTAAGATGATGGTGAGGGTTACAGTGAGGGTCAGGGTTAGGTTTAGGGTGAGGGTTAGGGTTAGGATTAGGGTTAGGATGAGGGTGATGGTTAAGATCAGGGTTAGGATCATTGTAAGTGTTATGGTTAGGGTTACATTTGCAATTAGGGTGAGGCTGAGTGTGAAGGTTAGCTTTAGTGTTAGGGTTAGTTTTAGGGTTAGGATTAGTGTTAATGTTAGGGTTAGGGTTAGAGTTACGGTTTGGGTGAGGGTGAGGGTGACAGTTAGGGTTAGGGTTAGTGTGAGGTTTAGGGATAAGGTTAGGATTAGGGATAGGGTGTGGGTGAGGTTTAGAGTTAGAGTTACGTTGAGGGTGAGGGTTATGGTGACTGTTAGGGTTAGTGTTAGTGTTAGGGTTAGTGTTAGGGTTAGGGTGAGGTTTAGGTTGAGGTTTAGGTTTAGGATTAGGTTTAGGGTGAGGGTGAGTGTGAGGGTTAGGATAAGGATTAGGCTTAGGCTTAGGGTAAGGTTGAGGGTGATGGTTGGGGAGAGGATTAGGCTTAGGGTGATGTTTAGCCTTAGGGTGAGGGTGAGGATTAGGGTTAGGGTTAGGGTTAGGATTAGGGTTAGGGTGAGGGCTAGGGTAAAGGTGAGGGATAGGGTGAGGGTTAGGCTTAGGCATAGGGTTAGGATGAGGGTGATGGTGAGGGTGGGGGTTAGGGTTATAGTGATGGATTAGGTTAGGTTTAGGGTGAGGGTTAGGATGAGAATGACGGTAAGAGTAAAGGTGAGGGTTAGCTTGAGGTTGAGGGTTAGGGTTAGGGTTAGGGTTAGGGTTAGACTGACGATTTGGGTTAGGGCTAGTGTGAGGTTTAGGGTGAGGATGAGGGTTAGGGTTAGAATTAGGGTTAGGGTGAGGGCTAGTGTGAGGGTGAGATTTAGGGTTAGGGTTATGTTTAGGGTGAGGGGTAGGGTTAGGTTTAGAGTGAGGGTTAGGTTTAGTGTGAGGGTTACGATTAGGGTGAGGGTGAGGGTGGGGGTAAGGGTTATGGTGAGGGTTAGGGAGAGGGTGAGGGTTAGGGTTAGGATTAGGGATAGGGTTAGGTTTAGGCTGAAGTTGAGCGTGAGGGTGAGGGTAAGGTTTAGGTTTAGGGTTATGTTTATGGTTAGGGTGAGGTCTAGGGTGAGGGGGAGTGTTAAGGTGAAGTTGAGGTTTAGGCTGAGGGTGTTGGTTAGGTAATGGTTAGGGTTAGGGTGAGGATTAGGTGA
Organism: Dipodomys merriami; assembly: GCF_024711535.1. Classification (NCBI taxonomy): domain Eukaryota; kingdom Metazoa; phylum Chordata; class Mammalia; order Rodentia; family Heteromyidae; genus Dipodomys; species Dipodomys merriami. The sequence goes on along the minus strand of NW_027205393.1, from coordinate 278,097 downwards.
GGTTTAGGGTGAGGGTGAGCTTTAGCCTTAGGGTGTGGGTGAGGGTTAGGGTTAGGGTGAGGGTTCGGGAAATGGTTAGGGTTAGGGTGAAGTTGAAGGTTAGGATTAGGGGTAGGTGAGGGTTAGGGTTAGGGTTAGGGATAGGGTGAGGGTGAGGGTTAGGATTAGGTTTAGGGTTAGGGTGAGGTTTAATGTGAGGGTGAGGTTTAAGGTTAGGCTTAGGTTTGGGGTGTGGGTAAGTGATAGCATGAGGGTTAGGGTGAGTTTTAGAGTTAGCATTAGGGTTAGGGTGAGGGTTAGGGTGAGGGTTAGGGTGAGGGTGAGTGTGAGAGTGAGCGTTAGGGTGAGGATTAGGGTGAGTTTTAGGGTTAGGGTGAGGGTTAGGTTAAGGGTGAGTGTTAGGGTGAGGGTGAGGATTAGGGTGAGTTTTAGGGTTAGGGTGAGGGTTAGGTTAAGGGTGAGTGTTAGGGTGAGGGTTAGGTTTACGGTTATGCTTAGGGTTAGGGTGAGGTTTCGGGTTAGGATTAGGGTGAGGGTTAGGGTGATGGTTAGGGTGAGGGTGAGGGTTAGGGGTGGGGTGAGGGTTATGTTTCTTATTATGGTTAGGGTCAGGTTTAAGATGATGGTGAGGTTTAGGGTGAGGGTTGGGGTGAGTGTTAGGGTTAGGGTTAAGATGAGGGTTATGATAAGGGTTAGGGTTACGGTTAGGGTGAGGGTTAGGTTTAGTGTGAGAGTTAGGATTAGGGTTAGGTTTAGGATTAGTGTGAGGGTAAGAATTACGGTGATGATTAGGGTGAGGGTGAGGTTTAGGGTTAGGAATAGTGATAGGGTTAGTGTTACACTGAGGGCGAGCGTGAGGGTGAGGGTTAGGGTTAGGGTTAGTGTTAGGGTGAGGGCTAGGGTGAGGGTTAGGGTTAGGGTGAGGATTAGGTTGAGGGTGATGGTAATTGTAAATGTGAGGGTTAGGCGGAGGGTGAGGGTTAAGATAAGGGTGAGGTTTAGGGTTAGGGTGAGGGTTAGGGTAAGGTTTCGGGTTAGGGTTAGGGTGAGGATTAGATTGAGGATTAGGTTTAGGGTTAATGTGAGGTTTAGGGTGAGGATGAGGGTTAGGATTCGGTGGAGGGTTAGGGTTAGAATTAGGGTTAGGGTGAGGACTAGGGTGAGGTTTAGGGTAAGGGTTAGGGTTAGGGTGAGGTTTAGGGTTAGGGTGACGGTGAGGTTATGGTTCAGGGTCAGGGTTAGGCTGAGGGTGAGTTTTAGGGTTAGGGTTAGGGTTAGGGTGAGGGGAAGGGTGAGGGTTAGGATGAGTGTTAGGGTGACCGTGAGGGTTAGGGTTAGGATTGGGGTCAGGATTAGGCTGAGGGTTAGGGTGAGGGGTAGGGTTAGGGTAAGGGTGGAGATTAGGGACAGTGTGAGTGTTAGGGTTAGAGTGAGGTTAAGGGTTAGGTTCAGGGTTAGGCTTAGGGTGAGGGTTAGCGTTAGGGTTAGGGTGAGGGTTAGTGTTAGGTTGGAGGTTAGGGTGAGGGTTAGGGTGGGTGTTAGGGTTCTGGTGAGAGAGAGGATTAGGGTTAGGGTGAGGGTTATGGTTAGGGTGATGTGTAGAATGAGGCTGAGGGTTAGGATGAGGGTGAGTGTGAGGGTTAGGGTATGGGTGAGGGTTAAGGTGAGGGTGAGGGTTACAGTAACAGTGAGGGTTAGGGTGAGGGTGAGGTTAAGTATTAGGATTAGGGTGAAGGTTAGGGTTACGGTTATGGTGAGGGTTAGGGTTAGGGTTGTGTTTAGGGTGAGGGTGAGTGTTAGAGTTAGGATGAGGGTTTTGGAAAGTATGAGGGTTAGGTTTTCCGTGAGGGTTAGGGTTAGGGTTAGTGTTAGGGTTAGGGTGAGGATAAGGTAAGGGTGAGGGTGAGGGTTAGGGTTACTCTTAGTGTGAGGTTTAGGGTTACGGTTATGGTGAGGGTTAGGGTTAGGGTTATGTTTAGGGTGAGGGTGAGTGTTAGAGTGAGGATGAGGTTTTTGGAGAGTGTGAGGGTTAGGGTTGCGGTGAGGGTTAGGGTTAGGGTGAGTGTTAGGGTGACGGTGAGGGTGAGGTTTAGGGTTGATGTTAGGGTTAGAGTGAGGGGTAGGGTGAGGTTAGGGTTATGGTTAGGGTGAGGGTTAGGGTTACTGTGAGGGTTATGGTTAGGGTGAGGTTTAGGGTTACTGTGAGGGTTCAAGTTAGGGTTAGCCTTAGTGTTATGGTGAGGGTAAGGGTTAGGTTGAGGGTTAGGGTTAGGGTGAGGGTTAGGGTTAATGTCAGGGTTAAGGTTAGGGTTAGTGTTAGGGTGAGGGTGAGGGTTAAGATTAGGTTTAGGGTTAGGGTTATTGTTAGGGTTAGAGTGAGGGTTACAGTTCAGTTTAGGGTGAGGGTGAAGGTGAGGGATATGGTTACGGTTAGGGTGAGGTTTAGGGTTAGGGTTAGGGTTAGGGTTAGTGTTAGGAGGAAGTTTAGGGTGAGGGGTAGGGTTAGGGATAGGGTGAGGGGTAGGGTTTTGGTTAGGGTTAAGGTGAGGGTTCGGCTTAGGGTGAGGTTTAGGGTTAGGGTTAGTGTTAGGGTGAGGGATGGGTTAGCAATAGGATTAGTGTGAGGGCTAAGGTGAGGGTGAGGGTTAGGGTTAGGGTGAGGGTCACAGTTAGGGTTAGGGTTAGGCTGAGGGTTAGGTCAGAGTTAGAGTTAGGGTTAGGGTAAGGTTTAGCGTTAGGGTGAGGATTAGTGTTAGAGTTATGGATAGGTTTAGGGTGAGGCTTTCGAATTAGGGTTAGGGTTAGGGTTAGGTAGAAGGTTAAGGTAAGTGTGACGGTTAGGGTTAGTTTTAGGTTTATCGTGTGGGTAAGTGATAGTGTGCGAATTAGGGTGAGTGTTAGAGTTAGCATTAGGGTTAGAGTGAAGTTTAGGGTGAGGGATATGGGTAGGGTTAAGGTGAGCTTGAGGGTGAGGGTTAGGGTTAGGGTTAGGGTGGGTTTTAGGGTTAGGGTGAGGGTTAGGGTTAGTGTTAGCGTGAGGGTAAGGGTAAGGGTGAGGGTGACGGTTAGGGTTAGAGTTAGGCTGAGGGTTAGGTTTAGTGTGAGGTTTAGGGTGAGGATGAGGTTAAGGCTTATTGTGAGGTAAGGGTGAGGGTTAGGGTTAGTGTTAGGGTGAGGGTTAGGGATAGGGTTAGGGTTAGGGATAGGGATAGGGTTATGGTGAGGGTTAGGGTAATGGGTATGGTTATGTTAGGGTGAGGGTCAGGTTTAGTGTAAGTATTAGGGTTAGGGTTAAGTTTAGGATTAGTGTGAAGGTAAGAATTAGGGTGACGGTTAGGGTGAGGGTGAGGTTTAGGGTTAGGATTAGGGTTATGGTTAGTGTTATGCTGAGGGTGATGGTGAGGGTGAGGGTGAGTGTGAGTTTTAGGGTTAGGGTTACGTTGAGGGTTATGGTTAGGGTTAATTTGAGGGTGGTATGAGGGTGAGGTTTAGGGTGAGGGAAAGGGTTATGGTGAGGGCCTGGGTGAGTGTGAGGTTTAGGGTTAGGGTGAGGGTTTGAGTTAGGTTTAGTGTGAGGGTTATGGTGAGTGGTAGGGTTAGGTTTAGGGTGAGGTTAGGTTTAGTGTGAGGGTTACGGTTAGGGTTAGGGTGAGGGTGAGGTAAGGGTTATGGTGAGGGTTAGGGTGAGGGCAAGGGTTAGGGATAGGAATAGGGATAGTGTTAGGGTTAGGCTGAGGGTGAGGATGAGGGTGCGGGTGAATTTTAGGGTTAGGGTTACGGTTAGGGTGAGGGCTAGGGTGAGGGTGAGGGTTAGGGTGAAGGTGAGTGTAAGGGTGAGGGTCTTGGTTAGGTAATGTTAGGGTTAGGGTGAGGATTAGGTGAGGGTTAGGGTGAGGGTGTAGGTTCAGGTGATGGTGAGGGTTAGGATGAGGTTGAGGTTTAGTAACCCTAACCGGGTTAGGTGAGGGTTAGGGTTAGGGTTAGGGTTTTGTTTAGGTGAGGGTTAGGGTTAGGCTTAAAGTTAGGGTAAGAGTTAGGGTTAGGGGTAGGTTATGGTTAGGGTGAGTATTAGGTTTCATGTGAGGGTTAGGGTTAGGGTGAGGATAAAGTAAGGGTGAGAGTTAGGGTGAGGGTGAGGTTTAGGGTTACTATTAAAGTGAGGGTTAGGCTTAGGTTTAGTGTTAAGGGGAGGGTTAGGATGACGGTTAGGGTTAGGCTTAGGGTTAAGGAGAGGGTGAGTGTGAGCGTGAGGCTTAGGGTGAACGTTAGGGTTAGGGTGGAGGTTAGTATTAGGGTTAGGGTGAGGGTTTGGGTTAGTCTTAGGGTTACGGAGAGGGTGAGGGTGACCGTGAGGGTTAGGGTTAGGGTTAGGGTTAGGGTGAACGTTAGGGTTAGGGTGGAGGTTGGTATTAGGGTTAGTTTGAGGTTTAGGGTGAGAGTTAGGCTGAGGGTGAGGGTTAGGGTTAGGGTTAGCATTAGGGTTAGGGTCAGGTTTAGGGTGACTGTGAGGTTTAGGGTGAGGTATAGGGTTAGGGTTAAGGTGACAGTTAGGTTAAGGTGTAGGGTTACAGTTAGGGTGAAGGTTAGGTTTAGTGTGAGAGTTAGGGTTAGGGATAGGGTTAGGTTTAGGGTGAGGGTTAGGGTAAGGGGTAGGGTTATGATTAGGGTGAGGGTTAGGTTTAGTGTGAGTGTTAGGGTTAGGGTTAGGGTTAGGATTAGTGTGAAGGTAAGAATTAGGGTGACGGTTAGTGTGAGGGTGAGCTTTAGGGTTAGGATTAGGGTTATGGTTAGTGTTATGCTGAGGGTGATGGTGAGGGTGAGGGTGAGTGTGAGTTTTAGGGATAGGGTTAGGGTGAGGGTTAGGGTGAGGGTTAGGTTTAGGGTGAGGGAGAGGGTGAGGTTGAGGGTGAGTGTTAGGGTTAGGAGAAGGTTTAGGGTTAGGGTTAAGCTTAGGGTTAGGGTGAGATTTTGGGTTAGGTTTAGGTGTAGGATGAGGGTTAGGCTGAGGGGTAGGTGTAGGGTTAGGTGAGGGTTAGGGTTAGTGTGAGGGTTAGGGTGAGGGTGAGTGTTAGGGTTAGGCGGAGGGTAGGGGTTAGGGTGAGGGTTAGATTGATGGTGAGGTTTATGGTTAGCATTAGTGTTAGGGTGAGGGTTAGGTTTAGGGTTAGGGATAGGGTGAGTATTAGGGTTAGGATTAGTGTTAGGGTGAGCATTAGGCTGAGGGGTAGGGTTAGGGTTAGGCTTAGTCTTAGAGTTAGGCTTAGGGTGAGGGTGGGGTTGAGGATTAGGGTTAGGGTGATGGTTAGGGTTAGGGTTAGGGTGAGGGTTCAGATGAGGGTTAGGGTGAGGGTAAGGTTTAAGGTGAGGGTTAGGGTGAGGGTGAGGGTTATGTTTACCATTAGGGTTAGGGTAAGAGTTAGCGTGAGGGTTAGGTTTAGGTTTAGGGTTAGGGTGAGTGTGAGGGTGAGGGTTAGGTTCAGGGTTCGGGTGAGGGTTAGGTTTAGTGTTAGGGTTAGGTTCTGGGTTATGGCTAGGGTTAGTGTGAAGGTGAGGGTGAGGGTTAGGGTGTGGGTGAGGTTGAGGTTTAGGGTTAGGAATAGGGTGGGGCTGAGTGTGAGTGTGAGGTTTAGGGTGAGGAATAGGGATAGGGTGAGGGTGAGTGTTAGGGTGAGGTTTAGTGGTAGGTTAGGGTGAGTGTTAGAGTTAGGGTGATGGTTAGTATGAGGGTTAGTTTAAGGTTAAGGGTGAGGGTTAGGGTTAGGGTTAGTGTTAGGAGGAAGTTTAGGGTGAGGGGTAGGGTTAGGTTTAGGGTGAGGATTAGGGTTATTGTGACCGTTAGGGTAAGGGTTAGGGTTAGGGTTAGGTTGAGGGTTAGGGTTTTGGTTAGGGTTAAGGTGAGAGTGAAGGTTAGGGTGAGGTTTAGCGTTAGTGTTAGGGTTAGGGTGAGGGTTAGAGTTAGGGTGGAGTTTGGGATTAGTGTTAGGGTTATGGTTAGGGTGAGGCTTAGTGTTAGGGTTAGGGTTAGTGTTAGGAGGAAGTTTAGGGTGAGGGTTAGTGTTAGGTTGAGGGATAGGGTTAGCAATAGTGTTAGTGTGAGGGCTAAGGTGATGGTGAGGTTTAGGGTTAGGGTTAGGTTTAGCGTGAGGGTTAGGCTTAGGCTGAGGGTAGGGTTATTGGGAGCATTGGTGTTAGGGTTAGGCTTAGTGTTAGGGTGAGGGTAAGGGTTAGGCTGAGGTTTAGGTATAGGGTGAAGGTTAGGGTTAGGGTGAGGGTCAGGGTTAGTGTTAGGGTTAGGCTGAGGGTTAGGTGAGGGTTAGGGTTAGGGTTAGGGTAAGGGTTAGCCTTAGGGTTAGGGTTAGGGTTAGGATTAGTGTTAGAGTTAGGGTGAGGGTTAGGGTGAGGGTTTCAGGTTAGGGTTAGGGTTAGGTTGAGGGTTACGGTGAGGGTGAGGATTAGGATTAGGTTTAGGTTTATCATGTTGGTATGTGATCGTGTGCGGTTAGGGTGAGTGTTAGATTTAGCATTAGGGATAGAGTGAAGGTTAGGGTTAGTGTTAGGGTTAGGGTTAAGGTGAGCTTGAGGGTGAGGGTTAGGGTTAGGGTTATGATGAATTTTAGGTTTAGGGTGAGGGTTAGGGTTAGTGTTAGTGTGAGGTTAAGGGTGAGGGTGACGGTTAGGTTTAGAGTAAGGGTGAGGATTAGGTTTAGTGTGAGGTTTAGGGTGAGGATGAGGTTAAGGCTTTGGGTGAGGTTTAGGGTAAGGTTGAGTGTTAGGGTTAGGGTTAGCGTGAGGGAGAGGGTTAGGGTGAGTGTTAGGGTTAGGATAGGGTTAGGTTTAGGATGAGGGTTAGGGTAAGGGGTAGGGTTATGTTTAGGGTGAGGGTTAGGTTTAGTGTGAGTGTTGGGGTTAGGATTAGGGTTAGGATTAGTGTGAAGGTAAGAATTAGGGTGACGGTTAGGGTGAGGGTGAGGTTTAGGGTTAGGATTAGGGTTATGGTTAGTGTTATGCTGAGGGTGATGTTGAGGGTGAGGGTGAGTGTGAGTTTTAGGGTTAAGGTAAGGGTGAGGGTTAGGGTGAGGGTTAGGTTTAGGGTGAGGGATAGGGTGAGGGTGAGGTTGAGGGTGAGTGTTAGGGTTAGGAGAAGGTTTAGGGTTAGGGTTAATCTTAGGGTTAGGGTGAGGTTTTGGGTTAGGTTTAGGTGTAGGATGAGGGTTAGGCTGAGGGGTAGGTGTAGGGTTAGGTGAGGGTTAGGGTTAGTGTGAGGGTTAGGTTTAGGGTTAGGTTGAGGGTAAGGATTAGTGTGAGGGTTAGGGTGAGGGTGAGTGTTAGGGTTAGGCGGAGGGTAGGGGTTAGGGTGAGGGTTAGATTGTTGGTGAGGTTTATGGTTAGCATTAGTGTTAGTGTTAGGGTGAGGGTTAGGGTTAGGATTAAGGATAGGGTGAGTATTAGGGTTAGGATTAGTGTTAGGGTGAGCATTAGGCTTGAGAGGTAGGGTTAGGGTTAGGCTTAGTCTTAGGGTTAGGCTTAGGGTGAGGGTGGGGTTGAGGATTAGGGTTAGGGTGATGGTTAGGGTTAGGGTTAGGGTGAGGGTTCAGATGAGGGTTAGGGTGAGGGTAAGGTTTAAGGTGAGGGTTAGGGTGAGGGTGAGGGTTATGTTTACCATTAGGGTTAGGGTTAGATTTAGCGTGAGGGTTAGGTTTAGGGTTAGGGTTAGGGTGAGTGTGAGGGTGAGGGTTAGGTTTAGGGTTCGGGTGAGGGTTAGGTTTAGCGTTAGGGTTAGGTTGTGGGTTAGGGTTAGGGTTAGGGTGAGGGTGAGGGTGAGGGTTAGGGTGTGGGTGAGGGTGAGATTTAGGGTTAGGAATAGGGTGGGGTGAGTGTGAGTATGAGGTTTAGGGTGAGGAATACGGATAGGGTGAGGGTGAGTGTTAGGGTGAGGTTTAGTGGTAGGTTAGGTGAGTGTTAGAGTTAGGGTGATGGTTAGTATGAGGGTTAGTTTAAGGTTAAGGGTGAGGGTTAGGGTGAGGGTTAGGGTTAGGATTAGGTTAGGGTGAGGGTGAGGGTGAGCATTTGCGTTAGCGTTAGGGTTAGGGATAGGTTTAGGGTTAGGGTGAGTTTTAGGATGAGGGTTAGGGTTAGGGTTTACGTGAGGGTTAGGGTCAGGGTGAGGGTAAGGGTTAGGGTTAGATTTACGGTGAGAGTAATGGTTAGCATGAGGTTTTCGGTGAGTGTGAGGGTTAACGTTAGCATTAGGGTTAGGGTGAGGTTTAGGGTGAGGGTTAGGGTTAGCTTTATGGTTAGGGTGAGGTGAGGGTGAGGGTGATTGTGAGGTTTATGGTTAGGGTGAGAGATAGGTTTAGGGTGAGGGTTAGGCTTTGGGTTAAGGTGCAGATATGCATGAGGGTGACAGTGAGGCTTAGGGTGAGGGTGAGTGTGAGTGTGGGGGTTATGCTTAGTGTTAGGTTTAGGGTTAGGGTTAGTGTGAGGGTGAAGGTGAGGGTTAGGCTTAAGAGTAGGTTTAGGTTTAAATTTAGGCTGAGGGTGAGCGTGTCGGAGAGGGTAACGGTTAGGCTTAGGATTAGGGTTGGTGTGAGGGTTAGGGTGAGGGTAAGGTTAAAGGTTAGGGTGAGGGTGAGGGTTAGGGTTAGGGTTAGGGTGAGGATTAGGGTTAGGGTGAGGTTAGAGTTAGGGTGAGGTTTATTGTTAGTGTGAGGGTTAGTGTTAGTGTTAGGTTGAGGGTAAAGTTTAGGTTGAGGGTTATGGATAGGGTTAGGTTTAGGGTGAGGTTTCGGGTTAGGGTGAAGGTTAGGGTCAGGGTGAGTGTTAGGGTTAGCATTATGGTTAGGGTGAGGGTTAGTGTGAGGGTTAGCGTAAGGTTAGTGTGAGGGTTAGGTTTAGGGTGAGGGTTAGGTTGAGGGTGACAGTAATGTTAAGTGTGAGGGTTAGGGTTATGGTGAGGATTATGGTAAGCTTGTGGGTTAGGGTGAGGGTTAGGTTTAGGTTTACAGTAAGGGTGAGGGTTAGGGTGAGTGTTAGGTTTGGGGTTAGGGTTAGGGTGAGGGTGAGATTGAGTGTTGGGAATAGGGTGAGGGTTAGGTTTAGGGTGAGGGTTAGGATTAGGATTAGGTTTAGGGTGAGGCCTAGGGTGAGGGTGAGGGTTAGGGTTAGGGATAGGGTTAGGTTGAGGGTTAGGGTTAGGCTGAGGATTAGGGATAGTGTAATGGCTAGTTTTAGGGTTAGGGTTAGTGTTAGGGTGAGCGTAAGTTTTAGGGTTAGGTTTAGGGTTACGGTGAGGTTGAGGGTTAGGTTAAGGGTGAGGGTTAGGGTTAGGGTGAGGGTGAAGGTGAGGGTTAGGATAAGGGTTAGGGTTAGGGTTATTTTTAGGTTTAGGGTTAGGTTTATGGTTATGTTGAGGGTGAGGGTGAGGGTGAGGGTTAGGGTTAGTGTGAGGTTTAGAGTTAGGGTTACGTTTAGGGTTAGGGTTAGGATGAGGTTTAGGGTGAGGGGTAGGGTTAAGGTTAGGGTGAGGGTTAGGGTTAGTGTGAAGGTTAGGGTTTGGGTTAGGATTAGGTTACGTTGAGGGTTAGGTTTTAGATTAGGGTTAGGGTGAGAGTGAGGGTTAGGGTGAGGTTAAGGGTTAGATTAGATTTAGGGTTAGGGTGAGGGTAAGGGTTAGGATGAGGGTTAGGCTTAGGGTCAGGTTTAGGTTGAGGTTGATGTTTAGGGTTAGTGTTAGGTTGAGGTGAAGGTTTAGGGTGAGGTTTAGGGTGAGGGTGTGTGTTAGGGTTAGCATTAGGGTTAGGGTGTGGTTTAGTGTGAGTGTTTTGGTTAGTTTAGGGTGAGGTTTTGGGTTAGTGTGAGGGTTAGGGTGAGGGTAAGGTAAGGGTATGGGTGAGGTGTTTGGTGAGCGTGAGGGTTACGGAAAGTGAGAGGGTTAGCGTTAGGGTGAGGGTTAGAGTTAGGGTTAGGAAAAGGGTTAGTGTGAGGGATAAGGTGAGGGTGAGGATTAGGGTTAGGTTTAGGTTTAGGTTGAGGGTTAGGTTTAGGCTGAAGGTTAGGGTTAGTGTGAGTGTTGGTGTTAGGTTTAGGCTTAGTATTAGGGTGAGGGTAAGGTTTAGGGTGAGGGTTAGGTTTAGGGTGAGTGTTAGGGTTAGGGTGAGGGTGAGGGTTAGGTTTAGGGTGAGGGTAAGTTTTAACATAAGGTCTAGGTTTAGGGTTATTGAAGGTTTTGTTGAGGTTTAGTATTAGTGTTAGTGTAAGGGGTTAGGGTTAGTGTGAGGATTAGGTTGAGGGTTAGCTTGACGTTTAGGGTTAGTGTGAGGGTTAGGGTTAGGCTGAGGGTGAGGGTGAAGGTGAGAGTTAGGGTTAGGATTAGGGTTAGGGAGAGGTTTTGGGTTTGGTTTAGGGTTAGGATGATGGTTAGGGTGAGGGGTAAGTTTAGGTTTAGGGTGAGGTTAGATTTATTGTGAGGGTTAGCGTTAGGTTTAGGTTTAGGGTGAGGGTGAGGATATGGTTTAGGGTGCGGGTTAGGGTGAGGGTTAGGGTTAGGGATAAGGTTAGGTTTAGGGTGACTGTTAGCTTGAGGGTTTGGTTTAGGTTTAGGGATAAGGTTTCAGATGAGGGTTCGGGCTCAGTTTAGGGTTAGGTTAAGGGTTTCGTGTTTGGGTTACTGTTAGGGTTAGAGTGAGGTTTATGGTGAGGGTGAGGTTATGTTTAGGCTTATGGTGTGTTTAAGTGATAGCGTGAGGGTTAGAGTGAGTGTTAGAGTTATTAGTAGGGTTTGGGTGAGGGTGAGGGAGAGGGTTAGGGTTTGGGTTAGCGTGAGGGTGAGGGTGAGGGTGACGGTTAGGGTTAGAGTTAGGGTGAGGGTTAGGTTTAGTGTGAGGTTTAGAGTGAGGATGAGGTTAAGGGTTAGGGTGAGGGTTAAGGTAAAGGTGAGGGTTAGGGTTAGGTTTAGTGTTAGGGTGAGGGTTAGGGTTAAGTTTAGGGTTAGGGTGACGGGGAGGTTTAGGGTTAGGTTTAGGGTGAGTGATAAGGTGCGGGTTAGGGTTAGGGTGAGGGTTAGGGATAGGGTGAGGGTTAGGGTTAGGGTTAGTTTGTGGGTGGTGTAAGGGTGAGGTTTAGGATGATGTTTAGGATTAGGATGAGGGCTAGGGTGAGGGTTAGGGTTAGCGTTAGGGTGAGGGTTAGGGTTAGGTTTAGGTTGATGTTTGGGGTGAGGGGTAGGGTTAGATTTAGGGTGAGGGTTAGGTTTAGTGAGAGCGTTATGGTTAGGCTTAGGGTGAGGGTGGCGGTAAGGTTTATGGTGAGTGTTATGTTGGGGTTGATGGTTAGGGTTAGGATTAGGGGTAGGGTTAGGGTAAGGCTGAGCATGAATGTGAGAGTGCGGGTGAGGTTTACGGGTAGGGTTACGTTTAGAGTGAGGGTTAGGGTGAAGGATAGGGTGAGGGTGAGAGTGAGGGCCTTTGTTAGATAATGGTTAGGGTTAGGGTGAGGATTAGGTGAGGGTGAGGGTGAGGGTGAGCTTTAGGGATAGGGTGTGGGTGCGTGTTAGGTTTAGGGTGGGGGTTCAGGTGATGTTGAGTGTTAGGGTAAGGTTGAGATTTAGGGTTACATGAGGGTTAGGTTTAGGGTTAGGGTTAGAGTTAGGATGAGGGTTTGGGTGAGGGATACTGTTAAGGTTAGGGTGAGCATTAGGGTTAATGTGAGGGGTAGGGTTAGGGTGAGGTTCATGTTAGAGTGACGGTTCAGGTGAGAGTTAGGGTTAGGGTTACTGTTAGTGTGAGGGTTAGGGTTAGCTTTAGTGTTAAGTTGAGGGTGAGGGTGAGGGTTAGGGTTAGGCTTAGGGTTAAGGTGAGGGTGAGGGTGAGGATGAGGGTTAGCTTGAGGGTTAGGGTTAAGGTGAGGGTTAGGTTTACGATTAGGGTTATTGTTAGGATTAGGTTTAGGGTGAGGGTGAGGATGAGGGTGAGGGTGAGGGTGTGGGATAGGGTTAGGGTTAGGTTTAGGGTGAGCATGAGGGTTAGGGTTAGGGTGATGGGTAGGTTTAAGTTTAGGGTGAGGGTTAGGGTTAGTGTGAAAGTTAAGTTTATGGTTAGGGTGAGGTTTAGGCTGAGGGTTAGGGTTTGGATTAGGGTTAGGATGAGGGTGAGGGTTAGGGTGAGGTTTATGGTTAGTTTAGGGTTGGGTTTATGGTGAGGGTTAGGGTGAGGGTAAGGATTAGGTTGAGGGTTAGGGTTAGCGTGAGGTTTAGGGTGAGATTGTGGGTTAGGGTTAGGGTTAGAGTGAGGTTCAGGTTTAGGGTGAGGGTTAGGGTGAGGGTGATTGTTAGGGTTAGCATTAGGGTTAGGGTGAGGTTTAGTGTGAGTGTTTTGGTTAGGTTAAGTTGAGGTTTTGGCTTAGTGTGAGGGTTAGTGTGAGGGTAAGGTAAGGGTAAGGGTGAGGTTTTTGGTGAGGGTGAGGGTTACGGAAAGGGTGAGGGTTAGGGTTAGGGTTAGGGTTAGGGATAGGAAAAGGGTTAGTGTGAGGGATAAGATGAGGGTGAGGATTTGGGTTAGGGTTAGGTTTAGGTTGAGGGTTAGGTTTAGGCTGAGGGTTAGGGTTAGTGTGAGCGTTTGTGTTAGGGTTAGGCTTAGTGTTAGGGTGAAGGTTAGGGTTAGGGTGAGGGTGAGGGTTAGGGTGAGGTTTAGGGTTAGCTTAGGGTTAGGTTTAGGGTGAGGGTTAGGGTGAGGGTAAGGATTAGGGTGAGGGTTAGGGTTACGGTGAGGTTTAGGGTAAGGTTGTGGGTGAGGGTTAAGGTTAGACTGAGGTTCAGGTTTAGGGTGAGGGTTAGGGTGAGGGTGAGTGTTAGGGTTAGCATTAGGGTTAGGGTGAGGTTTAGTGTGAGTGTTTTGATTAGGTTAGTTTGAGGTTTATGGTTAGTGTGAGGGTTAGGGTGAGGGTAAGGTAAGGGTAAGGGTGAGGTTTTTGGTGAGGGTTAGGGTTACTTAAAGGGTGAGGGTTAGGGTTAGTGATAGGAAAAGGGTTAGTGTGAGGGAAAGTTGAGGGTGAGGATTTGGGTTAGGGTTAGGATTAGGTTGAGGGTTAGGTTTAGGCTGAGGGTTAGGTTTAGTGTGAGGGTTTGTGTTAGGGTTAGGCTTAGTGTTAGGGTGAAGGTTAGGGTTAGGGTGAGTGTTAGGGTTAGGGTGAGGGTAAGGGTTAGGGTTAGGACTAGATTTAGGGTTATTGAGGATTTTGGTGATGTTTAGGGTTAGGGTTAGTGTAAGGGTTATGGTTAGGTTTAGTGTTAAGGATTAGGTTGAGGGTTAGCGTGATGGTTAGGGTTAGTGTGAGGGTAAGGGTTAGGCTGAGGGTGAGGGTGAGGTTGAGAGTGTTAGTGTTAGGGTGAGTTATGATGAGGGTGAGGGTTAGGGTTAGGATTAGTGTTAGGGATAGGTTTTGAGTTAGATTTAGGGAGAATGAGGGTTAGGGTGAGGGGTAAGTTTAGGTTTAGGGTGAGGGTTAGAGTTATTGTAAGCATCAGCGTTAGGGTTAGGGTTAGGGTGAGGGTGAGTATAGGGTGAGGGTTAGGGTGAGGGTTAGGGTTTGGGATAGGGTTAGGGATAGGGTGACACTTAGCTTGAGGGTTAGGTTTAGGGTTAGGGTTAAGGTTAAGGTTAGGGTTTCGTGTTTGGGTTAGGGTTAAGTTTAGGGTGAGATTTAGGGTGAGTGTGAGGGTGATGGTTAGGTTTAGGTTTATGGTGTGGGTAAGTGATAGCGTGAGGGTTAGGGTGAGTGTTAGAGTTACCAGCAGGGTTAGAGTGAAGGTTAGGGTGAGGGTTAGGGTTAGGGATAAGGTGAGCTTGAGGGTGATTGTTAGGGTTAGGGTTAGGGTGAGTTTTAGGGTTAGGGTGAGGGTTAGGGTTAGGGTTAGCATGAGGGTGAGGGTGAGGGTGATGGTTAGGGGTAGAGTTTGGGTGAGGTTTAGGTTTAGTGTGAGGTTTAGGGTGAGGATGAGGTTAAGGGTTAGGGTGAGGGTTAAGGTAAGGGTGAGGGTTAGGGTTAAGGTTAGTGTTAGGGAGAGGGTTAGGGTGAGGGTTAGGGTTAGGGTTAAGGTTAGGGTTTGGGTGAGGGGGAGGGTTAGGGTTCGGTTTAAGTTGAGGGCTAATGTGGGGGTTAGGGTTAGGGTTAGGGTGAGTGTTAGGGTTACGGTAAGTTTGAGGGTGGTGTGAGGGTGAAGTTTAAGATGAGGATTAGGATTAGGGTGAGGGCTAGGGTGAGGGTGAGTGTTAGCGTTAGGGTGAGGGTTAGGTTTAGGTTAGGTTGAGGTTTGGGGTGAGGGGTAGGGTTAGGTTTAGGGTGAGGGTTAGGTTTAGTGTGAGGGTTAAGGTTAGGGATATTGTGAGGGTGAGGGTAAGGGTTATGGTGAGTGTTATGATCAGGTTGAGGGTTAGGGTTAGGATTAGGGGTAGGGTAAGGTAAGGCTGAGCATGAGGGTGAGGGTGCGGGTGAGGTTTAGAGTAAGGGTTACGTTTAGGGTGAGGGCTAGGGTGATGGTGAGGGTTAGGGTGAAGTTTAGTGTGAGGCTGAGGGTGAGGGTCTTTGTTAGATAATGGTTAAGGTTAGTGTGAGGATTAGGTGAGGGTTAGGGTGAGCCTGAGGATTAGGGTGTGAGTGAGTGTTAGGGTTAGTGTGAGGGTTCGGGTGATGGTAAAGGTTAGGGTAACGTTGAAAATTAGGGTTAGGTTTAGATGAGGGTTAGGTTTAGGGTTAGGATTAGAGTTAGGCTGAGGGTTCGGGTGAGGTGTACTGTTAAGGTTAGGGTAAACATTAGGGTTAATTTGAGGGGTAGGGATAGGGTGAGGATAAAGTTCGGGTGACGGTTAGGGTGAGGGTGAGGGTTAGGGTTACTGTTAGGGTGAGGGTTAGAGTTAGCTTTAGTGTTAAGGTGAGGGTGAGGGTTTGGGTTAGTGTTAGGCTTAGGGTTAAGGTGAGGGTGATGGTGAGGATGAGGGTTAGAGTGAGGGTTAGCATTAGAGTGAGGGTTAGGTTTAGGGTTAGGGTTAGGGTTATTGTTAGGGTTAGATTTAGGGTGAGGGTGAGGATGAGGGTGGGGTGAGGGTGTGGGTTAGGGTTAGGGTTAGGTTTAGGGTGAGGGTGAGGGTTAGGGTTAGGGTTAATGTTAGGCTTAGGTTGTTACGGTTAGTGTGAGGCTTAGTGTTAGGGTTAGGGTTGGTGTTAGGGTGAGGGAAAGTATTAGGGTGAGGATTAGGGTTAGGGTGAGGGTTAGGAACAGGTTGAGGGTTAGGATTAGGGTTCTGGTTAAGGTGAGGGTGAGGGTGATGCTTAGGGTTAGGGTTAGGTTGAGGGATAGGTGAGGGTTAGGTTTAGGGTGAGGGTTAGGGTTAGGGTGAGAGTTAGCCTTAGTGTTAATTTGAGGGTGGGGTGAGGGTCAGGTTTAGGGTGTGGGTTAGGGTTAGGGTGATGGCTAGATTAGTGTGATGATTAGGGTTAGGGTGAGAGTTAGGGTTACGTTTAGGGTGAGGGATACGGTGAGGTTTAGGTTTAGGTTTAGAGTGAGGTTTAGGTTTAGTGTGAGGGTTACGGTTAGGGTTAGGTTGAGGGTGAGGGTTAGGGTTAAGGGTGAGGGTTAGGGTAATGCTGAGGGTTATGTTTAGGATTAGCTTTAGAGTTAGGTTTAGGCTGAGGGTGAGAGTGAGGGTGAGTGTGAGGTTTAGGATTAGGGTTAGGTTTAGGGTGAGGGGTAGTGTGAGGGTGAGTGTTAGGGTAAAGATGAGGGCGAGGTTGAGGGTGAGGGTCTCGGTTAGGTAGAGGTTAGGGTTAGGGTGAGGATTAGGTGAGAGTTAGGGTGAGGGTGAGGCTTAGGGTTAGGGTTAGAGAGAGGGTTATGTTAGGGGTTAAGGTTAGAATTAGGGTGAGGGTTAGGATGGGGGTGAGTGTTAGGATTAGGGTTAGAGAGAGGGTTAGGTTAGGGGTTAAGGTTAGAATTAGGGTGAGGGTTAGGGTGAAGGGTAGGGTTAGAGTTAGGGTGAGCATAAAGCTTAATGTGAGGGCTAGGGTTACTGTGAGGATAAAGTAAGGGTGAGAGTTAGGGTTACTGTTAGGGTGAGGTTTAGGGTTAGGATTAGTGTTAAGGTGAGAGTAAGGGTGAGGGTTAGGGTTAGGCTTAGGGTTAAAATGAGGGTGAGGGTGAGGGCGAGGGTTAGTGTGAGGTTTAGGGTTAGGGTAAGGGTTAGGTTTAGGGTTAGGGTTTGGGTTATTTTTAGGGTTAAGGTTAGGGTGAGGGTGAGGATAAGGTTTAGTGTGATGTTTAGGGTGATTGTGATGGTTAGGGTGAGGGTGAGGGTGAGGTTTTGGTTGAGTGTTTGGGTTAGGTTTAGGGTGAGAGTGAGTGTGAGGGTTAGGGTCAGGGTTAATATTAGGCTTAGGATTACGCTGAGGGTGAGCGTGAGTGTGAGAGTTAGGGTTAGGGTTAGTGTGAGGCTTAGGCTTAAGGTGAGGGTGAGGGTTAGGGATAGGGTCATGGTTAGAGTGGGGGTGAGGGTGAGGCTTAGGGTGAGGGTGAGGGTGAGTGTTAGGGTGCGCGTAAGTTTTAGGGTTAGATTTAGGGTTAGGGTGAGGGTTAGGATGATGGTTAGGATGAGGGGCAGGGTTAGGGTTCTGGTGAGGTTCAGGGTTAGTTTGAGGGTGACCATTACGTTTGGGTTTAGGGTGAAGGTTAAGGTGAGGGTTAGGGATAGGTTTAGGTTTAGGCTGAGGGTTAGGGTGAGGGTAAGTTTTAGGGTGAGGGTTAGGGTGAGTGTGAGGGTTAGGTTTAGGGAGAGATTTAGGTTTACTGAGAGGATTAGGGTTCCGTTTAGGGTGAAGTTGAGGGTGATGGTGTGGGTTAGGGTAAGGATTAGGTTTAGGGTTAGGGTTAGGGTTATTGTTAGGGTTAGGGTTAGGGTTACGGTTAAGGTGAGGTTGTGGGTGAGGTGAGGTTTAGCGTTAGGGTTAGCGTTAGGGTGAGGGTTTTGGTGAAGGTAAGTGTTGGGGTGAGGGTTAGGGTTAGGGTGAGGTTGAGGGTGAGGTTGAGAGTTAGTGTTAGGGTTAGGGTAAGGGTGAGGTTTAGGGTGAGTTTGAGGTTTAGTGTTAGGGTTAGTG
Organism: Dipodomys merriami; assembly: GCF_024711535.1. Taxonomy (NCBI): domain Eukaryota; kingdom Metazoa; phylum Chordata; class Mammalia; order Rodentia; family Heteromyidae; genus Dipodomys; species Dipodomys merriami. The sequence goes on along the minus strand of NW_027205393.1, from coordinate 260,958 downwards.
TTAGGATGAGATTAAGGGTTAGGTTGAGGGTTAGCGTGAGTGTTAGGGTTAAGTTAGGGTGAGGGTTAGGGTTAGGGTGAGGTTTAGGGTTAGTGAAGGTTAGTTTTAGGGTTATGCTTAGTGTTAAGTTGAGGGTAATGTTTAGATTGAGGTTTAGGTTGCGGGTGAGGGTTAGGGTTTGTGTGAGGGTTAGGGATAGGGTGTGGATTATAGTGAGGTTTAGGGTTAGGGTGATCTTTAGGGTGAGGGTTAGGGTGAGGTTGAGAGTGAGGGTGAGGATTAGGCTTAGGGTTAGGGTGAGGGTGAGTGTGAGGTTTAGGGTTAGGGTTAGGCTTAGGCTTTGGGTTAGGCTGAGGGTGGGGTTGAGGGTGAGTGTTAGGGTTAGGGTGAGGGTTAGGGTTAGGGTTAGGGATAGGGTGATGTTTAGGGTGAGGGTTGTTGTAAGAGTAGGTGTTAGGGTTACATTAGTGTTATGGTGAGTTTAAGGGTTAGGTTGAGGATTAGCATTAGGGTGAGGGTTAGGGTTAATGTGAGGGTTAGGGTTTCGGTAAGGGTGAGGTTGAGGGTGATGGTGAGGCTTAGGGTTAGGGTGAGTGTGAGGGTGAGTGTGAGTGTTAGGGTTAGGTTTAGGCTTAGGCTGAGGGTTAGGCTGAGTGTGATGGTGAGGGTGTGGGTGAGGATTAGAGTTAGGGTGAGTTTTAGGGTTAAGGTTACCGTGAGGGTTTGGGTTAGGCTTAAGTTTAGGATGAGGGTTAGGTTGAGGGGTACGGTTATGGTTAGTGTGAGCGTTATGGTTAGCGTTAGGGTTAGGGATAGGTTTAGGGTTAGGGTGAGGTTTAGGATGAGGTTTAGGGTTACGGTAAGGGTTAGGGTTAGGGTTAGGATGAGGGTTAGGGAGAAGGTTAGGATGAGGGTTAGGGTGAGGGTTCGGTTTAGGGTTCGGGTTAGGGTTATGGTCAGGGTGGAGGTGAGGGTGAGAGTGAAGGTTAGGGTTAGAGTTAGGATGAGGGTGAGGATTAGGGTTAGGGTTAGGGTTAGGGTTAGGTTTATGCTGAGGATAAGGCTGAGGGTGTGGGTGAGGATTAGGGTTAGGTTGAGTGTTAGGGTTAGTGTTAACGTAAGAGTTTGGGTTAGGGTTAAGTTTAGGATGAGAGTTAGTTTGAGGCTTACGGTTACAGTTAGATTGAGCATTAGGGTTAGCGTTAGGGTTAGGGATAGGGTTAGGGTTAGGGTGAGGTTTAGGATGAGGGTTAGGGTTAGGGTGAGGGTTAGGGTTAGGGTTAGGGTGAAGGTTATGGTTATGGTTAGGGCTAGGGTAAGGGATAGGGTCAGTGCGAGGGTTAGGGTTAGGGTTAGATTTATGCTGAGAGTAAGGGTTAGCGTGAGGTTTAGCATGAGTGTGAGGGTTAGAGTTACATTAGGGTTAGGGTAGGTTTAGCTTGAGGGTTAGGGTTAGGTTTAGGTTTAGGGTGAAGTGAGCGTGAGGGTGATTGTGAGGTTTATTGTTAGGGTGAGGGATAGGTTTAGGGTGATGGTTAGGTTTAAGGTGAGGGTGAGCTTGAGGGTGACAGTGAGGTTTAGGGTGAGGGTGAGGGTGAGTGTGAGGGTTAGGATTAGGTTTAGGTTTAGGGTTAGGGTTAGTTTGAGGGTGAAGGTGAAGGTTAGTGTTAGGAGTAGGGTTAGGTTTAAAGTTAGGCTGAGGGTGAGCGTGAGGTTGAGGGTGATGGTTAGGGTTAGGGTTAAGTTGAGGGTTAGAGTTAGTGTGAGGGTTAAGGTGAGGGTAAGGTTAAAGGTTAGGGTGAGGGTTAGGGTTAGGGTTCGGGTGAGGTTTAGGGTTAGGGTGAGGGTGAGGGTTAGGGTGAGGTTAAGGGTGAGTTTTAGGGTGAGGGTTAGGGATAGGGTGATGTTTAGGGTTAGGATTAGGGTTGTGGTGAATACTAGCTTGTCAGTGAGGGTTAGGGATAGGGTGAAGGTGAGGGTTAGGTTTAGGGTTAAGTTGAGGGTTTGGGTGATGTATAGGTTTAGGAGTAGTGTTAGGTTTAGAGTTAGACTGAGGATGAGGGTGAGGGTGAGGGTGACTGATAGGGTTAGGGTTAGGGTGAGGGTTAAGGTGAGGATAAGGGTGAGTGTTAGAGTGAGCGTTCGGGTTCGGGAGAGTATGAGGGTTAGGGTTTGGGTGAGGGTTAGGGTTGGGTGAGTGTTAGGATGATGGTGAGGGTGAGGGTTAGGGTTGGGTTTAGGGTCAGAGTGAGGGTTAGGGTGAGGGGTATGGTTAGGGTTAGGGTGAAGATTAGGGTTGGTGTGAAGGTTAGGGTTGGGGTGAGGTTTATGGTTACTGTGAAGGTTCATGTTAGGTTTAGACTTAGTGTTAGGGTGAGAGTAAGGGTTAGGTTGACGGTGAGGTTTATGTTGAGGTTTAGGGTTAGTATGAGGGTTAGGGCTAGGGTGAGGGTAATGGTGAGGGTTAGGGTTAGGGTGATGTTTATGGTGAGGGTGAGGGTTAGGGTGAGGGGGAGGGTGAGGGTTCAGTTGTGGGTTTGGGTGAGGGTTAGGGTGAGGTTGAGGGTGAGGGTGAGACTTAGGGTTAGGTTTAGGGTGACGGTTAATGTGAGGATTAGGGATAGGGTTATGCTTAGGTTTAGGCTTAGGCTGAGGGTGACTGTGAGCGTGAGGGTTAGGGTTAGGGTGAGGGTTAGGTTTAGGGTGAGGGTTAGGTTGAGGGTGAGTGTGTGGGTTAGGTTTAGGTTTAGGATTGCGTTTAGGGTGAGCCTGTGGGTGAGGCTGAGGGTGAGGGTTATAGTTAGGGTGAGGGTTAGGCTAAGGGTTAGGGTGAGGTTTAGGTTTAGGGTGATGTTTAGATTGAGGGTTTGGGTTAGGGTTAGGGTGAGTGTGAGGGTCAGTGAGAGTGTTAGGATTAGGTTTAGGGTTAGGTTTAGGGTGAGGGTGAGTGTGAGGTTTAGGGTTAGGGTGATTGTTAGGCTTAGGATTAAGCTGAGGGTGAGGGTGAGTGTGAGGGTTAGGGTTATCTTGAGTGTGAGCATTAGGGTTAGGTTTAGGGTGAGGGTGAGGTTGAGGGTTAGGGTGAGGGTTAGGGTTTGATTTAGGGTGAGGGTTAAATGAGGGTGAGGGTTAGGGTTAGGGTGAGGGTTAGGGTTAGGTGGAGGGTGAGGAATAGCGTTAGGGTGAGGGTTAGGGTTAGGGTGATGTTTAGGGTGAGTGTGAGGGTTGGTTTGAGGGTTTGCATTAGGTTTAGGGTGAGGTTGAGGGTGAGGTTGAGGCTTAGAGTTAGGGTTAGGGTGAGGTTGACTGTGAGGGTTAGGTTTAGGGTTAGGCTTTAGGCTGAGGTTTAGGCTCAGGGTGAGAGTGAGGGTGATGGTTAGGGTTAGGGTGAGGTTTAGGGTTAGGGTTCGGGTGAGGGTTAGGGATAGTTTGAGGGTTAGGGTTCGGGTGAAAGTTAGGGTTACTGTGAGGGTTCATGTTAGGTTTAGGCTTAGTTTTAGCTTGAGGGTAAGGGTTAGGTTGAAGGTCAGGTTTTCGGTGAGGTTTAGGGTTAGTATGAGGGTTAGGGCTTGGGTGAGGTTAAGGTTGATGGTTAGGGTTAGGGTGATGTTTAGGGTGAGGGTGAGGGTTAGGGTGAGGGTGAGGGTGAGGGTTCAGTTGAGGGTTTGGTTAGGTTTAGGGTGAGGTTGACACTTAGGGTTAGGTTTAGGGTGAGGTTGAGTGTGAGGTTTAGGGATAGGGTTAGGGTTAGGTTTAGGGTTAGGCTGAGGGTGACTATGAGCTTGAGGTTTAGTGTTATGGTGAGTATTAGGGTTGGGGTTAGGGTGAGGTTATTGTTCGGGTGAGTGTTAGGGTTTGGGTGAGGGTTAGCGTTAAGTTTAGGGTTAAGGTTAGGTTGGAGGTTAGGGTTAGGGTGGGGGTTAGCGTTAGTGGTAGGCTTAGGTTGAGCGTGAGGGTGAGGGTTAGGGTTAGGATTAGGTTTAAGGTGAGCCTGAGGTTGAGGGTGAAGTTTAGGGTTAGGGTGCGGGTTAGTCTAAGGGTTAGGGTGAGGGTTATGTTTAGGGTGATGTTTAGGTTGAGGGTTTGGGTTAGGGTTAGGGTGAGTGTGAGAGTGAGTGAGAGGGTTAGGATTAGTGTTAGGGTTAGGTTTAGAGTGAGGGAGAGTGTGAGGGTTAGGGTTCGGGTTATTGTTAGGCTTAGGTTTAAGCTGAGTGTGAGGGTGAGAGTGAGGGTTAGGGTTATGTTTAGGGTGAGGGTGAGGTTTAGGGTTCGGGTGAGATTTAGGGTTTGGGTTAGGGTTAGGGTTAGATGAGGGTGAGGGTTACGGTTAGGGTGAGGGTTAGGGTAAGGGTGAGGGTGAGGATTAGCGTTATGGTGAGGGTTAGGGTTCTGGTGTGGATTAGGGTGAGGGTTAGGGTGAGGGTGATGTTTAGGGTGAGTTTGAGGGATGGTTTGCGGTTTTGCATTAGGTTTAGGGTGACGTTGAGGGTGAGGGTGAGGCTTAGACTTACGGTTAGGGTGAGGGTGAGTGTGAGGATTAGGCTTAGGGTTAGTCTTAGGCTTTGGGTTAGGCTGAGGGTGGGGGTGAGTGTGAGGGTTATGGTTAGGATGAGGGTTAGGGTTAGGGTTAGGGATAGGGTGATGTTTAGGGTGACGGTTATTGTGAGATTAAATTTTAGGGTTACACTTAGTGTTAGGGTGAGTGCAATGGTTAGGTTGAGGCTTAGCATTAGGGTGAGTGTTAGGGTTAATGTGAGGGTTAGGTTTTCAGTAAGGGTGAGGTTGAGGGTGATGGTGAGGTTTAGGTTTAGGGTGAGTGTGAGGGTGAGTGTGAGTGTTAGGTTTAGGCTTAGGCTGAGGGTTAGGCTAAGTGTGATGGTGAGGGTGTGGGTGAGGCTTAGAGTTAGGGTGAGTTTTAGGGTTAAGGTTAGCGTGAGCTTTTGGGTTAGGCTTAAGTTTAGGATGAGGGTTAGATGGGGGCTACGGTTATGGTTAGTGTGAGCGTTAGGGTTAGCGTTAGGGTTAGGGATAGGTTTAGGGTTAGGGTGAGGTTTAGGATGAGGTTTAGGTTTACAGTAAGGGTTAGGGTTAGGGTTAGGATGAGGGTTAGGGAGAAGGTTAGGATGAGGTTTAGGGTGAGGTTTCAGTTTAGGGTTCGGGTTAGGGTTATGGTGAGGGTGGGGGTGAGGGTGAGAGTGAAGGTTAGGGTTAGAGTTAGGATGAGGGTGAGGATTAGGGTTAGGGTTAGGGTTAGGGTTAGGTTTATGCTGAGGATAAGGCTGTGGGTGTGGGTGAGGATTAGGGTTAGGTTGAGTGTTAGGGTTAGTGTTAACGTAAGGGTTTGGGTTAGGGTTAAGTTTAGGATGAGAGTTAGTTTGAGGCTTACGGTTACAGTTAGATTGAGCATTAGGGTTAGCGTTAGGGTTAGGGATAGGGTTAGGGTTAGGGTGAGGTTTAGGATGAGGGTTAGGGTTAGGGTGAGGGTTAGGGTGAAGGTTATGGTTATGGTTAGGGCTAGGGTAAGGGATAGGGTCAGTGCAAGGGTTAGGGTTAGGGTTAGATTTATGCTGAGAGTAAGGGTTAGCGTGAGGTTTAGCGTGAGTGTGAGGGTTAGAGTTACATTAGGGTTAGGGTAGGTTTAGCTTGAGGGTTAGGGTTAGGTTTAGGGTTAGGGTGAGGTGAGCGTGAGGGTGATTGTGAGGTTTATTGTTAGGGTGAGGGATAGGTTTAGGGTGAGGGTTAATTTTAGGGTGAGGATGAGCATGAGGGTGACAGTGAGGCTTAGGGAGAGGGTGAGGGTGAGGGTGATGGTTAGGGTTAGGATTAAGTTGAGGGTTAGAGTTAGTGTGAGGGTTAGGGTGAGGGTAAAGTTAAAGGTTAGGGTGAGGGTTAGGGTTAGGGTGAGGTTTAGGGTTAGGGTGAGGGTGAGGGTTAGGGTGAGGGTAAGGGTGAGTGTTAGGGTGAGCGTTAGGGTTAGGGTGAGGGTTAGGGTTAGGATTAGGGTTATGGTGAATACTAGCTTGTCAGTGAGTGTTAGGGTTAGGGTGAAGGTGAGGGTTAGGTTTAGGGTTAAGTTGAGGGTTTGGGTGATGTATAGGTTTAGGAGTAGTGTTAGGTTTAGAGTTAGACTAAGGGTGAGGGTGAGGTTGAGGGTGACTGATAGGGTTAGGATTAGGGTTAGGGTTAGGGTGAGGATGAGGGTGAGAGTTAGATTGAGGGTGAGGGTGAGGGAGAGTATGAGGGTTAGGGTTTGGGTGAGGGTTAGGGTTGGGTGAGTGTTAGGATGATGGTGAGGGTGAGGGTTAATGTTGGGTTTAGGGTCAGAGTGAGGGTTAGGGTGAGGGGTATGGTTAGGGTTAGGGTGAGGGTTAGGGTTAGTGTGAGGGTTAGGGTTAGGGTGAGGTTTACAGTTACTGTGAGGGTTCATGTTAGGTTTAGACTTAGTGTTAGGGTGAGAGTAAGGGTTAGGTTGAGGGTTAGGATTATGGTGAGGGTTAGGGTTAGGGTGATGTTTATGGTGAGGGTGAGGGTTAGGGTGAGGGGGAGGGTGAGGGTTCAGTTGTGGGTTTGGGTGAGGGTTAGGGTGAGGTTGAGGGTGAGGGTGAGACTTAGGGTTAGGTTTAGGGTGACGGTAAATGTGAGGATTATGGATAGGGTTATGCTTAGGTTTAGGGTTAAGCTGAGGGTGACTGTGAGCGTGAGGGTTAGGGTTAGGGTGAGGGTTACGGTTAGGGTGAGGGTTAGGTTGAGGGTGAGGGTGAGGGTTAGGGTTAGGATTGCGTTTAGGGTGAGCCTGTGGGTGAGGCTGAGGGTGAGGGTTAGGGTTAGGGTCAGGTTTAGGCTAATGGTTAGGGTGAGGGTTAGGTTTAGGGTAATGTTTAGGTTGAGGGTTTGGGTTAGGGTTAGGGTGAGTGTGAAGGTCAGTGAGAGGGTTAGGATTAGGGTTAGGGTTAGGTTTAGGGTGAGGGTGAGTGTGAGGTTTAGGGTTAGGGTGATTGTTAGGCTTAGGTTTAAGCTGAGGGTGAGGGTGAGTGTGAGGGTTAGGGTTATCTTGAGTGTGAGCATTAGGGTTTGGTTTAGGGTGAGGGTGAGGTTAAGGGTTAGGGTGAGGGTTAGGGTTTGATTTAGGGTGAGGGTTAAATGAGGGTGAGGGTTAGGGTTAGGGTGAGGGTTAGGGTTAGGGTGAGGGTGAGGAATAGCGTTAGGGTGAGGGTTAGGTTTAAGGTGAGTGTGAGGGTTGGTTTGAGGGTTTGCGTTAGGTTTAGGGTGAGGTTGAGGGTGAGGTTGAGGCTTAGAGTTAGGGTTAGGGTGAGGTTGACTGTGAGGGTTAGGGTTAGGGTTAGGCTTTAGGCTGAGTGTTAGGCTCAGGGTGAGTGTGAGGGTGATGGTTAGGGTTAGGGTGAGGTTTAGGGTTAGGGTTAGGGTGAGGGTTAGAGATAGTGTGAGGGTTAGGGTTCAGGTGAGTGTTAAGGTATCTGTGAGGGTTCATGTTATGTTTAGGCTCTGTGTTAGGGTGAGGGTAAGTGTTAGGTTGAGGGTCAGGTTTAGGGTGATGTTTAGGGTTAGTATGAGGGTTAGGGCTTGGGTACGGTTAAGCGTGATGGTTAGGGTTAGGGTGATGTTTAGGGTGAGGGTGAGGGTTAGGGTGAGGGTGAGGGTGAGGGTTCAGTTGAGGGTTTGGGTTAGGTTTAGGTGAGGTTGAGACTTAGGGTTAGGTTTAGGGTGAGGTTGAGGCTTAGGGTTAGGTTTAGGGTGAGGGTGAGGGTGAGGTTTAGGGATAGGGTTAGGGTTAGGTTTAGGGTTAGGCTGAGGGTGACTATGAGCTTGAGATTTAGGGTTATGGTGAGCATTAGGGTTGGGGTTAGGGTGAGCGTAAGTGTTGGGGTGAGTGTTAGGGTTTTGGTGAGTGTTAGCGTTAGGTTTAGGGTTAGGGTTAGGTTGGAGGTTAGGGTTAGGGTGAGGGTTAGCGTTAGGGGTAGGGTTAGGTTGAGCGTGAGGGTGAGGGTTAGGGTTAGGATTAGGTTTAAGGTGAGACTGAGGGTGAGGGTGAGGGTTAGGGTTAGGGTGAGGGTTAGGCTAAGGGTTAGGGTGAGGGATAGGTTTAAGGTGATGTTTAGGTTGAGGGTTTGGGTTAGGGTTAGGGTGAGTGTGAGAGTGAGTAAGAGGGTTAGGATTAGTGTTAGGGTTAGGTTTAGGGTGAGGGTGAGTGTGAGGGTTAGGGTTCGGGTTATTGTTAGGCTTAGGTTTAAGCTGAGGGTGAGGGTGAGGGTGAGGGTTAGGGTTATGTTGAGTGTGAGCATTAGGGTTAGTTTTAGGGTGAGGGTGAGGTTTAGGGTTAGGGTGATGGTTAGGGTTTGGGTTAGGGTGAGGGTTAGATGGTGGTGAGTGTTAGCGTTATCGTCATGGTTAGGGTTCTGGTGCGGATTTGGGTGACGTTTAGGTTGAGGGTGATGTTTAGGGTGAGTGTGAGGGTGGGCTTGAGGTTTTGCGTTAAGTTTAGGGTGAGATTGAGGGTGAGCGTGAGGCTTAGAGTTAGGGTTAGGGTGAGGGTGACTGTGAGGGTTAGGGTTAGGGTTAGGCTTTAGGTTGAGGGTGAGGGTGAGAGTGATGGTTAGGGTTAGGCTGAGGGTTAGTGCTAGGGTTAGGGTGATGGTTAGGGATAGTGTGAGGGTTAGGGTTATGGTGAGGTTTAGGGTTACTGTGAGGTTTCATGTTAGGTTTAGGCTTAGTGTTAGGTTGAGGGTAAGGGTTAGGTTGAGTGTCAGTTTTAGGGTTAGGTTTAGTGTTAGTATGAGCGTTAGGGCTAAGGTGAAGGTAAGGGTGATGGTTAGGGTTAGGGTGATGTTTAGGGTGAGGGTGAGGGTTAGGGTGAGGGTGAGGGTGAGGGTTCAGTTGAGGGTTTGGGTTAGTGTTCGGGTGAGGTTGAGACTTAAGGTTAGGTTTAGGGTGAGGGTGAGTGTGAGGTTTAAGGATAGGGTTAGGCTTAATTTTAGGGTTAGGCTGAGGGTGACTGTGAGATTGAGGGTTAGTATTATGGTGAGCATTAGGGTTGGGGTTAGGGTGAGGGTAAATGTTCGGGTGAGTGTTAGCATTTAGGTGAGGGTTAGCTTTAGGTTTAGGGTTAGGGTTAGGTTGGAGGTTATGTTAGGGTCAGGGTTAGCGTTAGAGGTAGGGTTAGGTTGAGCGTGAGGGTGAGGGTTAGGGTTAGGATTAGGTTAAAGTTGAGCCTGAGGGTGAGAGTGAGGGTGAGGGTTAGGGTTAGGGTGAGGGTTAGGCTAAGGGTTAGGGTGAGGGTTAGGTTTAGGGTGATGTTTAGGTTGAGGGTTAGGGTTAGGTTGAGGGTGAGGTTGAGTGAGAAGTTTAGGTTTAGGGTTAGGATAAGTTTTAGGTTGATGGTGAGTGTGAGGGTTTGGGTTAGGGTTATTGTTAGGCTTAGGTTTAAGCTGAGGGTGAGGGCTTAGTGTGAGGGTTAGGATTATGTTGAATGTGAGCATTAGGGTTAGGTTTAAATGAGGTTGTGTTTGAGGGTTAGGGTGAGGGTTAGGGTTTGGGTTAGGGTGAGGGTTAGATGAGGGTGAGGGTTAGGGTTAGGGTGAGTGTGAGGGTTAACGTTAGGGTGAGGGTTAGGGATAGTGTCAGGGTTAGGGTTAGGGTGAGGTTTAGGGTTACTGTGTGGGTTCATGTTAGGTTTAGCCTTAGTGTTAGGGTGAGGGTAAGGGTTAGGTTGAGGGTCAGGTTTAGGGTTAGGTTTAGGGTTAGTATTAGGATTAGGGCTAGGGTGAGGGTGAGGGTGAGGGTTAGGGTGAGGGTGAGGGTGAGGGTTCAGTTGAGGGTTTGGGTTGGGGTTAGGGTTAGTTTTAGGGTGAGGTTGAGTGTGAGGTTTAGGGATACGGTTAGGCTTAGGTTTAGGGTTAGGCTGAGGGTGACTATGAGTTTGAGGGTTAGGGTTATGGTGAGCATTAGGGTTGGGGTTAGGGTGAGGGTAAGTGTTGGGGTGAGTGTTAGGGTTTGGGTGAGGGTTACCATTAGGTTTAGGGTTAAGGTTAGTTTGGAGGTTAGGGTTATGGTGAGCGTTAGCATTAGGGGTAGGGCTAGGTTGAGGGTGAGGGTGAGGGTTAGGGTTAGGATTAGTTTTAAGGTGAGCCTGAGGGTGAGGGTGAGGGTTAGGGTTAGGGTGAGTGTTAGGTTTACGGTGATGTTTAGGTTGAGGGTTAGGGTTAGGGTTAGGGTGCATGTGAAAGTGAGTGAGAGGGTTAGGATTAGTGTTAGGGTTAGGTTTAGGGTGAGGGTGAGTGTGAGGGTTAGGTTTCAGGTTATTGTTAGGCTTAGGTTTAAGCTGAGGGTTAGGGTGAGTGTGAGGGTTTGGGTTATGTTGAGTGTGAGCATTAGGGTTAGGTTTAGGATGAGGGTGAGGTTGAGGGTTAGGGTGAGGGTTAGGGTTTGGGTTAGGTGAGGGTTAAATGAGGGTGAGGGTTAGGGTTAGGGTGAGGGTTAGGGTTAGGGTGAGGGTGAGGATTAGCGTTAGGGTGAGGGTTAGGGTTCTCGTGCGGATTAGGGTGAGGGTTAGGGTGAGGGTGATGTTTAGGGTGAGGGTGAGGGTTGGTTTGAGGATTTGCATTAGGTTTAGGGTGAGGTTGAGCGTGAGGGTGAGGCTTAGATTTAGGGTTAGGGTGAGGGTGACTGTGAGGGTTAGGGTTAGGGTTAGGCTTTAGGCTGAGGGTGAGGGTGAGGGTGTTGGTTAGGATTAGGGTTAGGGTTAGGGTTAGGGTTAATTTGAGGGTTAGGTATAGTGTGAGTGTTAGGGTTAGGGTGAGGTTTAGGATTACTGTGAGGTTTCATGTTAGGTTTATGCTTAGTGTTAGGGTGAGGGTAAGGGTTAAGTTGAGGGTCTGGTTTAGGGTAAGGTTTAGGGTTAGTATGAGGGTTAGGGATAAAGTGAGGGCAAGGGTGAGGGTTAGGGTAAGGGAGATGTTTAGGGTGAGGGTGAGGGTTAGGGTGAGGGTGAGAGTGAGGTTTCAGTTGAGGGTTTGGGTTAGGGTTAGGGTGAGGTTGAGACTTAGGGTTAGGTTTAGGGTGAGGGTAAGTGTGAGTTTTAGGGATAGGGTTAGGCTTAGGTTTAGGGTTAGGCTGAGGGTGACTGTGAGCGTGAGGGTTAGGGTTAGGGTGAGGTTTAGGTTTAGGGTGAGTGTTAGCATTAGGGTAAGGGTTATCGTTAGGTTGGAGGTTAGGATTAGGGTGAGCGTTAGCGTTAGGGGCAGGGTTAGGTTGAGGGTTAGGGGGAAGGCTAGGGTTAGGATTAAGTTTAGGTTGAGTCTGTTGTTGAGGGTGAGGGTGAGGGTTAAGGTTATGGTGAGGGTTAGGCTAAGGGTTAGGGTGAGGGTTAGGTTTAGGGTGATGTTTTCGTTGAGGGTTTGGGTTAGGGTTAGCGTGAGTGTGAGGGTGAGTAAGAGGGTTAGGATTAGTGTTAGGGTTAGGTTTAGGGTGAGGGTGAGTGTGAGGCTTAGGGTTCGGGTTATGGTTAGGCTTAGGTTTAAGCTGAGGGTGAGGGTGAGTGTGAGGGTTAGTGTTATGTTGAGTGTGAGCATTAGGGTTAGGTTTAGGGTTAGGGTGTGTTTGAGGGTTAGGGTGAGGTTTAGGGTTTGGTTTAGGGTGAGGGTTAGATGAGGGGGAGGGTTAGGGTTAGGGTGAGGGTTAGATAAGGGTGAGGGTTAGGTTGAGGGTGAGGATTAGCGTTAGGGTGAGGTTTAGGGTTTTGGTGCGGATTAGGGTGAGGGTTAATGTTAGGGTGATGTTTAGGGTGAGGGTGAGTGTTGGTTTGAGGGTTTGCGATAGGTTTAGGATGAGGTTGAGGGTGAGGGTGAGGCTTAGATTTAGGGTTAGGGTGAGGGTGACTCTGAGGGTTAGGGTTAGGGTTAGGCTTTAGGCTGAGTGTTAGGCTGAGGGTGAGGGTGAGGGTTAGGGTTAGGGTTAGGGTTAATGAAAGGCTGATATTTAGGGTGAGGGTTAGTGTGAGAGTTAGTGTTAAGGTTTGGCTTAGTGGGAGAGTTAGTGTAAGTGTTAGGTTGAGGGTTAGGGTTAGGAATAGGGTGAGGGTGGGGATGAGGGTTAGGGTGAGGTAAGGTTTAGGGTGAGGGTGAATATTCAGTTGAGGGTTAGGGTTAGGTTGAGGGTGAGGGTGAGGGTGATGGTTCAGTTGAGGGTTTGGGTTAGGGTTAGGGTGAGGTTGAGGGTGAGGGTGAGACTTAGGGTTAGATTTAGGGTGATGGTGAGTGTGAGGTTTAGGGATAGGGTTAGGCTTAGGTTTAGGGTTAGGCTGAGGGTGACTGTGAGCGTGAGGGTTAGGGTTAGGGTGAGGGTTAGGTTTAGGGTGAGGGTTAGCGTTAGGGTTAGGGTTAGCGTTAGGTTGGAGGTTAGGTTTAGGGTGAGGGTTAACGTTAGGGGTAGGGTAAGGTTGAGCGTGAGGTTGAGGGCTAGGGTTAGGATTAGGTTTAGGTTGAGCCTGTCGGTGAGGGTGAAGGTGAAGGTTAATGTTATGGTGAGGGTTAGGTTAAGGGTTAGGTTGAGGTTTAGGTTTAGAGTGATGTTTAGGTTGAGAGTTGGGGTTAGGTTTAGGGTGAGTGTGAGGGTGAGTGAGAGGGTTAGGATTAGGGTTAGGGTTAGGTTTAGGGTGAGGGTGTGTGTGAGTGTTAGGGTTCCGGTTATTGTTAGGCTTAAATTTTAAGCGGAAGGTGAGAGAGTGAGTGTGAGGTTTAGTGTTATGTTGAGTGTGAGCGTTAGGGTTAGGTTTAGGGTGAGGGTGAGGTTGAGGGTTAGGGTGAGGGTTAGGGTTTGAGTTAGGGTGAGGGTTAGATGAGGGTGAGGGTTAGGGTTAGGGTGAGGGTTAGGGTTAGGGTGAGGATGAGGATTAGCGTTAGGGTGAGGGTTAGGTTTTTGGTGCGGAGTAGGGTGAGGGTTAATGTTAGGGTGATGTTTAGGGTGAGGGTGAGGGTTGGTTTGAGGGTTTGCGTCAGGTTTAGGTTGAGGTTGAGGTTGAGGGTGAGGCTTAGATTTAGGGTTAAGGTGAGGGTGACTCTGAGGGTTAGGGTTAGGGTTAGGCTTTAGGCTGAGTGTTAGGCTGAGGGTGAGGGTGAGGGTGATGGTTAGGGTTAGGGTGAGGGTTAGGGTTAGGGTTAGGGTGATGATTAGGGATAGTGTGAGAGTTAGGGTTCGGGTGAGGGTTAGGGTTACTGTGAGGGTTCATGTTAGGTTTAGGCTGAGTGTTAGGGTGAGGGTAAGTGTTAGGATGAGGGTGAGGTTTATGGTGAGGTTTAGGGTTAGTATGAGGGTTAGGGCTAAGTTGAGGGTAAGGGTGAGGGTTAGGGTTAGGGTGATGTTTAGGGTGAGGGTGAGGGTTAGGGTGAGGGTGAGGGTTCAGTTGAGGGTTTGGGTTAGGGTTAGGGTGAGGTTGAGACTTAGGGTTAGGTTTACGGTGAGAGTGAGTGTGAGGTTTAGGGATAGGGTTAGGCTTAGTTTTAGGGTTAGGCTGAGGGTGACTGTGAGCTTGAGGGTTAGTATTATGGTGAGCATTAGGGTTGGGGTTAGGTTGAGGGTAAGTGTTGGGGTGAGTGTTAAGGTTTGGGTGAGGGTTAGCGTTAGGTTTAGGGTTAGGGTTAGGTTGGAGTTTAGGTTAGGGTGAGGGTTAGCATTAGAGGTAGGGTAAGGTTGAGCGTGAGAGTGAGGGTTAGGGTTAGGATTAGGTTTAAGGTGAGCCTGAGGGTGAGGGTGAGGGTGAGAGTTAGGGTTAGGGTTAGGGTTAGGCTAAGGGTTAGGGTGAGGGTTAGGTTTAGGGTGATGTTTAGGTTGAGGGTTAGGGTTAGGTTGAGGGTGAGGGTGAATGAGAGAGTTAGGTTTATGGTTAGGATTAAGTTTAGGGTGAGGGTGAATGTGAGGGTTAGGGTTAGGTTTATTGTTAGGCTTAGGTTTAAGCTGAGGGTGAGGGTGAGTGTGAGGGTTAGTGTTATGTTGAGTGTGAGCATTAGGGTTAGGTTTAGGTTGAGGGTGTGTTTGAGGGTTAGGGTTTGTGTTAGGGTGAGGGTTAGATGAGGGTGAGGGTTAGGGTTAGAGTGAGGGTTCGGGTTAGGGTGACGGTGAGGGTTAGCGTTAGGGTGAGGGTTAGGGTTATGGTGCAGATTTGGGTGAGTGTTGTTACCCTGATATTTATGGTGAGGGTGAGGGTTGGTTTGAGGGTTTGCGTTAGTTTTAGGTTGAGGTTGGGTGTGAGGGTGAGACTTAGGGTTAGTTTTAGGGTGAGGGTGACTCTGAGGGTTACTGTTAGGGTTAGGCTTTAGGCTGTTGGTTAGGCTGAGGTTGAGGGTGAGAGTTAGTGTTAGGGTTAGGGTTAATTATAGAGTGATATTTAGGGTGAGGGTTAGTGTGAGAGTTAGTGTTAGGATTAGGCTTAGTGTTAGAGTGAGTGTAAGGGTTAGGTTGAGGGTTAGTTCTAGGGATAGGGTGAGGGTGGGGATGAGGGTTAGGGTGAGGGTAAGTTTTAGGGTGAGGGTTATGGTGAGTGTGAGGGTTAGGTTTAGGGTTAGGGTGAGGGTGAGGGTGAGGGTGAGGGTTCAGTTGAGGGTTTGTGTTAGGGTTAGGGTGAGGTTGAGGGTGAGGGTGAGACTCAGGGTTAGGTTTAGGGTGATGGTATGAGGACTAGGGATAGGGTTAGGCTTAGGTTTAGGGTTAGGCTGAAGGTGACTGTGAGCATGAGGGTTAGTGTTAGGGTGAGGGTTAGGTTTAGGGTGAGGGTTAGAGATAGGGTTAGGGTTAGGTTTAGGTTGGAGGTTAGGTTTAGGGTGAGGGTTAGTGTTAGGGGTAGGGTTAGGTTGAGGGGGAGGGGGAGGGCTAGGGTTAGGATTAGGTTTAGGGTGAGCCTGTGGGTGAGGGTGAGGGTGAGGTTTAGGGTTAGGGTGAGGGTTAGGCTAAGGTTTAGGGTGAGGTTTAGGTTTAAGGTGATGTTTAGGTTGAGAGTTTGGGTTAGGGTTAGGGTGAGTGTGAGGGTGAGTGAGAGGGTTAGGATTAGGGTTAGGCTTAGGTTTAGGTTGAGGGTGAGTGTGAGGGTTAGGGTTCGTGTTATTGTTAGGCTTAGGATTAAGCTGAGGGTGAGGATGAGTTTGAGGTTTAGGGTTATTTTGAGTGTGAGCATTAGGGTTAGGTTTAGGGTGAGGGTGAGGTTGAGGATTAGGGTGAGGGTTAGGGTTTGGGTTAGGTTGAGGGTTAGATGAGGGTGAGGGTTAGGGTTAGGGTGAGGGTTAGGGTTAGGGTGAGTGTGACGGTTAGCGTTACGGTGAGGGTTAGTTTTATGGTGCGGATTAGGGTGAGTGTTAGGGTTACGGTGATGTTTATGGTGAGGGTGAGGGTTGATTTGATGGTTTGCGTTAGGTTTAGGGTGAGGTTGGGGGTGAGGGTGAGGCTTAGGGTTAGGGTTAGGGTAAGGGTGACTCTGAGGGTTAGGGTTAGGGTTAGGCTTTAGGCTGAGGGTTAGGCTGAGGGTGAGGTTGAGGGATAGGGTTAGGGTTAGGGTTAATGATAGGGTGATATTTAGGGTGAGGGTTAGTGTGAGAGTTAGTGTTAGGGTTAGGCTTAGTGTTAGAGTGAGTGTAAGTGTTAGGTTGAGGGTTAGGGTTAGGGATAGGGTGAGGGTGGTGATGAGGGTTAGGGTGAGGTAAGGTTTAATTTGAGGGTTATGGTGAGTGTGAGGGTTAGGGTTAGGGTGAGTGTTAGGGTGAGGGTGAGGGTTCAGTTGAGGGTTTGGGTTAGGGTTAGGGTGAGGTTGAGGGTGAGGGTGAGACTTAGGGTTAGGTTTAGGGTGACGGTGAGTGTGAGGATTAGGGATAGGGTTAGGCTTAGGTTTAGGGTTAGGCTGAGGGTGACTGTGAGGGTGAGGGTTAGGGTTAGGATGAGGGTTAGGTTTAGGGTGAGGGTTAGAGATTGGGTTAGGGTTATGTTTAGGTTGTAGATTAGGTTTAGGGTGAGGGTTAGAGTTAGGGGTAGGGTTAGATTGAGGGTGAGGGTGAGGGCTAGGGTTAGGATTAGGTTTCAGGTGAGGGTTATGGTCAGAGTGAGGGTTAGGGTTAGGTTTAGATTTACAGTGAGAGTAAGGGTTAGCGTGAAGTTTAGGGTGAGTGTGAGGGTTAGAGTTCGCATTACGATTAGGGTGACGTTTAGGGTGAGGGTTAGGTTTAGGTTTAGGGTTAGGTTGAGGTGAGGGTGAGGGTGATTGTGAGGTTTATGGTTAGGGTGAGAGATAGGTTTAACGTGAGGGTTAGGGTTAGGGTTAGGGTTATTGTGAGGGTGAGCATGAGGGTGACAGTGAGGCTTAGGTTGTGGGTGAGGGTGAGTGTGAGGGTTAGGCTTAGGGTTAGGGTTAGGGTTAGTATGAGGGTGAAGTTGAGGGTTAGTGTTAAAAATAGCGTTAGGTTTAAAGTTAGGCTGAGGGTGAGCGTGAGGGTGAGGGTGACGGTTAGGGTTAGGGTTGGGCTGAGGGTTGGGTTTAGTGTGAGTGTTAGGGTGAGGGTAAGGCTAAAGTTTAGCGAGAGGGTGAGGGTTAGGTTTAGGGTTAGGGTGAGGGTTGGGGTGAGGTTTAGGGTTAGGTTGAGGGTTAGTGTGAGGGTGAGGGTTAGGGTTAGCATTAGGGCTAGTGTGAGGGTTAGGGTGAGTGTTAGGGTTAGGTTAGGGTGAGGGTTAGGGTTAGGGTGAGGGTTAGGCTGAGGGTTAGGGTTGGGTTAGGGTGAGGGTTAGATGAATGTGAGGGTTAGAGTTAGGTTGAAGGTTAGGTTTAGGGTGAGGGTTATGGTTAGGATTAGGGTTAG
Organism: Dipodomys merriami; assembly: GCF_024711535.1. Taxonomy (NCBI): domain Eukaryota; kingdom Metazoa; phylum Chordata; class Mammalia; order Rodentia; family Heteromyidae; genus Dipodomys; species Dipodomys merriami. Next base: position 244,114 of record NW_027205393.1, on the reverse strand, counting down.
CATTAGGGTTAGTGTGAGGGTTAGGGTGAGTGTTAGTTTTAGGTTAGTGTGAGACTTAGGGTTAAGGTGAGGGTTAGGGTGAGGTGTATGTTTGGGTTAGGGTGAGGGTTAGATGAGGGTGAGGGTTAGGGTTAGGTTGAGGTTTAGGTTTAGGGTGAGGGTTATGGTTAGGATTAGGGTTAGGGTGAGGGCTATGGTGAGGGTGAGAGTTAGGGTGAGGGTGAGGGTTAGGGTTAGTGTGAGGGTTAGGGTGAGGGTAAGGTTAAAGTTTAGAGTGAGGGTGAGTGTTAGGGTTAGGGTTAGGGTGAGGTTTAGGGTTAGATTTATGGTTAGGGTTAGGGTGAGAGTGAGAGTGAGTGTGACAGTGAGGCTTAGGGTCAGGGTCAGGGTGAGGGTGAGTGTGAGGCTTAGACTTAGGTTTGGTTTAGGATTAGGGTTAGTGTGAGGGTGAAGGTGAAGGTTATTGTTAGGTATAGGGTTAGGTTTACAGTTAGGCTGAGGGTGAGGGTGACGGTTAGAGTTAGGGTTAGGTTGAGGGTTAGGATTTGTGTGAGGGTTAGGGTGAGTGTAATGTTAAAGGGTAGGGTGAAGGTGAGGGTTAGGCTTAGGGTTAGGGTGAGGGTTAGGGTGAGGTTTAGGGTTAGGGTTACAGTTAGGTTTATGTTGAGGGTGAGGGTTAGGTTGAGGGTAAGGGTGAGGTTAGGGTGAGGGTTAGGGTTAGGGTGAGGTTTAGGGTGAGGATGAGTGTGGGTGATAGAGTGAGGGTTAGGGTTCGGGAAAGTATGAGGTTTAGGGTTTGGTTGAGTGTTAGGGTTGGGTGAGTGTTAGGGTGACGGTGAGGGTGAGGGTTCAGGTTGGGTTAAGGGTTAGAGTGAGGGGTAGGGTGAAGGGTAGGTTTAATATTAGGGTTAGGTTGAGGGTTAGGGTTAGTGTAAGAGTTAGGGTTAGGGTGAGGTTTAGGGTTACTTTGAGGGTTTAGACTTAGTGTTAGGGTTAGGGTTACAGTTAGGGTGAGGGTTAGGTTTAGGGTGAGGTTTAGGGTTAGTATGAGGGTGAGGGTAAGGGTGAGTGTTAGGGTTAGGGTGATGTTTAGGGTGAGGGTGAGGGTTAGGGTTAGGGTGAGTGTGAGGGTTAAGTTGAGTGTTTGGGTTAGCGTTAGGGTGAGGTTGATGGTGAGGGTGAGTCGTAGGGTTAGGTTTAGTGTGAGGGTGTGTGTAAGGGTTTGGTATGGGGTTAGGCTTAAGTTTAGGGTTAGGCTGAGGGTGACTGTGAGCGTGAGGGTTAGGGTTAGGGTGAGGTTTAGGGTTAGGGTGAAGGTAAGGGCTGGGGTGAATGTTAGGGTTAGGCAGAGAGTTAGCGTTAGGGTTAGGGAGAGGGTTAGGGTTAGGTTGGAGTTTAGGGTTAGGGTGAGTGTTAGTGTTAGGGTTAGGGATAGGATTAGGTTGGAGTTTAGGGTTAGGATGTGTGTTAGCGTTAGGGGTAGGGTTAGGTTGAGGGTTAGGGTGAGTGTTAGGGTTAGGTTGAGGGTGAGGTTGAGGGTGAGGTTGAGGGTGAGGGTTCGGTTAAGGGTTTCGGTTAGGGTTAGAGTGAGGTTGAGGGTGAGTGAGAGGGTTAAGTTTAATGTTAGGATTAGGTTTAGGGTGAGGGTGAGTGTGAGGGTTAGGGTTAGGGTTATTTTTAGGCTTAGGTTTAAGCTGAGGGTGAGTGTGAGTGTGACCTTTATGGTTATGTTGAGTGTGAGAATTAGGGTTAGGTTTAGGGTGAGGGTGAGGTTGAGGGTTAGGGTGAGGTTCAGGATGAGGGGTAGTGTGATAGTTTGGTTTAGTGTTAGTGTTAGGGTTAGGGTTGGGGTTAGGGATAGGCTTAGTGTTAGGCAGAGGGTGAAGGTGAGGGTGAGGGTTAGGGTTTGGGTGAGGATGCGGTTTAGGTTTAGAGTTAGCATTAGGGTGAGGGTTAGTGTTAGGGTTAGGGTTAGTGTTACAATTAGGTTTAGGTTGAGGGTGAGTGTGAGGGTTAGGGTTAGGATTAGACTTAGGGTGAGGGTGAAAGTGAGGGTAAGGTTGAGGGTTAGGCTTAGGCTTAAGGATAGAGTATGGGCTAAGATGATGGTGAGGGTTAGTGTTAGGGTTGGGGTGAGGGTTAGGGTGAGTGTGAGGGTTACGGTGAGACTTAGGCTTAGGCTTAGGCTGAGCATGAGTGTGAGGGAGAGGGTTAGGGTTAGGATGAGGGTTAGGGTTTTAGGGTTAGAGTGAGGGTTAGGATGAGGTTTAGGGTTAGAATTAGGGTTAAGTGAGGGCTAGAGTGAGGGTGAGGGTGAGGGTTAGCGTTAGGGTGAGGTTTAGGTTTAGGGTTAAATTGAGGGTGAGTGTTAGGATTAGGGTGAGGGTTAGGGTTAGGGTTAGGGTGAGGGTGAGGTTTAGGATTAGGTTTAGGGTTAGGGTTAGGTTTAGGATAAGGGTTACAGTGAGGTTGAGTGTGTGGATTAGGGTTAGGCTTAGAATTAGGCTGAGGGTGATAATGGGGATGAGAATTCGCTTATGAGTGATGGTTAGGGTTATGGTTAGGTTGAGGGTTAGGATGAGGGTTAGGGTTAGGATTAGGGTTAGGGTGAGGGCTAGGATGAGGGTGATGTTTAGGGTTAGGGTTAGGCTTAGGCTTAGGGATAGGCTGAGGCTGAAGGTGAGGGTGAGGGTTACGGTTAGGGTGATGGTTAGGGGTACAGTTAGGGTGAGTGTTAGGATGAGGATTATGGTTAGGGTGAGGGTTAGGGTAAGGGTGACAGTAAGGGTAAAGGTGAGGAATAGTCTGAGGGTGAGTGTTATGGTAATGGTGAAGGTTCAGGGTTAGGGTGAGGGTTAGGGTGAGGGTTAGGGTTAGCGTTAGTGTTAGCGTTAGGGTGAGGGTTAGTGTGATGGTTTGGGTTAGGGTTAGGGTTACGATTATGGTTAGGGTGAGGGTGAGTGTGAGGGTTAGGGTTAGTCTTAGGCTTATGCTTAGGCTTAGGCCCAGCTTGAGGTTGAGGGTGGGGGTTAAGGTTAGGGTGAGTGTTAGGGTTAGGGTAATGGTTAGGGTTAGGGCAAGGTTGAGGGTTAGGGTTAGGGTTAGGGTGAGTTTTAAGTTTAGGGTGATGGTTAGGGTTAGTGTGAGGGTTAGTGTTTGGGTTAAGGTGAGTTTTAGTGTGAAGGTAAGTGTTAGGGTGAGGTTTAGGGTTAGGGTGATGTTTAGGTTTAGATTTAGTGTAGGGTGAGGGTTAGGGTAATGGTTAGTGTTAGGGTTAGGGTTAGGTTTGGATTAGGGTTAAGGTGAGGGTGAGTGTGAGGGCTAGGGTTAGGGTTAGGGTTAGGATTAGAGTTATGGTGAGGGTGAGTTGAGGGTTAGGGTTAGGGTGAGGGTTGGGGTTAGGGTTACAGTGAAGTTTAGGGTGAGGGTTAGGTTTAGGCTTAGGGTTAGGGTATGGGCTTAGGTGAGGGTGAGGGTTACGTTCAGGGTTAGAGTGAGTGTTAGGGTGAGGGTCACGTTTAGGGTTAGTTTTAGGGTTAGGGTTGGGGTTAGGGATAGTCTTAGTGTTAGGCGGAGGGTGAGGGTGAGGGTGAGGGTTAGGGTTGGGGTTTGGGTGAGGTTTATGGTTAGTGTTAGTGTTACGGTGAGGGTTAGTGTGAGGGTTAGGTTTAGGGTGACTGTTACTTTTAGGGTTAGGGTGAGGGTGAGTTTGAGGTTAAGGGTTAGTCTTCGTCTTAGGCTTAGGCTTAGTCCGAGCCTAAGGGAGAGGGTGAGGGTTAGGGTTAGGGTGAGGTTTAGGGTTAGGGTGAGGGTTATGGACAGGGTGAGGGTTAGAGTCAGGGTTAGGGTTATTGTTAGGATTAGGGTTAGGTTTAAAGTTACTGTGAGGTTGAGGGTTTGGGTTACGGTTAGGGATAGAGTGAGGGTTAGGATGAGGGATAGGGTTAGGTTAGGGTGAGGGTTAGGGTTAATGTGAGGGTTAGGGTTAGGGTGAGGTTTAGGGATACTGTGAGGGTTCATGTTAGGTTTAGGCTTAGTGTTAGGGTGAGTGTAAGGGTTAGGTTGAGTGTTAGGTTTAGGGTGAGGTTTAGGGTTAGTATGAGGGTTAGGGCTAGGGTGAGGGTAAGGGTGAGGGTTAGGGTTAGGGTGATGTTTAGGCTGAGGTTGAGGGTTAGGGTGAGTGTGATGGTGAGGACTAAGTTGAGGGTTTGGTTTAGGGTTAGGGTGAGGTTGAGGGTGAGGGTGAAACTTAAGGTTGGATTCAGGGTGACGGTGACTGTGAGGATTAGGGATAGGGTTAGGCTTATTTTTAGGGTTAGGCTGAGGGTGACTGTGAGCATGAGGTTTAGGGTTAGGGTGAGGGTTAGGGTTAGGTTGAGGGTTAGGTTTAGGGTGAGGTTTAGGGTTAGGTTGGAGGTTAGGTTTAGAGTGAGGGTTACCATTAGCGGTAGGGTTAGGTTGAGGGTGAGAGTGAGTGTTAGGGTTAGGAATAGGTTTAGTGTGAGCCTGTTGGTGAGGGTGAGGGTGAGGTTTAGGGTTAGGGTGAGGGTTAAGCTAAGGGTTAGGTTTAGGGTGATGTTTAGGTTGAGGGTTTGGGTTAGGGTTAGGGTGAGTCTGAGGGTGAGAGAGAGGGTTAAGATTAGGGTTAGGGTTAGGTTTAGGGTGTGGGTGAGTGTGAGGGTTAGGGTTAGGGTTAATGTTTGGCTTAGGTTTAAGCTGAGGTTGAGGGTGAGTGTGAGGGTTAGGGCTATGTTGAATGTGAGCATTACTGTTAGTTTTAGGGTGAGCTTGAGGTTGAGGGTTAGGGAGAGGTTTAGGGTTTGGTTTAGGGTGAGGGTTAGATGACGGTGAGGGTTAGGATTAGGGTGAGGGTTAGGGTTAGGGTGAGGGTGAGGGTTAGCGTTAGGGTGAGGGTTAGGGATTTGGTGCCGATTAGGTTGAGTGTTAGGGTTACGGTGATGTTTATGGTGAGGATGAGGGTTGGTTTGAGGGTTTGCGTTAGGTTTAGGGTGAGGTTGAGAGTGAGGGTGAGGCTTAGGTTTAGGGTTAGGGAGAGGGTGATTGTGAGGGTTAGGGTTAGGCTTTAGGCTGAGGGTTAGGCTGAGGGTGAGGGTGAGGGTGATGATTAGGTTTAGGGTGAGGGTTAGGGTTAGGGTTAGGGTCAGTGTTAGTCATAGTGTGAGGTTTAAGTTTAGGGTGAGGTTTAGGGTTACTGTAAGTGCTCATGTTAGGTTTAGCCTTAGTGTTAGGGTGAGGGTAAGGGTTAGGTTGAGGGTTAGGTTAGGGTGAGGTTTAGGGTTAGTATGAGGGTTAGGGCTAGGGTGAGGGTAATGGTGAGGGTTAGGGTTAGGGTGAGGGTTAGGCTGAGGGTTAGGGTTGGGTTAGGGTGAGGGTTAGATGAATGTGAGGGTTAGAGTTAGGTTGAAGGTTAGGTTTAGGGTGAGGGTTATGGTTAGGATTAGGGTTAGCATTAGGGTTAGTGTGAGGGTTAGGGTGAGTGTGAGGTTTACATTTAGTCTTAGTCTTAGGCTTAGGCTTAGGCGGAGAATGAGTGTGAGGGAGAGGGTTAGGGTTAGGAAGAGGGTTAGGGTTTTAGGGTTAGGGTGAGGGTTAGGATGAGGTTTAGGGTTAGGATTATTGTTAATTTGAGGGCTAGAGTGAGGGTGAGGATCTGGGTTACCGTTAGGGTGAGGTTTAGTGTTAGGGTTAGGATTACGTTGAGGGTGAGGGTTAGGGTTAAGGTGAGGGTTAAGTTTAGGGATAGGGTGAGGGTGAGGGTTAGGATTAGGTTTAGGGTTAGGGTTATTTTTAGTTTTATGGTTAGGGTTAAGTTCACAGTGAGGGTGAGGCTGAAGGTGAGGGTTAGGATTAGGGTTAGGGTTAGGGTGTGGGTTAGGCTGAGGGTTAGGGTTAGGCTGAGGGTGAGTGTGGGGATGAGGATTAGCTTTTGAGTGATGGTTAGGGTTATGGTTAGGTTGAAGTTTGGGATTAGGATTAGGGTTAGGATTAGGGTTAGGGTGAGGGCTAGGATGAGGGTGAGGGTTAGGGTTAGGTTGAGTGTGAAGTTTCGGTTGAGTGTTTGGGTTAGGTTTAGGTTGAGGGTGAGGGTGAGTGAGAGGGTTAAGTTTAGGGTTAGGATTAGGGTTAGGGTGAGGGTGAGTGTGAGGGTTAGGGTTCGGTTTATTGGTAGCCTTAGGTTTAAGCTGAGGGTGAGGGTGAGTGTGAGGTTTAGGGTTATGTTGAGTGTGAGCATTAGGGTTAAGTTTGGGGTGAGGTTGTGGTTGAGTGTTAGGGTGAAGGTTAGGGTGAGGGTTAGGTTGAGGGTTAGATGAGGGTGAGGGTTAGGGTTAGGCTGAAGGTGAGGGTTAGCGTTAGGGTGAGGGTTAGGGATAGTGTGAGGGTTAGGGTTAGGCTGAGGTTTAGGTTTACTGTGAGGGTTCATGTTAGGTTTAGCCTTAGTGTTAGGGTGAGGGTAAGCGTTAGGTTGAGGGTTAGGTTAGGGTGAGGTTTAGGGTTAGTATGAGGGTTAAGGCTATGGTGAAGGTAAGGGTGAGGGTTAGGGTTAGGGTGATGTTTAGGGTGAGGATGAGGGTTAGGGTGAGGCTGAGTGTGAGGGTTCAGTTGAGGGTTTGTGTTAGGGTTACGGTGAGTTTGAGACTTAGTGTTAGGTTTAGGGTGAGGATGAGTTTTAGGGTTAGGGTTAGGGTTAGTGTTATCGTTAGGGTTAGAGTTAGAATGAGGGTGAGGGTGAGGATTAGGTTAGGGTTAGGTTGAGTTTTAGGATAATGTTAGTGATAGTGTTAGGGTTAGGGTTTGGGTGAGAGTTGGGAGGAGCGTTAGGGTTAGGGATAGGTTTACGATTAGGGTTAGGGTGAGGGTGAGTTTGAGGTTTAGGGATAGGGTTAGGCTTAGTTTTAGGGTTAGGCTGAGGGTGATTGTGAGCTTGATGGTTAGGGTTATGGTGAGAATTAGGTTTGGGGTCAGGGTGAGCGTAAGGTTTGGGGTGAGTGTTAGGGTTTGGGTGAGGGTTAGGGTTCGGGTTAAGGTTAGGGTTAGGTTGGAGGTTAGTGTTAGGGTGAGGGTTAGCGTTAGGGGTAGGCTTAGGTTGAGGGTGAGGGTGAGGGTTAGGGTTAGGATTAGGTTTAAGGTGAGCCTGAGGATGAGGGTGAGTGTGAGGGTTAGGTTTAGGGTGAGGGTTAAGCTAAGGGTTAAGGTGAGTGTTAGGTTTAGGGTGATGTTTAGGTTGAGGGTGAGGGTTAGGGTTAGGGTGAGGGTGAAGGTTCGGATGAGGGTTTGGGTTAGGTTTAGGTTGAGCGTGACGGTGAGTGAGAGTGTTAGGTTTAGGGTTAGGATTAGGTTTAGGGTGAGGGTGAGTGTGAGGGTTAGGGTTAGGTTTATTGTTAGGCTTAGATTTAAGCTGAGGGTGATGGTGAGTGTGAGGTTTAGGGTTATGTTGAGTGTGAACATTAGGGTGAGGTTTAGGGTGAGGGTGTGGTTGACGGTTTGGGTGAGGGTTAGGGTTTGGTTTAGGGTGAGGGATAGATGAGGGTCAGGGTTAGGGTTAGGGTGAGGGTTAGGTTTAGGGTGAGGGTGAGGGTTAGCGTTAGGGTGAGGGTTCGGGTTATGGTTTGGATTAGGGTGAGTGTTAGAGTTACGGTGATGTTTATGGTGAGGGTAAGGGTTAGTTTGAGGGTTTGCTTTAGGTTTAGGGTGAGCTTGAGGGTGAGGGTGAGGCTTAGGGTTAGGGTGAGGGTGAGGGTGACTCTTAGAGTTAGTGTTAGGGTTAGGCTTTAGGCTGAGTTTTAGGCTGAGGGTGAGGGTGAGGGTTACGGTTAGGGTGAGTGTTAGGATTAGGGTTAATGATAGGGTAATATTTAGGGTGAGGGTTAGTGTGAGAGTTAGTGTTAGGGTTAGGCTTAGTGTTAGAGTGAGTGTAAGGGTTAGGTTGAGGGTTAGGGTTAGGGATATGTTGAGGGTTGGGATGAGGGTTAGGGTGAGGGTAAGGTTTAGGGTGAGGGTTATGCTGAGTGTGAGATTTAGAGTTAGGGTTAGGGTTAGGGTGAAGGTGAGGTTTAGGGTTATGATAAGGGTGAGGGTTAGGGTAAGGATGAGGGTTTGGGAGAGGGTTAGGATGAGGGTTAGGGTGAGGGTTCGTTTTAGGGTTCGGGTTAGGTTTTGGGTGAGGGTGGGGGTAAGGTTGAGGGTAAAGTTTAGGGTTACAGTTAGGATGAGGGTGAGGAATAGTTTAAGATTAGGGTTAGGGTTAGGTTTAGGCTGAAGATGAGTCTGAGGGTGTGGGTGAGGATTACGGTTAGGTTGAGTGCTATGGTTACGGTTAGGGTGAGGGTTAGTGTTAGGGTTAAGTTTAGGATGAGAGTTAGTTTGAGGGGTACGGTTATGGTTAGGATGAGCGTTAGGGTTAACGTTAGGGTTGGGGATAGGGTTAGGGTTAGGGTGAGGTTTAGGATGAGGGTTAGGGTTAGGTTTAGGTTTAGGGTCAGGGTTCGGGTGAAGGTTATGGTTAGGGTTAGGGTTAGGGTGAGAGTTAGGGTCAGGGTGAGGGTTAGGGTTAGGGTTAGATTTATGGTGAGAGTTAGGATTAACGTGAGGTTTAGGATGAGTTTGAGGGTTACAGTTAGCATTAGGGTTAGGGTGAGGTTTAGGGTGAGGGTTAGGATTAGGTTTAGGTTTTGGGTGAGGTGAGGGTGAGGGTGATTGTGAGCTTTATGGTTAGGGTGAGAGATAGGTTTAGTGTGAGGGTGAGGGTTATGGTTACGGTGAGGGTGAGCGTGATGGTGACAGTGAGGCTTAGGGTGTGGGTGAGGGTGAGTGTGAGGGTTAGGGTTAGGGTTTGGGTTAGGGTTAGGGTGAGGGTGAAGTTGAGGGTTAGTTTTAGGAGTAGCGTTAGGTTTCAATTTAGACTGAGGTTGAGCGTGAGGGTGAGGGTGACGTTTAGGGTTAGGGTTAGGTTGAGGGTTAGGGTTATTGTGAGGGTTATGGTGAGGGTAAGGCTAAAGGTTAGGGTTAGGGTTACAGTGAGGGTTAGGGTCAGGGTTAGGGTTATTGTTAGTGTTAGGTTAGTGTTAATTTTGCGGTGAGGGTGAGGCTGAGGGTGAGGTTTATGGTTAGGTTTATGGTTAGGGTTAGGATTAGGCTTATGGTTAAGGTATGGGCTAGCGTGAGGGTGAGGGTTAGGGTGAGGGTTAGGTTTCGGGTTAGTTTTAAGTTTAGGGTTGGGGTTAGGGATAGGCTTAGTGTTAAGCGGAGGGTGAGGGTGAGGGTGAGTGCTAGGGTTAGGGAGAGTGTTACTGTTAGAGTTAGGGTGAAGGTGAGTGTGAGGGTAAGGTTTGTCTTAGGCTTAGGCTTAGGTTTAGGCTGAGCCTAAGGGTGAGGGTGAGGGTTAGGGTTAGGTTGAGGGTTATGGACAGGGTGAGGGTTAGCGTTAGGGTTAGGGTTATTGGTAGGATTAGGTTATGTTGTAAGTTTCTGTGAGGGTGAGTGTAAGGGTTAGGGTTAGGGTGAAGTTCAGGTTTAGGGATAGGGTTAGAGTTAGGGTTAGGGTAAGGGTGAGGTTTAGGGTTAGAGTTAGGTTTAGTGTTAGGGTTAGGTTTAGAGTGAGGATGAGTGTGAGGGTGACAGTGAGGCTTAGGGTGTGGGTGAGGGTGAGTGTGAGTGTTAGGCTTAGGGTTAGGGTTAGGTTTAGTGTGAGGGTGAAGTTGAGGGTTAGTGTTAGGAGCAGCGTTAGTTTTAAAGTTAGGCTGAGGGTGAGCGTGAGGGTGAGAGTGAGGGTTAGGTTTAGGGTTAGGTTGAGGGTTAGGGTTATTGTGAGGGTTATGGTGAGGGTAAGGCTAAAGGTTAAGGGTAGGGTTACAGTGAGGGTTAGGGTTAGGGTTAGGGTTATTGTTAGTGTTAGGTTAGTCTTAAGTTTACAGTGAGGTTGAGGCTGAGGGTGAGGTTTATGTTTAGGTTTAGGGTTAGGTTTAGTGTTAGTGTTAGGGTTAGGCATAGGGTTAGGGTATCGGCTAGGGTGAGGTTGAGGGTTAAGATGAAGGTTAGGTTTAGCGTTAGTGTTAAGTTTAGGGTTGTGGTTAGGGATAGGATTAGTGTTAGGCGGAGGGTGAGGGTGAGGGTGAGGGTTAGGGTTAGGGTGCAGGTGAGGGTTAGGGTTAGGGTGCGGGTGAGGTTTAGGGTTAGTGTTAGCATTAGGGTGAGGGTTAGTGTGAGGGTTATGGTTAGGGTGAGTGTTACTGTTAGGGTTAGGGTGAGGGTGAGTGTGAGGGTAAGGGTTAGTCTTAGGCTTAGGCTTAGGTTTAGGCTGAGCCTAAGGGTGAGGTTTAGGGTTAGGTTTAGGGTTAGGGTTATGGACAGGGTGAGGGTTAGCGTTAGGGTTAGGGTTATAGGTAAGATTAGGGTTAGGTTGAATGTTACTCTGAGGGTGAGGGTTAGCGTTAGGGATAGGGTGAGGTTTAGGTTTAGGAATAGGGTTAGAGTTAGGTTTAGGTTAAGGGTGAGGTTTAGGGTTAGAGTTAGGTTTAGTTTTAGGGTTAGGGTGAGGGTTAGGGTGAGGGTTAGGCTTAGGCTTAGGCTTAGGCTTAGGCTTAGGCCGAGCATAAGGGTGAGTTTTACGGTTAGGGTTAGTGTGAGGGTTAGGGTTAGGGTTAGTGTTATGGTTAGGGTTAGGGTGAAGGTGAGTGTGAGGTTTAGGGTTAGTCTTAGGCTTAGTCTTAGGCTTAGGCCGAGCTTAAGGGTGAGGTTGAGGGTTAGGGTGAGGGTTAGGATTAGGGATATGGTTAGGGTTATTGTTAGTGTTATGATTAGGGTTAATCTTATGTTGAGGGTGAGCCTGAGGGTTAGGGTTAGGCTTATTGTTAGGGTGACGTTTAGGGTTAGAGTTAGGGTTAGGGTTAGGAGGAGGGTTTGGGTTACGGTGAAGGTGAGGGTTAGGGTTAGGGTTAGGGTTAGTGTTATGGTTAGGGTTAGGTTTAGAATAACCATGAGGGTGAGGTTTAGGTTTAGGGTTAGGATGAGGTTAAGGGTTAGTGTTAGTGTTAGTGTTAGGGTTAGGGTTAGGGTGAGAGTTAGGAGGAGGGTTAGGGTTAGGGTTAGGGATAGGATTAGCGTTAGGGTGAGTGTGAGGGTGTGGTTTAGGGTTATGTTTGAGGTTCGGCTTAGGTTTAGGCTGAGGGTGAGGTTGAGGGTGAGGGTTAGGGTTAGGGTGAGGCTGAGGGTGAGGGTTAGGGTTAGTTTTATCATTAGGGTTAGGGTTAGAATAACGGTAAGGGTGTGGATTAGGGTTAGGGTTAGGATGAGGTTAAGGTTTAGTGTTCGTATTAGTGTTAGGGTTAGTGTTATGGTGAGAGTTAGGAGGAGGGTTAGGTTTAGGGTTAGGGTTAGGATTAGGGTTAGGGTGAATGTGAGGGTGTGGTTTAGGGTTAGGTTTGGAGTTAGGCTTAGAGTTAGGCTGAGGGTGAGGTTGTGGGTGAGGGTTAGGGTTAGGCTTAGTGTTAGAGTTAGGGTTACGGTGAGGGTGAGTGTTAAGTTTAGGGTTAGGATTAGGGTAAGGGTGAGTGTGATGTTTAGATTAGGGTTAGGCTTAGGTTAAGGCTGAGGGTGAGGGTGAGGGTGAGGGTTAGGGTTAGGGTGAGGGTTGGGGTTAGGGTTAGAGAGGGTCAGGGTGAGGGTTATGATTAGGCTTAGGGTTAAGGTATGGGCTAGGGTGAGGGTGAGGTTTAGGGTCAGGGTTAGGGTGAGAGTTAGTGTGAGGGTTAGGTTTAGGGTTAGTGTTAGGGTTAGGTTTGGGGTTATGGATAGTCTTAGTGTTAGGCGGAGGGTGAGGGTGAGGGTGAGGGTTATGGTTAGGGTGAGGATGAGGTTTAGGGTTAGAGTTAGCATTAGGGTAAGGGTTAGTTTTAGGGTTAGGGTTAGTGTTACAGTTAGGGTTAGGGTGAGGGTGAGTGTGAGGGTTAGGTTTAGGATTAGACTTAGGGTGAGGGTGAGGCTTAGGCTTAGGCGTAGGGTTAGAGTATGGGTTAGGGTGATGGTGAGGGTTAGTGTTAGGTTTAGGGTGAGGGTTAGGGTGAGTGTGAGGTTTACAGTTAGTCTTAGTCTTAGGCTTAGGCTTAGGCCGAGCATGAGTGTGAGGGAGAGAGTTAGGGTTAGGATGAGGGTTAGGGTTTTAGGGTTAGGGTGTGGGTTAGGATGAGGGTGAGTGTTAGGGTTAGCGTTAGGTTGAGGTTTAGTGTTAGGGTTAGGGTTACGTTGAAGGTGAGGGTTACAGTTAGTGTGAGGGTTAGGGTTAGGGTTAGGCTGAGGGTGATGGTTAGGATTAGGTTTAGGGTTAGGGTTATTGTTAGTTTTATGGTTAGGGTTAAGTTTACAGTGAGGGTGAAGCTGAGGGTGAGGGTTACGATTAGGGTTAGGGTTAGGGTGTGGGTTAGGCTGAGGGTTAGAGTTAGGCTGAGGGTGAGTGTGGGGATGAGGATTAGCTTTTGAGTGATGGTTAGGGGTAGGGTTAGTTTGAGGGTTAGGATGAGGGTTAGGCTAGGATTAGGGTTAGGGTGAGGGCTAGGATGAGGGTAAGTGTTAGGGTTAGGGTGAGGGTTAGGGTTAGGGTTATGGTGAGGGTTAGGGATAGTGTGAGGGTTACGGTTAGGGTGAGGTTTAGGGTTACTGTGAGGGTTCATGTTAGGTTTAGGCTTAGTGTTATGGTTAGGGTAAGGATTAGGTTGAGGGTTAGGTTAGGGTGAGGTTAGGGTTACTTTGAGGGTTAGGGCTAGCCTGAGGGTAAGGGTGAGTGTTAGGGTTTGGGTGATTTTTAGGGTGAGGGTGAGGGTTATGGTGAGGGTGAGGGTGAGGGTTCAGTTGAGGGTTTGGGTTAGGGTTAGTGTGAGGTTGAGGGTTCGTGTTATGTTGGGGGTTAGGATGAGGGTTAGGGTTAAGATTAGGGTTAGGGTGAGGGCTAGGATGAGGGTGAGGGTTAGGGTTAAGGTTAGGCTTAGGCTTAGGGTTAGGCTGAGGCTAAAGGTGAGTGTGAGGGTTAGGGTTAGGGTGATGGTTAGGGTTACAGTTAGGGTGAGGGTTAGGATGAGAATTAGGGTTAGAGTGAGGGTTAGGATGAGGGGGACAGTAAGGGTGAAGGTGAGGGTCAGGCTGAGGGTAAGTGTTATGGTAATGTTGAAGGTTAGGGTTAGGATGAGGGTTAGGGTGAGGGTTAGGTTTAGGGTTAGGGTTAGGGTTAGCGTTAGGGTGAGGGTTAGTGTGAGGTTTAGGGTTAGGGTTACGGTTACGGTAAGGGTTAGGGTGAGGTTGATTGTGAAGGTTAGGGTTAGTCTTAGGCTTATGCTCAGGCTAAGGCCCAGCTTCAGGGTGAGGGTGGGGGTTACGGTTAGGGTGAGGGTTAGGGTTAGGGTAATGGTTAGGGTTAGGGCTAGGATGAGGTTTAGGGTTAGGGTTAGGGTGAGTTTTAAGTTTAGGGTGATGATTAGGGTTAGTGTGAGGGTTAGTGTTCGGGTTAAGTTTAGTTTTAGTGTGAAGGTAAGGGTTAGTATGAGGTTTAGGGTTAGGGTGATGTTTAGGTTTAGAGTTAGTGTTAGGGTGCGGGTTAGGGTTAGGGTTAGGTTTAGGGTTAGAGTGAGGGTTAGGGTGAGGTTTAGTGTTACTGTTAGGTGTAGGGTTAGGTCTTGGGTTAGGGTGAGGGTAAGGGTTAGAGTGAGGTTTAGGGTTAGGGTTAGGGTTAGGGTGAGTGTTAGGGTTAGGGTGATGGTGAGGGTAAGTTTTAGGGTGAGAACTAAGGTTAGGGTTAGGGTTAGGGTTAGGGTAAGGTTTAGGTTTAGGGTAAGTTTGAGTGTGAGAGTTAGGTTTAGGATTAGGCTTAGCTGTAGGGTTAGGCTTAGGGTGAGCGTGAGGGTGAGTGCCAGGGTTAGGTATAGGGTGAGGGTGAGCCTTAGGGTGAGGGTGAGTGTGAAGTTGAATATGAGGTTGAGGGTTAGGGTTTGGTTGAGTGTTAGGTTTAGGGTTAAGGTTAGGGTGAGGGTTAGGGTTAGGGTTAGGGTAAGGATGAGGGTTAGGCTTGGGTTAGGTTTAGGGTTAGGGTGAGGGTAAGTTTTAGGGTCAGTGTGAGGGTTAGGTTTAGGATTAGGTTTAGGGTTAGGGTGAGGGTTAGGGATAGGGTTAGTTTTAGGGTGAACGTTTTGGTTATGGTTAGGCTTAGGATTATGTTGAGGGTGAGGGTGAGGGTTAGGGTTAATGTGACGGTTAGGGTTAGTGTTAGGGTTAGGATGAGGGTTAGACTGAGAGTTAGGGTTAGGTTTGGGTGATGGTAAGAGTTAGGGTGAGGGTTAGGGTGAGGGTGAGGTTTAGGTTTAGGCTTGGGTTAGGGTGTGGGTTAGTGTTAGGGTTAGAGTTGGGGTTAGGGTGTGGTTTAGGGTGTGGGTAAGGGTTAGGGTGTGGGTAAGGGTTAGGGTGTGGGGAAGGTTTAGAGTGAGGGTTAGGGTGAGGGTGAGTGTTAGGGATAGCATTCGGGTTAAGGTTAGGTTTAGGGTGAGGGTTAGGGTTAGGGTTACAGTGAGAGTGAGGGTTAAGGTTAGCATTAGGGTTAGGGTTAGCGTAAGGGTGAGGTTTAGGGTTAGGTTGAGGGTGAGGGTGAGGCTTATGGTTACGTTTAGGGTGAGGGTTAGGCTTAGGGTGAGGGTTATGGTTAACTTTAGGGTGAGGGTTAGGTTTAAGATTAGGCTTAGATGTTGGGTTAGGCTTAGGGTGATGGTGAGGGTGAGGTTCAGAGTTAAGTTTAGGATTAGGTTTATGGAATGGTTACGGATAGGTCGAGGATGAGGGTGAGGGTTAGGGTGAGGGTGATGGTGAGGGTGAGGGTGAGGGTAAGGGTTAGGTTCAGGGTGAGGAATAGGGTTATGGTTAGGGTAAGAGTGAGGGTGAGTGTGAGGGTGAGGTTGTGGGTGAGAGTGAGTGTTAAGGTTTAGGTGAGGGTCAGGTTTAGGTTTAGGGTGAGGGTTAGGGTTAGGATTCGGGTTAGGATGAGGGTTAGGCTGAGAGTTAAGTTTGGGGTTAGGATAAGGATGAGGGTTTTGGTTAGGGTTAGGTTTAGAGTTAGGGTGAGGGTTAGGGTTAGTGTTTGGATGAGGGTTAGGGTTAGGCTGAGGGTGAGGTTGAGGGTGAGTGTGAGGTTAGGGTTAAAGTGAGGGCTAGGGTTAGGGTTAGCGTTAAGGTTAGGGTGAGGGTTAGGTTTAGGGTTAGGGTTAGGATGAGGGTTAGTCTGAGGGTTGGGGTTAGGATTTGGGCGAGGGTAAGGGTTAAGGTGAGGTTTAGGGTGAGGGTGAGGGTTAGGTTTAGGCTTTGGGTTAAAGTGAGAGTTATGGTTAGGGTGAGAGTGAGGGTTAGGGTTAGGGTTAGTGTGAGTGTTAGGGTTAGGTGAGGGTTAGGGATAGGGTGGGGGTTAGGGTTAGGGTCAGGGTTAGGGTAAGGGTTAGAGTTACGGTGAGGGTGAATGTGAGGGTTAGGGTTAGGTTTAGGGTTAGGTTTAGGGATAGGATGAGGGTGATTGTGAGTGTGAGGGTGAGTTTTAGGGTTAGGGTGAGGGTTAAGGTTAGGTTTAGGGTTAGGGTTGGGTTAAGGGTTAGGGTTAGCGTAAGGAAGAGGTTTTGGCTGAGGGTTAGTTTTATGGTTAGGGTGAGGTTTAGGGTTATTGTGAGGGTTAGGATGAGGGTTAGGCTGAGGGTTAGGGTTAGGGTTAGGGTGAGGTTAAGGGTTAGGGTGAGGGTGAGGAATAGTTTTAGGATTAGGGTTAGGGTTAGGGTGTAGTTTAGGGATAGGTTTAGGATTAGGGTGAGGGTTAGGGTGAGGGTTAGGGTTAGGGTGAGGATTAGGGTGAGGGTGAGTTTTAAGGTGATGGTTAGGGTTAGGGTGAGGCTGAGGGTTAGGGTTAGGTTGAGGTTTAGGATTAGGGTGATGTTTAGGGTGAGGGTGAGGTTTAGGGTGAGGATGAGTGTGAGGGTTAGGGTTAGGGTTTAGGTGAGTTTTAGGGTTAGGGTGAGGGCTAGGGTTAGGATTAGGGTTAGGGTGAGGTTTAGGTTTAGTGTGAGGGAGCGGGTGAGTGTTAGCTTTAGGTTTAGGCTTAAGTGTAGGGTTAGGCTTAGGGTGAGGGTGAGGGTGAGGGTCAGAATTAGGTTTAGGGTGAGGGTTAGGTTTATGGATAGGGTTAGGGTGAGGGTTAGGGTAAGGGTGATGTTGAGGGTGACGGTGAGTGTTAGGTTTAGATTGAGTGATAGGGTTATGGTTAGTGTTAGGGTGAGGGTGAGGGTGTGGGTTTCGGTGAAGGTGATTGTGAAGTTGAGAGTGAGCATGAGGGTTAGGGATTTGGTGAAGGTTAATTTTAGGGTTTGGGTTAAGGTTAGGTTGAGGGTTAGGGTTAGGGTTAGGATGATTGTTAGGGTGAGGGTTAGGTTTAGGGTTAGGGTGAGGGTAAGGTTTCGGGTGAGGATGAGCGTTAGGATTAGGATTAGGGTTAGTTTTAGGGTGAGGGTAAGGGATAAGATTAGGTTGAGGGTGAGGGTTTTGATTAGGGTTAGGTTTAGAGTTAGGGTGAGGGTGAGGTTTAGGGTTAGGTTTTGGATTAGGGTTAGGGTTAGGCTGAGGGTGAGGTTGAGGCTGAGGGTGACGGTTAGGGTGAGGGTTAGTGTTTGGGTTAGTCTTAGGATGAGGGTTAGGCTGAGGGTTAGGGTTAGGGTTCGGGTAAGGATAAGGGTTCGGGTGAGAGTGAGGGTTAGGGTTAGGCTTAGGGTTAGGGTGAAGGATAAGGTGAGGTTTAGTGTTAGGTTTAGGGTTAGGGTTGGGATTAGATTGAGCGTTACGGTGTGGGTAAGGGTTAGGGTGAGGTTTAGGATGATGGTGATGGATAGGTTTAAGGAGAGGGTAAGGGTTACGGCGAGGCTTAGGGTGAGGCTGAGGGTTAATGTACCATTAGGGTTACGGTGAGGGTGAGGGTTAGGGTGAAGGATAGGGTTAGGGTTAGGGATAGGGTGAGGATTAGGTTTAGGGTTAGGTTTAGGGTGATGGTTAGGCTGAGGGGTAGGGTTAGTGTTAGTGTTAGGGTGTGGGTTAATCTTAGGGTGAGGTTGAGGGTGAGGGTAAGGGTTAGGGTGAGGGTGATGGTGAAGTTGAGGTTTAGTGTTAGCATTAGGGTTAGGTTTAGGGTTAGGGTTAGGATTAGGCTTAGGGTGAGGGTGAAGGTTAGGATGAGGGTGAGTTTTAGGGTGTATGTGACGGTTAGGGTTAGGGTGAGGATTAAGGTGATGGTGAGGGTTAGGGTGAGGGTTACGGTTAGTGTGAGGGTTAGGTTTAGGGTGATATTTAGGGTGAGGGTGAGGTTTAGGGTGAGGATTAGTGTAAGGGGGAGGATTACAGTTAGGGTTAGGATGAGGGTTAGGTTTAGGTTTATGTTTAGGGTGAGGGTGAGGGTTAGGATGAGCGTGAGAGTGAGGGTGAATATTTAGGTGAGGATTAGGGTTAGGGTTAATGTTAGGGTGAGGGTGAGGGTTAGAGTTAGGGTTATGGACATTGTTAGGTTTACCGTGAGGTTTAGGGTTAGGTTTAGGGTGAGGGTGAGGGTGAGGGTTACGGTTACGGTGAGTTTTAGGGTGAGGGTTAGGGTGAGTTTATGTGTGAGGATTAGTGTTAGGGTTAGGGTTATGTTGAGGGTAAGGGTTAGGGTGAGGTTTAGGGTGAGAGTGAGGGTTAGGGTTAGCGTTAGCGTTAGGGTGAGGGTTAGGGTTAAGGTTAGGTTGAGGGTTAGGTTTAGGGTGATATTTAGGCTGACAGTGAGGTTTCGGCTGAGTATTAGGGTTAGGGTGAGGATTATGGTTAGGGTGAGGGTGAGGGTGAGGATTAGGTTTATGTTTAGGGTGAGGGTAAGGGTTAGGGTGATGGTGAGGATGAGCGTAAGTGTGAAGGTGTAGGTGAGGGTTAGGGTTACGGTGAGGGTAACGGTGATGGTGAGGTTTAGGGTGAAGGTGATGGTTAGGGTTAGGTTTAAGGTGAGGGTTAGGGTTAGGTTTAGGCTGAGGTGTAGGGTGAGGGGTAGGGTTAGGGTTAGGGTGAGGGTTATGTTTAATGTGACAGTTAGGGTTAGGGTTAGGGTTAGGGTTAGTGTGAAGTTAGGTAGGGCTTAGGGTGAGAGTGGGGATTAGGGTTAGCTTTAGTGTTAGGGTGAGGGTTAGGGTGAGGGTTAGGATGAGGGTGAGGCTTAGGTTGAGGGTGAGGGTTAGAGTTAGGTTTAAGTGAGGGTTAGGGTTATGGTGAGGTTTAGGATTAGGTTTAGGGTGAGGGTTAGAGTTCAGGTGAGCTTGAGTGTTAGGGTGTGGGTGATGGTTAGGGTTAGGTTGAGGGTTAAGGTGACGGTTAGGGTTAGGGTGAGGGTGAGAGTTACGGTTAAGGTGAGCATTAGGGTGAGGGTTAGGATTAGGGTATGTGTGAGGATTAGGGTTAGAGTTAGGGTTATGGTGATGGTAATGTATAGGGTGAGGTTTAGGGTGAGGTTGAGGGTGAGGGTTAGGGTTAGTTTTATGGTTAGGGTGATGTTACGGTGAGGTTTAGGCTTATGGTGAGGGTGAGGATTAGGGTTAGGGTTAGGGTGAGGGATGGAGTTAGTGTGAGTGTTCGGGATAGGGTTGGGTTTAGGGTGAGGGTCAGGGTTATGGTGAGGTTTAGAGTTAGGTTGAGGGTGAGGGTGAGGTTTAGGGTTAGGATTAGGGTTAGGGTTAGGGTTAGGCTGAGGGTGAGTCTGAGGGTGAGGGATAGGAATAGGTTGAGGATTAGGGTTAGTGTAAGGGTCAGGTTGAGGCTTAGGGTTAGAATTAGGAAGAGGGTTTGGTTGAGGGTTAGGGTTAGGATGAGGGTGAGGGTTAGGGTTAGTGTTGGGGTTAGGGTGAGGGTTAGTTTGAGAGGTAGGTTTAGGGATAGGGTTAGGGTGATGTTTAGGTTTAGGGTGAGGGTTAAGGTTAGGGTTAGGGTGAGGGTTAAGTTGAGCATTAGAGTGAGGGTTAGGGTTAGGTTTAGGGTTAGGGTGATGGTTAGGGTGAGGTTTAGTGTTAGTGTTAGGGTTAGGGTTAGTGTGAGCGTTAGGGGGAGGTTTAGGGTTAGAGTGAGGGTTAGGGAGAGGTTGAGGGTTAGGGATAGTGTAAGGGTTAGGATTAGGTTTACAGTTAAGGTTAGGGTTAGGTTTGGGATTAGGTTGAGGGTGAGGGTTATGGTTATCCTTACGGTTAGGGTTAGGTTTAGGGTGAGGGTTAGGGATAGGGTTAGAGTTAGGATGAGGGTGAGGGTGAGGGTTAGGGTTAGGTTTAGGGTGAGGGTTAGTATTAAGGTGAGGGTTAAGGTTAGGGTGACGGTGAGGGTAAGGGTTAGGGTGAGGGCTAGGTTTAGGGTTAGGGTTAGGTTGAGGTGAACGTTTAGGGTGAGTGTGAGGTTGAGGGTTTGGTTTAGGATGAGGCTTAGGTTTAGGGTTAGGCTTTGGGTGAGGGTGAGGTTGAGGGTAAGAGTTAGGTTTAGCGTGAGGGTTAGTGTTATGGTTAGGGTTACGGTGAGGGTGAGGGTTTGGGTGATGGTAAGGGTGCGGGTGAGGTTGAGGGTTAGGTATAGAGTGAGGGTTAGGGTTATGGTTAAAGTGAGGGTGAGGTTTAGGGTGAGTGTTAGGGTGAGTTTGAGGTTTAGGGTTTGCATTAGGATAAGGGTTAGTGTTAGGCTGAGTTTTAGCCCTAGGATTAGGGTGAGGGTGAGGTTGAGGATGAGTGTGAGCTTTAGGCTGAAGTGTAGGGTTAGGGTTAGGGATAGGGTAAGGATTAGGGTTAGGGTTAAGTTTAGGGTGAGTGTTATGCTGAAGGGTAGGTTTCGGGTTAGGGTGAGGGTTAGGGTTAGTGTTAGGGTTAGGGTTAGCGTTAGGGTGAGGTTGAGGGTGAGGGTAAGTTTTAGGGTGATGGTTAGGGTGAGGTTGAGGTTTAGGGTTAGCATTAGGATTAGAGTTAGCCTTAGGCTAAGTTTTAGGTTTAGGATTAGGGTTGGGGTGTGGGTGAGGGCTAGTGTTAGCAATAGGGTTAGGTTTAGGATTAGGGTTAGTGTGAGGGTTAGGGATAGGCTTATGGTAAGGATGAGGGTAAGGGTTAGGGTTGTGGTGAGGGTGAGGGTGAGGGTTAGGGTTAGGGTTAGGGTTAGCGTGAGGGCTAGGGTGAGGGTTTGGTTGAGGGATATTGTGAGGGTATTAGTTTCGGTTAGGAAAGGCTTAGAGTTAGGGTTAGGGTGAGGATTTGGGTGAGGCTGAGGTTTAAGTTGAGGATTAGGGTTAGGGTGAGGATTAGGGTCAGGGTTAGGTTAAGGGTGAGAATTAGGGTGATTTTTAGGGTGAGGGTAAGGTTTAGGGCGTGGGTGAGGGTGAGGGTGAGGGTTAGGGTGTAGGTGAGGGTTAGGGTTAGGGTGAGGGTTAGGGTTAGGGTTATGGTTAGGGTGAGGTTTCGGTTTAGCGTGAGGGTGAGGGTGAAGGTTAGGTATAGGATTACGCTTAGGTGTAGGGTTAGGCTTAGTGTGAGGGTCAGAGTTAGGGTTTAGGGTTAGGTTTAGGGTTATGGTTCGGGTTAGGGTGAAGGTGAGGGTTAGGGTTAAGGTTTGGGTTAGGGTGAGGTTTAGGGTGAGGGTGAGGGTTAGGATTGGGATTACTGTTAGTTTTAGGGTGAGGGTAAGTGATAGGGTTAGGGTTAGTCTGAGGGTGAGGGTTAGGGTTAGGTTTAGAGTTAGGGTGAGGGTGAGGTTTAGGGTTAGGTTTTGTATTAGGTTTAAGGTTAGTGTAAGGCTGAGGGTGAGGTTGAGGATGAGGGTGACGGTTAGGGTGAGGGTTAGGTTTAGGGTTAGTTTTATGATGAGGGTTAGGCTGAGCGTTAGGGTTATTGTTCGGGAAAGGATAAGTGTTAGGGTGGGAGTGAGGTTTAGGGTTAGGCTTAGGGTTAGGGTGACGGTTAGTGTGAGGTTTAGTGTTAGGTTTAGGTTTAGGGTTAGTGTGAGTGTTAGCGTTAGGGTAAGGGTTAGGATGAGTGTTAGGGTGATGGTGAGGGATAGGGTTAAGGTGAGGGTAAGGGTTAGGGCGAGTTTTAGGGTGAGGCTGAGGGTTAATGTAGCATTAGGTGTACGGTGAGGGTGAGGGTTATGGTGAAGGTGATTGTGAAGTTGAGAGTGAGCATGAGGGTTAGGGATTTGGTGAAGGTTAATTTTAGGGTTTGGGTTAAGGTTAGGTTGAGGGTTAGGGTTAGGGTTAGGATGATTGTTAGGGTGAGGGTTAGGTTTAGGGTTAGGGTGAGGGTAAGGTTTCGGGTGAGGATGAGCGTTAGGATTAGGATTAGGGTTAGTTTTAGGGTGAGGGTAAGGGATAAGATTAGGTTGAGGGTGAGGGTTTTGATTAGGGTTAGGTTTAGAGTTAGGGTGAGGGTGAGGTTTAGGGTTAGGTTTTGGATTAGGGTTAGGGTTAGGCTGAGGGTGAGGTTGAGGCTGAGGGTGACGGTTAGGGTGAGGGTTAGTGTTTGGGTTAGTCTTAGGATGAGGGTTAGGCTGAGGGTTAGGGTTAGGGTTCGGGTAAGGATAAGGGTTCGGGTGAGAGTGAGGGTTAGGGTTAGGCTTAGGGTTAGGGTGAAGGATAAGGTGAGGTTTAGTGTTAGGTTTAGGGTTAGGGTTGGGATTAGATTGAGCGTTACGGTGTGGGTAAGGGTTAGGGTGAGGTTTAGGATGATGGTGATGGATAGGTTTAAGGAGAGGGTAAGGGTTACGGCGAGGCTTAGGGTGAGGCTGAGGGTTAATGTACCATTAGGGTTACGGTGAGGGTGAGGGTTAGGGTGAAGGATAGGGTTAGGGTTAGGGATAGGGTGAGGATTAGGTTTAGGGTTAGGTTTAGGGTGATGGTTAGGCTGAGGGGTAGGGTTAGTGTTAGTGTTAGGGTGTGGGTTAATCTTAGGGTGAGGTTGAGGGTGAGGGTAAGGGTTAGGGTGAGGGTGATGGTGAAGTTGAGGTTTAGTGTTAGCATTAGGGTTAGGTTTAGGGTTAGGGTTAGGATTAGGCTTAGGGTGAGGGTGAAGGTTAGGATGAGGGTGAGTTTTAGGGTGTATGTGACGGTTAGGGTTAGGGTGAGGATTAAGGTGATGGTGAGGGTTAGGGTGAGGGTTACGGTTAGTGTGAGGGTTAGGTTTAGGGTGATATTTAGGGTGAGGGTGAGGTTTAGGGTGAGGATTAGTGTAAGGGGGAGGATTACAGTTAGGGTTAGGATGAGGGTTAGGTTTAGGTTTATGTTTAGGGTGAGGGTGAGGGTTAGGATGAGCGTGAGAGTGAGGGTGAATATTTAGGTGAGGATTAGGGTTAGGGTTAATGTTAGGGTGAGGGTGAGGGTTAGAGTTAGGGTTATGGACATTGTTAGGTTTACCGTGAGGTTTAGGGTTAGGTTTAGGGTGAGGGTGAGGGTGAGGGTTACGGTTACGGTGAGTTTTAGGGTGAGGGTTAGGGTGAGTTTATGTGTGAGGATTAGTGTTAGGGTTAGGGTTATGTTGAGGGTAAGGGTTAGGGTGAGGTTTAGGGTGAGAGTGAGGGTTAGGGTTAGCGTTAGCGTTAGGGTGAGGGTTAGGGTTAAGGTTAGGTTGAGGGTTAGGTTTAGGGTGATATTTAGGCTGACAGTGAGGTTTCGGCTGAGTATTAGGGTTAGGGTGAGGATTATGGTTAGGGTGAGGGTGAGGGTGAGGATTAGGTTTATGTTTAGGGTGAGGGTAAGGGTTAGGGTGATGGTGAGGATGAGCGTAAGTGTGAAGGTGTAGGTGAGGGTTAGGGTTACGGTGAGGGTAACGGTGATGGTGAGGTTTAGGGTGAAGGTGATGGTTAGGGTTAGGTTTAAGGTGAGGGTTAGGGTTAGGTTTAGGCTGAGGTGTAGGGTGAGGGGTAGGGTTAGGGTTAGGGTGAGGGTTATGTTTAATGTGACAGTTAGGGTTAGGGTTAGGGTTAGGGTTAGTGTGAAGTTAGGTAGGGCTTAGGGTGAGAGTGGGGATTAGGGTTAGCTTTAGTGTTAGGGTGAGGGTTAGGGTGAGGGTTAGGATGAGGGTGAGGCTTAGGTTGAGGGTGAGGGTTAGAGTTAGGTTTAAGTGAGGGTTAGGGTTATGGTGAGGTTTAGGATTAGGTTTAGGGTGAGGGTTAGAGTTCAGGTGAGCTTGAGTGTTAGGGTGTGGGTGATGGTTAGGGTTAGGTTGAGGGTTAAGGTGACGGTTAGGGTTAGGGTGAGGGTGAGAGTTACGGTTAAGGTGAGCATTAGGGTGAGGGTTAGGATTAGGGTATGTGTGAGGATTAGGGTTAGAGTTAGGGTTATGGTGATGGTAATGTATAGGGTGAGGTTTAGGGTGAGGTTGAGGGTGAGGGTTAGGGTTAGTTTTATGGTTAGGGTGATGTTACGGTGAGGTTTAGGCTTATGGTGAGGGTGAGGATTAGGGTTAGGGTTAGGGTGAGGGATGGAGTTAGTGTGAGTGTTCGGGATAGGGTTGGGTTTAGGGTGAGGGTCAGGGTTATGGTGAGGTTTAGAGTTAGGTTGAGGGTGAGGGTGAGGTTTAGGGTTAGGATTAGGGTTAGGGTTAGGGTTAGGCTGAGGGTGAGTCTGAGGGTGAGGGATAGGAATAGGTTGAGGATTAGGGTTAGTGTAAGGGTCAGGTTGAGGCTTAGGGTTAGAATTAGGAAGAGGGTTTGGTTGAGGGTTAGGGTTAGGGTGAGGGTGAGGGTTAGGGTTAGTGTTGGGGTTAGGGTGAGGGTTAGTTTGAGAGGTAGGTTTAGGGATAGGGTTAGGGTGATGTTTAGGTTTAGGGTGAGGGTTAAGGTTAGGGTTAGGGTGAGGGTTAAGTTGAGCATTAGAGTGAGGGTTAGGGTTAGGTTTAGGGTTAGGGTGATGGTTAGGGTGAGGTTTAGTGTTAGTGTTAGGGTTAGGGTTAGTGTGAGCGTTAGGGGGAGGTTTAGGGTTAGAGTGAGGGTTAGGGAGAGGTTGAGGGTTAGGGATAGTGTAAGGGTTAGGATTAGGTTTACAGTTAAGGTTAGGGTTAGGTTTGGGATTAGGTTGAGGGTGAGGGTTATGGTTATCCTTACGGTTAGGGTTAGGTTTAGGGTGAGGGTTAGGGATAGGGTTAGAGTTAGGATGAGGGTGAGGGTGAGGGTTAGGGTTAGGTTTAGGGTGAGGGTTAGTATTAAGGTGAGGGTTAAGGTTAGGGTGACGGTGAGGGTAAGGGTTAGGGTGAGGGCTAGGTTTAGGGTTAGGGTTAGGTTGAGGTGAACGTTTAGGGTGAGTGTGAGGTTGAGGGTTTGGTTTAGGATGAGGCTTAGGTTTAGGGTTAGGCTTTGGGTGAGGGTGAGGTTGAGGGTAAGAGTTAGGTTTAGCGTGAGGGTTAGTGTTATGGTTAGGGTTACGGTGAGGGTGAGGGTTTGGGTGATGGTAAGGGTGCGGGTGAGGTTGAGGGTTAGGTATAGAGTGAGGGTTAGGGTTATGGTTAAAGTGAGGGTGAGGTTTAGGGTGAGTGTTAGGGTGAGTTTGAGGTTTAGGGTTTGCATTAGGATAAGGGTTAGTGTTAGGCTGAGTTTTAGCCCTAGGATTAGGGTGAGGGTGAGGTTGAGGATGAGTGTGAGCTTTAGGCTGAAGTGTAGGGTTAGGGTTAGGGATAGGGTAAGGATTAGGGTTAGGGTTAAGTTTAGGGTGAGTGTTATGCTGAAGGGTAGGTTTCGGGTTAGGGTGAGGGTTAGGGTTAGTGTTAGGGTTAGGGTTAGCGTTAGGGTGAGGTTGAGGGTGAGGGTAAGTTTTAGGGTGATGGTTAGGGTGAGGTTGAGGTTTAGGGTTAGCATTAGGATTAGAGTTAGCCTTAGGCTAAGTTTTAGGTTTAGGATTAGGGTTGGGGTGTGGGTGAGGGCTAGTGTTAGCAATAGGGTTAGGTTTAGGATTAGGGTTAGTGTGAGGGTTAGGGATAGGCTTATGGTAAGGATGAGGGTAAGGGTTAGGGTTGTGGTGAGGGTGAGGGTGAGGGTTAGGGTTAGGGTTAGTTTTAGCGTGAGGGCTAGGGTGAGGGTTTGGTTGAGGGATATTGTGAGGGTATTAGTTTCGGTTAGGAAAGGCTTAGAGTTAGGGTTAGGGTGAGGATTTGGGTGAGGCTGAGGTTTAAGTTGAGGATTAGGGTTAGGGTGAGGATTAGGGTCAGGGTTAGGTTAAGGGTGAGAATTAGGGTGATTTTTAGGGTGAGGGTAAGGTTTAGGGCGTGGGTGAGGGTGAGGGTGAGGGTTAGGGTGTAGGTGAGGGTTAGGGTTAGGGTGAGGGTTAGGGTTAGGGTTATGGTTAGGGTGAGGTTTCGGTTTAGCGTGAGGGTGAGGGTGAAGGTTAGGTATAGGATTACGCTTAGGTGTAGGGTTAGGCTTAGTGTGAGGGTCAGAGTTAGGGTTTAGGGTTAGGTTTAGGGTTATGGTTCGGGTTAGGGTGAAGGTGAGGGTTAGGGTTAAGGTTTGGGTTAGGGTGAGGTTTAGGGTGAGGGTGAGGGTTAGGATTGGGATTACTGTTAGTTTTAGGGTGAGGGTAAGTGATAGGGTTAGGGTTAGTCTGAGGGTGAGGGTTAGGGTTAGGTTTAGAGTTAGGGTGAGGGTGAGGTTTAGGGTTAGGTTTTGTATTAGGTTTAAGGTTAGTGTAAGGCTGAGGGTGAGGTTGAGGATGAGGGTGACGGTTAGGGTGAGGGTTAGGTTTAGGGTTAGTTTTATGATGAGGGTTAGGCTGAGCGTTAGGGTTATTGTTCGGGAAAGGATAAGTGTTAGGGTGGGAGTGAGGTTTAGGGTTAGGCTTAGGGTTAGGGTGACGGTTAGTGTGAGGTTTAGTGTTAGGTTTAGGTTTAGGGTTAGTGTGAGTGTTAGCGTTAGGGTAAGGGTTAGGATGAGTGTTAGGGTGATGGTGAGGGATAGGGTTAAGGTGAGGGTAAGGGTTAGGGCGAGTTTTAGGGTGAGGCTGAGGGTTAATGTAGCATTAGGTGTACGGTGAGGGTGAGGGTTATGGTGAGGCTTAGCATAAGTGTTAGGGATTGGGTGACTATTAGGGTTAGGGTTAGGTTTAGGGTGACGGTTATGCTAAGGGGTAGGGTTAGGGTTAGTGTTAGGGTGAGGGTTAGGGTGTGGGTTAATGTTAGGGTTAGGGTTAGGGTGAGGTTGAGGGTGAGGGTAAGGGTTAGGGTGAGGGTTATGGTGAGGTTGAGGTTAAGGGTTAGCATTAGGGTTAGGTTTAGGTTTAGGGTTAGGTTTAAGATTAGGGTTAGGGTGAGGGTGAGGGCTAGTGTTACCATTAGGGTTAGGATTAGGCTTAAGGTGAGGGTGAGGTTTAGGGTGAGGGAGAGGGTTAGTTTGAGGGTTAGGGTGAGGGTGAGGTATTTGGTTAGGAAAGGCTTAGGGTTAGGGTTAGGGTGAGAATTAGGGAGAGGGTGAGGTTTAAGTTGAGGATTAGGGTTAGGGTGAGGATTGGGGTTAAGGTTAGGGTTTGGGTTAGGGTTAGGGTGATGTTTAGGGTGAGAGTGATGGTTAGGGTGAGGGTGAGGCTGAGAGTGCGGGTGAGGGTGTAGGTGAGGGTTAGGGTGATGTTGATGGTTGGGGTGATGGTGAGGGTGAGGGTAAAGGTGAGGGTGAGGGTTCGGTTAGGGTTAGGGTGAGGGTTAGGGTTAGGGTTAGGGTTAGTGTGAGGATACGGGTTAGGGCGAGGGTTAGGGTGAGAGTGAGGGTTAGGTTTAGCGTTAGGGTTAGGGTTAGGTTTAGGATGAGGGTTAAGGTGAGGTTTAGGGTTAGTATGAGGTTGAGGGTTAGAGTTAGGTTTAGGGTGAGGGTTAGGGTTAGGGTTAGGGTTAGAGTGAGGGTTAGTGTGAGGGTTAGGGTTAGGATGAGGGTTAGGCTGAGAGTTAAGTTTTGGGTTAGGGTGAGGGTGAGGGTTAGGTTTTGGATTAGGGTTAGGGTTAGGGAAAGGGTTATGATTAGTGTGAGGGTTTTGGTTAGGTTTAGGTTTAGAGTTAGGGTGAGGGTTAGGGTTAGTGTTTGGATTAGTGTTAGGATTAGGGTTAGGCTGAGGGTGAGGTTGAGGGTGAGGTTGAGGGTGAGGGTGAGGGTTAGGGTTAATGTGAGGTTTAGGGTTAGGATTAGCTTTAAGGTTAGGGTGAGGGTTAGGTTTAGGTTTAGGGTTAGAATGAGGGTTAGGCTGAGGGTTAGGTTTAGGTTTCAGGTAAGGGTAAGGGTTAGGGTGAGTTTTAGGGTGAAGGTGAGGGTTAGGTTAAGGCTTAGGGTTAGGGTGAGGGTTAGGGTTAGGGTAAGGGTGAGGGTGAGGTTTAGGGTGACGGTGAGGGTGAGGGTTAGGGTTAGGTGAGGGTTAGGGATAGGGTTGGGGTTAGGTTGAAGTTTAGGGTTAGGGTTAGGGTTAGAGTTAGGGTGAGGGTGAGTGTGAGGTTTAGGGTTAGGTTTAGGGTTAGGTTAGGGTTAGGCTGAGGGTGAGGGTGAGGGTGAGGGTGAGGTTTAGGGTTAGGATGAGGGTTAGATTTTGGGTTAGGGTTAGGGTTGGGTTGAGGGTTACGTTTAGGGTTAGGAAGTGGGTTTGGCTGAGGGTTATGTTTATGGTTAGGGTGAGGTTTAAGGTTAGTGTGAGGGTCAAGATGAAGGTTAGGCTGAGTGTTAGTGTTAGGGTTGGGGTGAGGGTAAGGGTTAGGTTGAGAGTGAAGTTTAGTTTTAGGATTAGGTTTATGATTAGGGTGAGGGTAAGGGATAGGGTTAGGATTAGGGTGAGGGTTAGGGTGAGGGTTAGGTTTAGGGTTAGGATTAGGGTGAGGGTGAGGTTTAAGGTGAGGGTTAAGGTTAGGATGATGACTAGGATTAGGTTTAGGGTGAGGTTTATGATTAGGGTGATACTTAGGGTGAGGGTGAGGATTAGTGTGAGGGTGAGGGTGAAGGTGTAGTTGAGGGTTAGGGTTAGGTTGAGGGTTAATGTGACGGTGACGGTGAGGGTTAGGGTGAAGTTGAGGGTTTGGGATAGGGTTAGTATGTGGGTTAGGATTAGGGTTATGATTTGGGTGAGGGGTAGGGTGAGGGGTAGGGTTCGGGTTATGTTGAGGGATAGGGTTAATGTGAGGATTACGGTTAGGGTTAGGGTTAGTGTGAGGATAAGGATAATATTGAGGTTTAGGGTGAGAGTGAGGTTTAGGGTTAGCATTAGGGTTAAGGTGAGGGTTATTGTGAAGATTAAGGTGAGGGTTAGGTTTAGTATGAGGGTGAGGGTTAGAGTTAGGTTTAGATTGAGGGTTAGGGTTAGGGTGAGGTTTAGGTTTCGGTTAGGGTGAGGGTTCGGGTTCGGGTTCGGGTGAGTTTTAGGGTGTGGGTGACGGTTAGGGTTAGGGTGAGGGTTAGGGTTACGGTGAGGATTAGGGTTAGGGTTAGGGTTAGGGTTATAGTGAGGGTAAGGGATAGGATGAGGTTTACGTTGAGGGTGAGTTTTAGGGATAGCGTTAGTGTTAGGGTGAGGGTTAGGGTGAGGGTTAGGATCTAGGTTAGGTTAGGTGAGGGTGAGGGTTATCGTTAGGTTTAGGGTTAGGTTTAGGGTGAGGGTAAGGTTTAGGGTGAGCGTTAGGGTGAGGGTGAGGGTTAGGGTTAAGTTGAGGGCTAGGGTGAGCGTTAGGGTGAGATTTCAGTTGAGGGTTAGGGTTAGGGTTAGGGTGAGGTTGAGGTTGAGGGTGAGACTTAGGGTTAGGTTTAGGGTGAGGATGAGGTTTAGATTGAGGTTTAGTGTTACTGTTAGGGTTAGGATTAGGGTGAGGGTAAGGGTTAGAGTGAGGTTTTCGGTGAGGTTGAGGGTTAGGGATAGCATTAGCGTTAAGGATAGGTTTAGGATGAGGGTTAGGGTTAGTGATAGGGTTATGGTGAGGGTGAGGGTTAGGGTTAGGGTTAGGGTGAGGGTTAGGGTTAGGGTTAGTGTGACGGTGAGGGTAAGGGATAGGGTGAGGACTAGGGTTAGGTTTAGGTTTAGGGTAAGGTTTAGGTTTAGGGTGAGGGTGAGAGTGAGAGTTAGGTTTAGGATTAGGCTTAGGTGTAGGGTTCGGCTTAGGGTGAGGGTGAGCGTGAGTGTCAGAGTTAGGTTTAGGGTGAGGGTTAGGGTTAGTGTTAGGGTTACGGTGAGGGTGAGAGTTAGGTTTAGGGTGACGGTGAGGGCAAAGGTCAGGGTGAGGGCTAGGTTTAGGTTTAGGGTTAGGTTGAGGTTTAGGTTTAGGGTGAGTGTGAGGTTGAGGGTTTGGTTTAGGATGAGGCTTAGGTGTAGGGTTCGGCTTAGTTTGAGGGTGAGGGTGAGTGTCAGAGTTAGGTTAAGCGTGAGGGTTAGGGTTATGGTTATTTTTATGGTGAGGGTGAGGGTGAGGGTTAGGGTGAGGTGAGGGTCAGGTTGAGGGTGAGGGTGAGGGTTAGGGTTTGGGTGAGGGTTAGGGTTAGGGTTAAGTTTAGGGTGAAGGTTTGGGTTAGTGTCAGTGATAGGATTATGATTAGGCTGAGGGTTTGGTTTAGGTTTAGGGTGAGGGTAAGTGTTAGGGTGAGGGTGAGGGTTAGGTTTAGGATTAGGGTTAGGGTTAGGGCGAGGGTTAAGGACAGGGTTAGGATTAGGGTGAGCGTTTTATTTAGGGTTAGGTTTAGAGTTAGGGTGAAGGTGAGGGTGAGGGTTAGCGTTTGGATTAGGGTTAGGGTTATGCTGAGGTTGATGTTGAGCGTGAGGGTTAGGGTTAATGTGAGGGTTAGAGTTAGGGTTAGCTTTAATGTTAGGGTGAGGGTTAGGGTTAGGGTTAGGATGAGGGTAAGGGTTAGAGTTAGGGTTAGGGTGAGGGTAAGGGTTAGGGTGAAGTTTTGGGTGAGAGTGAGGGATAGGCTTAAGGTCAAGGGAAGGGTTAGGGGCGAGGTTTTGGGTGAGGTTGAGGGCTAATGTTAGCATTAGGGTTATGGTGAGTGTGAGGATTAGGGTTAGAGTTAGGGTTATGTTTTGGGATATGGTGAGGATTAGGGTTAGGATTAGTTTTCCGGTGAGGGGTAGGTTGAGGGGTAGCGTTAGGGTTACAGTTAGGGTGAGGGTTAGAGTTAGGGTGACAGTAAGGGTAAAGGAGAGGTTTAGGATGAGGATTAGGGTTAGGGTTAAGGTGAGGATTAATGTTAAGTTTAGAGTGAGGTTTAGGGTGAGGATGAGGGTTAGGGTTAGGGTGAGGGCTAGGGTGAGGGTGAGGGTTAGGGATAGGGTTAGGTTTAGGTTTAGGGTTAAGGTGAAGTTTAGGGTTAGTGTGAGGGTTAGTGTTAGGACTAGGTTTAGACTTAGGGTGAGGGTAAATGTTAGGGTGAGTGTTAGCGTTAGGGTGAGGGTTATAGATAGGGTTAGTGTTAGTGTTAGGTTCAGGGTTATTGTTAGGGTTAGGGTTAGGGTTACAGTTACGGTGAGGGTGAGGGTGAGGGTTAGGGTTTATGTGAGGGTTAGGGTTAGGATGAGGGCTAAGGTTAGGTTTAGGGTTAGGGTGAGGTTTAGATTTAGTGTGAGAGTGAGGGTGAGGGTCAGAGTTAGTTTAGGGTGAGGGTTAGGTTTATGGATAGGGTTAGGGTGAGGATGAGGGTTACGGTGAGGGTGATGGTGAGGGTGAGGGTGAGGGTTAGGTTTAGGGGGAGGGATAGGCTTATGGTTGCGGTTAGGGTGAGTGTGAGTGTGTGGGTTACGGTGAGCTTGATGGTGAGATTGAGAGTGAGGGTGAGGGTTAGGATTTGGGTGAAGGTTAAGTTTAGGGTTTGGGTTAATGTTAGGTTGAGGGTTAGGGTTAGGGTTAGGATGAGGGTTAGGCTGAGGGTTAGGTTTAGGGTTAGGGTGTGGGTAAGGGTTAATGTGAGGGTGAGGGTTAGGATTAGGGTTAGGGTTAATTTTAGGGTGAGGGTTTTGGTTAGGGTTAGGTTTAGAGTTAGGTTGAGGTTGAAAATTAGGTTTAGGTTTTGGATTAGGGTTAGGGTTAGGCTGAGTGTGAGGTTGAGGGTGAGGGTGAGGGTGACGATTAGGGTGAAGGTTAGTGTTAGGTTTAGATTTAGGATGAGGGTTAGGCTGAGGGTTAGGGTTAGGTTTCGGGTAAGGGTAAGGGTTCGGGTGAGAGTGAGAGTTAGGGTTAGGCTTAGGGTTAGGGTGACGTTTAGGGTGAGGTTTAGTTTTAGGGTTAGCTTTGGTGTTAGATTGAGCGTTAGGGTGTGGTTAAGGGTAAGGGTGAGGTTTAGGATGATGGTGAGGGATAGGGTTAAGGTGAGGGTAAGGGTTACAGCGAGGCTTAGGGTGAGGCTGAGTGTTAATGTTGCATTAGGGGTACGGTGAGGGTGAGGGTTAGGGTGAAGGTTAGTGTTAGGGTTAGGGATAGGGTGAGGATTAGGGTTAGGGTTAGGGTTAGGGTGACAGTGAGGCTGAGGGGTAAGGGTTAGGGTTAGTGTTAGGGTGAGGGTTAGGGTGTGGGTTAATGTTAGGGTTAGGGTTAGGGTGAGGTTGAGGGTGAGGGTAAGGATTAGCGTGAGGGTTATGGTGAGGTTGAGGTTTAGTGTTAGCATTAGGTTTAGGTTTAGTGTTAGGGTTAGGGTTAGGATTAGGGTTAGGGTGAGGGTGAGGGTTAGGATGAGGGTGAGTTTTAGGGTATATTTGATGGTTATTGTTAGGGTGAGGTTTAAGGTGACGGTGAGGGTTAGGGTGAGGGTGAGGGTTACGGTTAGGGTGAGGGTTAGGGTTAGGGTGATGTTTAGGGTGAGGGTTAGGTTTAGGGTGAGGATTAGTGTAAGGGGAAGGATTAGTGTTAGGGTTAGGGTGAGGGTTAGGTTTATGTTTAGGGTGAGGGTGAGGGTTAGGATGAGGGTGAGGGTGAGGGTGAAGGTTTAGGTGAGGATTAGTGTTAGGGTTAATGTTAGGGTGAGGGTGAGGGTTAGAGGTTGGGTTAGGGACAGGGTTAGGGTTGGGGTGAGGGTGAGGGTGAGGGTTACGGTTACGGTGAGCTTTAGGGTTATGGTTAGGGTGAGTTTATGTGTGAGGATTAGTGTTAGGGTTAGGGTTATGTTGAGGGTAAGGGTTAGGGTGAGGTTTAGGGTGAGAGTGAGGGTTAGGGTTAGGGTGAGGGTTAAGATTAGGGTAAGGGTTAGGATGATGGTTAGGCTGAGGGTTAGGGTTAGGGTTAGGGTGAGGTTTAGGGCTAGGTTTAGGGTTAGAATAAGTGTTAGGCTGAGGGTTAGTGTTAGGCTTAGTGTGAGGGTTAGGTTTAGGGTTAGGGTGAGGGTAAAGTTTAGGGTGACGGTTAGGGTGAGTGTGAGGGTTATGGTTAGGGTGACGGTTAGGGTGAGGGTGAGGGTTAGGGTTAGCATTAAGGTTAGGGTGAGGGTGAGGGTTAGGGTGAGGGTTTGGGTTAAGGTTAAAGATAGGGTGAGGATTAGGTTTAGGTTTAGGTTTAGGGTGAGTGTTAGGCAGAATGGTAGCCTTAGGGTTAGGGTGAGGGTTTAGTTTAGTGTTAGGGTTAGGGTTAGGGTTAGAGTGACGGTAAGGGTTAGGGTGAGGTTTAGGGTGAGTGTGAGGATTAGGGTTAGCATTAGGTTTAGCATTAGGGTTAGGATGAGTGTTAGGGTTAAGGTGAAGGAGAGGGTGAAGGTTAGTATTAGGGTGAGGTTTACGATTAGGGTTAGGGTGAGGGTGAGGTTTAGGGTGAAGGTAAGTGTTACGGTGAGGGTTAGGGTGAGGCTGAGGTTTAGGGTTAGCATTAGGGTGAGGGTGAGGGTGAGGGTTAGTGTGAAGTTTTGGGTTAAGGTTATGGATAGGGTGAGGAATAGGGTTAGGGTTAGGTCGAGGGTGAGGGTTAGGTTGAGGGGTAACATTAGAATTTGGGTGAGGGTTAGGTTTAGTGTGAGGGTTAGGGTTAGGGTTAGGGTGACAGTAAGGGTTAGGGTGATGGTTAGGGTGAGTGTGAAGTAGGGTGCGAGTTAGGGTTAGGGTGAGAGTTAGGGATAGGTTTAGGGTTAGGTTGAGGGTTAGGGTTATGGTTAGGATTAGAGTTAGGGTGAGGGTAAGGCTTAGGGTGAGGGTTAGGGTGAGGTTGAGGTTTAGGGTTAGGGTGAAGGTGAGGGTAAGTATTATTGTGAGGACTAGGGTTAGGGTTAGGGTTAGGGTGAGTGTTAGGGTAATGGTGAGGGAGAGGGTGACGGTTAGGTTCAGTATTAGGGTTACGGTTAATGTGAGGGTTAGTGATAGGGTTATGGGTATTGTGAGGGTTAGAGTTAGGGTTAAGGTGAGGGTTAGTCTGAGAGTTATGGTTAGGGTTAGGGTGAGGGTTAGGCTTAGTGTGAGGATTATGGTTAGGGTGAGCGTTAGGGTTAGGTTCAGGGTTAGGGTGAGGGTGAGTGTGAGGGGGAGGGCTAGGTTGAGGGTTTGGGTAAGGGTGAGGGTGAGGTTTTCCGTTAGGTAAGGTTTAGGGTTAGGTTTAGGGTGAGGATTATGGTGAGTTTGTGGGTTCGGGTTAGGGTGAGGGTGAGGGTGAGGGTTAGTGTTAGGATGAGGGTTAGGGTTAGGGTGAGGGTGAGGGTGAGGGTTAGGCATAGGGTTAGTGTGAGGGTTAGGGTTACGGTGAGGGTTATGGTTAGGGTGAGGGTTAGGGTTAGGGGTAGTGTGAGGGTTAGGTTTAGGGTGATGTTTAGTGTGAGTGTGAGGGTTAGGTTGAGGGTGAGTGTTCGGGTGAGAGTTAGGGTTAGGGTTAGCGTTAGGGATAGGGTTAGGGTGAGGGTAAGGTTTAGAGTGAGAGTTTGGGTGAGGGTGAGAGTTAGGTTGAGGGTGAGGTTTAGGGTTAGCGAGAGAGTGAGGGTTAGGTTTAGGTTTAGGGTAGTGTGAGGGTTCAGGTTAGGTTGAGGGTTAGGGTTAGGTTTAGGGTTAGTATAAAGGATAGGGTGATGGTTAGGGTTACGGTTAGTGTGATTGTTAGGTTTATGGTTAGGATTTGGGTTAGGTTGAGGGTAAATGTTAGGGTGAGGGTTAGGGTGATGCTGAGGGTTAGGGTTAGGGTGAGGGTTAGGTTCAGGGTTAGGATTAGGGTTACAGTTAGGGTAAGGCTGAGGGGGAAGGGGAGGTTGAGGGTGAAGGTTAGGGTTAAAGTTAGGGATAGGGTGAGGATTTGGGTTACAGTTAGATTTAGGTTTAGGGTTAGGCTGAGGGGTAGGGTTAGGGTTAGGGTTGAGTGTTAGGTTTAGTGTGAGGTTTAGGGTTAGGGTTAGGGTGAGGGTTAGGTTTAGTGTGTTGGTTAGGGATAGGGTTAGGGTGAGGGTAAGGGTTAGGGAGAGGGTGAGGTTTAGGGTTAGCATTAGGTATAAGGTTAGGATTAGGATGAGGTTTAGGGTTATGGAGAGGGTGAGGGTGAGGTTTAGGGTTAGGATGAGGGTTAAGGTTAGTGTGAGGGTGAGGTTTAGGTTTAGGGTGAGGGTTAGGGTGAGGGTTAGGCTTAGGGTGAGAGTCAGGGTGAAGGTTAGGTTTATGTTGAGGCTTAGGGTTAGGGTGAGGGTTAGGGTTAGGGTTAGGCGAGAGTTATGGTTAGGGTGATATTTTTTGTGAGGGTGAGTGTTCGTGTGAGGGTGGGTGTTCGTGTGAGAGTGAGGGTTCTGGTGAGGGTGAGGATTAGGGTGTGGTGAGGGTTAGGTTTAGGATGAGAGTAAGGGTGAGGTGTAGGGATAGGGTTAGGGTTAGGTTTAGTGTGAAGATTAGGGTTAGGGTTATTGTTAGGGTTAGTATGAGGATAAGAGTTAGGGTGTGGTTTAGTGTGAGGGTGAGCGTTAGGCTTAGTTTTAGGGTTAGGGTGAGGTTTAGGATGAAATTTAGGTTTAGGGTGAGTGTTATGTTTAGGGTTAGTGTGAGGGTTAGGGTTAGGGTGATGTTTAGGGTGAGGTTGAGGATTAATGTGAGGGTGAGGGTGAGGGTGCGGGTGCGTGTGAGGCTGAGGGTGAGGGTGAGAGTTAGGGTTAGGTTTAGGGTGAGTGTGAGGGTTAGTGTTAGGATTAGGGTTAGAGTTAGGCTGAGGGTGAGGATGAAATTGAGGGTGAGGTTTAGGGTTAGAGTTAGGGTGAGGTATCAGGTTAGTGTGAGGTTTAGGGTGAGGCTGAGTGTGAGGTTGAGGGTTAGGATTATGGTTAGGGTGAGGGTGAGGGTTTGGTTTAGGTTTAAGGTGAGGGTTAGGGTTAGTGTGAGGGTTAGGGGGAGGGGGAGGGTTAGTGTGATGATGAGGGTCAGGATGAGTGTGAGTGTTAGAATGAGGGTGAGGGTGAGGGTGAGGGTAAGGGTTAGGATTAGGTTAGGGTGAGTTTTAGTGTTAGGGTTAGGGTTATTGTTAGGGTTGGGAATAGGGTTAGGTGAGGGTAAGGGTGAGTGTTAGCGTTTTGGTTAGGGTTAGGGTTAGGGTGAGGGTGTGGTTGAGGGTTAGGGTTAGGATTAGGGTTAGGGTTAGGGTAAGGCTGAGGCGGAAGTGGCTGTTGAGGGTGAGGTTTACGGTTAGGGTTAGGGTTAGCATGAAGGTTACTGTTAGGTTAAGGGTTAGTATTAGGGTTAGGCTGAGGGTGAGGGTTATGGTTGGTGTGAGTGTTAGGTTTAGGGTTAGGGTTTGGGTTAGGTTGAGGGTAAAGTTTAGGGTGAAAGTTAGGGAGAGGGTGAGGTTTAGGGTTATGTTGAGGGTTCGGGTGAGGGTTAGGTTTAGGGTTATGGTTAAGGTTAGCGTGATGGTTAGGGTGAAGGTTAGGTTTAGGTTTAGGGTGAGGGTGAGGCTTAGGTTTATGATGAGGGTTAGGGTGAGTGTTCGGGTTTGGGTTAGGGTTAGGGTGAGGGTGAGTGTGAGGTTTAGGGTTAGGGTTTTTGTTAGGCTGAGGTGAGGGTGAGGTGAGTGTTAGGGTTGGGGTTAGGTTGAGGGTTAGTGTTAGTGTGATTGTTAGTGTGAGGGTGACTATAACGGTTAGGGTGATGATTAGGGTGAAGTGACGGTTAGGTTTAGGGATATGGTTAGGGTGAGGTTTTGTGTTAGGGTGAGGGTTAGGCTGCATGTGAGGGTTAGGGTTAGGGTTAGTTTTAGGATGAGGGTTATGGTTGGTGAGTGGGTTAGGGTGAGGGTGAGGGTTAGGGTTAGCATTAGGGTTAGGATGAGGGTGAGGGTTAGGGTTAGGTTAGGGTGAGGGTGAGGGTGAAGGTGAGAGTGAGGGTTAGGGTTGGTGTTAGTTTTAGTGTTAGGTTTAGGGTGAGGTTGAGTGTTAGGTTTAGCATTAGGGTTAGGGTGAGGGTGAGGGTTAGAGTTAGCATTAGGGTTAGGGTGAGCGATAGGGATAGGTTTAAGGTTAGGGTTAGGGTGAGGGTGAGTTTTAGGGTGAGGCTGAGTATGAGGTTGAGGGTTAGGATTATGGTTCGGGTGAGGGTGAGGGTGTAGGTGAGGGTTAGGTTTAGGATTAGTGTTAGCGTTAGGGTTAAGCTGAGGGTGAGCTTGCGGGTGAGGGTGAGGGTTTGGTTTAGGTTTAAGGTGAGGGTTAGGGTTAGTGTGAGGGTTAGGCTGAGGGGGAGGGTTAATGTTACGGTTAGGGTGAGTGTTAGTGTGAGGGTTAGGGTTAGGGTTAGGGTTAGGTTGTGGATAAGTGTTAGAGTGATGGTTAGGATGAGGGTTAGGGTTAGTTTGAGGGTTAGAGTTAGGTTTAGGGTTAGGGTGAGGGTTAGGGTTAGTGTGAGCGTTAGAGTTAGGGTTAGGGCTAGGATGAGGCTAAGGCTTAGGGTTAGGTTTAGGGTGAATTTGAGGGTTAGTTTGAGGGTTATTGTTAGGTTTAGGGTAAGGTTTATGGTGAGGTCTAATCTGAGGTTGAGGCTTATGGTGAAGGTGATGGTGAGGGTGAGCTTTTCGGTTAGATAAGGGTTAAGATTAGGGTTAGGGTGATGATTAGGATGAGGGTCAGGGATAGGATGAAGTTTAGGGTTAGAGTGATGGTTAGGGTTAGTGTGAGGTTTAGGGTTAAGGTTAGGGTTAGGGTGAGTTTTAGGGTTCGGGTTTGCATTAGGGTTAGGGTGAGGGTTAGGGTGTTTTTGAGGGTTAGGGTTAGGGTTAGGATTAGTGTTAGGGTGAGGGTGAGCGTTAGGTTTAGTGTTAGTATGAGGTTTAGGATAAGGGGTAGGTTTAGGATTAGGGTGAATGTCAGGATTAGGGTGATGGTTAGGGTAATGGTAAGGGATAGGGTTAGGGTGAGGTTAAGGATTAGAGTGAGGGTTAGGGTTAGTGTTAGGTTTAGGGTGATGGTGAGGGTTAAGGGTGAGGGTGAGGCTGAGGGTGAGGGTTAGGGATAGGGTAATGTTTAGTGTTAGGGATAGTTTGAGGATTAGGCTGAGGGTGATGGTGAGGGTGAGGGTGGGGTTGAGGTTAAGTGTGAAGGTTAGGGTTAAGGTTAGTTTTAGGGTGAGGGTAGGGTGAGGATGAGGGTTAGGGTGAGGTTTAGGGTAGGGTTAGGGTGAGGGTGAGGGTTCGGTTAGTGTGAGTTTTAGGGTGTGGGTGACATTTAGGGTTAGGATGAGGGTTAAGGTGATGGTGAGGGTTAGGGTGAGGGTGAGGGTTACGGTTACAGTGAGGATTAGTGTTCGGGTTGGTTTTAGGGTTATTGTGAGGTAAGGGTTAGTATGAGGTTTAGGGTGAGGCTGAGGTTTAGGGATAGCGTTAGAGTTAGGGTGTGGGTTAGGGTGAGGGTTAGATTAGGGTGAAGGTGAGGGTTAGAGTTAGGGTTAGTGTTATGGTTAGGTGAGGGTTAGGTGAGCTTTAGGATGAGGGTTAGGTTTAGGTTTAGGTTTAGGGTGAGGGTTAAGGTGAGGTTTAGTGTTAGTGTTAGGATGAGGGTTAGGCTGAGGGTTAAGGTTAGGATTAGTGTGAGGGTAAGGGTTTGGGTGAGGGTGAGGGTTAGGTTTAGGATTAGGGTTAGGCTAAGGATGAGGGTGGGGAATTGGGTTAGGTTTAGGGTGAGGGTTTTGGTTACGGTTAGGTTTAGAGTTAGGGTAAGGTTGAGGGGTTGTGTTTGGATTAGTGTTAGGGTTAGGGTTAGGCTCAGGGTGAGGTTGAGGGTGAGGGCGAGGGTTAGGGTTAAGGTGAGGGTTAGGGTTAGGGTTAGAGTTAAGGTTAGGGTGAGGGTTAGGGTTAGGTTTAGGTTTAGGATGAGGGTTTGTCTGAGGGTGAGAGTTAGGGTTCGTGTGATGGTAAGGGTTAGGGTGAGGTTAAGGGTGAGGGTGAGGGTTAGGGTGAGGGTGCAGTTGAGTGTTAGTGTTAGGGTGAGGGTTACGGTGAAGGTTAGGGTTAAGGTTAGAGTGAGGGTTAGGGTGAGGGGAAGCGTTAGGGTGAGGGTTAGTGTGTGGGTAAGTGATAGGGTTAAGGTGAGTGTAAGGGTTAGGGCGAGGTTTAGTGTGAGGTTGAGGATTAATGTTAGCATTTGGGTTACGGTGAGGGAGAGGTTTAGGGTGAGTGTTAGGGTTATGGTTAGAGATACCTTGAGGATTAGGGTTAGGGTTAGGTTTAGGGTGAGGGTTAAGCTGAGGGTTAGGGTTAGGATTAGGTTGACGGTTAGGGTGAGGTTTAGGGTTAGGGTTAAAGTTATGGTGAGGCTGAGGTTGAGGGTGAGTGTAAGGGTTAGAATGAGGGTTAGGGTGAGTTTGAGGTTTAGTGTTAGAATTAGGGTTAGGTTTAGGGTTAGGGTGAGGGTTAGGGTTATGATTAGGGTTAGGGTGAGGGTGAGGGATTGTGTTAGCATTAGGGTTAGGCTTAGGTTTAGGGTTAGAGTGGGGTTCAGGGTGAGGGTTAGGGTTAGTGTTAGGATTAGGTTTAGGGTTAAACTGGGGGGGGTGAGGTTGAGGGTGAGGATTAGGTTTAGGGATATTTTTAGCGTGAGGGCTAGGGTGAGGGTGAGGTTTAGTGTGAGGGTTAGGTTGAGGGTTTGGGTTAGGAAAGGCTTAGGGTTAGGGTTAGTGTGAGGGTGAGGATTAGGCTGAGCTTTTAGGTGAGCATTAGTATTAGGGTGAGGATTACGGTTAGGTTTAGGGTGAGGGTTAGGATTAGGGTAACGTTTAGGTTGAGGGTATGGGTTAGGGTGAGGGTGAAGGTGAGGGTGAGGGTGATATTGAGGGTAGTGCGAAGGGGAGGGTTAGGGATAGGGCTAAGCTGAGGGTTAGGGTTAGGGTTAGGGTGAGGGGTAGGGTGAGGGGTAGGGTTAGGGTTAGAGTGAGGATTAGGGTGAATTTGAGGCTTAGGGTTAGGATAAGTGAGAGGATAAGGTTTAGTGTGAGGGTTAGGGTGAGAGTGAGAGTTAGGTTAGCCTTAGGGTTAAGGGTGAGGGTTAGGGTGAGGTTTATGGTGAGGTTTTGGGTTAGTATGAGGGTGAGGTTTAGAGTTAGGTTTAGGGTGAGGGTTAGGGTTAGGGTGAGGTTTAAGGTAGGGTTAGGGTGAGGGTTGGGTTCTGGAGAGGGTGAGTTTTAGGGTGAGAGTGACGGTTAGGGTTAGGGTGAGGGTTAAGGTGAAGGTGAGGATTAGAGTGAGGTTCAGGGTTAGGGTTTCGGTGAGGATTAGGGTTAGGGTTAGTGTTAGGGTTAGGGTGAGGGTAAGTTTTAGGGTGAAGGTTAGGGTGCGGCTGTAGTATAGGTTTAGGTGAGGGTTAGGGTGAGCGTTAGGGTGAGGGTTAGGTTTAGGTTTAGGGATAGTGTGAGGGTTAGGGTGAGGTTTAGTGTTAGTGTTCAGGTTAGGTTTAGGGTGAGGGTTAGGGTTAGGGTAAGGGTTTGATTGAGGATTAGGGTAAGGGTGAGTGTTAGGGATAGTATTAGGGTTAAGGTTAGGTTTAGGGTGAGGGTTAGGGTTAGGGTTATGGTGAGGGTGAGTGTTAGGGTTAGCATTCGGGTTAGGGTTAGAGTTAGGGTGAGGGTTAGGGTTAGGATTAGGTTTAGGGTGAGGGCTAGGTTTAGGCTTAGGGTAAGGTTTACGTTTAGGGTGAGAGTGAGGGTGAGGGTTAGGTGTAGGATTAGGCTTAGGTGTAGGTTTAGGCTTATGTTGAGGATGAGGGTGAGTGTCAGAGTTAGGTTTAGTGTGAGGGTTAGGGTTATGGTTAGGGTTAGGGTAAGGTTGAGGGTGAAGGTTAGGGTGAGGGTGAAGCTGAGGTTGAGGGTAAGTGTGACGGTTAGGGTTTGTGTGAGGGTTAGGGTTAGGGTTAAATTTAGGGTGAGGGTTAGGGTTAGGGTTAACATTAGAGTGAGTGCTAGGGGGAGGGTATGGTTTAGGTTTAGGTTAAGGGTTAGGGTGAGGGTTAGGTTTAGGTTTAGGGATAGGGTGAGGGTTAGGGTGAGGTTTAGTGTTAGTGTTAGGGTTAGGGTTAGAGTGAGGGTTAGGGTTAGGGTAAGGGTTAGAGTGAGGTTTAAGGTGAGGGTTAGGGTTATGGATAGTATTAGAGTTAAGGTTACGTTTAGGGTGAGAGTTAGTGTTAGGGTTACAGTGAGGGTGAGTGTTAGGGTTAGCATTAGGGTTAGCGTGTGGGTGAGGGTTAGGGTTAGGGTTAGGGTTAGGGTGAGGGTGAGGTTGAGGGTTAGGGTTAGGGTTAGGGTGAGGTTTAGGGTTAAGATTTGGGTTCGAGTTAGGGTTAGGTTGAGGGTGAGGGTGAGGTTTAGTGTTAGAGTTAGGCTTAGGGTGAGGGTTAGTTTGAGGGTTAGGGTTAGGGTTAATGTTAGGGTTAGGGTGAGGGTTAGAGTGAGGGTTAGGGTTAGAGTTAGGGTTAAGTTTAGGGTTAGGGTGAGGGTGTGTCTGTGGGTTAGGGTTAGGTTAAGGTTAGGCTTAGATTTACACTAAGGGTGAGGTTGAGGGTGAGGGTTAGGGTTAGAGTGAGGGTTAGGCTTAGGGTTAGGTTGAGGGTTAGGATGAGGGTTAGGTTTAGGATTATGGTTAGGGTGAGTGCTGGGGTGACGTTTCGTGTGAGGGTTAGGGTTAGGGATAGTGCTAGGTTTAGGATTAAGGTTAGGTTGAGGGTGAGTCTGAGGGTTAGGGTTAGGATTAGGCTTAGGCTTAGGGTTAGGGTTAGGGTTTGGTTTAGTGTGAGGGTGAGGTTGAGGATTAGGGTTAGTGTTAGTGTTAGGGTGAAGGTTAGGGTTAGGGTTAGAGTGACGGTTAGGGTTATTGTTAGGGTTAGGTTTAGGCTTAGGCTTAGGGTTAGGTTTATGGTGAGGGTGGGGATGAGGTTAAGGTTTAGAATGATGGATAGGCTTATGGTTACATTGAGTGTTAAGGTGAGGGTTTGTGTTAGGATTAGGGTTACGGTGACTGCTAAGGTGAGGGTGAGGTTTAGGGTGAGGGTTAGGTTTAGGATTAGGGTTATGCTGAGGTTGAGGCTGAGGGTGTGGGTTAGGTTTAGAGTGATGGTTAGGGTTACCTTTAGGGTGAGGACTAGGATTAAGGTTAGTGTTAGGGTGAGGGTTTGGGTGAGTGTTAGGCTTAGGGTTAGGGTGAGGTTGAGGGTTAGATTGAGGGTTAGGGTTATGTTGAGGGTTATGTTTAGGGTAAGGGTTAGGTTTAGGTTTAGGGTTATTGTTAGCATTAGGGTTAGGGTTACGGTTAAGGTGAGGGTGAGAGTGAGGGTCAGGGTGAAGGTTAGGGTGAGGTTTAGGTTTAGGGTTAGGGTTAGAGTTAGGGTTAGGGTGAGGGTGAGGTTTAGGGTTAGAGTTAGGGTTAGTGTTAGGGTTAGGGTTACGGTGAGCGTTAGGGTGAGGGTTAGAGTTCAGGTTAGGCTTAGGCTTAGGCTGAGCATGAGGGTGAGGGTTAGGGTTAGGTTTAGG
Organism: Dipodomys merriami; assembly: GCF_024711535.1. Classification (NCBI taxonomy): domain Eukaryota; kingdom Metazoa; phylum Chordata; class Mammalia; order Rodentia; family Heteromyidae; genus Dipodomys; species Dipodomys merriami. Next base: position 202,206 of record NW_027205393.1, on the reverse strand, counting down.
GTTACGTTTAGTTTGAGGGTTAGGATGAGGTTTAGGGTTAGGGTTAGGGTTAGTGTTAGGGTTAGGTTTAGGGTTAGGGTTAGGTTTAGGATTAGGGTTAGGGATAGGGTGAGGGTTAGGGTTAGGGTTTGGGTTAGGGTGAGGGTGAGGGTGAGGATTATGGTTAGGGTTAGTGTTAGGGTTAGGGTTAGGGTTAGGGTTACAGTGAGGGTTACGGTTAGGTTTAGGGTTATTTTTAGTGTTATGTTTAGGGTTAAGTTTTGGGTGAGGGTGAGGCTCAGGGTGAGGGTTATGGTTAGTGTTAGGTTTAGGGTTAGGTTTAGCATTATTGTTGGGTTAGGATTAGAGTTACGGTCAGGGTGAGAGTGAGGGTGAGGTTTAGGGTTAGGGTGAGGTTTAGCGTGAGGTTTAGGGTTAGGGTTAGGGTTAGGGTGCTGGTGAGGTTTAGGTTTAGAGTTAGGGATAGGGGGAGGGTTAGGGAAAGAATTAGATTTAGGTTTAGTTTTAGCATTAGGGTGAGGGTGAGGTTTAGGTTGAGGTTTAGGGATAGGGTTAGGGTTAGGATTAAGGTTAGCGTGAGATTGAGGTGAGGGTTAGGGTTAGGGTTAGGCTTAGGGTTACGGTTAGGCTGAGGGTGAGTGTGGGTGTGAGGATTAGGGTTAGGTTGATGGATAGGTTTAGGGTTAGTGTTATTGTTAGGGTATGGGTTAGAGTTACGGTGAGGGTGAGGTTGCAGGTGAGGGTTAGGTTAGGGTTAGGGTGAGGTTTAGGGTTAGGGTTAGAGATAGGGTTAGGCTGAGTGTGAGGGTGGAGGTGAGGATTAGGGTGAGGGTTAGCTTCAGGGTTAGATTTTTTGTTAGTGTTATGGTTAGGGTTAATTTTGCAGTGAGGGTGAGTTTGAGGTTGAGGTTTATGGTTAGGGTTAGGTTTAGGGTTAGGGTTAGGGTTACTGTTATTGATAGGGTTTGGGTTATAGTTATGTTGAGGGTGAGGGTGAGGTTTAGGGTTAGGGTTAGGTTGAGGGTTACAGTGAGGGTTAGTGGTACAGTTAGTGTGAGGGTTAGGTTTAGAGTTAGTGTTATTCTTAGGGTGAGGGTGAGTGTTAGGTTGAGGTTTAGGGATAGTGTTCGGGTTAGGATTAGGGTTAGGTGGAGTGTGAGTGTGATGGTTAGGGATAGGCTTAGGCTTAGTCTTAGGGTTAGGCTGAGGGTGAGGGTGGGTGTGAGGGTTAGTGTTATGGTGAGGGTGAGGATTAGTGTTAGGGTGAGGGTTAGGATGAAGGTAGTGTTAGGGTTAGGATTTGGTTTAGGGTGAGGGTGAGGGTGAGGATTAGGGGTAGGGTTATGGTTAGGGTTAGGTTTACAGTGAGGGTTAGGTTTAGGTTTAGGGGTATGGTTATGCTTAGGTTAGGCTGATGGTGAGTGTGGGGATGAGGATTAGGTTTAGAGTGATGGTTAAGGTTATGGTTACGTTGAGGGTTAGGGTGAGGGTTAGGTTTAGGATTAGGGTTATGGTAAGGGCTAAGGTATGGGTGAGGGTTAGGGTTAAGGGTAGGCTTAGGATTAGGGTTAGGCTGAGACTGAGGTGGAGAGTAAGTGTTAGGGTTAGGGTGATGGTTAGGGTTACGGTTAGGGTGAGGGTTAGGATGAGAGTTAGGGTTAGGGGTTGGTTTAGGGTGAGGGTGACGGTAAGGGTAAAGTTGAGGGTTAGGATTAGGGTGAGGGTTAAGGTGAGAATGAGGGTTAGGGTTAGGCTGAGGGTTAGGGTGAGGTTGAGGGTTACGGTTAGGGTGAGGGTGAGGTTTAGATTGAGGTTTAGGGTTATGTTGAGGGTTATGTTTAGGGTGAGGGTTAGGTTTAGTTTTAGGGTTATTGTTAGGGTTAGGGTTAGGGTTACGGTTAAGGTGAGGTTGATGGTGAAGTTTGGGTTAGGGTTAGGGTGAGGTTTAGGTTTAGTGTTAGGGTTAGAGTTAGGGTTAGGTTGATGGTGAGGTTTAGGGTTAGGGTTAGAGTTAGGGTTAGGGTGATGGTGAGGTTTAGGATTAGAGTTAGGGTTAGGTTTAGGGTGAGGGTTAGAGTTCAGGTTAGGCTTAGGCTTAGGCTTAGGCTTAGGCCGAGCATGATAGTGAGGGTTAGGTTTAGGGTTAGGGTGAGGGTTAGCGTTAGGTTTAGGGTGAGTATTAGGATGAGGTTTATGGTTAAGCTTAGGGTTAGGTTTAGGTTTAGGATTAGGGTTAGGTTTGGGTTTAGGGTTACGGTTAGGGTTTGGGTGAGGGTTAGGGTTAGGGTTAGGGTTAGGGTTATTGTTAGTGTTAAGGTTAGTTTTAAGTTTGCAGTGAGGGTGATGCTCAGGGTGAGGTTTATGTTTAGTGTTAGTGTTAGGGTTAGGTTTAGTGTTAGGGTTAGGGTTGGGTTTAGGGTTACGCTTAGTGTTAGGTGGAGGGTGAGGGTTAGGGTGAGGGTTAGGGTTTGGGGTAGGGTTAGGGTGAGTATTAGGATTCGGGTTATGGTGAAGGTGTGGGTTAGTTTTGAGCTGAGGGTTAGGGTGAGGACTAAAGTGAGGGTGAGGGTTAGGGTTAGGGTGAGGGTTAGGTTGGGGTTTAGGTTTAGGTTTAGGGTTAGGGTTAGGGTTAGGGTTAGGGTTAGGGTTAGGATTAGGGTTAGGCTGAGGGTGAGTGTGAGGTTTAGTTTAAGGGTTAGGCTTAGGCTTAGGGTTAGGCTGATGGTGAGGGTGGGGATGAGGATTAGGTTTAGAGTGATGGTTCTCATTATGGTTAGGTTGAGGGTTAGGATGAGGGTTAGGGTTAGGATTAGTGTTAGGGTGAGGGCTAGGGTGATTGTGAGGTTTAGGGTTAGTTTTATGCTTAGGCTTAGGGTTAGGCTGAGGCTGAAGTTCAGGGTGAGGGTTAGGGTTAGGGTGATGGTTAGGATTACGGTTAGGGTGAGGGTTAGGATGAGGGTTAGGTTTAAGCTGAGGGTTAGGATGAGGGTGACAGTAATAGTAAAGATGAGGGTTAGGGTGAGGATGAGGGTTATTGTTAGCGCGAGGGTTACGGTTAGGTTGAGGGTGAGGGTTAGATTGAGGATTAGTGTTAGCATTAGTGTGAAGTTTAGGGTGAGGATGAGTGTTAGGTTTAGGTGGGGCTAGGGTGAAGTTGAGGGTTAGGGTTAGGATTAGGGTGAGGTTTAGGTTTAGCGTGATGGTTAGCATTAGTGTGAGCATTAGTTTTAGGTTCATTGTTAGTGTTAGGGTGAGGGTAAGTGTTAGGGTAAAGTTTAGGTTTAGGGTGAGGTTTAGGATTAGGGTTAGTGTTAGGGTTAGGGTGAGGGTGAGGTTTAGGGTTAGAGTTAGGGTTAGGGTGTGGTTTCGGGTTAGGCTTAGGGTTAGGTTTATTGTTAGCGTTAAGGTTAGGGTGAGGTTTAGTGTAGGGGTGAGGGTTAGTGTTAGGTTTAGGATTAGGGTTAGGGTTAAGGTAAGGGTGAGTATGAGGGTTACAGTTAGGGTTAGGGTTAGGATTAGAGTTAGGGTGAGCGTGAATGTGAGGGTTATGGTTAGGATGAGTGTTTGGGTTAGGGTTAGAGTGACGGTTAAGTGAGGGTTAGGCTTAGGCTTAGGGTTTGGGTATGGGCTAGGCTGATGGTGAGGGTTAGGGTTAGGGTTAGAGTGAGGGGTAGGGTGAGGGTTAGGGTTAGTGTTAGTGTTAATGTTGGGGTTAGGGTAAGGCTTAATGTTAGGCAGAGGTTGAGGCTGAGTGTGAGGGTTAGGGTTAGGGTGAGAGTGAGGTTTGGGGTTAGATTTAGCATTAGGGTGAGGGTTAGTCTGAGGGTTAGGGTTAGGGTTAGTGTTATGGTTAGGGTTAAGGTGAGGGTGAGTGTGAGGGTTAGGGTTCACCTTAGGCTTAGGCTAAGGCTTAGGCTGAGTGTGACTGTGAGGGTGGGGGTTAAGGTTAGGGTTTTAGGGTTAGGGTGAGTGTTAGGATAAGGTTTAGGGTTAGCATTAGTGTGAGGGTGAGGGTTAGAGTTAGGGTGAGGGTTAGGGTTAGCGTTAGGGTGAGGTTTATGGTTAGGATTTGGGTTAGGGTTACAGTGAGGGTGAGGGTTAGGGTGAGGGTGAGGGTTAGGATTAGGGTTAGGGTGAGGGTTTGGGTTAGGATTAGAGTTACAGTGAGGGTCATGGTTTGGGATAGGCTTAGGCTTAGTGTTACAGTTAGGGTTAGGGTTAGAGTAACAGTGAGGGTGAGGGTGTGGGTGAGGTTTAGGATCAGGGTTAGGGTGAGGTTTAGGATTAGGGTTATGGTTAAGGTGAGGGTAAGGTTTAGGTTTAGAGTTAGGGTTATGGGGAGGGTCTGGCGGATGGTTAGGGTTAGGGTTAGAGTTAGAATTAGGGTGAGGTTTAGGTTGAGGTTAAATATTAGAGTTAGGGCTAGGTTTAGGATTAGGTTTGCAGTGAGGGTGAATGTGAGGGTTAGGGTTATGGTTTGGCTTAGGTTTAGGGTTAGGCTTAGCGTGTGGGTTGGGATGAGGATTAGGTTTAGAATGATGGTTAGGTTTAGGGTTAGGTTGAGGGCTAGGTTGAGGGTGAGGGTTAGGGTTAGGGTGAGGTTTAGGGTTAGGGTGATGGTTAGGGTTAGTGTGAGGGTGGGTGTTAGGGTGAGGGTTAGGTTTAGGGTGAAGGTTATGGTTAGGATGAGGGTTATTGTTAGGGTTAGGGTTAGGGTTAGGGTTATGGTGAGGGTGAGGGTGAGGGTTAGGTTTAGGCTTAGGTTTAGGTTTCGGGTTAGGGTTATATTTAGGGTTATGGTGAGTGTGAGGTTTAGGGTTAGAGTTAGGGTTAGTGTTAGTATTAGGGTTAGGGTGAGGGTTAGGGTTAGGGTTAGGCTTATGCTTATGCTTATGCTTAGGCCGAACATGAGGTTGAGTGCTAGGGTTAGGGTTAGGGTGGGGTTTAGGGTTAGGGTTAGGGTGAGGGTGAGGGTCAGGTTGAGGGTTAGATATAGGGTTAGGGGGAGGGTTAGGGTGAAGGTTTGTTTTTGGGTTAGAGTTTGTGTTAGGGTGAGGGTAAGTTTTAGGTTGAGGGTTTGGTTTTGGGTGAGGTTTATGGTTAGGGTGAGGGTTAGGAATAGGGTTAGGTTTATTGTTAGGGTTAGGTTTAGGGTTAAGGGTAGGGTGAGGGTGAGGGTAAGGATGCGGTTTAGGATTAGGGTTAGGTTGAGGTTTAAGGTTTGGGTTAGGGTTAGAGTTAGGGTTAGGCTGAAGGTGAGATTTAGGGTTAGAGTAGGGTTAGGATGAGGGTTAGGTTGAGGGTTAGGGTTAGGGTTAGTGATAGCGTTAGGGTTAGGGTGAGAGTTAGGGGGATGGTTAGAGTTAGGGTTAAGGTTAGCGTTAGGATTAGGATTAGGGTGAGGGTGAGTGTGTGTATTAGGGTTAGATTTAGCGTTCAGTTTAGGGTTAGACTGAGGGTGAGGTTGAAGTTGAGGGTTAGGGTTAAGGTTAGTGTTAGGTTTAGGGTTAGTGTGAGGGTTAGGGTTAGTGTTAGGCTTAAGCTTAGGGTAATGCTGAGGGTGAGAGTGAGGGTGAGTGTTAGGGTTAATGTGAGGGTTAGTGTTAGGGTTAGGGTGAAGTTTAGTGTTAGGGTTAGGGTTATAGTTAGGGTTAGGGTGAGGGTGATGTTTCTCGCTAGAGTTAGGGTTAGGGTGAGGGTTAGGGGTAGGGTGAGGGTTAGATTGAGGATTAGTGTTAGGATTAGGGTGAGGTTTAGGTTGAGGATGAGGCTTAGGGTTTAAGGTGAGGGCTTGTGTGAGGGTGAGGGTTAGTGTTAGGGTTAGGGTGAGTTTTAGGGTTAGGGTGATGGTTAGGGTTAGTTTGAGAGTTAGTGTGAGTGTTAGGATTAGTGTTAGGGTGAGGGTTATTGTTAGGGTGAGGGTTACTGTTAGGGTTTTGGGTACTGTTAGGGTTAGGGTTAGGGTTATGTTTCAGGTTAGGTTGAGGGTGAGGGTTAGGATGAGGTTTAGGGTTAGGGTTAGATTTAGGGTTAGCGTGAGAGTTAGGTTTAGGGTTAGAGTTCGGGTTAGTGGTAGGTTTAGGGTTCTGGTGAGGTTTAGGGTTAGGGTTAGTTTTAGGTTTAGGCTTAGGCCGAGCATGAGGGTGAGGGTTAGGGTTAGGGTTAGGGTGAGAGTTAAGATGAGGTTTAGGGTTAGGATTAGGGTTAGGGTGAGGGCTAGGTTGAAGGTTACAGTGAGGGTTAGGTTTAGGGATAAGGTTAGGTTTAGGATTAGGTTTAGGGTAGAGTTTGTTTGAAGGTTAGGATTAGGGTTAGGGTTAGGCTTAGGGTTAGGATGAGGGTTCTGATTAGGGTTTGCATTAGGGTGAGGGTGAAGCTGAGGATTAGGGTTAGGTTTAGTGTCAGGGTTAGGTTTAGTGTTAAGGTTAGGTATAGGGTTAGGGTTAGGGTTAGGTTTATGGTGAGGGTTAGGGTTAGGTTTAGGCTTAGGGTTAGGCTGAGGATGAGGCTGAGGGTGAGGTTTATGGTTACCCTTAGGGTTACTGTTACGGTTAGGGTTAGTGTTACTGTTAGGGTTAGTGTTAATGTTAGGATTAGGGTTCGAGTTATGGTGAGGTGGAGGGTGAGGTTTAGGGTTAGAGTGAGGTTTAGGGTGAGGTTTAGGGTTAGGGTGAGGGTGAGGTTTAGGGTTAGAGTAAGTTTTAGAGGGAGGATTAGGGTGAGGTTTAGGGATAGCATTAGTGTTAGGGTTAGGGTGATGGTGAGGGTTAGGTTGAGGTTTAGGGATAGGATTAAGTTTAGGATTAGGGTTAGGGTGAGGTTGAGTGTGAGGGTTAGGGTGAGGGTTAAGTTTAGGCTTAGGATTAGGCTGAGAGTGAGGGTTGGGGTGAGGATTAGGGTTAGGGTGATGGTTAGGGTTAGGGTTAATGCTATTGTTAGGGGTAGGGTTAGAGTTACAGTGAGCGTGAGGGTTCCGGTGAGGGTTAGGGTTAGGGTTAGGGTGGGGTTAAGGGTTAGGTTTTGAGTGAGGGTGAGGGTGAGGTTTATGGTTAGATATAGTGTTAGGGGGAGAGTGAGGGTGAGCTTTAGAGATAGGGTTAGTGTTAGGGTTAGGGTGAGGGTGAGGGTTACATTGAAGTTTAGGGTTAGGCTTAGGGTTAGAGTTAGTGTGAGGGTTAGTTTTAGGGTTAGGTTTAGTGTTAGTGTGAGTGTAAGTGTTAGGGTGAGGTTTTGGGTTAGGGTGATGTTTATGGTTAGGATGAGGGTTAGGATTTGTGTTAGGGTTATTGTTAGGGTTAGGTTTAGGGTTTGGGTTAGGGTTAGAGTTAGGTTTAGGGTGAGGTTGAAGTTTAGGGTTAGAGTTAGCGTTAGGGTGAGGGTCAGGGTTAGGGTTAGTGTTAGGGTTAGGGTTAGTATTAGGGTGAGAGTTAGGGGGAGGGTTAGGGTAAGGGTTAGGTTTAGGGTTATGATTCAGGTAAGGCTGAAGGTGAGTGCGAAGTTTAGGGTTAGGTTTAGTGATAGGTTTATTGTTAGTGTTAGGGTTAGAGTGATGTTGAGGGTAAGGGTGAGGGTGAGGATTAGGTTTAGGGTTAGGGTGAGGTTTAGGGTTAGGTTTAGGGTTAGGGTGAGGGTTAGGGTTAGGGTTAGGGTGAGAGTTAGGATGAGGATTAGGGTTACAATTAGGGTTAGGTTGAGGGCTAGGATGAGGGTGAGGATTAGGGTTAGTGTTAGCGTAAGGTTTAAGGTTAGGGTTAGGTTTAGGGTGAGAGTTAGTATGAGGGTTAGGGTTACTGTGAGGGTGAGGGTTAGGGTGAGCATTAGGGTTAGGGTGAGGGTGAGTGTTAGCATTATGGTTAGGGTTAGGGTTAGGTTTAGGGTAAGGATTAGTGTTATTGTCAGTGTTAGGGTTAGAGTTATGGTGAGGGTGAGGGTGAGGTTGAGGCTTAGGTTTAGGGTTAGGGTGAGGTTTAGTTTTAGGGTTAGGATTAGGGTGAGGCTGAGGGTGAGGTTTAGGGTTAGGTTTAGGGTTAGTTTGAGGGTTAGGTTGAGGGTTAGGGTTAGGGTTAGTTTTAGGGTTAAGGTTAGGGTGAGGGTTAGGTTGAGGTTTAGGGTTAGTGTTAGAGTTAGGGCTAGGATTAGGGTTAGGGTTAGGGTGAGTGTGAGGGTTAGGTTGAAGGTTAGAGTTACGATGATGTTTAGGCTGACGGTTAGGTTTCGGCTGAGGATTAGGTTTAGGGTGTGTATTACGGTTAGGGTGAGGGTGAGGGTTAGGATTAGGGTTATGTTTAGTGTGAGGGTAAGGGTTAGGGTGAGGGTTATGGAGAGGTTGAGGTTTAAGGTTAGCATTAGGGTTAGGTTTAGGATTAGGGTTAGGGTTCTGATTAGGGTTAGAGTGAGGGTGAGGGATTTGCTTAGGAAAGGCTCAGGGTTAGGGTTAGGTTGAGGATTAGGGTGAGGGTGAGGTTTAAGTTGAGGATTAGGGTTAGGGTGAGGATTAGGGTTAACGTTAGTGTTTGGGTTAGGGTTAGAGTGATGTTTAGGGTGAGGGTGATGTTTAGGGTGGGGGTGAGCCTGAGAGTGATTGTGAGGGTGTAGGTGAGTGTTAGGGTGGTGGTGATGTTTGGGGTGATGGTGAGGGTTAGGGTAAAGGTGAGGGGGAGGGTTCGGTTAGGGTTAGGGTGAAGGTTAGGGTTAGGGTTAGAGTTACTGTGAGGATAAGTGTTAGGGTGAGGGTTAGGGTGAGAGTGAGGGTTAGGGTTAGCGTTAGGGTTAGGGTTAGGTTTAGGATGAGGGTTAAGTTGAGGTTTAGTGTTAGTATGAGGGTGAGGGTTAGAGTTACGTTTAGGGTGAGGATTAGGGTTAGGGTTAGGGTTAGAGTGAGGGTTAGTGTGAAGGTTAGTGTGAGCATGAGGGTGAGGTTGAGGGTGAGGTTGAGGGTTAGGGTTTAGGTGAGGGTCAGGTTTACGGTTAGGGTTAATGTTAGGGTGACGGTTAGGGTTAGGATGAGGGTTAGGCTGAGGGTTACATTTAGGGTTAGGGTGAGGGTAAGGTTTAGAGTGAGGGTAAAGGTTACAGTGAGGGTGAGGGTTAGGTTTTGGATTAGGGTTAGGGTTAGGGTGAGGGTTTAGGGTTATATTTATGATTAGTGTGAGGGTTTTGGTTTGGTTTAGAGTTAGGGTGAGGGTTAGAGTTAGTGTTTAGATTAGGGGTAGGGTTAGGGTTAGGATGTGGGTGAGGTTGAGGGTGAGGTTGAGGGTTAGGGTTAATGTGAGGGTTAGGGTTAGGAATAGCGTTAAGGTTGGGGTGAGGGTTAGGTTTAGGGTTAGGGTTAGGATGAGGGTTAGGCTGAGGGTTAGGTTTAGGGTTCAGGTGAGGGTAAGGGTTAGGGTGAGGTTTAGGGTGAGGGTGAGGTTTAGTTTAAGGCTTAGGTTTAGGGTGAGTGTTAGGGTTAGGGTTAGGGTGAGAGTGAGGTTTAGGTTTAGGGTGAGGTTAGTGATAAGGTTAGGGTTAGGGTCAGGGTCAGGGTTAGGGTTAGCGTTAGAGTTAGGGTGAGGGTGAGTGTGAGGGTTAGGGTTAGGTTTAGGTTTAGGGTTAGGTTTAGGCTGAGGGTGAGGGTGAGGGTGAGGGTGAGGTTTAGGGTTAGGATGAGGGTTAGAGTTAGGGCTAGGGTTAGGGTTGGGTTGAGGGTTAGGGTTAGGTTTAAGAAGTGGGTTTGGCTGAGGGTTACGGTTATGGTTAGGGTGAGGTTTAGGGTTAGTGTGAGGGTTAGGATGATAGTTAGGCCGAGTGTTAGTTTTAGTGTTAGGGTGAGGGTAAAGGTTAGGGTGAGGGTGAGGGTTAGGTTTAGGGTTAGGTTTAGGGTTAGGGTGAGGGTTAGAGATAGGGTTAGGATTAGGGTGAGGGTTAAGGTGAGGGTTAGGGTTAGGGTTAGGGTTAGGGTGAGGTGTAGTTGAGGGTTAGGTTTAGGGTGAGGTTTAGGGTGACGGTGATGGTAAGGGTTAGGGTGAAGTTGAGGGTTTGGGATAGGGTTAGTGTCAGAGTTAGGCTTAGGGTTAGGGTTAGGGTGAAGGGTAAGTTGAGGGGGTATGGGTAGGGTTAGGGTGAGGTATAAGATTAATGTGAGGATTAGGGTTAGGGTTAGGGTTAGTGTGAGGATAAGGATAAGAGTGAGGGTTAGGGTGAGAGGAGGTTTAGGGTTAGCGTTAGGGTTAGGGTGAGGGTTAGTGTGAAGGTTAAGGTGAGGGTTTGGTTTAGTAAGAGGATGAGGGTTAGAGTTAGGTTTAGATTGAGCGTTAGGGTTAGGGTGAGGTTTAGGATCGGTTTAGGGTGAGGGTTCGGGTTCAGGTTCGGGTGAGTTTTATGGTGTGGGTGACGGTGAGGGTTAGGGTGAGGGTTAGGGTTATGGTGAGAATTAGGGTTAGGGTTAGGGTTAGGGTTATAGTGAGGGTAAGGGTTAGGATGAGGTTTAGGGTGAGGGTGAGGTTTAGGGATAACGTTAGAGTTAGGGTGAGGGTTAGTGTTAGGGTTAGGGTGAGGGTGAGGGGTAGTGTGAGGTGTAGGGTTAGGGTTAGTGTGAGGGTTAGGGTTAATGTGAGGATTAGAGTTAGGGTTAGGGTTAGTGTGAGGATAAGGATAAGTGTGAGGGTTAGGATGAGAGTGAGGTTTAGTGTTAGCGTTAGGGTTACGGTGAGTTTTAGGGTGAGGGTTAAGGTGAGGATTAGGGTTAGGGTTTGGGTTATAGTCAGGGTAAGGGTTAGGATGAGGTTTAGTTTGAGGGTGAGGTTTAGGTATAGCGTTAGAGTTAGGTTGAGGTTTAGGGTGAGGGTTAGGATCCAGGTTAGGTTAGGTGAGGGTGAGGGTTATCGTTAGGTTTAGGGTTAGGTTTAGGGTGAGGGTAAGGCTTAAGGTGAGGGTTAGGGTGAGGGTGAGGGTTAGGGTTAAGTTGAGGGTTAGGGTGAGCGTTAGGGTGACAGTTCAGTTGAGGGTTTGGGTTAGGGTTAGGGTGAGGTTGAGTTTGAGGGTGAGACTTAGGGTTAGGTTTAGGGTGAGGATGGGGTTTAGGTTTAGTGTTAGTGTTAGGGTTAGGGTGAAGGATAGGGTGAGGGTAAGGGTTAGAGGGAGGTTTAGCGGAAGGGTGAGGGTTAGGGATAGCATTAAGGTTAAGGATAGGTTTACGGTGAGAGTTAGGGTTAGTGTTAGGGTTACGGTGAGGGTTAGGGTTAGGGTTAGGTTTAGGGCGAGGGTTAGGGTTAGGGTTAGGGTTACGATGAGTGTAAGGGTTAGGGTGAGTACTAGGGTTAGGTTTTGGGTTAAAGTAAGGTTTAGGTTTAGGGTGAGGGTGAGAGTGAGAGTTAGGTTTAGGATTAGGCTTAGGTGTAGGCTTAGGCTTAGGTTGAGAGTGAGGGTGAGTGTCAGAGTTAGGTTTAGTGTGAGGGTTAGGTTTATGGTTATTTTTAGGGTGAGAGTGAGGGTGAGGGTTAGGGTGAGGTTGAGGGTGAGGTTGAGGGTTAAGGTTTTGGTGAGGGATAGTATTAGGGTTAAGGTTAGTGTGAGGTTTAGGGTTATGGTTAGTGTTAGGATGAGGGTTAGGTTTAGGGTTAGGGTGAGGGTAAAGTTTAGGGTGAGGGTGAGGGTTAGGGGTAGGATTAGGGTTTGGGTTAGGGTGAAGGTCAGGGATAGGTTTAGGATTAGCGTGAGGGTTTTGTTTAGGGTTAGGTTTAGAGTCAGGGTGAGAGTGAGGGTGAGGGTTAGCGTTTGGTTAAGGTTAGGGTTAGGGTTAAGCTGAGGTTGATGTTGAGGATGAGGGTTAGGGTTAATGTGAGGTTTAGCGTTAAGGTTAGGGTGAGGGTTAGGTTTAGAGTTAGGATGAGGGTAAGGGTTAGGGCGAGGGCTAGGGTGAGGGTGAGGGTTAGGGATAAGGTTAGGTTGAGGTTTAGGGTTCAGGTGATGGTTAGGGTTAGTGTGAGTGTTAGTGTTAGGACTAGGGTTAATTTTAGGGTGAGGGTTAGTGTTAGGGTGACTTATAGTGTTAGGGTTAGTGTTATGGTTAGGGTTAGGGTTAGTGTTAGCTTTAGAGTTATTGTTTGGGTTATGGTTAAGGTTACGTTGAGGGTGAGGGTGAGGTTAATTGTTAGGGTGAGGGTTACCATTAGGGTGAGGGTTATGGTTAGCATTAGGGTTAGTGTTAGGTTAAGGGTTTTTGTTAGGGTTAGGGTTAGGGTTAAGGTTACGGTGAGGGTGAGGGTGAGGGTAAGTTTTAGGGTTAGGTTGAGGTTTAAGTTTAAGGTTAGGGTTAGAGTTAGGGTTAGGGTGAGGGTGAGGGTGAGGGTGAGGTTTAGAGTTAGTGTTAGGGGGAGGGTTAGGGTGAGGGTTAGGGTTAGGGTTAGGGTTAGTGTTAGGATTAGGGGTAGGGTGAGGTTGAGTGTGAGGGTTAGGCTTAGGGTTAGTCTGACGGTGAGGGTGAGGTTTAGGTTTAGGATTTGGGTGAGGTTTAGGATGAGGTTAAGGTTAGGATTAGGGTTAGGATGAGGGCAGATGTTAGGGTGAGGTTTAGGGTTAGCAATATGGTGAGGTTTAGGATTAGGGTTAGGTTTATGGTTAGGGTGAGGGTTACTGTTAGGGTTACAGTGAGGGTGAGGTTTAGTGTTAGGGTGATGGTTAGAGTTAGGGTTAGGGTGAGGGTGAGGTTTAGGGTTAGAGTTAGGGTTAGTGTTAGGGTTAGGGTTAGGGTGAGGGTTAGTGTGTGGGTTAGGGTGAGGGTTAGAGTTCGGGTTAGGCTTAGGCTTAGGCTTAGGCTGAGCGTGGGGGTGAGGTTTAGGGTTAGGTTTAGGGTGAGGGTTAGGGTTAGATTCAGGGTGAGGGTTAGGATGAAGTTTGTGGTTATGGTTAGGGTTAGTTTTAGGGTTAAGATTAGGGTTAGTTTTAGGGTTACGGTTAGGGTGAGGTTTTGGGTTAGGTTTAGGGTTAAGTTTAGGATTAGGGTTAGGGTTAGGGTTATTGTTAGTGTTATGGTTAGTGTTAAGTTTGCGATGAGGGTGAGGCTCAGGGTGAGGGTTATGGTTAGTGTTAGGGTTTGGGTTAGGGTTAGTATTATTGTTAGGGTTCGGGTTAGAATTACGGTCATGGTAAGAGTGAGGGTGAGGGTTAGGGTGAGGTTTAGGGTGAGGTTTAGGGTTAGGGTAAGGGTTAGGGTGCTGGTGAGGTTTAGGGTTAGAATTAGGGTGAGGGGGAGTATTAGGGTGAAGTTTAGGGTTAGGTTTAGTGTTACCATTAGGGTGAAGGTGAGGGTTTGGTTGAGGTTTAAGGATAGGGTTAGTGTTAGGATTAGGGTTAGGGTGATGGTGAGGGTTAGGGTTAGTGTTATTGTTAGGGTTAGGGTTAGAGTTAAAGTGAGGGTGAGGGTGCAGGTAGGGTTAGGGTTAGGGTTAAGCTGAGGTTTAGGTTTAGGTTTAAAGATAGGGTTAGGGTGAGGGTGAGGTTTAGGGTTAAAGTTAGGGTTAATGTTAGGGTTAGGCTAAGGGTTAGAATGAGACTGAGCGTGGGCGTGAGGATTCGGGTTAGGGTTAGTGTTAGGGTTAGATTTAGGGTTAGGGTTAGGGTTAGGGTAAGGGTTAATGTTAGTGTTATGGTTAGTGTTAGGTTTAAGTTTGCAGTGAGGGTGAGGCTGAGTGTGAGGTTTATGGTTAGGGTTAGGGTTATGGTTAGTGTTATTGTTAGGGTTAGGGTTAGAGTTACGGTGAGGGTGAGGGTGAGGGTTAGGGTTAGGTGACATTTAGGGTGAGGTTTAGGGTTTGGGCTAGGTTGAGGGTGAGGATTAGGTTTAGAGTTAGGGTTAGTGGGAGGGTTAGGGTGAGGGTTAGGGTTAGGTTGATTTTTAGGGATAGGGTTAGGGTTAGGATTAGGGTTAGGGCGAGGGTGAGTGTGAGGGTTAGGGTTAGGGTTAGGCTTAGGCTTAGGGTTAGGCTGAGGTTGAGGGTGGGAGTGAGCGTTTGTGTTACAGTGACGGTGAGGATTAGAGTTAGGGTGAGGGTTAGGATGAGGGTTAGGGTTACAGTGTGGGTGAGGGTTAGGGTTAGGGTGAGGGGTACGTTTAGGATTAGGGTTAGGGTGAGGGTGAGGGTTAGGATTAGGGTTAGAGTTAGGTTTATTTTTAGTTTTATGGTTAAGGTTACTTTTGGAGTGAGTTTGAGGCTGAGGGTGAGGGTTAGGGTTAGGATTAGGTTTAGGGTTAGGATTAGTGTTAGGGTGAGGGTGAGATTGAGGGTGAAGTTTAGGGTAAGGGTGACGTTTAGTGTTACAGTTAGCTTGAAGGTTACGATGAGGGTTAGGGATAGATTGATTGTTAGGGTGAGGGTGAAGGTAAGGGTAAAGTTGAGGGTTAGGCTATGGGTGAGGGTTAAGAAAAGGGTCAGGGTTAGGGTTAGGGTGAGGGTTAGGGTAAGTGTGACGGTTAGGGGTTAGGGTGAGTGTGAGGGTTAGATTGAGGATTAGGATTAGGGTTAGTGTGAGGTTTAGGGTGAGGATAAGGGTTTAGGGTTAGGTGAGGATAAGAGTTAGAATTAGGGTTAGGGTGAGGGCTACGGTGAGGCTGGGGGTTAGGGTTAGGGTTAGGGTTAGGGTGAGGTTTAGGGTTAGGATGAGTTTTATGGTTAGTGTGAGGGTTAGTGTTAGGGTTATGGTTAGTGTTAGGGTGGGGGTATGTGTTAGGGTGATGGTTAGGGTTAGGGTGAGGGTTACAGTTAGGTTGAGGGTTAGGGTTCGTGTTAGCGTTATTTTTAATTTTAGGTTAAGGGTTAGGTTGAGGGTGAGGGTGAGGGTTAGGGTTAGTGTGAGGATTAGGGTTAGGATTAGGGTTAGAGTTAGGGTTAGGGTTAGGGTGAGGGTTAGTGTGAGGGTTAGGGTTAGAGTTAGGGTTAGGGTTAGGATTATGATTAGGGTGAGGGTGAGTGTGTGGGCTAGGCTTAGGTTTAGAATAAGGCTTAGCATTAGGCTGAGGGTGAGGTTGAAGGTGAGGGTTAGGTTTAGGGTGAGTGTTAGGATTAGGGTTAGGGTGAGGGTGGGTGAGGGTTAGGGTTAGGATTAGGGTTAGGCTGAGGGCTAGGGTGAGGGTGATGTTTAGGTTTATGGTTAGGGTGAGGTTTAAGGTTAGGTTTAGGTTGAGGGTGAGGTTTAATTTTAGAGTTAGTGTTAGGGTGAGGGTTAGGGTTAGGGTTAGTGTTAGGGTAAGAGTGAGGGTTAGGGTTATGGTTAGGATTAGGTTTAGGGTTACTGTGAGGGTGAGTGTGAGGTTTACGGTGAGGGTTAGGGTTGGTCTTAGGGTTAGGCTGTGGGTGATGATGAGGGTGAGGGTTAGGGTTAGGGTGAGGTTGAGGTTTAGGGTTAGAGTTAGTGTTAGTGTGAGGGTTAGTGTGAGAGTGAGTGTTAGGTTTAGGTTGTGGGTGAGGGTCAGGATTAGGGTGATGCTTAGGGTTATGGTCAGGGTGAGGGTTAGGATGAGGGTTAGGGTTATTGTGAGGATTAGGGTGAGGGTGACAGTAAGGGTAAAGTTGAGGGTTAGGTTGAGAGTGAGGATTACGGTAAGGGTGAGTGTTGGGGCTAGGGTGAAGGTTAGGGTTAGGGTTAGGGTTAGGGTATGGTTTAGATTGAGGATTCGTTTTTGGGGTTAGTGTGAGGTTTAGGGTGAGTATGAGGTTTAGGGTTGGGTTGAGGGCTAGGGTGAGGATGAGGGTGAGGATTAGGGTTAGGGAGAGTGGTAGGTTTTGGGTGATCGTTAGGGTTAGTGTGAGGGTTAGGTTTAGTGTTAGGGTGAGGGTAAGTGTTAGGGTGTGGTTTAGGGTTAGGGTGAGTGGTATGGTTAGAATGAGGGTTAGGTTTAGGGTTATTTTTAGGGTTAGGGTTAGCGTTAGGATGAGGGTCAGGGTTAGGATTAGGGTTACCGTGAGAGCTAGGGTGAGAGTGAGGATTAGGTTTAGGGTTAGGCTTAGGCTTAGGGTTAGGCTGAGGCTGAGGGTGAGGTTGAGGGTCCGGGTTAGCATGATGGTTAGGGTCATGGTTAGGGTGAGGGTTAGGATGAGGGTTAGGTTTAGGGTGAGGTTTAAGTTGAGGGTGACAGTAAGGGTCAAGATGAGGGTTAGAGTGAGGATTAGGGTTAGGGTTAGGGTGAGGGTGAGGATAAGATTGAGGATAGTGTTAAGGTTAGAGTGAGTTTTAGGATGATAATGAGAGTTAGGGTTAGGGTGAGGGCTAGGGTGAGGGTGAGGGTTAGGGATAGGTTTAGGTTGAGGTTTAGGGTTAAGGTGATGATTAGGGTTAGTGTGAGGGTTAGTGTTAGGACTAGGATTAGTTTTAGGGTGAGGGTTAGTGTTAGGGTGAGTTATAGCGTTAGGGTGAGGGTTATGGTTATGGTTAGGGTGAGTGTTAGCTTTAGGGTTATTGTTTGTGTTAGGGTTAAGGTTACGTTGAGGGTGAGATTTAGGGTAAGTGTTAGGGTGAGGGTTAGCGTTAGGGTGAGGGTTATGGTTAGGGTTAGGGTTAGTGTTAGGTTTAGGGTTATTGTTAGGCTTAGGGTTAGGGTTAAGGTTACTGTGAGGGTGAGGGTGAGGTTAAGGTTTAGGGTTAGGTTGAGGTTTAGGTTTAGGGTTAGAGTTAGAGTTAGGTTTAGGGTGAGGGTGAGGTTCAGGTTATACTTAGTGTTAGGGGGAGGGTTAAGGTGAGGGTTAGGGTTAGGGTTAGGGTTAGTGTTAGGATTAGATTTAGGGTGAGGTTAGGGTTAGGGTTAGGGTTAGGGTTAGTCTGAGTGTGAGGGTGAGGGATAGCTTTAGGATTTGGGTGAGGTTTAGGATGAGGTTAAGGTTAGGATTAGGGTTAGGATGAGGGCAAGTGTGAGTGTGAGAGTTAGGGTTAGCATTATGGTGAGGTTTAGGATTAGAGTTAGGTTTATGGTTAGGGTGAGGGTTACTGTTAGGGTTACAGTGAGGTTGAGGTTTTGGGTTAGGGTGAGGGTTAGAGTTAGGGTTAGGGTGAGGGTGAGGTTAAGGGTTAGAGTTAGGGTTAGTGTTAGAGTTAGGGTTAGGGTGAGGGTTTGTGAGGGTTAGGGTGAGGGTTAGAGTTCGGGTTAGGCTTAGGCTTAGGCTTAGGCCGAGCGTGGGGGTGAGGGTTGGGGCTAGGTTTAGGGTGAAGGTTAGGGTTAGGTTTAGGGTGAGGGTTAGGATGAGGTTTGTGGATATGGTTATGGTTAGGGTTAGTTTTAGGGTTACGATTAGGGTTAGTTTTAGGGTTAGGGTTAGGGTGAGGGTTTGGGTTAGGGTTAAGGTTAAGTTTAGGATTAGGGTTAGGGTTAGGGTTATTGTTAGTGTTTTGGTTAGTGTTAAGTTTGCGGTGAGGGTGAGGCTCAGGGTGAGGGTTATGGTTAGTGTTAGGGTTTGGGTTAGGGTTAGTATTACTGTTAGGGTTAGGGTTAAGTTACTGTCATTGTGAGAGTGAGGGTGAGGGTTAGGGTTAGGATTAGGTTTAGGGTGAGGGTGAGGGTTAGGGTTAGGCTTAGGCTTAGGGTTAGGCTGAGGGTGAGGCTGGGGTTGAGGATTAGGGTTAGGGTGATGGTTAGGGTTAGGCTTAGTGTTATTGTTAGGGTTAGGGTTAGAGTTAAAGTGAGGGTGAGGGTGCGGGTAGGGTTAGGGTTAGGGTTAAGCTGAGGTTTAGGGTTAGGTTTAGAGATAGGGTTAGGGTGAGGGTGAGGTTTAGGGTTAAAGTTAGGGTTAATGTTAGGGTTAGGCTTAGGGTTAGAATGAGGCTGAGCGTGGGCGTGAGGATTAGGGTTAGGTTTAGGGTTAGGGTTAGAGTTAGGGTTAGGGTTAGGGTTAGGGTAAGGGTTAATGTTAGTGTTATGGTTAGTGTTAGGTTTAAATTTGCAGTGAGGGTGAGGCTGAGGGTGAGGTTTATGGTTAGGGTTAGGGTTATGGTTAGTGTTATTGTTAGAGTTAGGGTTAGAGTTAAGGTTTGGGTGAGGGTGAGGTTTAGGTGAGATTTAGAGTGAGGTTTAGGGTTAGGGTTAGGTTGAGGGTGAGGATTAGGTTTAGAGTTATGGTTAGTGGGAGGGTTAGGGTGAGGGTTAGGGTTAGGTTGATTTTTAGGGATAGGGTTAGGCTTAGGATTAGGGTTAGGGTGAGGATGAGTGTGTGGGTTAGGGTTAGGGTTAGGCTTAGGCTTAGGGTTAGGCTGAGGGTGAGGGTGGGAGTGAGCGTTTGTGTTACAGTGACGGTGAGGATTAGAGTTAGGGTGAGGGTTAGGATGATGGTTAGGGTTACAGTGAGGGTGAGGGTTAGGTTTAGTGTGAGGGTTAGGGTTAGGATTAGGGTTAGGGTTAGGGTGAGGGTGAGGTTTAGGATTAGATTTAGAGTTAGGTTTTTTGTTAGTGTTATGGTTAAGGTTATTTTTGGAGTGAGGGTGAGGCTGAGGGTGAGGTTTATGGTTAGGATTAGGGTTAGGGTTAGGATTAGGGTTAGGGTGAGTGTGAGATTGAGGGTGAGGGTGAGGGTTTGTGTTAGGGTTAGGGAGAGATTTAGGTTTAGGATTAGGGTTAGAGTTAGGGTTAGGGTTAGGGTGAGGTTAAGTGTTAGGGTGAGGGTTAGGTTTAGGGTTAGGGTTACAGATAGGTTGAGGGTTAGGTATCCTGCTAGGATTATTTTTAATTTTAAATTTAGTGTTACGCTGAGGGTGAGGGAGAGGGTGAAGGTTAGGGTTAGGGTTAGGGTGAGGTTTAAGGTTAGGATTAGGTTAGAGTTAGGGTTAGGGTTAGGGTCAGGTTTAGGGTTAGAGTTAGGCTTAGCGTGAGGGTTAGTGTGAGGGATAGGGTTAGGGTTAGTGTTAGGTTAGGGTTAGGGTGAGGGTTAGTGTGAGGGTTAGGGTTAGGTTTAGGTTGAGGTTTAGGTATAGGGTTAGGGTTAGAGTTAGGGTTAGGTTGATTGTGAGGTTTAGGGTTAGAGTTAGGGTTAGTGTTAGGGTTAGGTTTAGGGTGATGATTAGTGTGAGGGTTAGAGTTCGGGTTAGGCTTAGGCGGATTGTGAGGGTGAGGGTTAGGATTAGGGTGAGGGTTAGCGTTAGGTTTAGGGTGAGGTTTTGGATGAGGTTTTTGGTTATGGTTAGGGTTAATGTTACTTTTAGGGTTAGGGTTAGTTTTAGGTTTAGGTTTATGGTTAGGGTTAAGGGGAGGTTTAGGGATAGGGTTAGGCTTAGGGTTAAGGTTAGGTTTATTGTTAGTGTTATGGTTAGTGTTAATTTTGCAGTGAGGCTGAAGTTCAGGTTGAGGGTTATGGTTAGTGTTAGGGTTAGGTTTAGGGTTAAGGTTAGTGTTATTGTTAGGGTTAGGGTTAGAGTTATGGTCACGGTGAGAGTGAGGGTGAGGGTGAGGGTTAGGGTGAGGTTTAGGGTGAGCTTTAGTTTTAAGGTTAGGGTTAGGGTGCTGGTGAGGTTTAGGTTTAGAGTTAGGGTTAAGGGGAGGGTTAGGGTGAGGGTTAGGTTTAGGATTAGGGTTAAAGATAGGTTGAGGGTTAGGGTTCCTGCTAGGGTTATTTTCAATTTTATGTCTAGCGTTATGTTGAGGGTGAGGGTGAGGGTTAGGGTTAGGGTTAGGGTTAGGTTTAGGCTTAGAGTGAGGGTTAGTGTGAGGGTAGGGTTAGGGTTAGTGTTAGGTTGGGGTTAGGGTGAGGGTTAATCTGAGGGTTAGGGTTAGGTTTAGGTTGAAGTTTAGGTATAGGGTTAGAGTTAGAGTTAGGGTTAGGTTGATCGTGAGGTTTAGGGTTAGAGTTAGGGTTATTGTTAGGGTTAGGTTTAGGGTGAGGGTTAGGGTGAGGGTTAGAGTTCGGGTTAGGCTTATGCGGATTGTCAAGGTGAGGGTTAGGTTTAGGGTGAGGGTTAAGCCTTAGGTTTAAGGTGAGGGTTTGGATGAGGTTTTTGGTTATGGTTAGGGTTAGTGTTACTTTCAGGGTTAGGGTTAGGTTTACGGTTAGGGTTAAGGTGAGGGTTAGTTTTAGGGTTAGGCTTAGGGTTAAGGTTAGGGTTATTGTTAGTGCTATGGTTAGTGTTAATTTTGCAGTGAGGGTGAGGCTCATTTGAGGGTTATGGTTAGGGTTAGGTTTAAGGTTAGTGTTATTGTTAGGGTTAGGGTTAGAGTTACGGTCACGGTGAGAGTGAGGGTGAGGGTGAGGGCTAGGGTGAGTTTTAGGGTGAGGTTTAGGTTTAAGGTTAGGGTTAGGGTGCTGGTGAGGTTTAGGTTTAGAGTTAGGTTTAAGGGGAGGGTTAGGTTTAGGTTTAGTGTTAGCATTAGGGTGAGGGTGAGGGTTAGGTTAAGGTTCAGGGATAGGGTTAGGGTTAGGGTTAGGGTTAGGGTCAGTGTGAGGGTGAGGGTTAGGTTTAGGCTTAGGCTTAGGCTTAGGCTAAGGGTGAGGATGGGAATGATGATTAGGGTTAGGGTGATGGTTTAGGGTTAGGGTTAAGGTGAGGTTTAGGGTTATGTTTAGAGATAGAGTTAGGGTGAGGGTGAGGTTTAGGATTAGAGTTAGGGTTAATGTTAGGGTTAGGCTTAGGGTTAGGCTGAGGCTGAGGGTGGGGGTGAAGATTAGGGTTAGGGTTAGGTTTAGGGTTAGAGTTAGGGTTAGGGTTAGGGTTAGGGTTAGGGTTAGGGTTTGGGTTATTGTTAGTGTTATGGTTAGGGTTAAGTTTGCAGTGAGAGTGAGGCTGAGGGTGAGGTTTATGGTTAGGGTTAGGGTTAGGATTAGGGTTACTGTGACTGTGAGTGTGAGGGTTAGGGTTAGGGTTAGGCTTAGGCTTAGGGTTAGGCTGAGGGTGAGGGTGGGGGTTAGGGTTAGTGTCATGTTGAGGGTGAGGATTAGGGTTAGGGTGAGTGTTAGGATGAGGGTTAGTGTTATGGTGAGGGTAAGGTTTAGGGTTAGGGTGAGGGTTAGGGTTAGGATTAGGGTTAGGGTGAGAGTGAGGGTTAGCTTTGGGTTAGGGTTAGGGTTATTGTTAGTGTTATGGTTAAGGTTACCTTTGAAGTGAGGGTGAGGGTTAGGGTTAGGATTAGGGTTAGGGTGAGGTTGAGGGTTAAGGGTGAGGTTGAGGGTTAAGGTTAGGTTTAGGGTGAGGTTTAAGTTTAGGGTGAGGGTTAGGGTTAGTGTGAGGGTTAGTGTTAGGGTTATGGTTAGGTTTAGGGTCAGGGTTAGGGTTAGGGTTAGTGTTAGGGTTAGGGTAAGGGTGAGGGTTAGTTTGAGGTTTAGGGTTAGGGTTAGGTTTAGGATTAGGTTTGGGTGAGGGTGAGTGTGAGGGTTAGGGTTACGCTTAGGCTTAGGCCGAGGGTGAGGGTGGGTGTGAGGATTAGTGTTTGGTGATAGTTAGGTTTAGAATTAAAGTGACGGTTAGGATGAGGTTTAGGGTTACCATTAGGGTGAGGGCTATGGTGAGGGTGAGGGTTAGTGTTAGGGTTAGGCTTAGGCTGAGGTTTAGGCTGAGGGTGAGATTGAGGGTGATTGTTACGGTTAGGTTGATGGTTAGGGTTACGGTTAGCTTGAAGGTTAGAATGAGGTTTAGGGATAGGGTGAGTGTTAGGGTGAGGGTGATGGTAAGTGGAAAGTTGAGGGTTAAGGTGTGGGTGAGGGTTAAGATAAGGGTGAGGGTTAGGGTTAGGGTGAGGGTTAGGGTAAGTGTGAGGGTTAGGGGTTAGGGTGAGGATGAGGGTTAGGTTTAATGTGAGGTTTAGGATGAGGATGAGGGTTAGGGTTAGGTGAGGATAAGGGTTAGAATTAGGGTTAGGTTGTGGGCTAGGGTGAGGGTGAGGGTTAGGGTAAGGGTTAGGGTTAGGGTGAGGTTTAGGTTTAGGGTGAGTGTTATGGTTAGTGTGAGGGTTAGTGTTAGGGTTAGGGTTAGGGTTAGGGTGAGGGTAAGTGCTAGGGTGAGGGTTAGGGTTAGGGTGAGGGTTACAGTTAGGGTGAGGTTTAGTTTTAGTGTTAAGGTTATTTTTAATTTTAGGTTTAGGGTTACATATAGGGTGAGGTCAGGTTGTGGGTTAGGGTTAGGGTTAGGGTGAGCTTTAGGGTTAGGATTAGTGTTAGAGTTAGGGTTAGGTTTAGGGTGAGGTTTAGGGTTAGAGTTAGGCTTAGGGTGAGGGTTAGTGTGAGGGTTAGGGTTAGGGTTAGTGTTATGTTACGGTTAGAGTGGGGGTTAGTGTGAGGGTTAGGGTTAGAGTTAGGGTTAGTGTTAGGATTAGGGTTAGGGTGAGGGTGAGTGTGTGGGTTAGAGTCCGGTTTAGGGTTAGGCTTAGGTTTAGGCTGATGATTAGGTTGATGGTGAGGTTTAGGTTTAGGGTGAGTGTTAGGATTAGGGTTAGGATGAGGGTTAGGATGAGGGTTAGGGAGAGGATGAGGGTTAGGGTGGTTGCTGGGGTAAAGGTGAAGTTTTGGGTTAGGGTTAGGGTGAGTTGTAGGGTTAGGGTTAGTGTGAGGGTGAGGTTTAATTTTAGAGTTAGGGTTAGGGTGAGGGTTAGGGTTAGGGTTAGTGTTTGGGTTAGGGTTAGGTTTAGTGTTAGTGTTTGGTTGAGTGTTAGGGTTATGGTTAGGATTAGGTTTAGGGTGAGGGTGAAGGTGAGTGTGACGGTTAGGGTTATGGTTAGGCTTAGGGTTAGGTTGAGGGTTAGGGTGAGGTTGAGGGTTTGGGAGAGTTTTAGGGTTAGAGTTAGTGTTAGTGTGAGGGTTAGTGTTAGGGTTAGGGTTAGGGTTAGGCTGAGACTGAGGGTGAGGTTGAGGGTTAGGGTTAGCATGATGGTTAGGGTTATGGTTAGGGTTATGATGAGGTTTAGGGTTAGGATGAGGGTTAGGATGAGGTTTAGGGTTAGGATTAGGGTTACGTTGAGGGCAAGGGTGAGTTTGAGGGTTTGTTTTGGCATTATGGCATGGTTTAGGATTAAGGTTAGGTTTAGGGTTAGGGTGAGTGTTAGGGTTAGGGTTACGGTGAGGTTGAGGTTTAGGGTTAGGTTGAGGGCTTGGGTTAGGGTTAGGTTTACAGTGAGGTTGAGGGTTAGGGTTAGTGTTAGGGTTAGGTTTATTTTTAGGGTTTGGGTTAGAGATATGGTGAGCGTGAAGGTGAGGGTGAGGTTTAGGATTAGGGTGATGGTGAGGTTTCGGGATAGAGTTAAGGTTAGGGGAAGAGTTAGGGTGAGTGTTATTGTTAGGGTTAGGGTTAGTGTTAGGTTTAGGGTTATTGTTAGGGTTAGGGTTAGCGTTAAGGTTACGGTGAAGGTGAGGGTGAGGGTAAGGGTTAGGATTAGGGTGAGGCTTAGGTTTAGGGTTGGGGTTAGAGGTAGGGTTAGGGTGAGGGTGAGGTTTAGGTTTAGAGTTAGGGTTAGGGTGAGCATTAAGGTGACTGTAAGGGTTAGCGTTAGGGTTAGGTTTAGTGTTAGGATTAGGGTTAGGGTGAGGTTGAGTGTGAGGGTTAGTGTTAGGGTTAGGCTGAGTGTGAGGTTGAGCGTTAGGGTTAGGGTGAGGGATTGGGTTAGTGTTAGGATTAAGGTGAGGTTTAGGATGAGGTTTAGTGTTAGGATTAGGGTTAGCATGAGGGCAAGTGTGAGGGTGAGGGTTAGGGTTAGAATTATGGCGAGGTTTAAGATTAGGGTTAGGTTTAGGGTTAGGGTGAGGGTTAGGGTTGGGTTTAGTGTTAGGGTGAGTGTGAGGGTTAGGATTAGGTTTAGGGTTAGGGTTATTGTTAGTGTTATGATTAAGGTTAAATTTAAGGTGAGGGTGAGGCTCAGGGTGAGGTTTAGGGTTAGGGTTATGGTGAGGTTTCGGTTAGGTTTAAGGTTAGGTTTAGGGTGAGGGCTTGGGTTAGGGTTAGGGTTACGGTGAGGGTGAGGTTTAGGGTTAGGGTTTGGGTTAGGGTTATTTTAGGGTTTGGGTAACGGTTAAGCTGAAGGTAAGGGTGAGGGTTAGGTTAGGGTTAGGGTGAGGTTTAGGTTTAGGGTTAGGGTTAGAGTTAGGTTTAGGGTGATGGAGAGGTTTAAGGTTAGAGTTAGGGTTAGTGTTAGGGTTAGGGTTAGTGTGAGGGTTAGGGTGTGGGTTAGAGTGACGGTTATGGTTAGCTTTAGGGTGAGGGTTAGGGTTATGTTTAGGGTGAGGTTTAGGATGAGGTTTAGGGTTAGGTTTAGGGTTATGGTTAGTTTTAGGGTTAGGATTAGGGTTAGGGTTAGGGTTAGGGTGAGGGTTAGGGTTAGGGTAAGGGTTAGGGTTTGGCTTAGGGTTACGGTTAGGGTTATTGTTAGTGTTATGGTTTGTGTTAAGTTTCCGGCGAGGGTGAGGCTCAGGGTGAGGGTTATGGTTAGTGTTAGTGTTTGGTTTAGGGTTAGTATTATTATTAGGGTTTGGGTTAGAGTCTCGGTCATGGTGAGAGTGAGGGTGAGGGTTAGGGTGAGGTTTAGGGTGAGGTTTAGGGTTAGGGTTAGGGTTAGGTTTAGGGTACTGGTGAGGTTTAGGGTTAGAGTTAGGCTTAGGGTGAGGGTTAGTGTGAGGGTTAGGGTTAGGGTTAGTGTTATGTTACGGTTAGAGTGGGGGTTAGTGTGAGGGTTAGGGTTAGAGTTAGGGTTAGTGTTAGGATTAGGGTTAGGGTGAGGGTGAGTGTGTGGGTTAGAGTTCGGTTTAGGGTTAGGCTTAGGTTTAGGCTGATGATTAGGTTGATGGTGAGGTTTAGGTTTAGGGTGAGTGTTAGGATTAGGGTTAGGATGAGGGTTAGGATGAGGGTTAGGGAGAGGATGAGGGTTAGGGTGGTTGCTGGGGTAAAGGTGAAGTTTTGGGTTAGGGTTAGGGTGAGTTGTAGGGTTAGGGTTAGTGTGAGGGTGAGGTTTAATTTTAGAGTTAGGGTTAGGGTGAGGGTTAGGGTTAGGGTTAGTGTTTGGGTTAGGGTTAGGTTTAGTGTTAGTGTTTGGTTGAGTGTTAGGGTTATGGTTAGGATTAGGTTTAGGGTGAGGGTGAAGTTGAGTGTGACGGTTAGGGTTATGGTTAGGCTTAGGGTTAGGTTGAGGGTTAGGGTGAGGTTGAGGGTTTGGGAGAGTTTTAGGGTTAGTGTTAGTGTTAGTGTGAGGGTTAGTGTTAGGGTTAGGGTTAGGGTTAGGCTGAGACTGAGGGTGAGGTTGAGGGTTAGGGTTAGCATGATGGTTAGGGTTATGGTTAGGGTTATGATGAGGTTTAGGGTTAGGATGAGGGTTAGGATGAGGTTTAGGGTTAGGATTAGGGTTACGTTGAGGGCAAGGGTGAGTTTGAGGGTTTGTTTTGGCATTATGGCATGGTTTAGGATTAAGGTTAGGTTTAGGGTTAGGGTGAGTGTTAGGGTTAGGGTTACGGTGAGGTTGAGGTTTAGGGTTAGGTTGAGGGCTTGGGTTAGGGTTAGGTTTACAGTGAGGTTGAGGGTTAGGGTTAGTGTTAGGGTTAGGTTTATTTTTAGGGTTTGGGTTAGAGATATGGTGAGCGTGAAGGTGAGGGTGAGGTTTAGGATTAGGGTGATGGTGAGGTTTCGGGATAGAGTTAAGGTTAGGGGAAGAGTTAGGGTGAGTGTTATTGTTAGGGTTAGGGTTAGTGTTAGGTTTAGGGTTATTGTTAGGGTTAGGGTTAGCGTTAAGGTTACGGTGAAGGTGAGGGTGAGGGTAAGGGTTAGGATTAGGGTGAGGCTTAGGTTTAGGGTTGGGGTTAGAGGTAGGGTTAGGGTGAGGGTGAGGTTTAGGTTTAGAGTTAGGGTTAGGGTGAGCATTAAGGTGACTGTAAGGGTTAGCGTTAGGGTTAGGTTTAGTGTTAGGATTAGGGTTAGGGTGAGGTTGAGTGTGAGGGTTAGTGTTAGGGTTAGGCTGAGTGTGAGGTTGAGCGTTAGGGTTAGGGTGAGGGATTGGGTTAGTGTTAGGATTAAGGTGAGGTTTAGGATGAGGTTTAGTGTTAGGATTAGGGTTAGCATGAGGGCAAGTGTGAGGGTGAGGGTTAGGGTTAGAATTATGGCGAGGTTTAAGATTAGGGTTAGGTTTAGGGTTAGGGTGAGGGTTAGGGTTGGGTTTAGTGTTAGGGTGAGTGTGAGGGTTAGGATTAGGTTTAGGGTTAGGGTTATTGTTAGTGTTATGATTAAGGTTAAATTTAAGGTGAGGGTGAGGCTCAGGGTGAGGTTTAGGGTTAGGGTTATGGTGAGGTTTCGGTTAGGTTTAAGGTTAGGTTTAGGGTGAGGGCTTGGGTTAGGGTTAGGGTTACGGTGAGGGTGAGGTTTAGGGTTAGGGTTTGGGTTAGGGTTATTTTAGGGTTTGGGTAACGGTTAAGCTGAAGGTAAGGGTGAGGGTTAGGTTAGGGTTAGGGTGAGGTTTAGGTTTAGGGTTAGGGTTAGAGTTAGGTTTAGGGTGATGGAGAGGTTTAAGGTTAGAGTTAGGGTTAGTGTTAGGGTTAGGGTTAGTGTGAGGGTTAGGGTGTGGGTTAGAGTGACGGTTATGGTTAGCTTTAGGGTGAGGGTTAGGGTTATGTTTAGGGTGAGGTTTAGGATGAGGTTTAGGGTTAGGTTTAGGGTTATGGTTAGTTTTAGGGTTAGGATTAGGGTTAGGGTTAGGGTTAGGGTTAGGGTAAGGGTTAGGGTTTGGCTTAGGGTTACGGTTAGGGTTATTGTTAGTGTTATGGTTTGTGTTAAGTTTCCGGCGAGGGTGAGGCTCAGGGTGAGGGTTATGGTTAGTGTTAGTGTTTGGTTTAGGGTTAGTATTATTATTAGGGTTTGGGTTAGAGTCTCGGTCATGGTGAGAGTGAGGGTGAGGGTTAGGGTGAGGTTTAGGGTGAGGTTTAGGGTTAGGGTTAGGGTTAGGTTTAGGGTACTGGTGAGGTTTAGGGTTAGAGTTAGGCGGAGGGGGAGGGTTAGGGTGAGGGTTAGGGTTAGGTTTAGTGTTAGTATTAGGGTGAGGGTGAGGGTTAGGTTGTGGTTTAGGGATAGGGTTAGGGTTAGGATTAGGGTTAGGGTGAGGGTGATGGTGAGGGTTATGGTTATGCTTAGGCTTTGGGTTAAGCTGAGGGTGAGACTGGGGTTGAGGATTTGGTTTAGGGTGAGTGTTAGGGTTAGGGTTAGGGTTAGGGTAAGGGTTAATATTAATGTTATGGTTAGGTTTAAGTTTGCAGTGAGAGTGAGGCTGAGGGTGAAGTTTATGGTTAGGGTTAAGGTTATGGTTAGTGTTATTGTTAGGGTTAGAGTTAGAGTTTGGTGAGGGTGAGGGTGATGGTGAGGGTTAGGGTTACGGTGAGATTTATTGTAAGGTTTAAGGTTAGGGTTAGGTTGAGAGTGAGGATTAGGTTTAGAGTTTGGGCTATTGGGAAGGTTAGGTTGAGGGTTAGGGTTAGGTCGAATTTTAGGGATAGGGTTAGGGTTTGGATAAGGGTTAGGGTGAGGTTGTGTGTGAGGGTTAGGGTTAGGGTTAGGGTTAGGCTCAGGCTTAGGCTGAGGGTGATGTTGGGGGTGAGGGTTAGTTTTACACTGAGGGTGAGGATTAGGGTTAGTGTGAGGGTTAGGATGAGGGTTAGAGTTACAGTGAGGGGGAGCGTTAGGGTTAGGGTGAGGGTGAGGTTGAGGGTTAGGATTGGGGTTAGGGTTAGGTTTATTGTTAGTGTTATGGTTAAGGTGACTTTTGGAGTGAGCATGAGGCTGAGGGTGAGGGTTAGGGTTAGGATTAGGGTTATGGTTAGGATTAGGGTTAGGGTGAGGGTGAGATTGAGGGTGAGGGGAAGGGTTAGGGTGATGGTTAGTGTTATGGTTAGCTTGAAGGTTAGGATGAGGTTTAGGGATACATTGAGTGTTAAGGTGAGGGTGAAGGTAAGGGTAAAGTTGAGGGTTAGCCTGTAGGTGAGGGTTAAGATAAGTGTGAGGGTTAGGGTGAGGGTTAGGGTAAGTGTGATGGTTAGGGGTTAGGGGGAGGGGGAGGTTAGATTGAGGATTAGGGTTAGGGTTAGTGTGAGGTTTAGGGTGAGGATAAGCATGAGGGTTAGGTGAGGGTAAGCGTTAGAATTAGGGTTAGGGTGAGGGCTAGGGTGAGGTTGATGTTTAGGGTTAGGGTTAGGGTTAGGGTGAGGTTTAGGGTGAGGGTGAGTGTGAGTGTTAGGGTTACAGTGAGGATTAGTGTTACGGTTACGGTTAGTGTTAGGGTGATGGTTAGGGTTAGGGTGAGGGTTACAGTTAGGTTGAGGGTTAGGGTTCGTGTTAGGGTTATTTTTAATTTTAGGTTTAGGGTTACGTTGAGGGTGAGGGTGAGGGTGAGGGTTAGGGTTAGGGTTAGTGTGAGGTTTAGGGTTAGGATTAGAGTTAGACTTAGGATTAGGGGTAGGGTGAGGTTTAGGGTTTGATAGGCTTAGGGTGAGGGTTAGGTTGACGGTTAGGGTTAGGGTTAGTGTTAGGTTAGGGTTAGGATGAGGGTTAGTGTGAGGGGTAGGGTTAGAGTTAGGATTACGGTAAGGGTGAGGGTGAGTGTGTGGTTTAGGGTTAGGTTAAGGGTTAGGCTTAGGGTTAGGATGAGGGTGAGGTTGAGGGTGAGGTTTAGGTTTAGGATGAATGTTAGAATTAGGTTTAGGGTTTGGGTTAGGGTGAGGGTTAGGGTGAGGTTTAGGGTGACAGTTAGGTTTAGGATTAGGGTTAGGCTGAGCGCTAGGGTGAGGGTGAGGTTTAGGGTTAGGTTTATAGTGAGGTTTAGGGTTAGGTTTTGGTTGAGGGTGAGGTTCAATTTTAGAGTTAGTGTTAGGGTGAGGGTTAGGGTTAGGATTAGTGTTAGGGTTAAAGTTATGGTTAGTGTTAAGGTTAGGGTGAGGGTTAAGGTTATGTTTAGGATTAGGTTTAGGGTTACTGTGAGGGTGAGTGTGAGGGTTAGGGTGAGGCTTAGGGTTAGGTTTAGGGTTAGGCTAAGGGTGAGTGGGAGGTTGAGGTTTAGGGTTAAGGTGAGGGTGAGGTTTAGGGTTAGAGTTTGTGTTAATTTGAGCGTTAGTGTGAGAGTGAGTGTTAGGGTTAGGTTGTGGGTGAGGGTTAGGATTAGGGTGATGCTTAGGGTTATGATCAGAGTGAGGGTTAGGATGAGGGTTAGGGTTATTGTGAGAGTTAGGGTGAGGGTGACAGTAAGGGTAAAGGTGAGGGTTAGGCTGAGAATGAGGATTACAGTAAGGGTGAGGGTTAGGGTTAGGGTGAGGTTTAGGGTTAGGGTTAGGGTGTGGTTTAGATTGAGGATTCGTTTTTGGGTTTAGTGTGAGGTTTAGAGTGAGGATGAGGGTTAGGATTAAGTTGAGGTCTAGGGTGAAGATGAGGGTTAGGTTTAGGGTTAGGGTGAGTGTTAATGTTAGGGTGATTGTTAGGGTTAGTGTGAGGGTAAGTGTTAGGGCGAGAGTTAGTGTTAGGGTGAGGTTTATGTTTAGAATGAGGGTTAGGGTTAGCATGATGGTTAGGGTTTAGGGTTATTTTTAGGGTTAGCGTTAGGGTTAGGATGAGAGTCAGGGTTAGGATTAGGGTTAGGTTGAAGGCTAGGGTGAGGGTGAGGATAAGGGTAGAGTTAGGCATAGGCTTAGTCTTAGGCTGAGGCTGAGGGTGAGGTTGAGGGTTAGGGTTAGCATGATGGTTAGGGTCATGGTTAGGGTGAGGGTTAGGATGAGGATTAGGGTTAGGGTGAGGGTGACATTAAGGGTCAAGTTGAGGGTTAGGGTGAGGATTAGGGTTAGGGTTAGGGTGATGGTGAGGATTAGATTGAGGAGTAGTGTTAAGTTTAGAGTGAGGTTTAGGGTGAGGATGAGGGTTAGGGTTATGGTGAGGGTTAGTGTTAGGACTATTGTTAGTTTTATGGTGAGGGTTATGGTTATGGTTAGGGTTAGTGTTAGTTTTAGGGTTATTGTTAAGGTTAGGGTTAGGGTTAAGGTTACGTTGAGGGTGAGGTTAAGGGTAAGGTTTAGGGTTAGGGTGAGGTTTAGGTTTAGCGTTAGTGTTAGGGTTATTGTTAGTGTTATGGTTAGTGTTAAGTTTGCGGTGAGGGTGAGGCTCAGGGTGAGGTTTAAGGTTAGTGTTAGGGTTAGGGTTTGTGTTAGGGTTAGTATTATTGTTAGGGTTAGGGTTAGAGTTAAGGTCATGGTGAGAGTGAGGGTGAGGGTTTGGGTGAGTTTTAGGGTGAGGTTTAGAGTTAGGGTTAGGGTTATGGTTAGGGTGCTCGTGAGGTTTAGGGTTATAATTCGGGTGAGAGTGAGGGTGAGTGTGAGGGTTAGGGTTAGGTTTAGTGTTAGCATTAGGGTGAGGGTGAGAGTTAGGTTGAGGTTTAGAGATAGGGTTATTGTTACAATTACGGTTAGGGTGACGGTGAGGGTTAGGGTTAGGCTTAGGCTTAAAGCTAGGCTGAGGGTGAGGCTGTGGGTGAGGATTAGGGTTAGGGTGATGGTTACGGTTAGGGTTAGTGTTATTGTTAGGGTTAGAGTTAGAATTACCATGAGGGTGAGTGTGCGGGTAGGGTTAGGGTTAGGGTTAGGCTGAGGTTTAGGGTTAGGTTTGAGATAGGGTTAGGGTGAGGGTGAGGTTTAGGGTTAAAGGTAGGGTTAGGGTTAGGGTTAGATTTAGGGTTAGACTGAGGGTGAGGGTGGGGTGAGGATTAGGGTTAGGGTTAGGGTTAGAGTTAGTGTTAGGGTTAGGGTTAGGGTAAGGGTTAATATTAGTGTTATGTTTAGGTTTAAGTTTGCTGTGAGGGTGAGGCTGAGGGTGAGATTTATGGTTAGGGTTAGGGTTATGGTTAGTGTTATTGTTAGGGTTGGGGTTAGAGTTATGGTGAGGGTGAGGGTGCGGGTTAGGCTTACGTTGAGATTTAGTGTGAGGTTTAGGGTTAGGGTTAGGTTGAGGGTGAGGATTAGGTTTAGAGTTAGGGTTAGTGGGTGGGTTAGGGTGAGGGGTAGGCTAATGTTTAGGGTTAGGCTTAGGGTTAGGCTGAGGGTGAGGATGAGGTTGAGGGTTAGGGTTAGGTTGAGGGTGAGGTTTAGGTTTAGAGTTAGGTTTGGGGGAGGGTTAGGGGGAGGGCTAGTGTTAGGGTTAGTGTTAGTGTTAGGATTAGGATTAGGGTTAGGATGAGTTTGAGTGTGAGGGTTAGGGTTAGGGTTAGGCTTAGGGTTAGGCTGAGGGTGAGGGTGAGGGTTAGGGTTAGGGAGAGGTTTAGGGTTAGGATTAGGGTGAGGGATAGGATGAGGTTTAGGGTTAGGATTAGGGTTAGGATGAGGGCAAGGGTGTGTGTGATGGTTAGGGTTAGCATTATGGCAAAGTTTAGGATTAGGATTAGGTTTAGGGCTAGGGTGAGTGTTAGGATTAGGGTTACTGTGAGGTTGAGGTTAAGAATTAGGGTGAAGGTTAGGGTTAGGTTTAGGGTGAGGGTGATGGTTAGGATTAGGGTTTCGATTAGGGTTATTGTTAGTGTTATGGTTAAGTTTTCAATGAGGGTGAGGCTGAAGGTGAGTGTTAGGGTTAGGGTTAGGGTTAGGGTGAGGGCTTGGGTTAGGTTTAGGGTTATGGTGAGGGTGAGGGTTAAGGTTAGTGTTAGGGTTAGGGTTATTGTTAGGGTTAGCTTTAGAGTTATGGTGAGGGTGAGGGTGAGGGTGAGGTTTAGGGTTAGGGAGAGGGTTAGGTTTATTGTTAGAATTAGGGTTAGGGGGAGAGTTAGGGTGAAGGTTAGGGTTAGGTTTAGTGTTAGGGTTAGGGTTTTTGTTAGGATTAGGGTTAGAGTTATGGTGAGGGTGAGGGTGAGTTTGAGGTTTAGGTTGAGGGTGAGGGTAAGGTTTAGGTTTAGAATTAGGGTTAGGGAGATAGTTAGGGTGAGGGTTGGGGTTAGGTTTTGTGTTAGGGTTAGGGTGAGGGTGAGGGTTAGGTTGAGGTTTAGGGTTAGGGTTAGGGTTAGGTTTAGGATTAGGGTTATGGTGAGTGTGAGTGTGAGGGTTAGGGTTAGGGTTAGGCTTAGACTTAGAGTTAGGCTGTGGGTGAGAGTGGGGATGAGGATTAGGTTTTGGGTGATGGTTAGTGTTAGTGTTAGGTTTAGGGTTATGATCAAGTTTAGGGTTAGGATTAGGGTTAGGGTGAGGGCTAGGGTGAGGGTGACGGTTAGTGTTAGGGTTAGGCTCAGGCTTTAGGGTTAGGCTGATGGTGAGGTTGAGGGTCAGTGTTAGTGTTAGGGTGATGCTTAGGATTATGGTCAGGGTGAAGGTTAGGATGAGTGTTATGGTTAGGGTGAGGGATTTGGGTGAGGGTGATGGTAAGGGTAAAGCTGAGGGTTACGCTGAGTGTGAGGATTAAGGTAAGGTCTAGGGTTAGGGTGAGGGTTAGGGTTAGGGTGAGGGTGAGGTTAAGATTGATGATTAAGTTTAGTGTTAGTGTGAGGTTTAGAATGAGGATGAGGGTTAGAGTTAGGGTGAGGGTAGGTTGAGGGTGAGTGTTAGGGTTAGGCTAAGGGTGAGGTTTAATGTTAGGGTGATGGTTAGGGTTAGTGTGAGTGTTATTGTTAGGGTTAGGGTTAGTGTTAGGGTGAGGGTAAGAGTTAGTTTGAGGGTTAGGTTTAGGGTGAGGGTTATGGTTAGAATGAGGGTTAGGGTTAGGGTTAGGGTTATTGTTAGGTCAGGGTTAGTGTTACATTTACGGTGAGGGTGAGAGTTAGGGTTTGGGTCAGGGTGTGGTTTATGTTTAGGGTTAGGGTTAGAGTTAGGTTTAGGGTGAGGGTTAAGTTTAGAGTTAGAGTTAGAGTTAGCGTTAGTGATAGTGTTAGGGTTAGGGTGAGGGTCAGTGTGAGGGTTAGGGTTAGGCTTAAGCTTATGGTTAGGCTTAGGCTTAGACCGAACGTGAGTGTGAGGGTTAGGGTGAGGTTTAGGTTTATGGTTACGGCGAGGATTGGGTTAGGGTTAGTGATAGTGTTAGGGGTAGGGTTAGGGTGAGGGTGAGAGTAAGGGTAAAGGTGAGGGTTTGGGTTAGGATCAGGTTTAGATTGAAGGTGAGTGTGAGAGTTATGGTTAGGGGTAGGGTTAGGCTTAGGGTTAGGGTGAGAGTTAGGGTTAGGGTTAGGGCTGGTGTTGGTGTTAGGGGTAGGGTTAGGGTGAGGGTTAGGGTGAAGGTGAGGATTAGGGTTAGGATTAGGATTAGGATTAAGTTGAGGGTGAGTGTGAGGGTTCGTGTTAGGGTTAGGGTTAGGGTGAGCTTGAGGGTTAGGGTTAGGGTTAGGGTGAGGTTTAGAGTTAGGGTCAGTGTTAGTGTTAGGGTTAGGGTGAGGGTTAGGGTAAGGGTTAGTGTTAGGGTTAGGGTTAGGGTGAGGGTTAGGATGAGGGTGAGGGTTAGGGTTAGGGTTAGGATTATGCTTAGGGGTAGTGTTAGGGTGAGTGCTTGGGTTAGGCTTAGGGTTAGGATTAGGCTTAGCATTAAGATGAGGGTGAGGGTGAGTGTTAGGTTTAGGGTTCAGGTTAGGGTTAGCATTTGGGTGAGAGTTAGTGTTCGGGTTAAGTTTAGGGTTAGGGTGATGGTTTTGAATTAGGTTTTCGGTTAAGGATTAGGGGGAGTGTTAGGATGAGGATTAGGTTTAGGATTAGGGTTAGGGCGATGGCTAGGTTGAGGGTGAGGATTAGGGTTATTGTTAGGGAGAGGTTAAGGGTTAGGTTTAGGGTGAGGGTGAGGGTTAGGATGAGGTTTAGGGTTATGGTGAGGGAGAGGGTTAGGGTTAGGGTGAGAGTTAGGTTGAGGATGAGGGTTAGGGTGAGGGTGAGGGTTAGGATTAGGGTTATGGTTAGGATTATTGTTAGTGTTATGGTTCTGGTTACCTTGGCAGAGATGGTGAGGCTGAGGTTGAGGGTTAGGGATAGGGTTAGGTTTAGGTTTCGAGTTAGGATTAGTGTTATTGTTAGGGTTAGGGTTAGAGTTCCGGTGAAGGTGAGGGTGAGGGTAAGCATGAGGGTTAGGGTTAGGGTTAGGGTGAGGTTTAGTATCAGGGTTACGATTAGGTTTAGGGTGAGGGTGAGTATGAGGGTTAGGGTTATGATTAGGGTTTGGCTTAGGTTTAGGCTGAGGGCGAGGGTGAGTGTGAGGGTTGGTGTTAGTTTGAGGTTTAGGGTTAGGATTACAGTGAGTGTCAGGGTTAGCATTAGTTTGAGGGTTACAATTAGGTTTAGGATTAGGTTGAGGTTTAAGGTTAGGGTTAGGGTTTGGGTTAGAATGAGTTTTAGGGTTAAAATTAGGGTTAGGGTGAGGGCTAGGGTGAGGGTGAGGTTTAGTGTTAGGG
Source organism: Dipodomys merriami (assembly GCF_024711535.1). Lineage (NCBI taxonomy): Eukaryota > Metazoa > Chordata > Mammalia > Rodentia > Heteromyidae > Dipodomys > Dipodomys merriami. The sequence goes on along the minus strand of NW_027205393.1, from coordinate 167,927 downwards.
TTAGGGTGAGGTTTAGGTTTAGGGGGAGGGTTAGGGGGAGGGTTAAGTTTCGGGTTACATTGAGGGTGTGGGTTAGGTTTGAGGTGAGGGTTATGTTGAGTACTAAAGTGAGGGTGAGGGTTAGGATTAGGGTTAGGGTGAGGGTTAGGTTGAGGTTTAGGTTTAGGGTTAGGGTTAGGTTTAGGAATAGGGTTGGGCTGAGGGTGATGTTGGGGATGAGGATTAGGTTTAGAGTGATGGTTCCTTAATGGTTAGGTTGAGAGTTAGGATGAGGGTTAGGGTTAGGCTTAGGCTTAGGGTTAGGCTGAGGCTGAAGTCGATGGTGAGGGTTAGGGTTAGGGTGATGGTTAGGGTTACAGTTAGTGTGAGGTTTAGGATGAGGGTTAGCTTTGGGGTGAGGGTTAGGATGAGGGTGACAGAGTAAAGGTGTGGGTTAGGCTGAGGGTGAGGGTTATTGTAAGGGTGAGGGTTCTGGTTAGGGTTAGCGTGAGGGTGAGGGTTAGATTGAGGATTAGTGTTAGGGTTAGTGTGAGGTTTAGGGTGAGGAGGCGTGTTAGGTTTAGGGTGAGGGCTAGGGTGAAGTTGAGGGTTAGGGTTTGGGTTAGGATGAGGTTTAGGTTTAGGGTGATTGTTAGCGTTAGTGTGAGGGTTAGTATTAAGGTTAGTGTACATGTTAGGGTGAGGGTAACTGTTTGGGTAAGGTTTAGGTTTAGGGTGAGGTGTAGGATTAGCGTTAGGGTTAGGGTTAGGGTGAGGGTGAGGTTTAGGGTTAGAGTTAGGGTTAGGGTGAGGCTGAGGTTTAAGGTTAGGGTTAGGGTTAGTGTTAGGGTTAGAGTTAGGGTGAGGTTTAGTGTGGGTGTGAGGGTTAGTGTTAGGGTTAGGATTAGGGTTAGGGTTAAGGTGAGGGTGAGTGTGAGGGTTAGGTTTAAGGTTAGGTTTAGGTTTAGAATTAGGGTGAGGGTGAGGGTGAGGGTTACGGGTAGGGTGAGTGTTGGGGTTAGGGTTAGAATGAGGGTTAGGTTGAGGTTTAGGCTTAGGCTTAGGGTTTGGGTATGGGCTAGGTTGAGGGGGAGGGTTAATGTGAGGGGTAGGGTGAGGGTAAGGGTTAGTGTTAGGGTTAGGGTTAGGGATAGGGTGAGTTTTAGTGTGGGGTTGAGGGTTAGTGTTAGTTTGGATTAGGGTTAGGGTTAAGGTGAGGGTGAGTGTGAGGGTTAGGGTTAGGGTTAGGGTTAGGGTTAGGGTTAGGTTTAGAGTTAGGGTGAGGGTGAGGGTTACGGTTAGGGTGAGTGTTGGGGTTAGGGTTAGAGTGAGGGTTAGGGTGAGTGTTAGCCTTAGGCTTATGGTTTGGGTATGGGCTAGGGTGAGGGTGAGGGTTAGGGTTTGGGTGGGGGGTAGGTTAAGGGGTAGGGTTAGTGTTAGGGTTAGGGTTGGGGTCAGGGTTAGGCTTAATGTTAGGCGGATGGGGAAGGTGTGGGTGAGGGTTAGAGTTAGGGTGAGGGTGAGGTTTAGGGTTAGAGTTAGCGTTAGGGTAAGGGTTAGTGTGAGGGTTAGGGTTAGGGTTAGTGTTACTGTTAGGGTTAGGATGAGGGTGAGTGTGAGGGTCAGGGTTAGTCTTAGACTGAGTCGGAGGCTTAGACAGAGCGTGAGGGTGAGGGTGAGGGGTAGGGTTAGGGTTTTAGGGTTAGGGTGAGTGTTAGGATGAGGATTAGGTTTAGTATTAGGGTTAGGGTGAGGGCTAGAGTTAGGGTGAGGGTTAGGGTTAGCGTTAGGGTGAGATTTAGGGTTAGGGTTAGGGTAAAGGTTAAGGTGAGGCTGAGGGTAAGGATTAGGGTTAGAGTTACAGTGAGGGTCAGGGTTTGGGTTAGGTTTAGGGTTAGTGTTATAGTTAAGTTTAGGATTAGAGTTACAATAAGGTGAGGGTGAGCGTGAGGGTTAGGATCAGGGTTAGGGTGAGGTTTAGGGTTAGGATTATTGTTAGGGTGAGGGTGAGGATTAGGGTTAGAGTTATGGTTAGGGGGAGGGTTAGGTTGAGGTTTAGGTTTAGGGTTAGTGTTAGGCTTAGGCTTAGGGTTAGGTTGAGGCTGAGGGTGATGTGAGGGTTAGGGTTAGGGTGATGGTTGGGTTTGCCTTTACGGTGAGGGTTAGGATGAGGATTTAGGTTATGGTGAGGATTAGGGTGAGGGTGACCGTAAGGGTAAAGGTGAAGGTTAGGCTGAGGGTGAGGGTTACGGTAAGGGTGAGGGTTAGGGTTAGGGTGAGGGTGTGGGTTAGATTCAGTAATAGTGTTAGGGTTAGTGTGAGGTTCAGGGTGGGAATCAGGGTTAGGGTTAGGTTGAGGGCTAGGTTGAGGGTGAGAGTTAGTGTTAGGGTGAGGTTTAGGGTTGGGGTGATGGTTAGGGTTAGTGTTATGGTTAGAGTTAGTGTTAGGGTGAGGGTAAGTGTTAGGGTGAGGGTTAGGTTTAGGATGAAGGTTATGGTTAGGATGAGGGTTAGGGATAGGTTTAGGTTTATTGTTAGGGTTAAGGTTAGGGTTATGTTGAGGGTGAGGGTGAAGGTGAGGGTTAGATTAGGGTTAGGGTTAGGGTTATTGTTAGTGTTATGGTTAGGGTTAAGTTTACAGTGAGAGTGAGGCTGAGCATGAGGATTAAGGTTAGGGTTAGGGTGAGGTTTAGGGTTAGAGTTAGGGTTAGGGTTATGGTGAGGGTTTGGTTTAGGGTGAGGGTTATGCTGACGGTGAGGGTGAGGGTAGGGGTTAAGGTTAGTGTGAGGTTTAGGTTTAGGGTTAGGTTAGGGTTAGGGTGAGGGTGAGGTTTAGTTAGATTTAGGGTTAGGGTGATGGTTAGGGTGAGGGTTAGTGTTAGGGTTAGGGTGAGGGTTAGGATGAGGGTGAGGGTTAGGGTTTGGGTTAGGATTAGGATTAGGGTTATCATGAGGGTGAATGTTTGGGTTAGGCTTAGGGTTAGAGTTAGTCTAATGGTTAAGCTGAGGGTGAGGTTAAGGTTGAGTTTTAGGGTTAGGGTTTGGGTTAGGGTTAGCGTTAGGGTGAGTGTTAGGGTTTGTGTTTAGTTTACGGTTGGATGAGGTTTAGGGTTCGGGTTACAGTGAGGGTGAGGGTTAGGGTTAGGTTGAGGGTAAGGGTTAGGATTAGGGTTAGGGTGAGTGTTAGGGTTAGGGTTAGGGTGAGTGTTAGAATGAGGATTTGGGTTAGGATTAGGTTTAGGGTGAGGGCTAGGGTGAGGGTGAGGGCTAGGGTGACGTGAGGGTTAGGGTTATTGTTAGGGTGAGGTTTAGTTTTAGAGTTAGGGTTAGGGCGAGGATTAGGATGAGGTTTAGGGTTATGGTGAGGGTGAGGGTTAGTGTTAGGGTGAGGGTAAGGGTGAGGATGAGGGTTAGGGTTAGTGTGAGGTTTATGGTGAGGTTTAGGGCTAGGGTTAGTGTGAGGGATAGGGTTAGGATTAGGGTTAGGGTGAAGGCTAGGGTGAGGGTGAGGTTTAGGGTTATTGTTAGGGTAAGGGTTAGGATGAGGGTTAGGGTGAGGGTGATAGTTAGAATTAGGGTTAGGGTTAGGATTATTGTTAGTGTTATGGTTCTGGTGACTTTTGCAGTGATGGTGAGGCTGAGAGTGATGGTTATGGATAGGATTAGGGTTAGGTTTAGGTTTCGAGTTAGGATTAGTGTTATTGTTAGGGTTAGGGTTAGAGTTACGGTGAGGGTGAGGGTGAGGGTAAGGGTGAGGGTTAGGGTTAGGGTTAGGGTGAGATTTAGGGTCAGGTTTAGGATTAGGGTTAGGGTAAGTGTGAGGTTTAGGGTAAGAGTTAGGGTTAGGGGGAGGGTGAGTGTGAAGGTTAGGGTTAGGGTTAGTGTTATGGTTAGGGTTAGGGTGAGGGTGAGTGTGAGGGTCAGGGTTAGTCTTAGGCTGAGGCGGAGGCTTAGGCGGAGCGTGAGGTTGAGGGTAAGGGTTAGTGTTAGGGTTTTAGAGTTAGGGTGTTAGGATGATGTATAGAATTAGGTTTAGGGAGAGGGCTAGAGTTAGCGTGAGTGTTAGGGTTTGCGTTAGGGTGATGTTCAGGGTTAGGGTTAGGGTTATGTTGAGAGTGAGGGTTAGGGTTAGGGTTAGGGTTAGGGTTAAGGTGAGGCTGAGGGTTAGGATTAGGATTAGGGTGAGGGTTTGTGTTAGGGTTAGAGTTACGGTGAGGTTCAGGGTTTGGGTTAGGTTTAGGGTTAGTGTTATAGTTAAGGTTAGGGTTAGAGTTACAGTAAGGGTGAGGGTGAGGGTGAGTGTTAGGATCAGGGTTAGGGTGAGGTTTAGTTTTAGGATTATGGTTAGCGTGAGGGTGAGGTTTAGGGTTAGAATTAGGGTTAGGGGGAGGGTTAGGTTGAGTTTTAGGGTTAGGGTTAGTGTTAGGGTTAGGGTGATGGGTAGGTTGAGGTTTAATGTTAGGGTTAGGATTAGGGTTAGGGTTAGGTTGACGGTAGGGTGAGTGTGAGGGTTAGGGTTAGGGTTTGGCTTAGGCTTATGGTTAGGCTGAGGGTATGGGTGGGGATGAGGATTAGGTTTAGAATGATGGTTAGGGTTATGGTAGGTTAAGGGTTAGGATGAGTGTTAGGGTTAGGATTAGGGTTAGGGTGAGGGCTAGGGTGAGGGTGAGGGTTATGGTTAGGTTTAGGCTTAGGCTTAGGTTTAGGTTGAGGCTGAGGGTAAAGGTGAGGGTTAGGCTGAGGGTGAGGTTTATGGTAAGGTGAGGGTTAGGGTTAGGGTGAGGTTGAGGGTTAGATTCAGGATTAGTGTTATGGTTAGTGTGAAGTTAAGGGTGAGGATGAGGGTTAGGGTTAGGTTGAGGGATAGGTTGAGGGTGAGAGTTAGGGTTAGGGTGAGGTTTAGGGTTAGGGTGATGGTTAGGGTTAGTGTAATGGTTAGGGTTAGTGTTAGGGTGAGGGTAAGTATTAGAGTGAGGGTTAGGGTTAGGGTGAAGGCTATGGTTAGGATGAGGGTTAGTGTTAGGGTTAGGGTTATTGTTAGGGTTAGGGTTAGGGTTATGTTGAGGGTGAGGGTGAGGGTTAGAGTTAGGATGAGTTTTAGGTTTCAGGTTAGGGTTAGAGTTAGGGTTAGGGTGAGGGTGAGGTTTAGGGTTAGAGTTAGGGTTAGTGTTAGTGTTCCGGTTAGGGTGAGGGTAAGTGTGGGGGTTAGGGTTAGGGTTAGGTTTAGGCTTAGGTTTAGGCTCAGGGTGAGGGTGGGGATGAGGAATAGGTTTAGGGTGATGGTTAGGGTTAGGGTTAGGTTTTGGTTTAGAATTAGGGTTAGGGTTAGGATTATGGTTAGGGTTAGGGTGAGGGTTACGGTGAGGGTTAGGGTTACGTTTAGGGTTAGGGTGAGGGTGAGGGTTAGATTGAGGGTTAGGGTTATATGGAGGGTTATGTTTAGGGTGAGGGTTAGGTTTAGTGTTAGGGTTATTGTTAGGGTTAGGGTTAGGGTTACGGTGAGGTTGAGGGTGAGGATTAGGTTTAGGATTAGGGTGAGGTTTAGTTTTAGGGTTAGGGTTAGAGTTAGGGTTAGGGTGATGGTGAGATTTAGGGTTAGAGTTAGAGTTAGTGTTAGGGTTAGGGTTAAGTTGAGGGTTAGGTTGAGGTTTAGAGTTCGGGTTAGGCTTAAGCTTAGGCTTAGGCTTAGGCCAAGAGTGAGGGTTAGGGTTAGGTTTAGATTTAGGATGAGTGCTAGGATGAGGTTTAGGGTTAGGGTTAGGTTTAGGTTTAGTGTTAGGGTTAGGGTTAGGGTTAGGGTTAGGGTTAAGGTGAGGGTTAGGCTTAGGCTTAGGCTTAGGCTTAGAGTTATGTTTAGGGTTATTGTTAGTGTTATGGTTAGTGTTACATTTGCGGTGAGGGTGAGGCACAGGTTGAAGTTTATGGTTATTGTTAGGTTTAGGGTTAGGGTTACTATTATTGTTAGGGTTAGGGTTATAGTTATGGGCTTGGTGAGAGTGAGGGTGAGGATGAGGATTAGGGTGAGTTTTACGGTGAGGTTTAGGGTTAGGGTTAGGGTTAGTGTTAGGGTGCTGTTGAGGTTTAGGGTTACAGTTCGGGTTAGGGGGATGGTTAGGGTGAGGGTTAGGTTTAGTGTTAGCATTAGGGTAAGGGTGAGGGTTAGGTTGAGGTTTAGGGATAGGGTTAGGGTTAGGATTAGGGTTTGGGTGAGAATGAGGGTGAGGGTTAGTGTTAGTGTTAGCCTTAGGCTGGGGGTTAGGCTGAGGTTGAGGGTGGGGGTGAGGGTTAGGGTTAGGGTGATTGTTAGGGTTAGGGTTAGTGTTATTGTTAGGGTTAGGGTTGGAGTTACATTGAGGCTGAGGGTGGGGGTGAGGTTTAGGATTAGGGTCAGGGTGAGGTTTAGGGTTAGGTTTAGAGATAGGTTTAGGGTAAGGGTGAGGTTTAGGGTTAGCGTTAGGGTTAGTGTTAGGGACAGGCTTAGGGTTAGGCTGAGGGTGAGGGTGGGGTTGAAGATTAGGGTTAGGGTTAGGGTTCGGGTTAGGGTTAGAGGTAGGGTTAGGGTAAGGGTTAGGGTTAGGATTAGGTTTAAGGTTAAGGAGAGGGTGAGTGTGAGCGTTAGAGTTAGGGTTAATGTTAGGATTAGGGTTAGGGTGTGTGCTAGCATGAGGGTTAGGGTTAGGGTTAGGGTTAGGGTGAATTTTAGCGTTAATTTTAGTGTCAGAGTTAGGGTTAGGGTGAGGGTTTGGGTTAGGGTTAGAGTAAGGGTGAGGGTGAGGTTTAGGGTTAGTTTTAGGGTTAGGGTTATTTTTAGGGTTAGGGTTAGGGTTAAGGTTAAGGTAAGGGTGAGGTTGAGGGTGATGTTGAGGGTTAGGGTTAGGGTTAGGATGAGATTTAGAGTTATGGTTAGGGTTAGGGTTAGGGTCAGGGTGAGGTTTAGGGTTAGATGTAGGGTTAGGGTTAGGGTTAGTGTGAGTGTTAGGGTTAGGGTTACTGTTACATTTAGGGTTATGGTGAGGGCTAGTGTGAGGGTGAGGGTTAAGGTTAGGTTTAGGCTATGGCTTTGGGTTAAGCTGAGGCTCAGGGTGAGGGTGAGGGTTAGGGTGAGGGTGAGGGTGAGATTTAGGGTTAGAGTTAGTGTTAGGGTGAGAGTTAGGGTTAGGGTTAGGGTGAGGGTTATGGTTATGGTAAGGGTGAGGCTTAGGGTTAGGGTGAGGGTTAGGGTTAGGATGAGGGTTAGGGTGAGGGTGAGGGTTAGGATTTGGGTTAGGGTTAGAATTATTGTAAGTGTTATTGTTCTGGCTACCTTTGCAGCGAGGGTGAGGCTGAGGGTGAGGGTTAGGGATAGGATTATTGTTAGGGTTTGGTTTAGGGTTAGGATTAGTGTTATTGTTAGGTTTATGGTTAGAGCTATGGTGAGGGTGAGGGTAAGGGTGAGGGTTAGGGTTAGGGTTAGGGTGAGGTTTAGGGTCAGGGTTAGGATTTGGGTTTGGGTGAGTGTGAGGTTTAGGGTTAGAGTTAGGGTTAGGGGGAGGGTTAGCGTGAGGGTTAGGGATAGGTTTACTGTTAGGGTTAGGATTAGGGGGAGGGTTAGGTTGAGTTTTAGGGTTAGGGTTAGGGTTAGTGTTAGGATTAGGGTTAGGGTGAGTTTGAGTGTGAGGTTTAGGGTTAGCATTTGGGTTAGACTTAGTGTTAGCCTGAGGGTGAGATTGAGCTGAGGGTTATGGTTAGGGTGAGGGTCGGGGTTAGGGTTAGGGTGAGGGTGAAGTTTAGGTTGAGGATTAGTGTTAGGGTTAGTGTGAGGTTTAGGGTGAGGATTAGGGTTAGTGTTAGGGTTAGGTTGAGGGCTAGGGTGAAGGTGAGGGTTAGCTTTAGGGTTAGGGTGAGGTTTAGGTTTAGGGTGATTTTTTAGCGTTAGTGTGAGGGTTAGTCTTAGGTTTAGTGTTAGTGTTAGGGTGAGGGTAAGTGTTAGGGTAAGGTTTAGGTTTAGTGTGAGGTTTAGGATTAGGGTTAGGGTTAGGGTTGGGTGAGTGTGAGGGTTAGGGTTAGGGTTAGGGTTAGGGTTAGAGTTAGGGCGAGGGTCAGGGTGAGGTTTACGGTTAGGGTGAGTGTTGGGGTTAGGGTTAGAGTGAGGGTTAGTGTGATGGTTAGGCTTAGGCTTAGGATTTGGGTATGGGCTAGGTTGAGGGTGAGGTTTAGGATTAGGGTTAGGGTGAGGGATAGGGTGAGGGTTAGAGTTAGTGTTAGGGTTAGAGTTGGGGATAGGGTGAGGTTTAGTGTGGGGTTGAGGATTAGTGTTAGGGTTAGGATTAGGGTTAGGGTGAGTGTGAGTGTGAGTGTGAGGGTTAGGGTTAGGGTTAGGATTAGAATTAGAGTTAGGGTGAGGTTGAGGGTTAAGGTTAGAGTGAGTGTTGGGGTTAGAGTTAGAGTGAGGATTAGGGTGAGGGTTAGGCTTAGGCTTAGGGTTTGTGTATGGGCTAGGGTGAGGGTGAGGGTTAGGGTTAGGGTGAGGGGTAGGGTGAGGGTTAGGGTTAGTGTTAGGGTTAGGTTTGGGGTTAGGGTTAGGCTTAATGTTAGGCAGAGGGTGATGATCAGGGTGAGATTTAGGGTTAGGTTGACGGTGAGGTTAAAGTTTATAGTTAGCGTTAGAGTGAGGGTTAGGGTTATTGTTAGGGTTAGGGTTAGGGTGAGGGTGAGTGTGAGGGTCAGGGTTAGTCTTAGGCTGAGGCGGAGGCTTAGGCAGAGCTTGAGTGTGAGGGTAAGGGTTAGTGTTAGTGTTTTAGGGTTAGGGTGAGTGTTAGGATGAGGTTTAGGGCTAGCATTAGGGTTAGGGGGAAGAGTAGAGTTAGGGTGACGTTTAGGGTTAGCGTTAGGGTGAGGTTTAGTGTTAGGGTTAGGGTTATGGTGAGGGTGAGGTTTCGGGTTAGGATTAGGGTTAGGGTTAAGGTGAGGCTGAGGGTTAGGATTAGGATTAGGGTGAGGGTTGGTGTTAGGGTTAGAGTTAGGGTGAGGTTCAGGGTTAGTGTTAGTGTTCAGGATTAGTGTTATAGCTAAGGTTAGATTTAGAGTAACAGTAAGGGTGAGGTTGAGGGTGAGGGTTAGGATCAGGGTTAGGATGGGGTTTAGGGTTAGGATTATGGTTAGGGTGAGGGTGAGGTTTAGGGTTAGAGTTAAGTTTAGGGGGAGGGTTAGCTTGAGTGTTAGGGTTAGGGTTAGTGTTAGGGTTAGGGTGAGGGTTAGGTTGAGTTTTAATATTAGGGTTAGGGTTAGGTTTAGGATTACGTTGACGTGGAGGGTGAATGTGAGTGTTAGGGTTAGGGTTTGGCTTAGGCTTACGGATAGGCTGAGGGTATGGGTGGGGATGAGGATTAGGTTTAGTATGATGGTTAGGTTATGGTTAGGTTAAGGGTTAGGATGAGGGTTAGGGTTAGTATTACGGTTAGGGTGAGGGCTAGGGTGAGGGTGAGGGTTAGGGTTAGGCTTAGGCTCAGGCTTAGCGTTAGGCTTAGGCTGAGGGTGAGGGTGAGGGTTAGGGTTAGGGTGATGGTTGGGGTTGCCGTTAGGGTGAGGGCTAGGATGAGGATTTATGCTATGGTGAGGGTTAGGGTGAGGGTGACCGTAAGGGTAAAGGTGAGGTTTAGGCTGATGGTGAGGGTTAAGGTACAAGTGAGGGTTAGGATTAAGGTGAGGGTGAGGGTTAGATTCAGGATTAGTGTTAGGGTTAGTGTGAGGTTAAGGGTGAGGAAGAGGGTTAGGGTTAGGTTGAGGGCTAGGGTGAGGGTGAGAGTTAGGGTTAGGGTTTGGTTTAGGGTTAGAGTGATGGTTAGGGTTAGTGTGAGGGTTAGTGTTATGGTTGGGGTTAGAGTTAGGGTGAGGGTAAGTGTTAGGGTTAGGGTGAATGTTATGGTTGGGATGAGGGTTAGGGTTAGGGTTATTTTTATGGTTAGGGTTATGTTGAGGGTGAGGGTGAGGGTGAGGGTTAGGGTTAGGTTTAGGTTTAGGTTTCAGGTTAGGGTTAGAGTTAGTGTTAGGGTTAGGGTGAGGTTTAGGGTTAGAGTTAGGGTTAGTGTTAGTGTTAGAGTTAGGGTGAGGTGAGGGTGAGGTTGAGGGTTAGATATAGCGGTAGGGGGAGTGTTAGGGTTAAGGTTAGGTTTAGGGTTATTGTTAGGGATAGGGTGAGGGTGAGGATTCGGCTGAGGTTTAGGGTTAGGGTTAGTGTTTGGGTTAGTGTTAGTGTTAGGATGAGGGTAAGTGTTAGGGTGAGGGTTCGGGTTTGGGTGAGGGTTAAGTTTAGGGTGAGGGTGAGGGTTAGGATTCGGGGTGGGGTTAGGGTTATTGTTCGTGTTATGGTTAAGCTTAAGTTTACGGTTAGGGTGAGGTTGAGGGTGAGGGTTAGGTTTAGGGTTAGGGTGAGGTTTAGGGTTCGGGTTAGGGTTAGGGGTAGGGTTAGGGTTTGGGTTAGGTTTAGGGTTACTGTGAAGGTGAGGGTTAGGGCGAGGTTTAGGGTTAGGGTGTGGGTTAGGATGAGGGTGAGGTTTAGAGTTAGAGTTAGGGTTAGGGGGAGGGTTAGGTTGAGGGTTAGGGCTAGGGTTATTGTTAGGGTTAGGTTTAGGGGGAGGGTTAGGTTGAGGTTTAGGGTTAGGGTTATGCTTAGGTTTAGGATTAGTGTTATGATGAGGATGAGTGTGAGGGTTAGGGTTAGGTTTAGGCTTAGGATTAGGCTGAGGGTTAAGGTGAGGGTAAGGGTTACGTTTAGCGATAGGGTTAAGGTGAGGGTTAGGGTTAGGGTTAGGGTGAGGGTGAGGGTTAGATTAAGGGTTAGAGTTATGTTGAGGGATATGGTTAGGGTGAGGATTAGGTTTAGTGTTAGGGTTACTGTTAGGGTTAGGGTTAGGTTTAAGGTGAGGTTGAGGGTGAGGGTTAGGTTTAGGTTTAGGGTGAGGTTTAGTTTTAGGTTTAGGGTTAGAGTTAGGGTTAGGGTGATGGTGAGGTTAAGGGTTAGAGTTAGGGTTAGTGTTAGGGTTAGGTATAAGGTGAGGGTTAGGATGAGGTTTAGAGTTTGGGTTAGGCTTAGGCTTAGGCTTAGGCTTAGGCCCAGAGTGAGGGTGAGGGTAGGGTTAGGGTTAGGGTGAGGATTAGGGTTAGGTTTAGGGTGAGGGTTAGGATGAGGTTTAGGGTTAGGTTTAGGGCTAGGGTTAGGTTTTGTGTTAGGGTCAGAGTTAGTTTTAGGGTTAGGGTTAGGTTAGGGTGAGGGTTAGGGTTAGGGTTAGGGTTAGGCTTAGGCTTAGGCTTAGTGTTAGGGTTAGGGTGAGAGTGAGAGTGAGGGTTAGTGTTAGGGTTAGGGTAGGCTTAGGGTTAGGCTGAGGGTGAGGGTGAGGGTGAGGATTAGCTTTAGGGTGATCGTTAGGTTTAGGGTTAGTTTTATTGTTAGGTTTAGGGTTAGAGTTACGGTGAGGCTGAGGTTGCAGGTGAGGGATAGGGTTAGGCTCAGGGTGAGGTTTAGTGTTAGGTTTAGAGATAGGGTTAGGGTGAGGGTGAGGTTTAGGGTTAGAGTTAGGGTTAGTGTTAGGGACAGGCTTAGGGTTAGGCTGAGAGTGAGGGTAGGGTTGAGGATTAGGGTTAGTGTTAGTGTTAAGGTTAGGGTTATAGTTAGGGTTACAGTTAGGGTTAGGGTTGGGATTAGGATTAAGTTTAAGGTGAGGGTTAATGTTATGGTTAGGGTTAGGATTAGGGTTTGGGTGAGGGTGAGGTTTAGGGTTAGGGTTAGTTTTAGAGTGAGGTTTAGGGTCAGGGTTAGGTTTAGGGTTAGTTTTAGGGTTAGGTTTGGGGTTAGTGTTAGGATTAGGGTTACTGTGACTGTGAGTGTGAGGGTTAGGGTTAGGGTTAGTGTTAGGCTGAGGCTGAGGGTGAAGTTGAGGGTTAGATTTAGGGTTAGGGTATGGTTTATGTTTAGAGTGAGGGTTAGAGTGAGGGTTAGGGTTAAGATTAGGGTTAGGGTATGTGCTAGGGTTAGGGTTAGGGTTAATTTTAGGGTTAGGGTGACGTTTAGCGTTAGGTTTAGTGTCAAAGTTTGGGTTAGTGTGTGGGTTTGTGTTAGGGTTATAGTTACGGTGAGGGTGAGGTTTAGGGTTAGGTTTAGGGTTAGGGTTATTCTTAGGGCTAGGGTTAGGGTTAAGGTTAAGGTAAGGGTAAGGGTGAGGGTGATGTTGAGGGTTAGGGTTAGGGTTAGGATGAGGTTTAGTGTTAGGGTTAGGGTTAGGGTCAGGGTGAGGTTTAGGGTTAGAGTTAGGGTTAGGGTTAGAGTTAGTGTGAGCGTTAGGTTTAGGGTTAGTGTTACATTTAGGGTTATGTTGAGGGCTAGTGTGAGGGTGAGAGTTAGGGTTAGCGTTAGGCTTTGGCTTTGGGTTAAGCTGAGGGTGAGGGTGAGGGTGAGGGTTAGGGTGAGGGTGAGGGTGAGATTTAGGGTTAGAGTTACGGTTAGGGTGAGGGTTAGGGTGAGGGTTAGTGTTAGTGTTAGGGTTAGGGATAGTGTTACAGTTAGGGTTATGTTGAGGGCTAGTGTGAGGGTGAGGGTTAGGGTTAGTGTTAGGCTTTGGCTTTGGGTTAAGCTGAGGGTGAGGGTGAGGGTGAGGTTTAGGTTGAGGGTGAGGTTGAGATTTAGGGTTAGAGTTACCGTTAGGGTGAGGGTTAGGGTGAGGGTTAGTGTTAGTGTTAGGTTTAGGGTTAGGGTTAGTGTTAGTGTTAGGGTTAGGGTGAGGGTTAGGATGAGGGTGAGGGTTAGGGTTAGGGTTAGGATTAGGATTAGGGTTAGTGTTAGGGTGAGTGCTTGTGTTAGGCTTATTGTTAGGGTTAGGCTTAGCAAAAAGCTGAGGGTGAGGGTGAGGGTTAGGGTAAGTTTTCCGCTTAGGGTTAGCATTTGGGTGAGAATTATGGTTCGGGTTAAGTTTAGCGTTAGGGTGAGGGTTAGGGTTAGGGTTACAGTGAAGGTGAGGGGTAGCATTAGGTTGAAGGTTTGGGTTACTATTAGGGTTAGGGTGAGGGTTAGGATTAGGGTTAGGGTGAGAGTTAGGATGAGGATTAGGTTTAGGATGGTGGTTAGGGTGAGGGCTAGGTTGAGGGTGAGGATTTGGGTTAGTGTTAGGGTGAGGTTTAGGGTTAGGGTGAGGGTTAGGATGAGGATTAGGGTTACGGTGAGGGTTAGGATTAGGATGAGGGTTAGGGTTACGGTGAGGGTTAGGGTTAGAGTTAGAGTGAGGGTTAGGTTTAGGATTAGGGTTAGGGTGAGGGTGATTGTTAGGATTAGGTTTAGGGTTAGGATTATTGTTAGTGATATGGGCATGGTTACATTTGCAGTGAGGGTGAGGCTGAGGGTGAGGATTAGGGATAGGATTAGGGTTAGGGTTAGGTTTAGGGTTAGGATTAGTGTTATTGTTAGGTTTAGGGTTAGAGTTACCGTGAGGGTGAGGGTGAGGGTTATGGTTAGGGTAAGGGTTAGGTTTAGGGTTAGGGTGAGGGCTAGGGTGAGGGTGAGGGTTAGGGTTAGTGTTAGGGTGAGGTTTAAGTTTAGGGTTTGGGTGAGGTTTAGGGTTATGGTGAGGGTGAGGGTGAGGGTAAGGGTGTGGGTGAGGGTTAGGGTTAGGATTAGGGTTAGGGTGAGGGTTAGGATTAGGGTTAGGGTGAGTGTTAGGATGAGGATTAGGGTTAGGATTAGGGTTAGAGTGAGGGCTAGGGTGAGGGTGAGGGTTAGAATTAGTGGTAGGGTGAGGTTTAGTGTTAGGGTTAGGGTGAGGGTTAGGGTTATGGTGAGGGTGAGGGTGAGGGTAAGGGTGAGGGTTAGGGTTAGGGTGAGATTTAGGGTCAAGGTTAGGATTTGGATTAGGGTGAGTGTGAGGTTTAGGGTTAGAATTATGTTTAGGGAGAGGGTTAGGGTGTGGGTTAGGGTTAGGGTTAGTGTTAGGGTTAGGGTTAGGGTGAGTGTTAGGTTGAGGTTTAGGGTTTGGGTTAGGCTTAGTGTTAGGCTGAGGGTGAGGTTGAGCTAAGGGTTATGGTTATTGTGAGGATCCGGGTAGGTTTAGGGTGAGGGTTAGAATTAGGTTTAGGGTTAGCGTGAGGTTTAGTGTTAGGGTGAGGGTGAGGTTTCGGATAAGGTTTAGGGTTACAATTAGGGTTAGGGTGAGGGCTAAGGTGAGGGTGAGGGTTAGTTTTAGGATTAGGGTCAGGTTTAGTGTTAGGGTTAGGGGTAGGGTTAGGGTCAGTGTTAGCATTTGGGTTACGGTGAAGGTGTGGGTTAGTTTTGAGGTGATGGGTAGGGTTAGGACTAAAGTGACGGTGAGGGTTAGGGTTAAGGTTAGGGTTAGGGTGAGGGTTAGGTTGAGGCTTAGGTTTAAGGTTAGTGTTAGGGTTTGGATTAGGGTTAGGCTGAGGGTGAATGTGAGTGTTAGGGTTAGGGTTAGGCTTAGGGTTAGGGTTACGCTGAAGGTGAGGGTGGGGATGAGGATTAGGTTTAGAGTGATGGTTCTGGTTATGGTTAGGTTGAGGGTTAGGATGAGAGTTAGAGTTAGGATTAGATTTAGGGTGAGGGCTACGGTGAGTGTGAGGTTTAGGGTTAGGTTTAGGCTTAGGCTTATGGTTAGGGTGAGGCTAAAAGTGAGGGTGAGGATTAGGGTTAGGGTGATGTTTAGGGTTACAGTTAGGGTGAGGGTTAGGATGAGGGTTAGTTTTAGGTTTAGGGTTAGGGTTAGGGTGATGTTAGGTTTAGGGTGATGGTTAGCGTTAGTGTGAGGGTTAGTGTTAGTATTAGTGTTACTGTTAGGTTGAGGGTAAGTGTTAGGGTAAGGTTTAGGTTTAGGGTGAGGTTTAGTATTAGGGTTAGGGTTAGGGTCAGCGTGAGGTTTAGGGTTATAGTTAGTGTTAGGGTGAGGTTTTGGTTTAGGGTTAGGGTTAGGTTTAGTGTTAGGGTTAGGGTTAGGGTGAGGTTTAGTAGGGAGTGAGGGTTAGTGTTAGGGTTAGGATGAGGGTTAGGGTTAGTGTGAGGGTTAGGGTGAGGGTGACAGTAAGGGTAAAGTTGAGGGTTAGGCTGAGAGTGAGGATTACGGTAAGGGTGAGTGTTAGGGTTAGGGTGAGGGTTACGGTTAGGTTTAGGGTGAGGGTGTGGTTTAGATTGAGGATTACTTTTAGGGTTAGTGTGAGGTTTAGGATCAGGGTGAAGGTGGGGGTTAGGATTAGATTTAGGTTTAGGGTTATTCTTAGGGTAGGGTTATTTTTAGTGTTATGGTTAGCGTTAATTTTGTGGTGAGGGTGATGCTGAGGGTGAGGGTTAGAGTTAGGGTTAGGGTTAGTGTTATTTTTAGTGTTAGGGCTAGTATTACGGTGAGGTTGAGGGTGAGGATGAAATTTAGTGTTATGGTGAGTTTTAAGGTTAGGGTAAGGGTAAGGGTGAGGGTGTGGTTTAGGGTTAGAGTTAGGGTTAGGTATAGGGTTAGTTTGAGGGTTAGGGTTAGGGTTATGTTTAGGATGAGGATTAGATTGAGGATTAGGGTTAGGGTTAGGGTTAGTGTGAGGTTTAGGGTGAGGATGAGGGTTAGGGTTAGGGTGAGGGTGAGGGTAGGACTTAGGGTTAGGGTGAGGGCTAGTTTGAGGGTTAGTGTTAGAGTTAGGTTTAGGTTTAGGATTAGGTTTAGAATTAGGGTGAGGTTTAAGGTTAGTGTGAGGGTTAGTGTTAGGGTTAGGGTTAGTGTTAGTGTGAGGGTAAGTGTTAGGTTGATGTTTCCGGTTAGGGTGAGGGTTATGGTTAGGGTGAGGGTTAGGGTTAGGGTCATGATTATTGTTAGGTTTATTGTTAGGGTTACGGTTACATTGAGGGTGAGGGTAAGGGTTAGGGTTAGTGTTAGAGTGAGGTTGGTTTAGTGTTAGTGTTAGTGTTAGAGTTAGGGTTAGGGTGAGCGTGAGGTTTAGGTGTAGAATTAGGGTTAGGGTGAGCGTTAGGGTTAGGGTGAGGGTTAGGGTGGGGGTGACTGTAAGGGTAAAGATGAGAGTTAGGCTGAGGGTGAGCGTTACAGTAAAGATGAGGGTTAAGGTTAGAGTGAGGGTTAGCTTTAGGGTTAGGATGAGGGTGAAGGTTAGGGTGAGTGATAGGGCGAGGTTGAGGTTTAGGGTTAGTGTTAGGGTGAGGTTTAGGGTAAGGGTGATTTTTAGGTTTAGTGTGAGCTGTAGTGTTAGCATTAGGGTTAGTGTTAGGGTGAGGCTAAATATTAGGGTGAGGGTCAGGGTTAGGGTGTGGGTTATGGTTAGGGTGAGTGTTAGGGTTAGGGTTAGGTTTATTGTTAGTGTTAGGGTTATACGGTTACGGTGAGGGTGAGGGTGTGGTTTAGTGTTAGGTTTAGGATGAGGTTTAGCTTCCGGGTTAGTGTTAGAGTTAGGGTGATGGTGAGGATGAGTTTTAGGGTTAGAGTTAGGTTTAGTGTTAGAGTTAGGGATAGGGAGAGGGTTAGGGTTAGGCTTTGGCTTAAGCTAAGGCTTAGGCCGAGCATGAGGGGGAGGTTTAGGGTTCAGGTTAGGGTGAGGTTTAGGGTTAGGGTTAGCGTGAGTGTTAGGATGAGGTTTAGGGTTAGGATTAGGTTTAGGGTGAGGGTTAGGGTGAGGGTGTGGGTGAGGGTTAGGGTTAGGACAGGGATAGGTTTAGGATTTGAGTTAGGGTGAGGGTGAGTGTGAGGGTTATGGTTATGGTGAGGGTTAGGGTTAGGGTTAGGGTTAAGTTAGGATTAGGCTGAGGGTGAGGGTGGGGGTGAGGATTAGGGTTATGGTTATGTTTAGGGTTAGGGTTATTGTTAGTGTTATGGTTAGGGTTAAGTTTGCAGTGAGGGTGAGGCTGCGGGACAGGGTTATGGTTAGGGTTAGGGTTAGGGTGAGGGTGAGGGTGAAGGTTAGGTTGAGGTTTAGGGATAGATTTACATTTAGGACTAGGGTTAGTGTAAGGGTGAGTGTGAGGGTTAGGTTGAGGGTTAGGCTGAGGCTTAGGGTTAGGCTGAGGGTCACGGTGGGTGTGAGGATTAGGGTTAGGGTGTTGGTTAGGGTTAGGGTTAGGGTTATTTTTAGGGTTAGGGTGAGGGTAAGGGTTAGGATGAGGGTTAGGGTTAGGGTTAGGATTAGGTGTAGTATGAGGGCTAGGGTGAGGATGAGGGTTAGCATTAGTGTTTGGGTGAGGTTTACGGTTAGCATTAGGGTTAGGATGAGGGTTAGAGTTATGGTGAGCGTGAGGGTTAGGGTTAGGGTGAGGTTTAGGGTTACATTTAGGTTTAGGGGGAGGGTTAGGTCGAGGGTTAGGGTTAGTGTTAGGGTTAAAGTTAGGGTGAGGGTTAGCTTGGGGTTTAGGGTTAGGTTTAGGATTAGGTTTAGGGTGAGGGTGAGTGTGAGGGTTAGGGTTAGTCTTAAGCTTAGGCTTAGGGTTAGGCTGAGGGTCTGGGTGGGGGTGAGGATTAGGGTGAGGTTGATGGTTAGGGTTACGGTGAGGGTTAGGATGAGGGTTAGATTTAGGATTAGGGTTAGGGACAGTGCTAGGGTGAGGGTGAGTTTGTGTGTTAGGGTTAGGTTTAGTGTTAGGCTTTGGTTTAGGCTGAGGGTGAGGTTGAGGGTGAGGGTTAAGGTTAGGTGTAGGGTTAGGATGAGGGTTAGCGTTAGGATTAGGGTTAGGGTAAGGTCTAGGGTGAGGGTGAGGTTTAGGGTTAGCGTTAGGGTGAAGTTTAGGGTTAGCGTTAGGGTTAGGGTTAGGGTGAGTGTGAGGTTTAGGGTTAGAGTTAGGGTTAGGGTGAGGCTGAGGGTGAGGTTTTGGGTTAGGGTTAGTGTTAGGTTTAGGCTTGGGTGAGGGTGAGGGTTAGGCTGAGGGTGAGGGTTAGGTTTAGGATTAGGATTAGGGTTAGGGTTAGGGTGAGTATGAGGGTTAGGGTTAGGGTTAGGGTCAGGCTGAGGGTTAGGGTGAGGGTGAGGATTAGGGTTAGGGTGTGGGTTGAGGTTAGGATTATGGGGAGGGTTAGGATGAGGGTTAGTGTTAGGATTAGGGTTAGGGTGAGGGCTATGGTGAGGATGAGGTTTAGGCTTAGGGTTAGGGTGCGATTTAGAGTTAGGTTTAAGTTTAGGGTTAGGGTGAGGGTGAGGTTTACGGTTAGAGTTAGGGTTAAGTTGAGGCTGAGAGTGAGGGTTAGGGTTAGGGTTAGAATTAGGATTAGCGTACGGGTTAGAGTGAATGTCAGTGTTAGGGTTAGGGTTCGGGTTTGTCTTAGGGTTACACTGACGTTGAGGTTGAGGGTGAGGTTTAGGGTTAGCATTAGGGATAGGGTGAGGCTGAATGTGTTTGTTAGGGTTAGGTTTAGCGTTAGACTTAGGGTTAGGCTGATGGTGAGGTTGAGGGTGAGGGTTAGGGTTAGTGTGAGGATTAGGTTAAGGGTTACAGGGAGGGATAGGATGAGGATTAGGGTTAGGTTGAGGTTTAGTGTTAAGATTAGGGTTAGGATGAGGGTGAGGATTAGGGTTAGGTAAGGGTTACTGTTAGTGAGTTTTAGGGTTAGGGTTAGGGTTAGTGTTAGTGTGAGGGTGAGTTTTAGGGTGAGGGTGAGGTTTAATGTTAGGGTTATGGTTAGATTTAGGGTTAGGGTTAGGGTGAGAGTATGATTCGGGTTAAGTTTAGGGTTAGACTGAGTGTTAGGTTAATGGTTACGGTGAGGTTGAGGGTTAGGTTTAGTTTGAGGTTTAGGGTTAAGATTAGGATTAGGGTGAGGGTGAGGGTTAGGGTTAGGGTAAGATTTATTGTGAGGGTGACGCTTTGGGTTAGGGTTAGGTTTAGGATTTTTGTTAGGGTGAGGGCTAGGGTGAGGGTGAGGGTTAGGGTAAGGCTTTGGCTTAGGCTTAGGGTTATGCTGAGCGTGAGGTTGAGGCTGAGTGTTAGGGTTAGGGTTAGTGTGAGTTTTAGTGTTAGGGTTAGGGTTAGAGTTAGGATTAGGGTGAGGTTTAGGGGTAGAGTTAGTGTTAGGGTAAGGGTTAGGATGAGGGTTAGGATTAGGCTTAGGGTGAGGGCTAGTTTGAGGGTGAGGTTTAGAGTTAGTGTTAGGGTGAGGTTTAGGGTTAGGGTTAGGGTGAGGGTGCGGTTTAGGTTTAGAGTTAGGTTAACGGGGAGGCTGAGGTTGAGGGTTAGGGTTAGGATTAGTGTTAGAGTTAGGGATAGGGTGAGGATTAAGGTGAGGGTGAGGGTTAGGCTTAGGGTTAGGTTTAGGATTAGGGTAATGTTTAGAGTGAGTGTGAGGTTTAGGGTTAGGGTTAGGCTTAGACTTAGGGTTAGGCTGAGGGAGAGGGTGAGGTTTAGGTTTAGATTGACGGTTAGGGTTAGGGTTAGCTTGAGAGTTAGGGTTCTGGTTAAGTTTAGGGTTAGGGTGAGGGTTAGGGTTACGGTTACGGTGAGGGTGATGTTTAGGGTTAGTTTGAGGGTTAGGGTTAGGCTTAGGGTGAAGGTTAGGATTTGGGTTAGGGTTAGGGTTAGGATGAGGATTAGGGTTAGGATTAGGGTTAGGTTGAAGGCTAGGGTGAGGGTGACGTTTAGGGTTAGTGTTAGGGGAAGGTTTAAGGTTAGGGTTAGGTTTAGGGTGAAGGTTAGGATGAGGCTTAGATTTACGGTGAGGGTTAGAGTTAGTGTGAGGGTTAGGGTTAGGATTAGGGTTAGGGTGAGGGTGAGTTTTAGCATTATCGTTAGGGTTAGGGTTAGGTTTAGGGTTAGGATTAGTGTTATTGTTAGGGTTAGGGTTAGAGTTATGGTGAGGGTGACGTTGAGGGTGAGGGTTAGGGTTAGGGTTAGTGTGAGGTTTAGTGTTAGTTTTAGGGTTACAGTTAGGATTAGGGTGAGGGTGAGGTTTAGGGGTAGAGTTAGTGTTAGGGTGAGGGTTAGGCTTAGGGTGAGGGATAGGGTGGGGTTGACAGTAAGGGTAAGGTGAAGGTTATGCTGAGGTTGAGGGTTACGGTAAGGGTGAGGTTTAGGGTTAGGGTGAGGGTGAGGGTTAGGGTTAGGGTGAGGGTGAGGGTTAGATTGAGGATTAGTGTTAGGGTTAGTGAGAGGTTTACTGTGAGGATCAGTGTTAGGGTTAGGGATAGGGCTAGGGTTAGGTTGAGGTTTAGGGTTAGTGTTAGGGTGAGGTTTAGGGTTAGGGAGATGGTTAGGGTTAGTGTGAGGCTTAGTGTTCGGTTTGCAATTAGTGTTAAGGTGAGGGTAACTGTTAGGGTGAGGGTTAGGTTTAGGGTGAGGGTAATTGTTAGGGTGAGGGTTAGGGTTATGTTTAGGAAATTTGTTAGGATTATGGTTTGGGTTACTGTTACTGTGAGGGTGAGTGTTAGGGTTAGGGTTAGGATTAGTATTAGGGTTAGTGTTAGGGTGAGGGTAAGTGTTAGGGTGAGGGTTAGGGTTAGGGTGAGGTTTATGGTTAGGGTGCAGGTCAGGGTTAGGGTTAGCGTTACCTGGACCGTGAGGGTTAGGGTTAGGTTGATGGTTAGGGTTAGGGTTAGGGTTCGGGTGAGTTTAGGGTTAGGGTTAGTGTGAGGGTTAGTGTTAGGGTTAGGGTTACTGGTAGGGTGAGGTTAAGTGTTAGTGTGATGTTTTATGTTAGGGTGAGGATTATGGTTAGGGTGAGGGTTAGGGTTATTGTTAGGGTTAGGGTTAGGGTTAGAGTTAGGGTTAGGTTGAGGGTGAGATTTAAGGTTAGAGTTAGGGTATCTGTTAGGGTTAGGGTGAGGGTTAGGCTTGGGCTTAGGCTTAGGCTTAGGCTTAGGCCGAGCATGAGGGTGAGGTTTAGTGTGCGGGTTAGGGTGAGTGTTAGGGTTATGGTTAGTGTCAGGTTTAGGATGTGGTTAAGGGTTAGAGTTAGGGTTAGGTTGAGGGCTAGGGTGAGGGTTAGGGTGAGGGTTAAGGTTAGGGATAGGGTTAGGTTTAGGATTAGGGTTAGGGTGAGGGTGAGTGTGAGGCTTAGGGTTAGGGTTAGGATTAGGCTTAGAGTTAGGGTGAGGTTTAGGGTTAGAGTTAAGGTTAGGGTGAGGGTTTGGTTGTGGGTTAGGTTAGAGTTAGTGTTATGGTTAGGGTTGGGTTGAGAGTTAGTAGGAGGATTAGGGTTAGGGTTAGGGTTAGGTTTAGGGTGAGGGTTAGGTTGAGGGTGAGGGTTAGGGTAAAGGTTAGGATTAGGATTAGGGTTAGGGTTAGGGTGAGAGTGAGGGTTAGGGTTAGGGTGAGGGTGAGGTTTAGGGTTATGGTGAGGGTTAGGATGAGGGTTAGGGTTAGGAATAGGGTTAGGGTGAGGGCTAGGGTGAGGGTGAGGTTTATGGTTAGGGTTAGGGTTAGGGTGAGTGTTAGTTTTAGGGTTAGAGTTAGGCTTAAGGTGAGGCTTCGGGTGAGGGTGAGGGTTAGGGTTAGGATTAGGATTAGGGTAAGGGTTAGGGTGAGTTTGAGGGTTAGGTTTAGTGTTAGGATTAGACTTAGGGTTACACTGAGAGTGAGGTTGAGGGTCAGGGTAAGGTTTAGGATTAGGGTTAGGGTGAGGGTGAGTGTGTGTGTTAGGGTTAGGCTTAGGTTTATGCTTAGGGTTAGGGTGAGGGTGAGGTTGAGGGTGAGGTTAAGGGTTAGGGTGAGGGTTAGGGTAAGGGTTAGGGAGAGGGTTAGAATAATGGTTAGGATTAGGATTATGGTTAGGGTGAGGGTGAGGTTTAGGGTTAGGGTTAGAGTGAGGGTTAGGGTTAGGGTGAGAGTTGGGATTCAGGTTAAGTTTATGTTTAGGGTAAGGGTTAGAGTAAGGGTTATGGTGAGGGTGAGGGTTAGGGTTAGAGGGTTAGGGTTAGTTATTAGGGTTAGGGTGAGGTTGAGGTTGTGGGTTAGGGTTAGTGTTAGGGTGAGGTTTAGGATGAGGGTTAGGATTAGGGTTAGGCTGAGGGTGAGGTTTAGGGTTAGATTTAGGGTAAGGGTGCGGCTGAGGTTGAGGGTTAGGTTTAGGGTTAGTGTTAGAGTTAGGGTTAGGGTGAGGGTTAAGTTGAGGGTGAGGTTTAGGCTTAGGGTTAGGATTAGGATTAGGGTAATGTTTAGGGTGAGTGTTAGGTTTAGGGTTAGGGTTAGGCTTAGGCTTAGGGTTTGGCTGAGGGAGAGGGTTAGGGTGAGGGTTAGTTTTAGGTTGAGTGTTAGGGTTAGGGTTAGCTTGAGCGTTAGGGTCCAGGTTAAGTTAAGGGTTAGGGTGAGGGTTAGGGTTGGGGTTTCAGTGAGCGTGAGGGTTACGGTTAGTTTGAGGGTTACAGTTAGGTTAGGGTGAGGGTTAGGATTAGGGTTAGGGTGAGGTTTAGGATGAGGATTAGGGTTACGATTAGGGTTAGGTTGAGGTCTAGGTTGATGGTGAGGATTAGGGTTAGTGTTAGGGTAAGGTTTAAGTTTAGGGTTAGGTTTAGGGTGAGGGTTAGGATGAAGGTTAGGGTTACCGTGAGTTTGAGGGTTAGGGTTAGGGTGAGGGTTAAGTTTAGGATTAGGGATAAGGTGAGGGTGAGTGTTAGCATTAGGGTTAGGGTTAGGGTTAGGTTTAGTGTTAGGATTAGTGTTAATTTTAGGGTTAGTTTTAGAGTTATGGTGAGGGTGATGGTGAGGGTGAGGCTGAGGCTGAGGGTTAAGTTTAGGGTTAGGGTTAGGGTTAGGGTGAGGGTGAGATTTAGGGTTAGATATACGGTTAGGAGAGGGTTAGGGGGAGGGTTTGGTTTAGGGTTAGTGTTAGGGTTAGGGTGAGGGTGAGGGTTAGAGTTAGGGTTAGGGTTAGGTTTAGAGTGAGCTTTAGGGTTAGGGGTTGGGTTAGGGTTAGTCTTATGATGAGGGTGAGGTTGCAGGTGAGTGTGAGGGTTAGGTTTAGGTTTAGGATTATGGTTAGGGTTAGGGCAAGGGCTAGGGTGAGGGTGAGGATTAGGGTTAAGGTTAGGGTGAGGTTTAGTGTTAGGGTTAGTTTTAGGGTTAGGGTGAGTGTGAGGTTTAGGGTTAGAGTTAGGGTTAAGGTGAGGCTGAGGGTGAGGGTTAGGTTTAGGGTTAGGGTTACTGTTAGGTTTAGGTTTAGGGTGAGGGTTAGGGTAAGGTTTAGGGTTTGGGTTACGATTAGGCTTAGGGTTAGGGTTACGGTGAGTGTGAGGGTTAGGGTTTGGGTTAGGCTTAGGCTTAGGATTAGGCTGAGGGTGAGATTGAGGTTGAGGGTTAGGGTTAGGGTGAGGGTTTGGGTTAGGTTTAGGGTTAGTTGGATGGTTAGGTCGAGGGTTAGGGTTAGGGTTAGTTTAAGGGTTAAGTTTAGGGTGAGGGTTAGGTTGAGGTTCAGGATTAGTTTTAGAGTTAGTGTAAGATTAGGTTTAGGGTGAGGGTGAGTGTGAGGGTTATGGTTAGGCTTAGGCTTAGACTTAGGTTTAGGTTGAGGGTAAGGGTGGGGCTCAGGATTAGAGTTAGGGTGATGGTTAGGGTTAGGGTTAGGGTGAAAGTTTGGATGAGGATTAGGTTTAGGATTAGGGTTAGGGTGAGTGCTAGGTTGAGGGTGTGGGTTAGGTTAAGTGTTAGGCTTAGACCTAACGTTTCGTTGAGGATAAGGGTTAGGGTTAGGTTTAGGGTGAGATTTAGTGGTAGGGTAGGTTTAGAGTTAGGGTGAGGTTGACGGTAAGGTTTAGGGGTAGAGTTAGGGTTAGGGTGAGGGTTAGGGTTAGGGAGAGGGTTAGGGTGGGAGATACGGTAATCGTAAAGATGATGGTTAGACTGAGGGTGAGGGTTATTGTAAGGGTGAGAGTTAAGGTTAGGGTGAGCATTAGGGTTAGGGTTAGAGTGAAGGTGAGGGTTAGATTGAGGAAAAGTTTTAGGGTTAGTGTGAGTTTTAGGGTGAGGATGAGGGTTAGGGTTAGGGTGAGGGCTAAGGTGAGGGTGAGGTTTAGGGTTAGGGTGATGGTTAGGGTTAGTGTGAGGGTTAGTGTTAGGGTTAGGGTTAGTGTTATGGTGAGGGTAATTGTTAGGATGAGGGTTAGTGTGAGGTTAGGGTTAGGGTTACTGTGAGGGTGAGGGTAAGTGTTAGGGTCAGAGTTTGGGATAGGGTGGGGGTTATGGTTAGGTTGAGGGTTAGGATTACGGTTAGGGTTATTGTTAGGGTTAGGTTTGGGATTAAGGTTACGGTGAGTGTGAGGATGAGGGCTAGGGTTAGGGTTAGGGTGAAGTTAGGGTTTGCGTTAGGGTTAGAGTTAGGTTTTGGGTGAGGGTGAGGTTTAGGGTTAGAGTTAGGGTTAGGGTGAGGGTTTGATTGTGGGTTAGGTTAGGGTTAGTGTTATGGTTAGGGTTGGGGTGAGAGTTAGTAGGAGGTTTAGGGTTAGGGTTATGGTTAGGGTGAGGGTGAGTGTTAGGGTGAGGGTGAGGGTTAGGGTTAAGGTTAGTATTAGGATTAGGGTTAGGGTTAGGGTGAGAGTGAGTGTTAGGGTTAGGGTGAGGGTGAGGTTTAGCGTTATGGTGAGGGTTAGGATGAGGGTTAGGGTTAGGATTAGGGTTAGGGTGAGGGCTAGGGTGAGGGTGAGGTTTATGGTTAGGGTTAGGGTTAGGGTGAGGGTGAGTTTTAGGGTTAGAGTTAGGCTTATGTTGAGGCTGCGGGTGAGGGTGAGAGTTAGGGTTAGGATTAGGGTTAGGGTTAGGGTTAGGGTGAGTGTGAGGGTTAGGTTTAGTGTTAGGATTAGGCTTAGGTTTACACTGAGAGTGAGGGTGAGGGTGAGGGTAAGGTTTAGCATTAGGGTTAGGGTGAGGGTGAGTGTGTGTGTTAGGGTTAGGCTTAGGTTTATGCTTAGAGTTAGGGTGAGGGTGAGGTTGAAGGTAAAGTTTAGGGTTAGGGTGAGGGTGAGGGTAAGGGTTTGGGAGAGGGTTAGAATAATGGTTAGGATTAGGATTATGGTTAGGGTGAGGGCTATGGTGAGTTTGAGGTTTAGGGTTAGGGTTAGGGTGAGGGTTAGGGTTAGGGTGAGAGTTGGGATTCAGGTTAAGTTTATATTTAGGGTAAGGTTTAGAGTAAGGGTTATGGTGAGGGTGAGGTTTAGGGTTAGTTTGAGGGTTAGGGTTAGTTATTAGCATGAGGGTGTGGGTTAGGGTTAGTGTTAGGGTGAGGGTTAGGATGAGGGTTAGGATTAGGGTTAGGCTGAGGGTGAGGTTTAGGGTTAGAGTTAGGGTAAGGGTGAGGCTGAGGTTGAGGGTTAGGTTTAGGGTTAGTGT
This sequence comes from Dipodomys merriami, assembly GCF_024711535.1. Classification (NCBI taxonomy): domain Eukaryota; kingdom Metazoa; phylum Chordata; class Mammalia; order Rodentia; family Heteromyidae; genus Dipodomys; species Dipodomys merriami. The sequence continues at coordinate 142,693 of NW_027205393.1, read as the reverse complement.
TAGAGTTAGGGTTAGGGTGAGGTTTAGGATGAGGGTTAGGATTAGGGTTAGGCTGAGGGTGAGGTTTAGGGTAATGTTTAGGGTGAGTGTTAGGTTTAGGGTCAGGGTTAGGCTTAGGCTTAGGGTTAGGCTGAGGGAGAGGGTGAGGGTGAGGGTTAGCTTTAGGTTGAGGGTGGGGGTAGGGTTAGCTTGAGAGTTAGGGTTCAGGTTAATTTAAGGGTTAGGGTGAGGGTTAGGGTTAAGGTTTCGGAAAGCGTGAGGGTTAGGGTTTAGTTGAGGGTAAGAGTTAGGTTAGGGTGAAGGTTAGTATTAGAGTTAGGGTGAGGGTTAGGATGAGGATTATAGTTATGATTAGGGTTAGGTTGAGGGCTAGGGTGAGGGTGAGGATTAGGGTTAGTGTTAGTGTAAGGTTTAAGGTTAGGGTTAGGTTTAGGGTGAGGGTTAGGATGAAGGTTAGGGTTACCGTGAGTTTGAGGTTTAGGGTTAGGGTGAGGGTTAGGGTTAGGATTAGGTTTAGGGTGAGGGTGAGTGTTAGCATTAGGGTTAGGGTTAGGTTTAGGTTTAGGGTTAGGATTAGTGTTAATTTTAGTGTTAGTTTTAGATTTATGTTGAGGGTGATGGTGAGGGTGAGGCTGAGGGTGAGGGTTAGGTTTAGGGTTAGGGTTAGGGTTAGGGTTAGTGTGAGGTTTAGGGTTAGATATAGGGTTAGGAGATGGTTGTGGGAGGGTTTGGATTAGGGTTAGTGTTAGGGTTAGGGTGAGGGTGAGGGTTAGAGTTAGGGTTAGGGTTAGGGTTAGAGTGAGCTTTAGGGTTAGGGGTTGGGTTAGGGTTAGTGTTACGGTGAGTGTGAGGGTGCAGGTGAGTGTGAGGGTTAGGGTTAGGATTAGGTTTATGGTTAGGGTTAGGGTGAGGGCTAGGGTAAGGGTGAGGATTAGGGTTAAGGTTAGGGTGAGGTTAGGTGTTAGGATTAGGTTTAGGGTTAGGGTGAGTGTGAGTTTTAGGGTTAGAGTTAGGGTTAAGGTGAGGCTGAGGGTGAGGGTTAGGGTTAGGGTGAGGGTTACTGTTAGGTTTAGGTTTAGGGTGAGGGTTAGGGTGAGGTTTAGGGTTTGGCTTAGGATTAGGCTTAGGTTTAGGGTTAGGGTGAGTGTGAGGGTTAGGGTTTGGGTTAGGCTAAGGCTTAGGGTTAGGCTGAGGGTGAGGGTGAGGTTGAGGGTTAGGGTTAGGGTGAGGGTTACGGTTAGGTTTAGGGTTTGTTGGAGGGTTAGGTCGAGAGTTAGGGTTAGGGTTAGTTTTAGGGTTAAATTTAGGGTGAGGGTTAAGTTGAGGTTTAGGATTAGTTTTAGAGTTAGTGTTAGGATTAGGGTTAGGGTGAGTGTGATTGTGAGGTTTATGGTTAGGCTTAGGCTTAGACTTAGGTTTAGACTGAGGGTGAGGGTGGGGCTCAAGATTAGAGTTAGGGTGATGGTTAGGGTTAGGGTTAGGGTGAGGGTTAGGATGAGGGTTAGGTTTAGGATTAGGGTTAGGGTGAGTGCTAGGTTGAGGGTGTGGGTTAGGTTAAGTGTTAGGCTTAAACTTAGGGTTAGGCTGAACGTTTCGTTGAGGATAAGGGTTAGGGTTAGGTTTAGGGTGAGATTTAGTGTTAGGGTAGGTTTAGAGTTAGGGTGAGGTTGAGGGTGAGGTTTAGGGGTAGAGTTCGGGTTAGGGTGAGTGTTTGGGTTTGGGTGGGGTTTAGGGTGGGGGTTACGGTAATGGTAAAGATGATGGTTAGACTGAGGGTGAGGGTTATTGTAAGGGTGAGAGTTAAGGTTAGGGTGAGCATTAGGGTTAGGGTTAGAGTGAAGGTGAGGGTTAGATTGAGGAAAAGTTTTAGGGTTATTGTGAGGTTTAGGGTGAGGATGAGGGTTAGGGTTAGGGTGAGGGCTAAGGTGAGGATGAGGGTTAGGGTTAGTTTTAGGGTGAGGTTTAGGGTTAGGGTGATGGTTAGTGTTAGTGTGAGGGTTAGTGTTAGGGTTAGGGTTAGTGTTATGGTGAGGGTAATTGTTAGGATGAGGGTTAGTGTGAGGTTACAATTAGGGTTACTGTGAGGGTGAGGGTAATTGTTAGGGTCAGAGTTTGGGATAGGGTGAGGGTTATGGTTAGGTTGAGGGTTAGGATTATGGTTACGGTTATTGTTAGGGTTAGGTTTGGGATTAAGGTTACAGTGAGTATGAGGGTGAGGGCTAGGGTTAGGGTTAGGGTGAAGTTAGGGTTTCCGTTAGGGTTAGAGTTAGGTTTTGGGTGAGGGTGAGGTTTAGGGTTAGAGTTAGGGTTAGGGTAAGGGTTTGGTTGTGGGTTAGGTTAGGGTTAGTGTTATGGTTAGGGTTGGGGTGAGAGTTAGTAGGAGGTTTAGGTTTAGGGTTAGGATTAGGGTGAGGGTGAGGGTTAGGGTGAGGGTGAGGGTTAGGGTTAAGGTTAGTATTAGGATTAGGGTTAGGGTTAGGGTGAGAGTGAGTGTTAGGGTTAGGGTGAGGGTGAGGTTTAGGGTTATGGTGAGGGTTAGGATGAGGGTTAGGGTTAGGATTAGGGTTAGGGTGAGGGCTAGGGTGAGGGTGAGGTTTAGGGTTAGTGTTAGGGTTAAGGTAAGGGTGAGTTTTAGGGTTAGAGTTAGGTTTAAGGTGAGGCTGCGGGTGAGGGTGAGGGTTAGGGTTAGGATTAGGATTAGGGTAAGGGTTAGGGTGAGTGTGAGGGTTAGGTTTAGTGTTAGGATTAGACTTAGGTTTACACTGAGAGTTATGGTGAGGGTGAGGGTAAGGTTTAGGATTAGGGTTAGGGTGAGGGTGAGTGTGTGTGTTAGGGTTAGGCTTAGGTTTATGCTTAGGGTTAGGGTGAGGGTGAGGTTGAGGGTGAGGTTTAGGGTTAGGGTGAGGGTTAGGGTAAGGGTTAGGGGGAGGGTTAGAATAATGGTTAGGATTAGGATTATGGTTAGGGTGAGGGCTATGGTGAGTTTGAGGTTTAGGGTTAGGGTTAGGGTGAGGGTTAGGGTTAGGGTGAGAGTTGGGATTCAGGTTAAGTTTATGTTTAGGGTAAGGGTTAGAGTAAGGGTTATGGTGAGGGTGACGGTTAGGGTTAGTTTGAGGGTTAGGGTTAGTTATTAGCGTTAGGGTGAGGGTGAGGGTGTGGATTAGGGTTAGTGTTAAGGTGAGGGTTAGAATGAGGGTTAGGATTAGGGTTAGGCTGAGGGTGAGGTTTAGGGTTAGAGTTAGGGTAAGGGTGCGGCTGAGGTTGAGGGTTAGGTTTAGGGTTAGTGTTAGAGTTAGGGTTAGGGTGAGGGTTAAGGAGAGGGTGAGGTTTAGGCTTAGGGTTAGGATTAGGATTAGGGTAATGGTTAGGGTGAGTGTTAGGTTTAGGGTTAGGGTTAGGCTTAGGCTTAGGGTTAGGCTGAGGGAGAGGGTGAGGGTGAGGGTTAGCTTTAGGTTGAGGTTTAGGGTTAGGGTTAGCTTGAGAGTTAGGGTTCAGGTTAAGTTAAGGGTTAGGGTGAGGGTTACGGTTAGGGTTATGGTTAGGTTTATGGTTAGCGTGAGGGTTAGGGTTAGGTTGAGGGTTACAATTAGGTTAGGGTGAGAGTTAGGATTAGGGTTATTGTTAGGGTAAGGTTTAAGGTTAGGGTTAGGTTTAGGGTGAGGGTTAGGATGAAGGTTAGGGTTACCGTGAGTTTGAGGTTTAGGGTTAGGGTGAGGGTTAGGGTTACGTTTAGGGTTAGGGTGAGGGTGAGTGTTAGCATTAGGGTTAGGGTTAGGGTTAGGTTTAGGGTTAGTGTGAGGTTTAGGGTTAGATATAGGGTTAGGAGAGTGTTAGGGGGAGGGTTTGGTTTAGGGTTAGTGTTACTGTTACGGTGATGGTAAGTGTTAGAGTTAGGGTTAGGGTTAGGTTTAGAGTGAGCTTTAGGGTTAGTGGTTGGGTTAGGGTTAGAGTTACGGTGAGGGTGAGGGTACGGGTGAGTGTGAGGGTTAGGGTTAGTTTTAGGTTTAAGTTTAGGGTGAGGGCTAGGGTGAGGATGAGGTTTAGGGTTAGGTTGAGGGTAAGGTTTAGTGTTAGGGTTAGGGTTAGGTTTAGGGTGAGTGTGAGGTTTAGGTTTATAGTTAGGGTTAAGGTGAGGCTGAGAGTGAGCGTTAGGGTTAGGGTTAGGGTTACTGTTAAGTTTAGGTTTAGGGTGAGGGTTAGCGTGAGGTTTAGGGTTTGGGTTAGGATTAAGCTTAGGGTTAGTGTTAGGGTGAGTGTGAGGGTTAGGGTTTGGGTTAGGCTTAAGCTTAGGGTTAGGCTGAGGGTGAGGGTGAGGTTGAGGGTTAGGATTAGGGTGAGGGTTACGGTTAGGTTTAGGGTGAGTGTTAGGTTTTGGTTAATTTTAAGGTTAGGGTGAGGATGAGGGTTAAGATTAGGGTTAGGGTGAGGACTAGGGTGAGAGTGAGGGTTAGGGTTAGTGTTAGGGTAAGGTTTAGGGTTAGGATTAGGATTCGGGTGAGGGTTAGGATGAGGGTTAGGGTTACGGTGAGGGTTAGAGTTAGCTTGAGGTTTAGGGTTAGGATTAGTGTTAGGGTTGGGTGAGTGTTAGGATTATGTTTAGGATTTCGGTTAAGGTTAGGTTTAGGGTTAGGATTAGTGTTATTTTTAGGGTTAGGTTTAGAGTTATGGTGAGGGTGAGGTTGAGGGTGAGGGTGAGGATTAGTGTTTGGGTTAGGGTCAGGTTTAGAGTTAGGGTTAGGATTAGGATAAGGGTGAGGGAGAGTTTTAGTTTTAGATATAGGGTTAGGGGGAGGGTTACTTTTAGGGTTAGGGTTAGGGTTAGTGTTAGGGTTAGGGTAAGGTTGAGGGTTAGGTTGAGGTTTATGGTAAGGGTGAGTGTTAGGGTTAGAGTAAGGCTTATGCTTAGGGTTAGGCTGAGGGTGAGGTTGGGGGTGAGGATTAGGGTTAGGGTGATGGCTGGGGTTAGGTTAGTGTGAGGATTAGGAGGAGGGTTAGGTTAGGATTAGGGTTAGGCTGAGGGTGAAGTTGAGGTTATTGTTAGGGTGAGGGTTAGGTTTAGGGTTAGGGTGAGAGTTAGGGTTTGGGTTAAGTTTAGGGTTAAGTTGAGGGTTAGGGTAAGGGTTACGGTGAGGGTGAGGGTTAGGGTTAGGTTGAGGGTTAGGGTTCGGATTAGGGTTAGGGTGAGTGTGACAGTGAGGGTTAGGTTTAGTGTTAGGGTTAGGGTTAGGATTAGGGTTAGGGTGAGGGCTAGGGTGAGGGTGAGATTCAGGGTTAGGGTTAGTGTTAGGGTTAGGGTGAGGGTGAGGTTTAGTGTTAGAGTTAGGGTTAGGTTTAGGCTGAGGGTGAGGGTTAGGGTTAGGGTTAGTGTTAGAGTTAGGTTTATGATGAGGGTTAGGGTGAGAGTGAGGGTTCGGCTTAGTGTTAGGATTAGTATACGGGTTAGGGTGAGGGTGAGGGTGAGGGTTAGGGATAGGGTAAGGCTTAGTGGTAGGGTTAGTTTGAGATTTAGTGTTCGGGTTAAGTTTAGTGTTAGGGTGAGGGTTAGGGTTAGGGTTAAGGTGAGCGTGAGGGTTAGGGTTAGGTTGAAGGTTAGGGTTAGGCTTAGGATTAGGGTGAGGGGTAGGGTTAGGGTTAGGGTGAGTTTTAGGGTGAGGTTTGAGTTATAGTTAGGTTTAGGGGTAGGGTTAGGTTGAGGGTTAGGGTTAGTGTTAAGGTTAGGGTGAGGTTTAGGGTTAGGGTTAAGGTTATTGTTAGTGTTATGTTTAGGGTGAAGTTTGCCGTGAGGGTGAGGCTGTGTGTGAGGGTCATGGTTATGGTTATGATTAGGGTTAGTGTTAGTGTTATTGTTAGGGTTAGGGTTAGAGTTAAGGTTAGGTTGAGGGTGAGGGTGAGTGTTAGGTTTAGGGTGTGTTTTAGGATGAGGTTTAGGGTTAAGGTTTGAGTTAGGTTTAGGGTGAGGGTGAGGTTTAGGTTTAGAGTTAGATTTGAGGGGCGGTTAGGGTGAGGTTTAGGGTTAGTGTTAGGATGAAGGTGAGGGTTAGGTTGAGGTTTAGGGATAGGGTTAGGTTTAGGATTAGGGTTAGGATGAGGGTGAGTGTGAGGGTTAGGGTGAGGGTTAGGCTTAGGCTTAGGGTTTGTCTGAGGGTGATGGTGGGGGTGAGGATTAAAGTTAGGGTGATGGTAAGGGTTAAGGTTAGTGTTATTGTTAGGGTTAGGTTTAGAGTTAGGATTAGGGTGAGGGTGAGTTTTAGGGGTAGAGATAGGGTTAGGGTGAGTGTTAGGCTTAGGGTGAGTGTTAGAGTGGGGGTGACGGTAAGGGTAAAGGTGAGGTTTAGGCTGTGGGTGAGGTTTACGGTAAGGGTTAGGGTTACCGTTAGGGTGAGGGATAGGGTTAGGGTTAGGGTGAAGGTGAGGGTTAGGGTTAGATTGAGGATTAGTGTTAGGGTTAGTGTGAGGTTTAGGGTGAGGATGCGGGTTAGGGTTAGGGTGAGGATGAGAGTTAGGGTTAGTGTTAGAGTGAGGTTTAGGGTTAGGGTGATGGTTAGGGTTAGTGTTAGGGTGAGGTTAAGTGTTAGGTTTAGGGTTAGGATTAATGTGAGGGTTAGCCTTAAGGTGAGGGTTAGGGTGAGGGTGAGTTTTAGGGTTAGGGTTTGGATTAGGTATAGGTTTAGGGTTAGGGTGAGTGTGTGGTTTAGGGTTAGCGTTAGTGTTAGGCTTAGGGTTAGGCTGAGGGTGAGGGTGAGGGTTATTGTTAGAGTGAGGGTTAGGGTTAGGGTTAAGGTGAGAGTTAGGTTTTGGTTTAAGTTTAGTGTTAGAGTGAGGATTAGGGTAAGGGTTACAGTAAGGGTGAGGGTTCGTTTTAGGTAGAGGGTTAGGGTTAGGGTTAGGGTGAGGTTCAGGATGAGGATTAGGGTTTGGATTAGGTTTAGGGTGAGGGCTAGGGTGAGGGTGAGGTTTAGGGTTAGGGTTAGGGTGAGGTTTAGGTTTAGGTTTAGGGTTACGTATAGGGTGAGGGTGAGGTTTAGGGTTAGAGTTAGGGTTAGGTTGAGGCTGAGGGTGAGGGTTAGGGTTAGGGTTAGTGTTAGAGTTAGGTTTACGGTGAGGGTTAGGGTGAGAGTGAGGGTTAGGCTTAGTGTTAGTATTAGGATTAGGGTAAGGGTTAGCATGAGGGTGAGGGTGAGGGTGAGGATGAAGGTTAGGGATAGGGTAAGGTTTAGGGATAGGGTTAGTTTGAGATTTAGGGTTCGGGTTAAACTTAGGGATAGGGTGATGGTTAGGGTTAGGGTTAGTGTTAGTGTTATTGTTAGGGTTAGGGTTAGAATTAAGGTTAGGTTGAGGGTGAGTATGAGTGTTAGGGTTAGGGTGATTTTTAGGGTGAGGTTTAGGTTTAGGGTTAGGGTTAGGGCTCGAGTGAGTGTGAGGGTTACAGTTAGAGTTAGGGTTGAAGAGAGGGTTAGGGTGAGATTTAGGGTTAGGTTTAGGATGAGGGTGAGGGTTAGGTTGAGGTTTAGGTATAGGGTTAGTTTTAGGATTAGGGTTAGGGTGAGGGGGAGTGTGAGGGTTAGGGTGAGGTTTAGGCTTAGTCTTATGGTTAGGCTGAGGGTGATGGTGGGTGTACGGATTAAGGTTATGGTGATGGTAAGGGTTAGGGTGGGTGTGACGGTAAGGGTAACGTGAGGTTTAGGCTGAGGGTGAGGGTTACGCTAAGGGTTAGTGTTAGGGTTAGGGAGAGGGATAGGGTTTGGGTTAGGGTGAGGGTGAGGGTTAGATTGAGGATAAGTGTTAGGGTTAGTGTGAGGTTTAGGGTGAGGATATGGGTTAGGATTATGGTGAGGTCTAGGGTGAGGATGAGGGTTATGGTTAGTGTTAGGGTGAGGCTTAGCGTTAGGGTGATGGTTAGGTTAGTGTTAGGGTGAGGTTTAGTGTTAGGTTTAGGGATAGGATTAATGTTAGGGTTAGGCTTAAGGTGAGGGTTAGGGTGAGGGTGAGGTTTAGGGTTTGGGTTAGGATTAGGAATAGGGTTAGGGTTAGGGTGAGTGTGAGGTTTAGGGTTAGCGTTATGGTTAGGCTTCGGGTTAGGCTGAGGGTGAGTGTGAGGGTGAGGGTTATTGTTAGGGTGAGGTTTAGGTTTAGGGTTAGGGTGAGAGTTAGGGTTCCGGTTAAGTTTAGGGTTAGAGTGAGGATTAGGGTAAGGGTTACAGTGAGGATGAGGGTTAGGGTTAGGTTGAGGGTTAGGGTTAGGCTTAGGATTAGCGTTAGGGTTCAGATTAGGTTTAGGGTGAAGGCTAGGGTGACGGTGAGATTTAGGTTTAGGGTTAGGGTGAGGTTTAGGTTTAGGTTTAGTGTTAGGGATAGGGTGAAGGTGAGGTTTAGGGTTAGAGTTAGGGTTAGGTTGAGGCTGAGGGTGAGGGTTAGGGTTAGGGTTAGTGTTAGAGTTAGGGATATGGTGAGGTTTAGGGTGAGAGTGAGGTTTAGGCTTAATGTGAGGATTACGATTAGGGTAAGGGTTTGGGTGAGGGTGAGGGTGAGGTTTAGGTTAGGGTAAAGTTTAGGGGTAGGGTTAGGGTGAGATTTAGGGTTCTGGTTAAGTTTAGGGTGAGGGTGAGGATTACGGTTAGGGTTACGGTGAGCGTGAGGGTTAGGGTTAGGTTGAGGGTTAGGGTTAGGCTTAGGATTAGGGTTAAGGTTATGGTTAGGGTTAGGGTGAGGTTTAAGGTGAGGTTTTGGGTTAGAGTTAGGTTTAGGGGCAGGGTTAGGGTGAGGTTTAGGGTTAGGGTTAGTGTTAAGGTTAGGGTGAGGTTTACGGTTAGGGTTAGGGTTTGGGTTATTGTTAGTGTTATGGTTAGGGTGAAGTTTGCGGTGAGGGTGAGGCTGCGGGTGAGGGTTATGGTTATGGTTATGGTTATAGTTAGTGTTAGTGTTATTGTTTGGGTTAGGGTTAGATTTAAGTTTAGGTTGAGGGTGAGGATGAGTGTTAAGGTTATGGTGAGTTTTAGGTTGAGGTTTAGGGTTAGGGTTAGGGTTAGGTTGAGGGTGAGGTTTAGGGTTAGAGTTAAGGTTAAGGGGAGGTTTAGGGTTAGGTTTAGGCTTAGGGTTAAGATGAGGGTGAGGGTTAGGTTGAGGTTTAGGGATAGGGTTAGGTTAAGGATTAGGGTTAGGGTGAGGGTGAGTATGAGGGTTAGGGTGAGGCTTAGGGTTAGACTGAGGCTGATGTTGGGGGTGAGGATTAAGGTTAGGCTGATGGTAAGGGTTAGGGTTAGTGTTATTGTTAGTGTTAAGTTTAGAGTAAGGATTAGGGTAAGGGTGAGGTTTAGGGGTAGAGATAGGGTTAGGGTGAGGGTTAGGCTTAGGGTGAGGGTTAGGTTGGGTGTGAGGGTAAGGGTAAAGGTGAGGGTTAGGCTGAGGGTAAGGTTTACGGTAAGGGTTAGGGTTAGGGTTAGGGGGAGGGATAGGGTTAGGGTTAGGGTGAGGGTGAGGGTTAGGGTTAGATTGAGGATTAGTGTTAGGGTTAGTGTGAGGTTTAGAGTGAGGATGCGGGTTAGGATTAGGGTGAGTTCTAGGGTGAGGATGAGGTATAGGGTTAGTGTTAGGGTGAAGTTTAGGGTTAGGGTGATGTTTAGGGTTAGTGTTAGGGTGAGGATTAGTGTTAGGGTTTAGGTTAGGATTAATGTTAGGGTTAGGCTTAAGGTGAGGGTTAGGTTGAGGGTGAGGATTATGGTGAGGGTTAGGACGAGGTTTAGGGTTAGAATTAGGGTTAGGATGAAGGCTAGGGTGAGGGTGAGGTTTAGGGTTAGTGTTAGGGTGACGTTTAGGGTTAGGGTTACGGTTAGGGATAGGGTGATGGTGAGGTTTAGGTTTAGAGTTAGGGTTTGGGTGAGGCTGAGGGTGAGTTTTAGGTTCAGTGTTAGTGTTAGATATAGGGTTTCAGGGAGGGTTTGGGTGAGGGTGAGGGTTAGGCTTAGTGTTAGGATTAGGATTAGGGTAAGGCTTAGGGTGAGTGTGAGGATTAGGGTTACTGAGAGCGTGATTGTTAGGTTTAGGTTGAGGGTTAGGGTTAGGCTTAGGATTAGGGTGAGGGTTAGGGTTAGGGTAAGGTTTAGGGGTAGGGTTAGGGTGAGAGTTAGGTTTCAGGTTAAGTTTAGGGTTAGGGTGAGGGTTAGGTAGGGTTACAGTGAGCATGAGGGTTAGGGATAGGTTGAGGGTTAGGGTTAGGCTTAGGATTAGGGTGAGAGTTAGGGTTAGGGTTAGGGTGAGGTTTAGGGTGAGCTTTTGGATTAGGGTTAGGGTTAGGGTTATAGTGAGGGTGAGGTTTAGTGTTAGCGTTAGGTTTAGGGACAGGGTTAGGGTGAGGTTTAGGGTTACGGTTACAGTGAGCTTGGGTGTTAGGGTTAGGTTGAGTTTTAGGGTTAGGCTTAGGATTAGGGTGAGGGTGAGGTTTAGGGTTAGAGTTAGGTTTAGGGGCAGGGTTAGGGTGAGGTTTACGGTTAGGGTTAGTGTTAGGGTTAGGGTTAGATTTAGGGTTAGGGTTGTTGTTTGGTTTAGGGTTATTGTTAGTTTTATTGTTAGTGTTAAGTTTGCGGTGAGGGTGAGGCTGAGGGTGAGGGTTATGGTTAGGGTTAGGTTTAGGGTTAGGGTTAGTGTTATATTTAGGGTTAGAGTTAGAGTTAAGGGTAGGTTGAGGGTGAGGGTGAGGATTAGGGTTAGGGTGAGGTTTAGAGTGAGGTTTAGGGTTAGGGTTAGGGTTAGGGTTAGGGTGAGGATGATGTTTTGGGGTAGAATTAGGGTTAGGGGGAGGGTTAGGGAGAGGTTTAAGTTTCGGGTTAGGGTGAGGATGAGGGTTCGCTTGAGTTTCAGGGTTAGGTTTAGGTTTAGGATTAAGGTTCAGGTGAGGGTGAGTGTGAGGGTTAGGGTGAGGGTTATGCTTAGGCTGAGGGTTAGGCTGAGGGTGAGGGTGGGGGTGAGGATTAGGGTTAGGCGGATGGTAAGGGTTAGGGTTAGTGTTATTTTTAGGGTTTGGTTTAGAGTTATTCTGAGGGTGAGGGTGGGGGTGAGGGTTAGTGTTAGGGTTAGTGTGAGGTTTAGGTTTAGGGTTATTGTTAGGGTTATTGTGAGGGTGAGGTTTAGGGTTAGGTATAGGGTTAGGGGGAGGGTTAGGATGAGGGTGAGGGTTAGGGTTAGGGTTATGGTGAGTTTGAGGGTTAGGTTGAGGTTTAGGTTTAGGGTTAGGGTTAGGGTTAGTGTGAGGGTTAGTGTTAGGGTTAGGGTTAGTTTTATGGTGAGGGTAAGGGTGAGGGTTATGGTTAGGGTGAGGGTTAGGGTTAGGATTATTGTTAGGGTAATTCTGAGTTTGAGGGTGAGTGTGAGTGTTAAGGTTACGGTGATTTTTAGGGTGAGGTTTAGGGTTAGGGTTAGGGTTAGGGTTGGGGTGAGTGTGAGGTTTAGGGTTAGAGTTAAGGTTGAAGAGAGGGTTAGGGTGAGATTTAGGGTTAGGGTTCGGATGAGGGTTCATATGAGGATTAGGGTTTGGATTAGAGTTAGGGTGAGGGCTAGGGTGATGGTGACGTTTAGGTTTACTGTTGGGGTGAGTTTTAGGTTTAAGGTGAGGGTTAGGATGAGAGTTAGGGTTACCGTGACATGAGGGTTAGTGATAGGGTGAGGGTGAGGGTTAGAATTAGGGTTAGGGTGAGGGTGAGTTTTAAGATTAGGGTTAGTGTTAAGTTTAGTGTTAGGATTAGTGTTATTGTTAGGGTTAGGGTTAGACTTACAGTGAGGGTGAGGGTGAAAGTGAGGGTGAAGGTGAGGGTTAGGGTGAGGGTTTGGGTGAGGTTTATGGTTAGGGTTATTAATAGGGTTAGGGTGAGGGTTAGGGTTATGTTTAGGGCTAGGTTTAGTGTTATTGTTAGGGTTAGGGTTACAGTTACGAATAGGTTGAGGGTGAGGGTGAGGGTTAGGCTTAGGCTGAGGTTTAGGGTGAGCTTTAGCTTTAGTTTTATGGTTAGGGTTAGGTTGAGGATGAGGTTTAGTGTTAGAGTTAGGTTTAGGGGGAGGGTTAGGGTGTGGATTAGGGTTAGGGTTAGTGTTTGGGTTAGGGTGAGGGTGAGGGTTAGGTTGAGGTTTAGGGATAGGGTTAGGGTTACGATTAGGGTTAGGGTGATTGTGAGTGTGAGGGTTAGGGTGAGGGTTATCCTTAGGCTTAGGTTTGGGCTGAGGCTGAGGTTGAGGGTGAAGGTTTGGGTTAGGGTGATGGTTAGGGTAAGGTTTAGAGGGAGGGTTAGGATGAGAGTTAGGGGTAGGATTAGGGTTAGGGTGACGGCTAGGGTTAGGGTGAGGTTTAGGGTTAGGTTTAGGGTGAGGGTTAGGGTTAGGTTTAGGGTGAGAGTTAGGATTCGAGTTAAGTTTATGTTTAGGGTGAGGGTTAGGGTAAGGGTTACGGTGAGGGTTAGGGTTAGGGTTAGGTTGAGGGTTAGGGTTAGTGTTAGGGTGAGGGTTAGGATTAGTGTTAGGGTGAGGGTTAGGATGAGGATTAAAGTTACGATTAGGGTTAGGTTGAGGGCTAGAATGAGAGTGAGGATTAGGTTTAGTGTTAGGGTAAGCATTAAGTTTAGGGTTAGGTTTAGGGGGAGGGTTAGGATGAGGGTAAGGGTTACAGTGAGAGTGAGGGTTAGTGTTAGGGTGAAGGTTAGGGTTAGGATTAGGGTTAGGGTGAGGGTGAGTGTGAGTATTAGGGTTAGGTTTAGGGTTAGGGTTAGGGTTAGAATTAGTGTTATTGTTAGGGTTAGGGTTAGAGTTATGGTGAGGGTGAGGGTTAGGTTTAGGGTTAGGTTGAGGTTTAGGTTTAGGCTTTGGAGTAGGGTTAGGGTGAGGGTTAGGTTTAGGGTTAGGTTTAGGATTAGTTGGAAGGTTAGTTCGAGGGTTAGGGTTAGGGTTAGTTTTAGGGTTAAGGTTAGGGTTAGGTTTAGGTTGAGGTTTAGGGTTAGTGTTAGAGTTAGGGTTAGGATTGGTGTTAGGGTGAGGGTGAGTGTGAGGGTTAGGGTTAGGCATAGGCTTAGGCTTAGGGTTAGGATAAGGGTGAGGGTGGGAGTGAGGATTAGATTTAGGGTGATTGTTAGGTTTAGTGTTAGGATGAGGGTTAGGATGAGGATTAGGGTTAGGATTAGGGTTAGGGTGACGGTGAGGATTAGTGTGAGCGTTAGTGTTAAGTTAGTGTTAGGGTTAGGCTTAGTGTTAGGCTGAGGGTTTCGTTTAGGGTGAGGGTTAGGGTTATGGTTAGGGTGAGCTTTAGTATTAGGGTTAGGGTTAGATTTAGGGTTAGGGTGAGTGTGAGGTTTAGGGGTAGAATTAGGGTTAGGGTGAGGGTTAAGTTTAGGGTGAGGTTTAGGGTGGGGGTGATGGTAAGGGTAAAGGTGAGGTTTAGACTGAGAGTTAGGGTTATGATAATGGTGAGGGTTAGTGTTAGGGTGAGGGTTAGTGTTAGGGTGAGTGTGAGGGTTAGATTGAGGATAAGTGTTAGGGTTAGTGTGAGGTTTTGTGTGAGGATGAGGGTTAGTGTTAAGGTGAGGGTAAGTGTTAGGGTGGGGGTTAGGTTTAGGGTGAGGGTTATGGTTAGGGTGAGGGTTCGGGTTAGGATTAGGGTTATTGTTAGCCTTTCGTTTAGGGTTACAGTTACGGTGAGAGTGAGGGTGAGGTTTAGGATTAGGGTTAGGGTTAGTGTTAGGCTGAGGGTAAGTTTTAGGATGAGGGTTAGGGTTAGTGTGAAGGTTATGGTAAGGGTGAGGTTTAGGGTTAGGGTTATGGTTACGTTGAGCTTAAGGGTTAGGGTTAGGTTGAAGGTTAGGTTTAGGGTTAGGGTGAGGTTAGGGTTAGTGTGAGGGTTAGAGTTGGAGTTAGGGTTAGTGTTACGGTGAGGGTAAGTGTTAGGGTCAGGGTTTGGGTTAGGATGAGGGTTATGGTTAGGTTGAGGGTTAGGATTAGGGTTAGGGTTATTGTTAGGGATAGGTTTATGTTTAAGGTTACAGTGAGGGTGAGGGTGAGGGTTAAGTTTAGGGTTAGGGTGAGTTTTAGGGTTTGCGTTAGGGTTAGAGTTAGGTTTTGGGTGAGGGTGAGGTTTAGGTTTAAATTAGGGTTAGGGTGAAGGTTAGGTTGAGGGTTAGGGTTAGGGTTAGTGTTAGGGTTAGGGTTAGGGTGAGAGTTAGTGGGAGGGTTAGGGTTAGGGTTAGGTTTAGGATTAGGTTTAGGGTTAAGTTGAGTGTGTGTGATAGGGTTAGGTTTAGGCTTAGGCTTAGGTTTAGGATGAGGGTGAGGTTGAGGGTGAGGGTTAGGGTTAGGGTGAGGTTTAGGGTAAGGGTTAGTTGGAGGGTTAGGATGAGTGTTAAGGTTAGGATTAGGGTTAGGGTGAGGGCTAGGGTGAGGGTGAGGTTTAGGGTTAGGGTTAGGGTGAGGTTTAGGGTTAGGATTAGGGTGAGAGTTAGGGTTTGGTTTAAGTTTACGGTTAGGTTGAGGGTTCGGGTAAGGGTTATATTCAGGGTAAGGGTTGGGTTAGGTTGAGGGTTAGGGTTAGGATTAGGGTTAGGGTGAGTGTGAGGGTAAGGGTTAGAGTTAGTGTTAGGGTGAAGATTAGGATGAGGGTTAGGGTGAGGGCCAGGGTGAGGTTGAGTTTTCGTGTTAGAGTTAAGGTGAAATTTAGGGTTAGGGTTAGGGTTAGTGTTAGGTTGAATGTGAGATTTAAGGTTAGAATTAGGGTTAGGGTGAGGCTGAGCGTGAGGGTTGGGTTAGGGTTAGGGTTAGAGTTTGGGTTAGGGTGAGGGTTACGTCGAGGTTTAGGGTTAGGGTTAGTGTTAGGTTTAAGTTTAGGGTGAGGGTTAGCTTGAGGTTTAGGTTTAAGGTTAGGGTTAGGGTTAGGATTAGGGTTAGGGTGAGTGTGAGGTTTAGTGTTAGGGTTAGGCTTAGGCTTAAGTTTAGGCTGAGGGTGTGGGTGATGGTTAGGGTTAGGTTGAGTGTTAGGGGCAGGGTTAGGGTGAAATTTAGGGTTCAGGTTAAGTTTAGGGATAGGGTGAGGGTTAGGGTTAGGGTTATGGTGAGGGTTAGGATGAGGATTAGGGTTAGGATTATGCTTAGTGTGAGGGCTAGGGTGAGGGTGAGGGCTAGGGTTAGTGTTTGAGTGAGGTTTAGGATTAGGGTTAGGGGTAGGATGAGGGTTAGGGTTACGGTTTGAGTGAGGTTTAGGGGTAGGGTGAGTGTTAGGGTTAGGATTTGGGTTAGGGTTAGGGTGAGTTTTAGGGTTACATTTATGGTTAGGGTAGTTTTAGGTAGAGGATTAGGGTTAGGTGTAATGTTAGGGTTAAGGTTAGTGTTAGGGTTAGGGTCAGGGTTATGGTTAGGGTTAGCTTTAGGGTTAGGGTGAGGATTAGGTTGAGATTTAGGGTTGGGGTTAGGTTTTGCGTTAGGGTTAAGGTGAGTGTGAGGGTTAGGGTTAGGGTGACGCTTAGGCTTAGGGTTAAGCTGAGGGTGAGGGTTAGGATGAGGATTAGGGTTAGGGTGAGCGTTAGGTTGAGGGTGATATTAAGTGTAAAAGTGAGGGTTAGGCTGAGGGTGAGGGTTAAGATAAGGTTGAGGGTTAGGTTTAGGGTGAGGGTTTGGGTAAGGGTTCGGGTTAGGTTTAGGGTGAGGGTTAAATTGAAGATTAGGGTTAGGGTTAGTGTGAGGTTTAGGGTGAGGATGAGGATTAGGGTTAGCCTGAGGGTGAGGGTTAGAATTAGGGTTAGCGTGATGGATAATGTGAGGGTGAGGGTTAGGGTTAGGGTTAGGGTTAGGGTGAGGTTTAGGATTAGGGTGAGAGTTAGGGTTAGTGTGAGGGTTAGGGTTAGTGTTAGGGGAGGGTAATTGTTAGGTTGAGGGTTAGGTTTAGGGTGAGGTTTATGATTAGGGTTAGGTTTGGGGTTACATTTACGTGGAGGGTGAATGTGAGGGTTAGGGTTAGGCTGACGTTTAGTGTTAGGGTTAGGGTTAGATTTAGGGTTAGGGGGAGGGTGAGGTTTAGGGGTAGAGTTAGGGTTAGGGTGGGGGTTAGGGTGAGGGTTAGGATTAGGGTGAGGGTTAGCGTGGGGGTAAAATTGAGGGTTAGGCCGAGGATGAGGGTTAGGGTTAGGGTGAGGGCTAGGGTGAGGATGAGGGTTAGGGTTATTGTTAGGGTGAGGTTTAGGGTTAGAGTGATGGTTAGGGTTGGTGTGAGGGTTATTGTTAGGGTTCGGGTTAATGTTAGGATGCGGGTTAGTCTTAGGGTGAGGGTTATGGTTAGAGTGAGGTTCAGGGTTAGTTTTAGGGTTAGAGTTAGGGTTAGTGTGAGGGTTAGGATTATGGTGAGGGTAAGGTTGACGGTTAGGGTTGGGGTTAGGATGAGGTTTAGATTTAGGTTTGGGGTTAGAGTTAGGTTAGGGTGAGGGTGAGGTTTAGGGTTGGAGTTAGGGTTAGTGTTAGGGTTAGGGTTAGGGTGAGGGTGAGGGTTAGGGTTAGGCTTAAGCTTAGGCTTAGGCTTAGCCTGAACATGAGGGTTAGGGTTAGTGTTAGGGTGAGTGTTATTGTTAGGGTGAGGGTTAGTGTTAGGGTTAGGGTTAGAGTTAGGTTTAGTGTTAGCGTTAGGGTTACGGTGAAGGTAAGGGTGAGGCTTACGGTTGGGGTTAGGATTCGGTTTAGGATTAGGTTTAGGGTTAGAATTTGGTTTAGGGTGTGTGTAAGGTTTAGGGTTAGAGTTAGGGTTAGGGTTAGCGTTAGGGTTAGGGTTAGGATGAGTGTTAGGTTTAACATGAGGTTTAGGGTGAGGGCTATTGTGAGGGTGAGGTTTAGGGTTAGGGTTAGCTGAGGTTTAGGGTTAGGGTTAGGGTTAGGGTTAGGGTGAGGGTTAGGTTTAGGGTTAGAGTTAGGGTTAGAGTGAGGCTGAGGGTGAGGGTTAGGTTTAGGTTTAGTGTTAGATTTAGGGTTAGGGTGAGGGTTAGTTTGAGGTTGAGGGTTAGGCTTAGAGTTAGGATTAGGATTAGGTTAAGGGTTACAGTGAGTGTGAGGGTTAGGTTTAGGGTTAGGATTAGGCTTAAGGTTAGGTTGATGGTGAGGGTTAGGGTGAGGGTTAGGGTTAGGGTTAGGTTGAGAGTTAGGGTTCGGGTTAAGTTTAAGGTTAGGGTGAAGGTTAGGTTTAGGGTTAGGGTGAGGGCTAGGATGAGAGTTAGGTTTAGGGTGAGCGTGAGTGTTAGGATTAGGGTTAGGGTTAGGGTTAGGGTTAGGCTTAGGATTAGTGTTATTGTTAGGGTTAGGTTTGAGTTACCGTGAGGGTGAGGGTGAGGGTGAGGGTTAGGGTGAGGTTTAGGTTTAAGGTAAGTGTTAGGGTTAGGGTGAGGTTTAGGTTTAGGGTTAGATTTCCGGTTATAGGGAGGGTTAGGTAGAGGGTTTGGGTTAGGGTTGGTGTTAGGGTTAATGCTAGAGTGAGGGTTAGGTTGAGGTTTAGGGTTAGGGTTAAGTTTAGGATTAGGGTTAGGCTGAGGGTGAGGGTGAGGGTTACTGTTAGGCTTAGGCTTAGGTTTAGGCTGAGGGTGAGGGTGGGTGTGAGGATTAGGTTTATGGTGATGGTTAGGTTTAGGGTTAGGTGAGGGTTAGGGTGAGGGTGAGTGTTAGGGTAAGGCTTAGACTTAGGCTTAGGGTTGGGTTGAGCTTGAGATTGATGGTGAAGGTTAGGCTTAGGGTGATGGTTAGGTTTATGATTAGGGTGAGTGTTAGGATGAGATTTAGGGTTAGGGGAGGGTCAGGGTGAGGATGATGGTAAGGGTAATGGTGACCTTTACACTGAGGGTGTGGGTTAAGATAGGGGTGAGGGTTAGGGTTAGGTTTAGGCTTAGGTTTAGGGTTAGGGTGAAGGTTAGATTGAGTATTAGGTTTAGGGTTAGTGTGAGGTTTAGGGCGAGGCTGAGGTTCAGGGTTAGGTTGAAGGCGAGGGTTAGAATTAGGGTTAGTGTGAGGGCTAGTGTGAGGGTGAAAGTTAGTATTAGGTTTAGGTTTAGGGTGAGGTTTTAGGTGAGGGTTAGGGTGAGGGATGTGGTTAGGTTTAGGATTAGGGTTATGGTGAGGGTGAGTGTGAGGGTTAAGGTTAGAGTTATGCTTAGGGTTTGAGTGAGGGTTAGGGTTAGGGTTTGGGTAAGGGTGAGGGTGAGGCTAAGGATTAGGGTTAGGTTTAGTGTTAGGTTTAGGGTTAGGGTTATTTTTAGGTTTAGGCTTAGGGTTAGGATTATGCTGAGGGTTAGGGTTAGCCTTAGCCTTAGGCTTAGGTTAGGCTGAGGGTGAGGGTGAGGGTGGGGATGCGGATTAGGGTTAGGGTTAGGTTTAGTGTTATTGTTAGGTTTAGGGTTAGAGTTACGGTGAGGTTGACGGTGAGGGTGAGGGTTCGGGTTAGGGTGAGGTTTAGGGTGAGGTTTAGGTTTAGGGTTAGGGTGAGGTTTAGGTTTTGGGTGAGGGCTACGGTGAGGGTTAGGGTTAGAGTGAGTGTGAGGGATAAGGTAAGGGTTTCGGTTAGGTAAGTGTTAGGGTTTGGTTTGGGGTAAGGTTTAGGGTTAGGGTTAGGGTGAGGGTGAGTGTTCGGTTTCGGGTGAGTGTGAGTGTTAGGGTGTGGGTTACGGTTAATGTTAGAGTGAGGGTTAAGGTGACAGTAAGGGTTAGTGTGAGGATTAGGGTTAGGGTTATTCTTAGGTTTATGGTGAGATTATGGATTAGGATAAGTTTTAGGGTGAGGGTGAAGGTTAGGGTTAGCTTTAGGGTTAAGGTGAGAGTTAGGGTGAGGTTGAGGGTTAGGGTGAGGGTGAGGGTTAGGGTTAGGGTTAGGGTTAGGGTTTGGGTGACGTTTAGAGTTAGGGTGTGGGTTAGGGATAGGTTTATGGTTAGGGTGAGGGTTAGGTTTTCGGTTAGGCTTCAAGTTAGGGTGAGTGTGAGGGTGAGCATTAGGATTAGGATTAGGGTTAGGGTTAGTGTTAGGCTGAGAGTGAGGGTGAGGGTGAGTATTAGGTTTAGGGTAATGTTTAGGGTTAGGGTTAGGTTGAGGTTTAGGGTTAGGGTTAGGATGAGGGTTAGGGTGAGGATTATGGTTAGGGTTAGGGTGAGGGTTAGGTTTAGTGTGATTGTTAGGGTTAGTGTGAGGGTGAGCGTTAGGGTGAGTTTTAGGGTTACGGTTAGGGATAGGTTTAGTGTGAGGGTTAGTGTGAGCGTTTGGGTGAGGGTTAGGTTTAGGGTTAGGGTGAGGATTAGGGTTAGATTTGAGATTAGGGTTAGGGTTAGCGTGAGATATAGGGTTAGGTTTAGGGTGAGGGTTAGGGTTAGTGTGAGGTTTAGGGTTCTGGTTAGGTTTATTGTTAGGATAAGGGTTAGGGTGAGGGTTAGGGTGAGGGTGAAGGATAGGGCTAGTGTAAGGGTTAGGGTGAGTGTTTGCTGAGGGTTAGGTTTAGGTTTTAGGTTAGGGTGAGGGTTAGGCTGAGGGTAAGTTTTAAGGTGAGGTTTCTGGTGAGGTTGAGTATTAGGGTTAGCATTAGTCTTAGGGTGAGAGTTAGGGTTAGGTATAGCATTAGGGTTAGGGTGAGGGTTAGTATTAGGGTTATGGTGAGGGTGAGGTTTAGGGTTAACATTAGGTAGGGTTAGGGTTATAGTGAGGGTGAGGGTGAGGGTTAGGATTAGGTTTAGGCTTTGGGTGAGGCTGAGGTTGAGAATGAGTTTGAGGGTGAGGTTTAGGGTTAGGGTTAGGTTTAGGGTGAGGTCTACGGTGAAGGTGAGGTTTAGGGTGAGGGTTAGGGTGAGGGTGACATAGAAGGTGAGGTTTAGGCTTAAGGTGAGGGTAAGGGTTAGGGTTAGGCTTGAGGGTTAGAGTTAGGGTGATGTTTAGGGTGAGGGTGAGGGTGAGGGTATAGGTGAGGGTTAGGTTCAAGGTGAGGGCAGGGGTGACGGTGAGGGTTAGGTTGAGTGTGTGGAAAAGGGTTAGGGTTAGGTTCAGGGTGAGGGTGAGGGTTAGGGTTAGCATAAGTTTTAGGGTGAGGGTTAGGGTTAGGGTTAGGGTTAGGATAAGGGTTAGGGTTAGGGTAAGGTTTAGGGTTAGGCTTAGGGTTAGGGTTAGGGTTAGGGTGAGGGATAGGTTTAGGGTTAGAGTTAGGATGAGGGTTATGGTTAGTGTGAGGGTTAGGGTTAGGGTGATGTTTAGGGTGACGGTGAGGTTTAAGGTGAGGGTGTGGTTGAGCGTGAGGGTTAGTGTGAGGGTGAGCGTGAGTGGGAGGGTGACGGTGAGGGTTAGGGTTAGGGTTAGGTTTAAGTTGATTGTAAGATTTAGGGTTACTATTAGGGTTAGGGTAATGGTTAGGCTGAGGGTTAGGGTGACGGTGAGGTTCAGGGTGTGCGTTTCTGTTAGGTAAGGGTTAGGGTTATGTTTAGGGTGACGATTAGGTTGAGTGTGAGGCATAGGGTTAGGTTGAGTGTTAGGCTTAGTGTGAGGGTCACGGTTAGGGTTAGGTTTAGTGTGAGGATAAGGATTAGGGTGAGGGTAAGGTTGAGATTCAGGGTTAGGGTTAGAGTTAGGGTTTAGGGTGAAGTTTAGGGTGGGGGTTAGGGTGAGGGTTAGGGTAGGGTTAGGGTTGGGTGAGGGTCAGGATGAGTGTTAGGTTTATGGTTAGGGTTAGGTTTAGGGTGCATGTTAGGGTTAGGGTTAGAGTGAGGGTGAAGTTCAGGGTTAATGTTAGGATTAGGTTTAGGGTTATGGTGGGGCTGAGGGTGAGGCTGAGGGTGAGGGTGAGGGTGAGGGTTAATGTGAGGGTTAGTTTTAGGGTGAGGGCTATTGTGAGGGTGAAATTTAAGGTGAGGGTTAAGGTTAGGGTGAGTGTTAGGGTTAGGGTCAGGGTGAGGGTTAGGGTTAGGGTGATGTTTAGGGTGAAGGTGAAGGTGAGAGTGAGGGTTCGGGTTCGGGTTAGGGTTCGGGTTCGGGTTAGGATTAGGGTAAGGGATAGGGTGAGGGTAAGGGTTAGGATGACATTTACGGTGAGGGTGAGGGTTAGGGTTAGGTTTAGGGTTAGGGTGAGGGTTAAGGTGAGGGTTAAGGTGAGGGTTAGAGTGAAGCTTAGGGTGAAGGTTAGGGTTAGGGTTAGGGTTTGGGTTAGGTTGAGGGTTAGGTTGAGGAGAAGGGGTAGGTTGAGGTTTAAGGAGAGGGTGAGGGATAGGGTTATTGTGAGAATAAGTGTTAGGCTTAGGCTTAGGTTGAAAGTGAGCATTTGTGTTAGCATCAGGTTAGGGCTGATGGTGAGGGTTAGGGATAGGCTGAGGGGTAGTTTTAGGGTTAGGGTGAGGGGTAGGGTTTGGGTTAGGGTGAAATTAAGGTTTAGGGTGAGGGTGAGGGTGAGGGTTAGGGTTAGCCATAGGGTGAGGGTGAGGGTTAGGGTTAGGGTTAGGGTGAGGGTGAGGGTTAGGGTTAGGGTTAGGGTGAGTGTGAGTGTGAGGGTTAGGTTTAGGATTAGGGTTAGGGTTAGGGTTAGGCTGAGGTTGAGGTTATGAGTGAGGGTGAGGGCTAGGGTTAGGTGGAGATGTAGTGTTAGGGTTAGGTTTAGGGTTAGTATTAGTGTTAGGGTTAGAATTAGGCTGAGGGTCATGGTGAGGGTGAGGGTTAAGTTGAGTTTTAGGGTGAGGGTTAGGTTTAGAGTTAGGGTTATGTTGAGCGCTAGGATGAGGGTGAGGGTTAGGGTTACCGTTAGGGTTATTGTGAGGCTTAGGGTGAGGGTTGAGTGTTAGGGTTACTGTTAGCTTGAGGGTGAGGGTTAGGATTAAGGTGAGGGTGAGGGTTCGGTTTAGGGTGGGGTTTAGAGTTACAGTGAGGGTGAGGGTGAAGGTTAGGATTAGGGTTAGGTTTAGGGATAGGATCAGGGTGAGGGTTAGGGTGTTTTTGAGTGTTAGGGTTAGGGTGAGGGTTAGGGTTAGGGTTAGGGTGAGGTTTAGCTTTAGGGTGAGGGCTCCGGTGAGGGTGAGGTTTCGGGTGAGTGTGAGCGTGAGGGTGAGGGATTTTTTTTAGGTAAGGGTTAGGGTTAGGGTTAGGGTGAGGATTAGGTTGAGAGTGAGGCTTAGGTTGAGGGTAACGGGTAGTGTGAGAGTTAGGGTGAGGCTGAGGGTTAGGGTGAGGGTGAGGGTTCAGGTGAGGGTGAGGGTTCGGGTGAGGGTGAAGTTTCGGGTGTGGGTTTGGGTTATGTTTAGGGTGAGGTTTAGTGTGACATTGAGGGTTAGGATGAGGGTGAGGGTTAGGATTAGGGTTAGGGTGAGTGTTAGGTTTAGGTTGAGGGTTAGGATGAGGGGTAGGGTTAGGGTTAGGGTAAGGGTTAAGGTTCGGGTGACTCTTAGGGTTAGTTTGAGGGTTAGGGTGAAAGTGGGTTTGAGGTTGAGGGTTAGGGTCTGGGTGATGGTGACGGTGATGGTTAGGGTTAGGATTCGGGTTAGGGTTAGGGTGAGGTTTAGGGTTACGGTTAGGGTTAGGGTGAGGGTAAGGGTGAGGGTGAGATTTAGGGATAGTTTTAGGGTTAGGGTTAGATTTAGGGTAAGGGTTAGGTTTAGGGTGACAGTTAGGTTTAGGGTTAGGGTGAGGGTTAGGGTTTGGGTTTGGTTTAGGGTGAGGGTTAGGGTTATGATTAGGGTGAGGGTGAGGGTTAGGCTGAGGGGTAGGGTAAGGGTTAGTGTGAGGGTAATGGTTAGGGTTAGGGTTAGGCTGAGGTTGAGGGTATGAGTGAGTCTCACCCTAGCCCTCACGGCTAGGGTTAGGGTGAGTGGTAGGTTTAGGGTTAGATTTAGGGTGAGGTTTAGGTTTAATGTGAGGGTTAGGGTGATTGTAAGTGTTAGAGTGAGGGTTAGTGTGAGAGTGAGGTTTAGGGTGATGTTTAAGCTGAAGGTGAAATTTAGGGAGTGTGAGAGGTTTTGGGTGAGAATGAGGGTTATGGTTTGGTTGAGGGTGAGTGTTAGTGTGAGAATAAGGGTTAGGGTGATGTTTAGGTTGAGGGTGAGGTTTAGGGAGAGAGTTAGGGTTCAGGGAATGGGTAGGGTTAGGGTGTAGGTGAGGGTTAGTGTAAGGGTGAGGCTTAGGGTGACCGTGGTGGTTAGGGTTCAGGGGAGGATTAGGGTTAGGGTTAGGGTTCGGGTTCAGGTTAGGGTTAGGGTTAGGGTGAGTGTTAGGGTGAGAGGTAGGGTTAGGTTTAGGATGAGGGTTAGGCTTTTTTGAGGGTTACGGTTAGGGTTAGGGTTAGGGTTTATGTGAGGATAAGGGTTAGGGTGAGGGTTAGGGTGAAACTGAGGGTTAGGGTTAGCCTTAGGGTTAGGGTTAAGTTTAGGATGGGGGTTAGGGTGAGGGTTAGCATGATGGTTAGGGTTGGGAGAGGATTAGGGTGATGGTAAGGGTTAGGGTGAGGGTTAGGTTGAGGTTGAGGAATAGGGTTTTTGTGAGGTTAAGGTTTAAGGCGATGGTTAGGGTGAGGTTGAGGGTTAGGGTTAGCATTAGTGTTAGGGTGAGGGTGAGAGTTAGGGTGAGGGTGAGGGGTAGACTGAGGGTTAGGGTTAGTTTTATGGTTAGTGTTAGGGTGTGGTTTAGAGTTAGGGTTAGGGTGAGGGTGAGGGTTAGGGTAAAGGTTAGGGTCACTGTTAGGGTGAGGGTGAGGTTTAGGGTTAGCATTACGGTTAGGGTTAGGTTTAGGTTGAGTGTTACAGTTAGGGTGAGGTTGAAGGTTAGGGTTAGCATTAGGGTAAGGGTTAGGGTTAGGATGCAGGTTAGGGTTAGGGTTAGAGTGAGGGTGAGGGTCAGGGTTAGGGTTAGGATTAGGTGTAGGTTTAGGGTGAGGCTGAGGGTGAGGTTGAGAATTAGGGTGAGCGTGAAGGTGAGGGTTAAGTTTATGGTTATGTTTAGGTTGAGGTATAGGGTGAGGGTGAGGGCTAGGGTGAGGGTGAGGGTGAAGGTGAGGTTTTCGGTTTGGAAAGGGTTAGGGTTAGGTTTAGGGTGAGGATTAGGGTGAGGGTGAGGTTTAAGGTGAGGGTTAGGGTTAGGGTGAGGGTTAGGGTTAGGGTTAGGGTTTGGGTTAGGGTTAGGGTGATGTTAAGGGTGAGGGTAGGGTGAGAGTTAGGGTTCGGGTGAGGGTGTGGGTTAGGGTGTTGGTGAAGGTTAGGGTGAGAGTGAGGGTGAGAGTGAGGGTGAGGGTTAGGGTGTTGGTGAGTTTTCGGATTAGGATGAGTTTTAAGGTTAGGGTGAGGTTTAGGGTGAGGGTGAGGGTTAAGGTTAGGGTTAGGATTAGGGTTAGGGTTAGGGTGAGGGTTAGGGTGAGGGTTATGGTTAGGGTTAGGTTGAGGATTAGGGTGAGAGTGAGGGTTAGGATTTGATTAAGGGTTAGGTTGAGGTTTAGGGTAAGGGTTAGGGTTAGGGTTAGGGTGAGTGTGAGGGTTAAAGTTAGGGTTAGGGTGAGGGTCATGGTTGGGGTTAGGGTTAGGGTTAGGGCTAGGGTGAAGGTTAGGATGAGGGTGAGGGTGAGTGTGAGTGTTAGGGTGTGGGTTACGGTTAGGTTTATGGTGAGGGTTAAGATGACGGTGAGTGTTAATGTGAGGGTGAGTGTTAGGGTTAGGGTGAGTGATAGGGTGAGGGTTAGGGTCAGATTGAGTGTGAAGATTAGGGTTAGGATTACCCTTAGGTTTATGGTGAGGGTATAATTTAGGGTGAGATTTAGGGTGAGGGTGAGGGTTAGGGTGAGCGTTAGGGTTAAGCTGAGATTAGGGTGAGGGTTAGAGTTAGGGTGAGGATTTGGGCTAGGGTTAGGGTGACGTTTAGGGTTAGGGTGTGGGTTAGGGATAGGTTTATGTATACGGTGGGAGTTAGGTTTATGGTTAGGGTTCAAGTTAGGGTGAGTGTGAGTGTGAGCGTTAGGGTTAGGATTAGGGTTTGTGTTACTGTTAGGCTGAGGGTGTGGGTGAGGGTGACGGTCAGGGTTAGGTTTAGGGTAATGTTTAGGGTTAGGGATAGTTTGAGGGTTAGGGTTAGGGTTAGGATGAGGGTTAGGGTGAGGATTATGGTTAGGGTTTGGGTGAGAGTTAGGTTTAGTTTGATTTTTAGAGTTAGTGTGAGGGTAAGCGTTAGGGTGAGGGTTAGGGTGAGGGTGAGGTATAGGTTTAGTGTTAGGGTGAGGGTGAGCGTTTAGGTGACGATTAGGATTGGGTTTAGGGTGAGGGTTAGGGTTAGGGTTGAGTTTAGGGTTAGGGTTAGTGTGGGGTTTAGTGTTAGGTTTTGGGAGAGGATTAGAGTTAGTGTGAGGTTTAGGGTTACGTTTAGGGTTAGTGTGAGGATAAGGGTTAGGTTGAGGGTTAGGGTGCGGGTGAGGGATAGGGTGAGTGTAAAGGTTAGGGTGACTGTTTGGTGAAGGTTAGGTTTAGGTTTAGGTTTAGGGTTAGGGTGAGGGGTAGGCTGAGGGTAAGTGTTAGGGTGAGGTGTCGGGTGAGGTTGAGTATTAGGCTTAAAATTAGTCTTAGGGTAAGTGTTAGGGTTAGGTATAGCATTAGGGTTAGGGGTAGGGTGAGGGTGAGGGTTAGGATTAGGGTAAAGTTGAGGGTGAGGTTTAGGGTTAGCATTAGGTTTAAGGTTATCGTTTGAGTGAGGGTTAGGGTGAGGATTAGGTTTAGGATTAGGTTTAGGGTTAGGGTGAGGCTGAGGTTGAGGATGAGCTTGAGGGTGAGTTTTTGGGTTAGGGTTAGGTTTAGGGTGAGGTCTAGGGTGAGGGTGATATTTAGGGTGAGGTTTAGGGTGAGGGTGAGGTTGAAGGTGAGGTTTAGGGTTAGGGTGATGTTTAGGTTGAGGGTGAGGGTGAGGGTGAGGGTGAGTTTTAGGGTATAGGTGAGGGTTAGTTTTAGGGTGAGGGTTAGGGTGACGGTGAGGGTTAGGGTGAGGGTGTGGAAAAGGGTTAGGGTTAGGTTCAGGGTGAGGGTTAGGGTTAGGGTTAGGGTGAGTGTTCGGGTTAGTGTGAGGGTTAGGGTTCGGGTTAGTGTGAGGAAAAGGTTTAGGGTGAGGATTAGGATGAAAGTAAGTGTTAAGGTTAGGTTTAGTGTTAGGGTTAGGGTGAGGTTTAGGGTTAGGATTAGGGTTAGGGTTAAGTTGAGGGTGAGGGTTAGAATTAGGGTTAGGTTGAGGGTTAGGTTTGGGGTGAATGTTAGGGTTTCGGTTAGGGTGAGGGTGAGGTAGAGGTTTCGGTTTCGGGTGAGGGTTAGTGTGTGGGTGATGGTTAGTGTTCGGGTGAAGTTTAAGGTGACGGTGAGGGTTAGGGTGAGGGTGATGGTTAGAGTTAGTGTGAGTATTAGCTTTAGGGTTAAGGTTATGGTGCGGGTAAGATTTAGGGTGCGGTTTAGGGTGAGGGTGAGGGATAGGGTTAGCATTAGGGTTACGGTGGGGCATAAGGTTAGGGTTAGGGTGAGATAGAGGGTTAGGTTTAGGGTTAGGATGAGGTTTAGGATTAGGGTGAGAATTAGGGATAGGGTTAGGGTTAGGGTTAGTGTTTGAGTTAGGGTGTGTATGAGGGTGAGAGTTAGGGTTAGGATTAGGGTTACGGTTAGTGTTAGGCAGAGGGTGAGGTTGAGGGTGAGGGTTAGGGTTAGGGTGATATTTAGGGTTAAAGTTAGGGTGAAAGGTAGGGTTAGGGTTAGGGTGAGGGTTTGGGTTAGTTTGAGGGTTAGGGTGAAGGTAAGTTTGAGATTGAGTGTTAGGGTGAGGGTGATGGTGACGGTGAGGATGGTGACGGGTTAGGATTCTGGTTAGGGTTAGGGTGAGGGTTAGGGTTAGGTTTAGGGTTAGGGTGAGGGTCAGTTTGAGGGTAAGGGTTAGGGTTATGGTTAGGTTTAGCGTTAGGGTTAGGTTTCAGGTAAGGTTTAGGGTTATGATGAGGGTTAGGTTTAGGTTTAGGGTGAGGGTTAGGTTTAGGGTGAGGGTTAGTGTTAGGGTTAGGGTGATGGTGAGGGTTAGGTTGAGGGGTAGGGTTAGGAATAGGATAAAGGTTAGGGTTAGGGTGAGGTTTAGGTTTAGGGTGAGGGTTAGGGTGAGGGTTAGGGTGAGGGTTAGTGTGAGGTTTAGATTTAGGGTAAGGGTAAGGGTTAGGTTCAGGGTGAGCATTAGTTTTAGGTTTAGGTTTAGGGTTAGGGTGATGCTGAGGGTTAGGGTTAGGGTTAGTGTGAGGATAAGGGTTAGGGTGAGGATTAGGGTGAGGATGAGTGTTAGGGTTAGCATAAGGTTTAGGGCGAGGGTTAGGGTTAGGGTTATGGTTAGGGTTAGGGTAGGGTAAGGGTTAGGGTTAGCGTGAGGGTTAGGGGTAGGGTGATGTTTAGGTTGACGGTGAGGGTTAGTGTGAGGGTGAGGTTGAGCGTGAGGGTTAGGGTGAGGGTGAGCATGAGTGGGAGGGTGACCATGAGGGTTAGGGTTAGGGTTAGATTTAGGGTGAGGATAAGAGTTAGGGTACTATTAGGGTTAGGGTAAGGGTTAGGCTGTGGGTGAGGGTGAGGGTGAGGTTTCAGTTTCGGTTAGGTAAGGGTTAGGGTTATGTTTAGGGTGAGGATTATGGTGAGGGAGAGGATTAGGGTTAGGTTGAGGGTTAGGCTTAGTGTGAGGGTTACGGTTAGGATTAGGGTTAATGTGAGGATAAGTTTTAGGATGAGGGTTAGGTTAAGAGTGAGGGTTAGGGTTAGCGTTAGGGTTAGTGTGAAGGTTAGTGTGGGGATTAGTGTGTGGGTTAGGGTTCGGGTTAGGGTTGGGTGAGGGTTAGGCTGAGCGTAAGGTTTAGGGTGATGGTTAGGTTGAGAGTGAGGGATAGGGTTATGGTGAGGGTAAGGGTTAGGGTTAGGGTGAGAGTGAGGGTGATGGTAAGGTTAAGGGTTAGCGTTCAGGTTAGGGTGAGGGTGAGGGTTAGGGTTAGCATTAGGGTTAGGGTTTGGTTTAGGTTGAGTGTTAGGGTTAGGGTTAGGGTTAGGGTTAGGGTGAGGGTAAGGGTTAGGATGACATTTAGGGTGAGGGTGAGGGTTAAGTTTAGGTTTAGGGTTAGGGTGAGTTTGAGGGTGAGGGTTAAGGTTAGGTGTAGGGAGCCGGGGCGTGACTCCGCCCACTCCCTTGCAGCTTTGAGGTTTCCACCCCAGACGGTGCTTGGTGGGACGCCTGGGCTGTGCGCGTGCACGAGCCAGGTAGAGCCCCCAGCCAATCCCATGACACCTGGTGACGGTGAAAGGCAGGCGACCAACAATAGAAAGACCCGCATTCCGATTCTCCTATATAAGCGGCTGTGTTTCGGGTGCACGCTCTCTCGTGCCCAAGCTCTCCTACAACTAAAAGGCTCTCCAATAAAGCGTGATCTGAGAAGACTCCTGGTGTGGTGGTCGTTTTTCCTCGCTGGTCGAGTAGACGGTCACTACAGTTAGGTTTAGGGTGAGTGTTAGGGTTAGGGTTAGGGTGAGGGTGAGCGTTAGATTTAGGATGAGGGTTAGGGTGAGGGTGAGGGTGAAGGTTATGGTTAGGATTAGGTTTAGGGTGAGGGTGGGGATTAGGTTTAGGATTAGGGTTAGGGTTAGGCTTAGGGTGAGGGTGAGGGTGAGGGTGAGGTTGACGGTGAGGGTTAGAGTAAGTGTTAGGGTTACGGTAAGTGTGAGGGTGAGGGTTAGGGTTAAGGTGAGTGTGAGGTTTAGGTTTAGAGTTAGGGTTAGCGTGAGGGTTTTGGTTAGGGTTAGGGTTAGGGTGATGGTGAGGGTTAGGGTGAGTGTGAGGTTGAGGTTGAGGGTGAGGGTGAGGGTTAGGGTGTGGGTTAGGGTTAGGGTTAAGGTGAGGATTAGGGTTAAGGTGAGTGTGAGTGTTAGGTTTAGAGTTAGGGTTAGCATGAGGGTTATGGTTAGGGTTAGGTTTAGGGTGATGGTGAGGTTGAGGGTGAGGGTGAGGATGAGGGTGAGGGTGAGGGTTAGGGTGAGGGTGAGCATTAGGGTGAGAGTGTGGTTTCCAGTGAGGGGGAGGGGGAGGGGGAGGGTTATGGTTAGTATTCAGGTTAGAGTTAGGTTGAGGGTGGGGGTGAGGGTTAGGTTTAGGATTAGGGTTAGGTTTAGGATTAGGTTGAGGGTGAGTGTGAGGGTGAGGTTAGGGTTCGGGTTAGGGGGAGAGTTAGGTTAATGTTAGGGTTAGGGTTAGGGTGAGGGATAGGGTTAGGGTTAGGGTTAGGATGAGGTTTAGGCTGTGGGGTAGAGTTAGGGTTAGGGTGAGGGTTAGGTTTAGTGTGAGTTTTAGGGTTAAGGTTAGGTTCAGGGTTAGGTTTATGGTGAGGAGAAGGTTTAGGGTGAGGGTTAGGATGAGGGTGAGGTTTAGGGTTTGGTATAGGGTTAGGGTAAGTTTAGGGTGAGGGCTAGCGTGGGTGTGAGGTTTAGGGTTAGGGTTAGGGTTAGGGTTCGACTGAGTCTTAGGCTGAGGGGTAGGGTTAGGAATAGGGTGAGGGTTAGGTTTAGTGTGAGGGTTAGGGTTTGGGGTAGGGTTAGGGTTAGGGTTAGGGTGAGGTTTAGGCTTATGGCTAGGTTTACACTTAGGTTGAGGGTTAGGTTTAGTGGGAGTGTTTGCGTTAGGTTTAGTTTTAGGGTTAGGGTGAGGGCTCGGGTGAGGGTTTGGATTAAAGTGTGGTGAGGGTTAGGGTTAGTGTGAGGACTAGGTTTAGGGTTAGGGTTACTGTTAGGGTTAGGGTTAGAGTGAGGGTAAGGGTTACGGTTAGGGTGATTGTGAGGGTAAGGGTTAGGGTTAGTGTTACGGTTAGGGTGAGATTTCGGGTTAGTGTGAGGGTTAGGGTTAGGGTGAGGGTTAGGGTGAGATTTAGGATTAGAGTTAGGGTTAGGATTAGGATTAGGGTGAGGTTGAGTTTTAGTGTTAGTGTTAGGCTTAGGATTATTTTTAGGGTTAGGGTGCGGGTGAGAGTGAGGGTGAGGGTGAGGTTTAGGGTTAGGGTAGGTTTTGGTTTAGCCAGAGGGTGAGGGTGAGGTTGATGGTTAGTGTTAGGATTAGGGTGGGGGTGAGGTGTAGGGTGTGGGTGAGGGTTAGGTTTTGGGTGAGGGTTAGGTTGATGGTGAGGATTAGGTGAGGTTGAGATTTAGATTTAGTGTTAGAGTTAGGCTGAGGGTTAAGATCAGGGTCAGGATTAAGGTGAGGGTTGAGGTGAGGCTTAGTGTGAAGTTGAGGGTGAGGGTTTCCTTTACATCAGGGTTAGGGGTAGGGTAGGGATTAGGGTGAGGGTGAGGGTGAGGGTTTAGTTTACATCAGGGTTAGGGTTAAGCTGAGGTTAGGGTTAGGGTGAGGTTTAGGGTTAGTGTTAGGATTAGGGTTAGGGTGAGGGTGATGTTTAGGGTGAGGGTGAGGGTTAAGGAGAGGGTTAGATTGAGGGTCAGGGTTAGGGTTAGTGTTAGGGTTATGGTGAGGGTGAGGGTTAGGTTGACGTTTAGGGTTAGGGTTATTGTTAGAGTTAGGGTGAGGGTTAGGCTTAGGTTTAGTGTTAGGGTGAGGGTTAGGGTTAGGATTAGGATTATGGTAAGGGTTAGGGTTAGCGTGAGAGTTAGGTTTAGGGTGATGTTAAGGGTGACTTTGAGGGTTAGAGTTAGGGTAAGGTAGAGCGTGAGGATTAGGGTGCGGGTGAGGGTGAGTGAGAGGGTGACGGTGAGGATTAGGTTTAAGGTTAGGTTTAGGTTGAGGGAAAGAGTTAGGGTTTGGATTAGGGTTAGTGTAAGGGTTAAGCTGAGAGTGAGGGCGAAGGTGAGGTTAAGGGTGAGGCTTTCGGTTTGGTAAGGGTTAGGGTTAGGTTCAGGTGAGGATTCGGGTGAGGGTGAGGGTTAGGGTTAGGTTGAGCATTACGGTTAGGGATAGGGTTAGGGTGAGGGTTTGGGTGAGAGGTAGGGTTAGGGTTAGGATGAGGGTTAGGCTTAGTGTGACCGTTAAGGTAAGGGTTAGGGTTAGTGTGAGGATAAGGTGAGGGTTAGGTTGAGACTGAGGGTTAGGGTTAGCGTTAGGGTTATGGTGAAGGTTTGGGTGGGGTTTAGGGTGAGGGTTAGGGTTCGGGTTAGGGTTGGGTGAGGGTTAGGGTGAACGTAAGAGTTAGGGTGTGGGTTAGGTTGAGGGTTAGGTATAGGGTTATGGTGAGGGTAAGGGTTAGGGTTAGGGTGAGAGTAAGGGTGAGGTTTATGGTGAGGCTGAGGGTGAGGCTAAGGTTGAGGGTGAGGGTTAAGTTTAGGGTTAGGTTTATGGTGAGGGCTAGGGTGAGGGTGATATTTTTGTTTAGGAAAGGTTTAGGGTGAGAATTAGGGTGAGGGTGAAGTTTAAGGTGAGGGTTTGATTTAGGGTGAGGGTTAGGGTTAGGGTTAGGGTGAGGATGACATTTAGGGTGAGGGTGAGGGTTAGGCTTAGGTTTAGTGTTAGGGTGAGGGTTAGGGTTAGCGTTAGGGTGAGGGTTAGGGTAAGGGTTAGGTGGAAGTTTAGGGTTAGGGTTAGGGTTTGGGTTAGGGTGAGGGATAGGGTGAGGGGAAGGGGTAGGGTGAGGGTTAGGGAGAGGGTGAGGGATTGGGTTATGGTGAGGGTAAGGGTTAGGCTGAGGCTTAGGTTGAGAGTGAACATTTGTGTCAGCATCAGTGTTGGGTTTAGGGTGAGCGTTAGGGTTAGGCTGAGGGGTAGTTTTAGGGTTAGTGTGAGGGTTAGGGTTAGGGTTAGGGTTAGGGTTTGGGTGAGATTAAGGGTTAGGGTGAGGGTGAGGGTAAGGGTTGGTTAGGGTTAGCCTTAGTGTGAGGATGAGGGTTAGGGTTAGGTTTAGGGTGAGTGTGAGTGTGAGGGTTAGTTTTAGGATTAGGGTTAGGGTTAGGGTTAGGCTGAGGTTGAGGGTATGAGTGAGGCTTACGCTAGCCCTCACGGCTAGGCTTAGGATGAGGGGTAGATTTAGGGTTAGAGTTAGGGTGAGGCTTAGGTTTAGTGTGAGGGTTCGGGTTTGAGTAAGGGTTAGGGTGATGGTAATTGTTAGGGTGAGGGTTAGGGTGAGAGTGAGGCTTAAGTTTAGCCTAAGTGTTACGTTGTGGGTTAGGGTAAGGGTTAGGGTTAGGGTTAGGGTGAGGGTGAGGGTTATGGTTAGGGTTAGGGTGAGTGTTAGGGTTAGGGTGATGTTTAAGGTGAAAGTGAAAATTAGGGAGAGTGAGAGGTTTCGGGTGGGGGTGAGGGTTAGTTTGTGGGTGAGATTGAGGGTTTGGGTTTGGGTGAGGGTTTGGGTTAGGGTGATGTTTAGGTTGAGGGTGAGGTTCAGGGTGAGAGTTAGGCTTCAGGGAATGGGAAGGCATAGGGTGTAGAAGAGGGTTAAGGTGAGGTTGAGGCTTAGGGTGACCATGAGTTTTAGGGTTCAGGGGAGGATTAGGGTTAATGTTAGGGTTCGGGTTAGGGTTAAGGTTAGGGTTAGGGTGAGTATTAGGGTGAGAGGTAGGGTTAGGCTTAGGATGAGGTTTAGGCTTAGTGTGAGGGTTACGGTTAGGTTTATGTTTAGGGTTAGTGTGAGGATAAGAGTTAGGGTGAGGTTTAGGGTGAGATTGAGGTGTAGGGTTTGCCTTACGGTTAGGGTAAATGTTATGGTGGGGGTTAGGGTGAGGGTTAGGTTTAGGGTTAGGGTTGGGTGAGGGTTAGGGTGAGTGTAAGGGTTAGGGTGACAGTTAGGTTGAGGTTGAGGGATAGGGTTATGGTGAGGGTAAGGGTTAGGACGACGGTTAGTGTGAGGTTGATGTTTAGGCTTATCATTAATGTTAGGGAGATTGTGAGGGTTAGGGTGAGGATGAGGGTTAGGCTGAGGGGTAGGATTAGGGTTAGGGTTAGAGGTAGGGTTAGGGTGAGTGTTGGGTTACGGATAGGGTGAGGGTGAGTGTTAGGGAAAGGGTTAGGGTCAGGGTTAGGATGAGGGACAGGGTTAGGGTTACCATTAGGGTTAGGGTTAGGTTTAGGTTCAGTGTTAGGGTTAGGGTTAGGGTTAGGTGAGGTTGAGGGTTAGGGTTAGCATTACTGTTAGGGTTAGGCTTATGTTGCAGGTTAGGGTTAGGTTTAGAGTGAGGGTGAGGGTCAGGGTTAGGGTTAGGATTAGGTTTAGGGTTAGGGTGAGGCTGAGGGCTAGGGTGAGGGTGAGGCTGAGGGTGAGGGTGAGGGTGAGGGTTAAGTTTAGCGTTAGGTTTAGGGTGCAGGCTAGGGTGAGGGTCACGGCTAAGGTGAGGTTTAGGGTGAAGGTGAGGTTTTCGGTTAGGAAAGGTGTAGATTTAGGTTTAGCGTGCGGATTAGGGTGAGGGTGAGGTTTAAGTTTAGGGTTAGGGTTAGGGGGAGGGTTAGGGTTAGGGTTAAGTTGAGGGTTAGGGTTAGGGTGATGTTTAGGGTGAGGGTGAGGGTGAGAGTGAGGATTCGTTTGAGGGTGTGGCTAAGGGTGTTGGTGAAGCTTAGGGTGAGAGTGAGGGTTCGGGTGAGGGTGAGAGTTAGGGTGTTGGGGAGGGGTAGGGTTAGGGTGAGGGTTAGGGTGAAGGCGAGGGTTACGGTCAGGTTGAGGGTTAGGATAAGTGTAAGAGTGAGGGTTAGGTTTAAGGTGAGGGGTAGGGTGAGGGGTAGGTTTAGGGTTAGGGAGAGGGTTAGGTTTAGGGTTAGGATTAGGGTGAGTGTTATGGTTAGGGTTAGGGTGAGGGTTATATTTAGGTTTAGGGTGAGGTTTAGGTTTAGTGTGAGGGTTAGTGTTTGGGTTATTGTAAGGATCAGGGTTAGGTTGAGGATTAGGGTGAGAGTGAGGGTTAGGGTTAGATTAAGGTTTAGGGTGAGAGTTAAAGTTAGGGTTAGCGTGAGGTTTAGGGTTGGGGT
This sequence comes from Dipodomys merriami, assembly GCF_024711535.1. NCBI lineage: Eukaryota > Metazoa > Chordata > Mammalia > Rodentia > Heteromyidae > Dipodomys > Dipodomys merriami. The sequence continues at coordinate 108,789 of NW_027205393.1, read as the reverse complement.
GAGGGTTAGAGTTAGGATTAGGGTGAGGGTTAAGGTTAGGGTGAGGTTTAGGGTGAGGGTGAGTGTTAGGGTTAGGGTGAGCGATAGGGTGAAGGTTAGGGTTAGGGTGAGTGTGAGCATTAGGGTTAGGGTTACTCAGGGCTATAGTGAGGGTTTGGGTTAGGGTGAGGTTTAGGGTGAGGGTGAGGTTTAGGGTTAGCGTTAAGGTTAAGGTGAGTGTTAGGGTGAGAGTTAGCGTTAGGGTGAGGGTGAGGGTTAGGGTTAGGGCTAGGGTAATGTTTAGGGTTAGGGTGTGTGTTAGGGATATGTGTATGGTTAGGGTGAGGGTAAGGTTTACGGTTAGGGTTCAAGTTAAGGTGAGTGTGAGGGTGAGTTTTAGGGTTAGGATTATGGTTCGGGTTAGTGTTAGGCTGAGGGTGAGTGTGAGGGTTGGGTTTGGGTAATGTTTTAGATTAGGGTTAGTTTGAGCGTTAGGTTTAGGGTTAGGATGAGGTTTAGGGTGAGGAATATGGTTAGGGTTAGGGTGTGGGTTAAGTTTACTGTGAGGGTTATGGTTAGGTTTAGGGTGAGGGTGTGGGTAAAGGTTAGGGTGAGGGTCAGGGTGAGGGTGAGGTTTAGGGTAAGTTTAGGGTGAGTGTTTGGGTGAGGTTTAGGTTTAGGTTAAGGGTTAGGTTGAGGGTTAAGATGAGGGTAAGGGTTAGGGTGAGGTTTAGGTTGTGGTTGAGTATTAGAGTTAGCATTAGTCTTATTCTGAGTGTTAGGGTTACGTATAGCATTAGGGTTAGGGTTAGGGTGAGGGTGAGGGTTAGAATTAGGGTTAAGGTGAGGGTGAGGTTTAGGGTTAGCATTAGGTTTACAGTTAGGGTTAGAGTGAGGGTGAGGGTGAGGGTTAGGGTTAGGAATATGTTTAGGGTTAGGGTGAGGCTGAGGTTGAGGATGAGGTTGAGTTTGAGGGTTAGGGTTAGGGTTTGGCATAGGGTGAGGGTTAGGGTGAGGGGGAGGGTTAAGGTGAGGGTTAGGTTGAGGGTGCGATTTTCGGTTAGGAAAGGGTTAGGAAAGGGTTAGGTTGAGGATTAGGCTGAAAGTGAGGTTGAAGGTGAGGGTTAGGGTTAAGGTGAGGTTTAGGGTTAGGGTTAGGCTGAGGGTTAGGGTTAAGGTGATGTTTAGGGTGAGGGTGTGGGAGAGGTTTAGGGTTTCGGTGAGGGTTAGGGTTAGGTTGAGGGTTAGGGTGATGCTGAGGTTTAGGTTGAGGGTTAGGTTTAGTGTGAGGGTTAGGATTAGGGTTAGTGTGAGGAAAAGGGTTAGGGTGAGGATTAGGATGACAGTAAGAGTTAGGGTTAGGTTTAGCCTTAGGGTTAGGGTGAGGTATAGGGTTAGAGTTCGGGTTAGGGTTAGGTTGAGGGTGAGCGTTATACTTAGGGTTAGAGTGAGGGTTAGGGTTGTGGTGAGTCTTAGGCTTACAGTTAGTGTAAGGGTGAGGGTGACGGTGAGGGTGAGGGTGAGGTTTAGGTTGTGGGTTAGGGTTATGTTTATGGTTAGGGTAAGGGTTAGGGTGAGGTTTAGGGTGAGGGTTAGGGTTAGGGTGACATTGAGGGTTAGGGTGACAGTGGGGGTTAGGTTGAGGGTGAGGTTTAGGTTTAGTGTTAGTGTTACAGTGAGGGTGAGGGTCAGGGTTAGGATTAGGGTGAGGGTTAAAGTGAGGGTTAGGGTTAGGCTTAGGTTTAGGGTTAGTGTGAGGATTAGGGTTAGTGTTAGGTTTATAGTGAGGGTTAGGGTTAAGGTGAGGGTGAGGGTTAGGGTTATCGTGAGTGTGAGGTCAGGGTTAGGGTGAGGGTTCATGTTAGGATTAGGATTAGGGTTAGGGGGAGGGTGAGGGTTATGTTTAGGGTTAGGGTGAGGGTTAGGTTTAGGGTGATGTTTAGGGTGAGGGTGAGGGTTAGGGTGACAGTGATGGTTCGGGTGAGGGTGAGGATTAGGGTGTGGATGAGGGTTAGGGTGAGGGTGAGGGTTAGGGTTAGATTTAGGGTGTGGGTTAGGGTTAAGGTTAGGATTAGGGTGAGGGGTAAAGTCAGGGATAGGGTGAGTTTTGGGGTTAGTGTGAGGTTTAGGGTTAGGTTTAGGGTAAGTGTGAGGATAACGGTTAGGGTGAGGGATAGGGTTATTGTTAGGGTTAGGCAGAGGATTAAGGTTAGGTTTAGGGTTAGGGTGAGTGTGAGGGTTAGGTTGAGGTGAGGGTTCGGGTTTGGGTGAGGTTTAGGGTGATGGTGAGGGTTAGTGTTAGGGTTAAGTTGAGGGTGAGGATCAGAGTAATGGTTAGTGTTAGGTTTAGGGTGAGGGTGATGTTTTGGTTTAGGATTAGGGTTAGGCTTAGGCTTAGTGTGAGGGTGAGGGTGAGGATGTGGGTGAGGGTTAGATTTAGGGTGAGGTTTAGGGTTATGGTTATGGTTAGGGTGAGGATTATGGGTATGGTTAGGGTTAGGATGAGCGTTATGCTGAGGGTTAGGGTTAGGGTTAGTGTGCAGGTTAGGTTTAGGGTTAAGGTTAGGGTGAGGGTGAGGGTTTAGTTTAGGTAACGTTTAGGGTAAGATTAGGGTGACGTTTAGGATGAGGTTGAGGGTTAAGGTGAGGGATTCGGTTAGGGTGAACGTTAGGGTTAGGATTAGGGTGAGGGTTATTGTTAGGGTGATGTTTAGGGTGAGGGTGAGGGTGAAGGTTCGGGTGAGGGGGAGGCTTAGGTTTAGGGTTAGAGTAAGGGTTATGGTTATGGTTAGGGTGATGGTGAGGGTTAGGGTGAGTGTGAGGTTGAGGGTGAGGGTTAGGATGAGAGTTATGGTGAGGGTTAGAGTGAGGGTGAGCGTTAGGGTGAGAGTGAGGGTTCAGGGGAGGGTGCGGGGGAGGGGGAGGATTATGGTTAGGGTTCGGTTTAGAGTTAGGGTGAGGGTGAGGGTGAGGGTTAGGGTGAGGGTTAGGGTTAGGGTTAGGGTTAGGTTGAGGGATAGGGTTAGGGTTAAGGTTAGGATGAGGGTTAGGCTGTTGGGTAGGGTTAGGTTTAGAGTAAGGGTTAGGTTTAGTGTGAGTTTTAGGATAAAGTTTAAGGTCGAGTTAGGATTAGTGTGAGGAGAAGGGTTAGGGTGAGGGTTAGGATGAGGGTGAGGTTTAGGGTTAGGGATAGGATTAGGGTGAGCTTAGGTTGAGGGCTAGGGTGAGTGTGAGGGTTAGGGTTAGGGTTAGGGATAGGGTGAGGTTTAGGGTTAGGGTTAGGGTTAGGGTTAGGGTGAGTCATAGGCTGAGGTTTAGGGTTAGGGATAGGGTGAGGGTTATGTTAATGTGAGGTTTAGGGCTTGGGATAGGGTTAGGGTGAGGGCTAGGGTGAGTGTGAGGGTTAGGGTTAGGTTTAGGGATAGGGTGAGGTTTAGATTTAGGGTTAGGCTTCGGATGAGGTTTAGGCTAATGGGTAGGGTTACATTTAGGGTGAGGGTTAGGTTTAGTAGGAGTGTTAGGGTTAGGTTTAGCGTTAGGGTTAGGGTTCGGGTTCGGGTGAGGGTTTGGGTTAAGGTGTGGATGAGGGTTAGGGTTAGTGTGAGGACTATTTTTAGGTTTAGGGTTACTGTTAGGGTTAGTGTTAGGGTGAGGGTAAGGGTTAGGGTTAGGGTGATTGTGAGGGTAAGGGTTAGGGTTAGTGTTACCGTTAGGGTGAGGGTTCGGGTTAGTGTGAGGGTTAGGGTTAGGTTTAGGTCAAGGTGAGGGTAAGGGTTAGGGTGAGGGTTAGGGTGAGGGTGAGAATTAGGATTAGAGTTAGGGTTAGAATTAGGGTTAGGGTGAGGTTGAGGTTTAGTGTTAGGGCGAGGGTTAGGGTTATTGTTAGGGTTAGGGTGCAGGGTAGGGTGAGGGTTAGGGTTAGGGTAGGGTTAGGTTTAGGCTGAGGGTGAGGGTGAGGGTGAGGTTGATGGTTAGTGTTAGGGTTAGGGTGAGGGTGAGGCCTAAGGTGAGGGTGAGGGTTAGTGTGAGATTGAGGATGATGCTTTCGTTTAAGTCAGGGTTAGGGTTAGGGTTAGGGTTAGGGTTAGGGTATGGGTTAAGTTTAGGGTGATGTTTAGGCTGAGGGTGAGTGTTAGGGTCAGAGTTAGGATGAAGTTTAGGGTTAGTGTTAGGATTAGGGTTAGGGTGAGTGTGAGGTTTAGGGTTAGAGTTAGGGTTATGGGGAGGGTTAAATTGAGGGTCAGGGTTTATGTTAGTGTTAGGGTTAGGGTTAGCATGAGGGTTAGGCTGAGGATTAGGGTTACGGTTAGTGTAAGGGTTAGGGTTAGGTTAGGGTTAGGATTACGGTTTGGTTAGGGTGAAGGTTAGTTTTAGGTTTAGGGTTAGGATAAGGTTTAGGCTGAGGGTTAGGTTTAGGTTTAGTGTGAGGGTTAGGTTTAGGGTTAGGGTGTGGACTATGGTGAGAGTGAGGGTTAGGGTGAGGGTTAGGGTTAGGGCTGAGTTTAGCGTCAGGGGTAGGCTGAGGGTTAGGATTAGGGTATAGACTAGGGTTAGGCTGAAGTTGAGGGTGAGGTTCAGGGTGAGGGTTACTGTTAGAGTGAGGGTTAGAGTGTGGGTGAGGGAGAGTGGGAGTGTTTGGTTTAGGGTTAGAGTTAGGTTGAGGGTGTTAGGATTAGGGTTAGCACTAGGTTTAGGCTGAGGGTTAGGGTGAGTTTGAGGGTGAGGTTTAGGGTTAGAGTGAGGGTTAGGGTTAGGGTTAGTTTTAGGGTAAGTGTTAGGGTTAGGGTTAGGGTTAGGATGAGCATTAGACTGAGGGTTAGGGTTAGGGTTTGGTTAGGGTGAAGGTTGCTTTTAGGTTTAGGGTTAGGATAAGGTTTAGGATAAGGTGAGGGTGAGGGGTAGGGTGAGGTTGTGGGTTTGGGTTATGGTTAGGTTTAGCGTTAGGGTAAGGGTGAGGGGAAGGGTTAGAGTGAGCTTCAGGCTGAGGGTGAGTTTTAGGGTTAGGGTTAGGATTAGGGTGAGGGCTAGGGTGAGGGTGAAGGTTAGTGTGAGGGTTTCTTTTAGCCAAGGTTTAGTGTTATGGTGAGGATTAGGGTGAGGGTGAGGTTTAGGGTTAGGGTTAAGGTTATGGTGAGTGTTAGGGCAAGGGTTAGGATGAGGGTTAGGGTTTGGTTGATGTTTAGTGTGAGGGTGAGGATGAGGGTTCGAGTGAGGGTAAGGGTTCGAGTGAGGGTGAGAGTTAGGGTGTGGGTGAGGATTAGTGTTAGGTTGAGTGTTAGGGTTAGGTTTAGGATTAGTGTTAGGGTGAGGTTTAGGGCTAGGGATAGGGTTAGGTTGACGGTTAGGATTAGGGTTAGGCTTAGTATGAGGGTTAGGTTGAAGGGTAGGGTTAGGGGGAGGGTGAGCGTTAGGGTGAGGGTGAAGATTAGGGTGAGGGTGTTGGTGAGGTTTAGGGTTAGGTGTAGGGTTAGGGTGAATTTGAGGGTGAGGCTTAGGTTTAGGATTAGTATTATGGTTAGTGTTAGGAAGAGAGTTTGGGTGTCGGTGAGGGTTCGGGTTCGGGTCTGGGTTAAGGTGTGGGTGAGGGTTAGTTTTAGGGTGAGCATTAATGTTAGAGTTAGGTTTATGGTGAGGATAAGGGTTAGGGTGAGGTTTAGTGTGAGGGTTAGGGTTAGGGTTAGGGTGATGGTGAGGGTGAGGTATAGGGTTTGGGTTAGGGTTAGGGTGAGGGTTAGGGATAGGTTTAGGGTTAGGGTGAGGGTGAGGGTGAGGGTTAGGGTGAGGGTTAGGGTTAGGTTTAGTGTTAGAGTTAGGGTGAGGGTGAGGGTTAGTATTAGGGTTAGTATTAGAGTTAGCCTGAGCATGAGGGTAAGGTTTAGGTTTAGGGTGAGTGTTAGGGTTAGGGGTACGGTGAAGGTGAGGGTTAGGATTAGGGTAAGGGTTAGGATGAGCGTTAGGCTGAGGTTTAGGGTTTGAGTTAATGTGAGGTTTAGGGTTAGGGTTAGGGTTAGGGTGAGGGTTAGGGTTAGGTTTAGGTTTAGGATAAGGGTTAGGTTGAGGGTTAGATTTAGGTTTAGTGTGAGGGTTAGGTTTAGGTTTAGGGTTAGGGTTAGGGTCACGGTAAAGGTTAGGGTGAGGGTTAGGGTGATGGTGAGGGTAAAGATTACGGTGACGCTTAGGGTCAGGGTGAGTTTCAGGGTGAGTCTGAGGGGGAGTGTGAGGGTTTGGTTTAGGGTTAGATTTAGGGTGAGTGTGAGGGTTAGGATTAGGGTTAGCACTAGGTTTAGGGTGAGGGTGAGGTTGAGGTTGAGGGTGAGGTTTAGCGTTAGTGTGAGGGTTAGGGTTAGGATTAGGTTTAGGGTGAGGGTTAGGGTTAGGATTGGGATGAGCATTAGGCTGAGGGTTAGGGTTAGGGTTAGTGTGAGGGTTAGGGTTAGGGTGAGGTTTAGGGTTTGGTTAGGGTGAAGATTTGTTTTAGGTTTAGGGTTAGGATAAGGTTTATTCTGAGGGTTATGGTTAGGGTTAGTGTGAGGGTTAGGTTTAGCGTTAGGGTTAGGGTGTGGGCTAGGGTGGGGGTGAGAGTTAGGGTGAGGGTAAGGGTGACGGTTTAGTTTAGGTAAGGGTTAAGGTAAGGTTAGGTTGAGGATTAGGGTGAGGATGAGGGTTAAGGTGAGGGTTAGGGTTAGCGTGAGGGTCAGGGTTACTGTGAGATTTAGGGTTACGCTTAGGGTGAGGGTGAGGGTAAGGGTTAGGGTGAGGGTTATGGTGAGGTTGAGGGTTAGGATTAGAGTTAGGGTTAGGATTAGGGTGAGGGTGAGGGTGAGGGTTAGTGTTAGGGTGAGGTTTAGTGTTGGGGTGAGGGTTAGGGTTGGGGTGAGGGTGAGGGTGAGGTTTAGGTTTAGGGTTAGGATTAGGTTTAGGCTGAGGTTGAGGGTGAGTTTGAGGGTTATAGTTAGGGTTAGGGTAAGGTTGATGGCTCGGGTGAAGGTGAGCGTTAGGGTGAAGGTGAGGATAAAGTTTAGTGTGAGGGTTAGGGCGAGGCTGAGGTTTAGGTTTAGGGTGAGGGTTATTGTGAGGGTTAGGGTAAGGGTAAGGGTTAGGGTGATGGTAAGATTGAGTTTGAGGGATAGGATTATGTTGTGGGTAAGGGTTAGGGTGAGGGTTTGGGTTAGAGTGGGGGTTAGGGTTAGGTTTAGGTTGAGGTTTAGGGTTAAGGTGATGTTTAATGTGAGAGTATGGTTTGGGGTTAGGGTGAGTGCTCGGATCAGCATGAGGTTTAGGATGAGAGTGAGCGTTAGTTTTACAGTTAGGGTTAGGGACAGGGGTAGGATGAGCATTAGGGTTAGGATTAGGGTTACGATTAGGGTTAGAGTGAGGATGAGTGTGAGAGTTAGTGTGTGGGTAAGTGTTATGGTTAGGGTTAGTGTTAGGGCTAGGTTGAGGGTGAGTGTTAGTTTGTGGGTGAGGGTTTTGTTTAAGTTAGGGTTAGGGATAGGGTGAGGATTAGGTTGAGGGTGAGGGTTAAGCTGAGGTTAGGTTTAGGGTGAGGGTTAGGGTTAGGGTGATATTTAGGGTGAGGGTGAGTGTTCCGTGAGGTTGAGGGTGAGGGTTAGTGTTAGGGTTAGGTTTAGTTTGAGGGTGATTGTGAGGCTTAGGATTAGGAATAGGGTTAGGGTTTGTGTGAGGGTCAGTGTGAGGGTGAAGCTTAGGGTTAGGGTTAGGGTTATGGTTAGTGTGAAGGTTACGGTTAATGTGAGGGTTATGATTAGGGATAGGTTTAGGGTTACAGTAAGGGTAAGGGTTTGGGTGAAGGTGAGTGTTAGGGTTCGGGTTAGGGTTAGGATGAGGGCTAGGGTGAGGGTGAGTGTGTGAGGGTTTCTTTTAGGTCATAGTTAGGTTTATGGTGAGGATTAGCTTGAGGGTGAGGGTTAGATTTAGGGTAAGGGTTAGGGTTAGGGTTAGGGTGAGAGTTAAGGTTTGGGTGATGTTTAGGGTGAGGGTGAAGGTTAGGGTGTGTTTGAGGATTAGGGTTAGAGTTAGGTTTAGGGTTATGTTGAGGGTACGGTATAGGGTGAGGTTTATTGTGAGGGTTAGTGTTAGTGCTTGGTTTAGGATGAGGTTTAGGGTGAGGGTTAGGCTGAGAGGTAGGGTTAAGGTAGAGTGACTGTTAGGTTTAGTGTGAGGATTAGGGTTAGGGTGAGGTTTAGGTTTAGTGTAAGGTTTAGGATTAGGGTTAGGGTAAGGATGAGTGTTAGGGTTAGGTTGAGGGTGAGGGTGAGGTTGAGGGCTAGGGTTAGAGTTAGTGTGAGGTTTAGTGTTAGGGTGAGCGTTAGGTTTTGCTTGAGGGTTAGGGTTAAAGAAAGGGTTAGGGTGAGGGTTAGAGTTAGGATTAGGGTTAGGGTGAGGGTCAGGGTGAGGGTTAGGTTTAGGGTGAGGGTTAGGTTTAGGGTGAAGGTTAGAGTTAGGGTGAGCGTTAGGGTGATGGTGAGGGTTAGGGTGAGGGTGAGGGTTAGGTTTAGAGTTAGGGTTAAGATGATCTTTGGGGTGAGGTTGAGGGTTAGTGTGAGGGTGAGGGTGAGGGTGAGGGTTAGGGTTAGGATTAGGGTTAGGGTGAGTTTTAGGGTTCAGGTTAGGGTTAGAGTTATTGTTAGGGTTAGGGTTAGGATGAGGGTGAGGGTAATTGTTAGGGTTAGGGTTAGGGTGAGGGTGAGGGTGATGTTGAGGGTTAGTGTTAGGATTAGGGTTATGGTTAAGGTAAGGCTGAGGGAGAGGGGGAGTTTGAGGGTGAGGGTTAGGGTTAAGGTTAGGGTTAAGTTGAGGGCTTGAGTGAGGGTGAGGGTTAGGCTGAGGGTGAGGGTGAGGTTTTATGTTACATAAAGGTTAGGGTTAGGGTCAGGATTAGGGTGAGGATTAAGTTTAAGTTAGGTTCAGGGTTTGGGTTCGGGTTAGGGTTAGGGTGAGGGTTAGGGTTAGGGTGATGTTTAGGCTGAGGGTGAGGGTTAGGGTGAGCGTGAGGGCTAGGATTAGGGTTAGGGTTAAGCTTAGTGTGAGGATCAGGGTGAGGGTGAACGTTAGGCTCAGTGTTAGGGTTAGGGTTAGAGTGAGGGTTACGGTTATTGTGAGTGTTATGGTTAGGTTTAGGGTGAGGCTAAGGGTTAGGGTGAGGGTAAGGGTTAGGGTGAGGGTTAGGGTGAGTGTGAGGGTTTGGATTAGGGTTTGTGTTAGGGTTAGGGTGAGGGTTAGTGTTTGGGTGATGTTTTGAGTGAGGGTGAGGGTTAGGGTGAGGATGAGGGTTTGGGTGAGCGTGAGGGTTCGGTTGACTGTGAGGGTTAGGGTGTGGGTGAGGAATAGGCTTAGGGTGAGGGTAAGCGTTAGGGGTAGGGTTAGGGTTAGGTTTAGGGTTAGGGTAAGAGTTAGGGTGAGGGTAAATGTAAGGGTGAGAGTCAGGGGAAGGGTGAGGTTTAGGGTTAGGGTGAGGGTGAGGGTAAGGGTATGGGTAAGTGTTAGGGTAAGGTTTAGGGTGAGGGTGATTGTTAGCATCAAGGTTAGGTTTAGGGTTCGGGTTAGGGAGAGGGTTAGGTTTTGGGTAATTGTTAGGGTGAGGTTTAGGTTGAGGGTGAGGGTTATGGTTAGGGTGAGGGTAAGTGTTAGGGTGATGGTTAGGGTGAGTCTTAGGGTTAGGGTTAGCATTAGGGTGAGGGTGAGGGTTAGGGTTAGGGTTAGGATTAGAGTTAGTTTGAGGGTAAGGCTTAGGGTGAGGGTTAGGGTGAGGTTGAGGGTTAGGGTTAGGGTGAGGGTGAGGGTAAGTGTTAGGGTGAGGACTATGGTTAGGGTTAGGATTAGGGTGAGTGATAGGGTTAGGGTGAGGGTGTGGGAAAGTGTTAGGGTGAGGGTTAGGGCGAGGTTGAGGGTTAGGGTCAGGGTGAGGATAAGGGTTAGGGTGAGGGTAAGGGTTAGGTTGAGGGTTAGGTTCAGGGTGAGGGTTAGGGTTAGCATTAGGTTTAGGGTGAGGTTGAGGTTTAGGGTGAGGGTTAGGGTTAAGTTTAGGGATAGGGTGAGGATTAGGGTTAGGGTGTGGTTTAGTTTTAGTGTGAGGTTTAGGTTTAGGGTTAGGCTTAGGATGAGTGTTAGGGTTAGGTTGAGGGTGAGGGTGAGGTTGAGGGCTAGGGTTAGTGTTAGTTTGAGGCTTAGTGTTAGGGTGAGCGTTAGGTTTAATGTTAGAGTTAGGGTTAAAGTAAGGGTTAGGGTGAGGGTTAGCGTTTGGGTTAGTTTTAGGGTGAGGGTCAGGGTGAGGGTTAGGTTTAGGTTGAGGGTTAGGTTTAGGGTGAGGGTTAGGGTTAGGGTGAGCGTTAGGGTGGTGTTGAGGGTTAGGGTGAGTGTTAGGGTTAGGGTTAGGGTTAGGGTGAGAGTTAGGGTGAGGTGTCGGGATACGGTTAGGTTGAGGGTTAGGGTTAGTGTGAAGGTTAGGGTTAGGATTAGTGTGAGGATAATGTTTAGGGTGAGGTTTAGTTTTAGGGTGAGAGTTAGAGTGAACGTTCGGGTTAGGTTCAGTGTGAGGGTTAGGGTTAAGGTGATGTTTAGGGTGAGGTTGAGTGTTAGTGTGAGGGTGAGGGTCAGGTTGAGGTTTAGGGTTAGGATTAGGGTTAGGGTGAGTTTTAGGGTTAGGATTAGGTTTAGAGTTATTGTTAGGGTTAGGGTTTGGGTTAGGATGAGGGTGAGGGTTATTGTTAGGGTTAGGGTTAGGGTGAGGGGGGGGTTGAGGGTTAGTGTTAGGATTAGGGTTATTGTTAGGGTAAGGCTGAGGGGGAAGGGGAATTTGAATGTGAGTGTTAGGGTTAAGGTTAGGGTTAGGGTGAGGGCTTGGGTGAGGGTGAGGGTTAGGCTGAGGGTGAGGGTGAGGGTTTCGGTTAGTTAAAGGTTAGGGTTATGGTGAGGATTAGGGCGAGGGTGAGGATTAAGCTGAGGTTAGGTTCAGGGTGAGGTTTCGGGTCAGGGTTAGGGTGAGGGTTAGGGTTAGGATGATAATTAGGGTGAAGGTGAAGGTTAGAGTGAGGGTGAGGGTTAGGGTTAGGGTTAGGTTTAATGTGAGGCTGAGGGTTAGGAATAGGAATAGGATTAGGGTTAGGGTTCAGCTGAGGGTGAGGATCAGGGTGTGGGTGAAGGTCAGGGTCAGGGTTACATTTATGGCTAGAGTGAGGGTTACGGTTATTTTGAGGGTTATGGTTAGGGTTAGGGTGAGGTTAAGGGTTAGGGTGAGGGTAAGGGTTAGGGTGAGTGTTAGGGTGAGTGTGAGGGTTTGGAATAGGGTTTGGGTTAGGGTGAGGGTGAGGGTTAGCTTTTGGGTGATGTTTAGAGTGAGGGTGATGGTTAGGGTGAGGATGAGGGTTCGGTTGAGGGTGAGGGTTCGGTTGAGGGTGAGGGTTAGGGTGTGGGTGAAGATTAGGGTTAGGGTGATGGTTAGGTTGAGGGTGAGGGTGAGGGTTAGGGTTAGGGTTTGGGTTAGAGATAGGGTGAATTTGAGAGTGAGGGTTAGGTTTAGGATTAGGGTGAGGGTTACGTTTAGGTTGAGGGTTAGGTATATTGTTAGGGTTAAGGTAAGGGTGAGGGTGGGTGTTAGGGTTAGGTTTAGGGTTAGAGTTAGGGTGAGTGTGAGGGTGAGGGTTATGATTAGTTTAGGATTAGGGTTAGGCTGAAGGTGAAGGAGAGGGTGAGGGTGAGGGTTAGGTTTAGGGTGAGGTTTAGGTTTACGGTTAGGGTTAGGGTGAGGGTTAGGATTAGGGTTAGGCTTAGGATGAGGGTTAGGCTGAGGGTTAGGGTTAGGATTAGGGTGAGGTTTAGGGCTAGGTTTAGGGTTAGGATAAGGGTTAGGCTGAAGGTTAGGGTTAGGGTTAGTTTGAGGGATAGGCTTAGGGTTAGGGTGAGGGTAAAGGTTAGGGTGAGAGTTAGAGTGAGGGTGAGGTTTAGGGTTAGGGTGAGGGTTAGGGTAAAATTTAGGTTTAGGGTTAGGGTTAGGGTGAGGGTAAGGGTGTGAGTAAGTGTTAGGGTGAGGTTTAGGGTGAGTATGAGTGTTAGCATCAAGGTAAGGTTTAGGGTGATATTTAGGGTTTGGGTAAGTGTTAGGGTGAGGTTTAGGGTGAGGGTGAGGGTTAGGGTTAGGGTGAGGGTAAGTGTTAGGGTGAGGGTTAGTGTGAGTCTGAGGGTTAGGGTTAGCATTAGGGTGAGGGTGAGGGTTAGGGTTAGGATTAGAGTTAGTGTGAGGGTTAGGGTGAGGTTGAGGGTTAGTGTTAGGGTGAGTGGGAGGGTAAGTGTTAGGGTGAGGACTAATTTTAGGGTTAAGATTAGGGTGAGTGTTAGGGTTATTTTGAGGGTGAGGGTGAGGGTTACGTTCAGTATTAGGTTTAGGGTTAGTGTGAGGGTTTGTGATAGGGTTAGGGTTAGGGTGAGGTTCATAGTTAGGGTTAAGGTGAGGGTTAGTCTGAGAGGTAGGGTTAGGGTTAGGGTGAGGGTTAGGCTTAGTGTGAGGTTTAGGTTTAGGTTTAGGATTAGGGTGAGGGTGAGTTTGAGGGTGAGGGTTTGGGTTAGGGTGAGGGTTAGTGTTGGGGGAGGGCTAGGTTGAGGGTAAGGGTTTGGCTGATGGTGAGGATTTCGTTTAGGTAATGTTTAGGGTTAGGGTTAGGGTGAGGATTAGGGTGAGGTTGTGGGTTAGGTTTAGGGTGAGGGTGAGGGTCAGTGTTAGTGTTAGGATGAGGGTTACCGTTAGCCTTAGGGTGAGTGTGAGGGTTCGGGTTCGGGTGAGGGTGAGGGTTAGGGTGTGGGTTAAGGTTCGGTTTAGGGTGAGGGTTAGGATGACGGTGAGTGTTAGGGTGAGGTTGAGGTTGAGGATGAGGGTTAGGGTTTGGTTTGGGGATAGGATTAGGGTTAGGTTTAGGGTTAGGGTTAGGGTCATGTTGAGGGTTAGGTTTAGGGTTAGGGTGAGGGTTAGGTTTTGGTTTAGGTTTAGGGTGAGGGTTAGGGTTAGGATTAGGGTAACCGTGAGGGTTATGTTGAGGGGTAGGTTTAGGGATAGGGTAAGGGTTAGGGTTAGGGTGAGGGTTAGGTTTAGGGTTAGGGTTAAGATGAGGGTGAGGGTGAGGATTAGGGTTAGGGCTAGGGTTAGGTTTAGGTTTAGGGTAAGGGTTTGGTTTTTGGTGAGGGTTAGTTTCAGGTTTAGGGTTAGGGTGAGGTTGATGCTGAGGGATAGGGTTAGAGTTAGTGTGAGGATAAGGGTTAGGGTGAGGATTAGGGTGAGGGTGAGTGTTAGGTTTAGCATAAGGTTTAGGGTGAGGGTTAGGGTTAGGGTTAGGGTTAGGGTAAGGGTTAGGGTTAGGCTTATTGTTACGGTTAGTGTTAGTGTTAGTGTTAGGGTTAGGCTTATGGTTATGGTTAGTGTTAGGTTAGGGTGAGGGTTAGATTAGGGTTAGGTTTAGGGTGAGGGTTAGGCTGAGGAGTAGGGTTAGGGATAGAGTGACTGTTAGGTTTAATGTGAGGATTAGGGTTAGGGTGAGGTTTAGGTTGAGGGTGAGGGTGAGGGTGAGGGCTATTTGTAGGGTTAGTTTGAGCGTTAGTGTTAGGGTGAGCGTTAGGTTTAAGGTGAGTGTTAGGGTTAAAGTAAGGGTTAGGGTGCGGGTTAGCGTTAGGGTTAGGGTTAGGGTGAGGGTCAGGGTGAGGGTTATGTTTAGGTTGAGGGTTAGGTTTAGGGTGAGGGTTAGGGTTATGGTGAGGGTTATGTTTAGGTTGAGGGTTAGGTTTAGGGTGAGGGTTAGGGTTAGGGTGAGGGTTAGGGTGAGCGTTAGGATGATGGTGAGGTTTAGGTTTAGGGTGAGAGTTAGTATTAGGGTTAGGGTTAGGATGAGGGTTAGGCTGAGGCTTAGGGTTAGTGTTTGGGTGAGGTTTAGGGTTAGGATAAGGGTTGAGCTGAGGGTTAGGGTTAGGGTTAGTGTGAGCGTTAGGTTTAGAGTTAGGGTAAGAGTTAGGGTGAGGGTAAATGTTAGGGTGAGAGTTAGGGTGAAGTTGAGGTTTAGGGTTAGGGTGAGGGTTAGGGTCAAGTTTAGGTTTAGGGTTAGGGTTAGCGTGAGTGTAAGGGTGTTGGTAAGTGTTAGGCTGAAGTTTAAAATGAAGGAGAGGGTTAGCGTCAAGGTTGGGTTTAGGGTTAGTGTTAGGGTGAGGGTTAGGGTTTGGGAAAGTGTTAGGGTGAGGTTTAGGTGAGGGTGAGGGTTAGGGTTAGGGTGAGGGTAAGTGTTAGTGTGAGGGTTAGGGTGAGTCTGAGGGATATGGTTAGCATTAGGGTGAGGGTGAGGGTGAGGGTTAGGGTTAGGATTAGAGTTAGGGTGAGGGTATAGCTTAGGGTGAGGGTTAGGGTGAGGTTGAGGGTGAGGGTAAGTGTTAGGGTGAGGACTACGCATAGGGTTTGGGTTAGGGTAACTGTTAGGGTTATGGTGAGGGTGAGGGTTAGGTTCAGTATTAGGGTTAGGTTTAGTGTGAGGGTTAGTGATACGGTTAGGGTTAGGGTGAGGGTTAGTCTGAGAGGTAGGTTTAGGGTTAGCATTAGGGTTAGGGTTAGGTTTAGGGTTAGGGTGAGGGTGAGTGTGAGGGTGAGGGTTAGGGTTAGGGTGACGGTTAGTGTTGGGGGGCTAGGTAGAGGGTTAGGGTTTGGGTGATGGTGAGGTTTTCGGTTAGGTAAGTTTTAGGGTTAGGGTTAGGGTGAGGCTTTGGGTTAGGGTTAGTGTGAGGGTGAGGGTGAGGGTTAGTGTTAGGATGAGGGTTAGGTTTAGGTTTAGAGTGAGGGTGAGGGTGAGGGTGAGGGTGAGGGTTAGGGTGTGGGTTAAAGTTCGGTTTAGGTTGAGGGTTAAGGTGACGGTGATGGTTAGGGTGAGGGTGAGGTTTAGGATAAGGGTTAGGGTGAGGGTTAGGGTTAGGGTGAGGGTTAGGGCGAGGAGTAGGGTTAAGGTTAGGGAGAGGGTTAGGGTTTGTGTGAGGGTTAGGGTTAGGGTTAGAGTTAGGTTTAGTATGAGGATAAAGGTTAGGGTGAGGGTTAGGGTGAGGGTTAGGCTTAGTGTGAGGGTTAGGGTTAGGGTTAGGGTTAGGGTTAGGTTTAGGGTAAGTGTTAGAGTTAGGGTGAAGGTTAGGTTTAGGGTTAGCGTTAGGGTTAAGGTTAGGGATGGGTTTAGGGTGAGTGTCAGTGTTAGGGTTTGGGTGAGTGTGAGGTTTAGGGTGAGGGGTAGGGTTAGGGTTAGGGTAAGGGACAGGGTTAGGGTGAGGGTTATGTTTAGGGTTAGGTTTAGGGTGAGGGTGAGGGTTAGGGTTATGGTTATGGTTAGGGTGAGTGTTAAGGTTAGGTTCAGTCTTAGAGTAAGGGTTACGGTTACAGTGAGGGTTATGTTTATGGTTAGGGTTAGAGTGAGAGTGAGGCCGAGGTTTAGGGTTAGGGTTAGTTTGAGGATAAGGATTAGGGTGAGGTTTAGGGTGAGTTTGAGGGTTAGAGTTAGCATTAGGGTTAGGGTGATTTTTAGGGTGATGGTGAGGGTTAGGGTGAGGGTGAGATTGAGCATGAGGGTTAGGGTGAGGGTGAGGGTGAGTGTGAGGGTGACGGTTAGGGTTAGGTTTAGGGTGAGGATAAGGTTTAGGGTTAGGATTAGGGTTAGTGTAAGGGTTAGGATGAGGGTGAGGGTGAGGGTTAGGGTGAGGGCTATGGTGAGAATGAGGGTTAGGGAGAGGGTGAGGGTGAAGTTGAGTGTTTCGGTTAGGCAAGATTTAGGGTTAGGGTTAGTGTGAGGATTAGGGTGAGGGTGAGGTTTAGGCTGAGGGTTAGGTTTAGGGTGAGGGTTAGGGTGAGGCTGAGGTTTAGGGTGAGGGTTAGGGTTACAGTGAGGGTTAGGGTTAGGGTTAGGTTGAGGATGAGGTTTAGGTATAGGTTAAGGGTTCGGGTTATGGTGAGGGTTAGTGTTAGGGCAAGTGTTAGGGTGAGGATGAGGGTTAAGTTTAGGGTTAGGGTGAGGTTTAGGGTTAGGCTTAGGGTTTGTGTAAGAGTTAGAGTTAGGGTAAAGGTTAGGGTTAGGGTTAGATTTAGTTTTAGGGTGAGGGTTCGGGTGAGGGTTAGTGTTAAGATTAAGGTTGGGGTTAGGTTGAGGGTAAGTGTTAGGGTGAGGGTTAATGTTAGGGTGAGAGTTTGGTTTAGGGTTAGGGTTAGGGTAGGGGTTAGGTTAGCGTGAGGGTTAGGTTTAGAGTGATGTTTAGGGTGACGGTGAGGGTTAGGGTGAGGGTGAGTGTGAAGGTGAGGGTTAGGGTGAGGGTGAGGGTGAGTGGGAGGGTGACGGTGATGATTAGGGTTAGGGTCAGGTTTAGGGTGAGGGTAAGAGTTAGGGTTAGGATTAGGGTTAGGGTAAGGTTTAGGCTGAGGTTGAGGGAGAGGATGAGGTTGTGAGTGAGGGTTTCGGTTAGGTAAGGGTTAGGGTTAGCTTTAGGGTGAGGATTATGGTGGGGGCAGGGTTAGGTTGTGGGTGAGGTTGAGTTTTAGGTTGAGGGTAAGTGTTAGGGTGATGTTTAGGGTGAGGGTGAGTTTTAGGGTGTGAGTTAGGGTTCAGGGAAGGGGAAGGGTTAGGGTGTAGGTGAGGGTTCGGGTTCGGTGGCGAATTAGGGTTAGGGTGAGGGTTCAGATTAGGGTTAAGGTTAGGGTTAGGGTGAGTGTTAGGGTGAGAGGTAGGGTTAGGGTTAGGATGAGGGTTAGTCTTAGTGTGAGGGTTACGCTTAGGGTTATTGTTAGGGTTAGTGTGAGGATAAGAGTTAGGGTGAGGGTTAGGGTGAGACTGAGGGTTTGGGTTAGCATTAGGGTTAGGGTGAAGGTTAGGGTAGGGGTTAGGGTGAGGGATAGTGTTAGGGTTAGGTTTGGGTGAGGGTTAGGGTGAGTGTAAGGGTTAGGGTGAGGGTTAGGTTGAGGTTGAGGGATAGGGTTATGGTGAGGGTAAGGTTTAGGGCGACGCTTAGGGTGAGGTTGATATTTAGGGTTAGCATTAATGTTAGGGAGAGGGTGAGGGTTAGGGTGAGGGTAAGTGTTAGGCTGAGTGGTAGGATTAGGTTTAGGATTAGAGTTAGGGTTAGGGTGAGTGTTAGTGTTATAGATAGGTTGAGGGTGAGGGTTAGGAGAAGGGTTAGGTTCAGGATTAGAGTTAGGGTGAGGGTTAGGGTTAACATTAGGGTTATGGTTAGGTTGAGTTTGAGTGTTAGGGTTAGGTTTAGGGTGAGGTTGAGGGTTAGGGTTAGCATTAGGGTTAGGGTTATGCTTAGGGTGCAGGTTAGGATTAGGTTTAGAGTGAGGGTGAGGGTCAGGTTTACCGATAGGATTAGGTTTAGCGTTAGGGTTTGGGTTTGGTTTAGGGTTAGGGTGAGGGTGAGGTATAGGGTGCGTGTTAGTGTTAGGGTGAGGGTTAGGTATATGGTTAGGGTGAAGTTGAGGGTTAGGTTTAGAGTTAGGGTGAGGGTGAGTGTTAGGATTAGGGTTAAGGTTAAGGTTAGGGATAGGTGTGAGGATTAGGGTTAGGGTTAGGTTTAGGGTGAGTGTTAGGTTGAGGGGTAGGGTTAGGGATAGAGTGACAGTTAGGTTTAGTGTGAGGATTAGGGTTAGGGTGAAGTTTAAGTTTAGTGTGAGGTTTAGGTTTAGGGTTAGGGTTAGGATGAGTGTTAGGTTTAGGTTGAGGGTGAGGGTGAGGGTGAGGGCTAGGGTTTGGGTTAGTGTGAGGGTTATTGTTAGGGTGAGCATTAGGTTTAGGGTGAGGGTTAGGGTTAAAGTAAGGGTTAGGGTGAGGGTTAGCGTTAGGGTTAGGGTTAGGGCGAGGGTCAGGGTGAGGGTTATGTTTAGGTTGAGGGTTAGGTTTAGGGTGAGGGTTAGGGTTAGGGTAAGCGTTAGGGTGATGGTGAGGGTTAGGGTGAGGGTGAGGTTTAGGTTTAGAGTTAGGGTTAGGGTGAGTGTTAGGGTTAGGGTTAGGGTTAGGGTGAGAGTTAGGGTGAGGTGTCGGTATAAGGTTAGCTTGAGGGTTAGGGTTAGTGTGAAGGTTAGGGTTAGGGTTTGGTTTAGTGTGAGGATAATGTTTAGGCTGAGGGTTAGTTTGTGGGTGAGAGTTAGGGTGAGCGTTAGGGTTAGGTTCATTGTGAAGGTTAGGGATAAGGTGATATTTAGGGTGAGGTTGAGGGTTAGTGTGAAGGTGAGGTTGAGGTTGAGATTTAGGGTTAGGATTAGGGTTAGGATGAGTTTTAGGGTTAGGGTTAGGGTTAGGGTTAGAGTTATTGTTAGGGTTAGGGTTAGGGTTAGGATGAGGGTGAGGGTTATAGTTAGGTTTAGGGTTAGGGTTAGGGTGAGGTTGGGGTTGAGCGTTAGTGTTACGATTAGGGTTATGTTTAGGGTAAGGCTGAGGGTGTAGGGGAGTTTGAGGGTGAGGGTTAGGGTTAAGGTTAGGGTTAGGGTGAGTTCTTCGGTGAGGGTGAGGGTTAGGCTAACGGTGAGGTTGATGATTTCGGTTAGGTAAAGGTTAGGGTTAGGTTGAGGATTATGCTGAGTTTAGGTTCAGGGTGAAGCTTCGGGTTAGGGTTAGGGTGAGTGTTAGGATTAGGGTGATGTTTAGGGTGAGGGTTAGGGTTAGGTTGAGGGTGAGGGTGAGGTTTAGGGTTAGGGTTAGGTTTAGGGTTAAGGTGAGGGTTAGGTTTAGGGTTAGGGTTAAGCTGAGTGTGAGGATCAGGGTGTGGATGAAGGTTAGGGTGAGGGTTAGGGTTAGGGTTAGAGTTAGGGTTACGGTTATTTTGAGGGTTATGGTTAGGGTTAGGGTGAGGGTAAGGGTTAGGGTGAGGGTAAGGGTGAGGATGAGGGTTAGGTTTAGAGTTAGGGTGAGGGTGAGTGTTAGGATTAGGGTTAGGGTTAAGGTTAGGGATAGGGTGAGGATTAGGGTTAGGGTTAGGTTTAGGGTGAGGGTTAGGCTGAGGGGTAGGGTTAGGGATAGAGTGACTGTTAGGTTTAGTGTGAGGATTAGGGTTAGGGTGAAGTTTAAGTTTAGTGTGAGGTTTAGGTTTAGGGTTAGGGTTAGGGTTAGGATGAGTGTTAGGGTTAGGTTGAGGTTGAGGGTGAGGTTGAGGGTGAGGTTGAGGGCTAGGGTTAAGGTTAGTGTGAGGGTTATTGTTAGGGTGAGCATTAGGTTTAGGGTGAGGGTTAGGGTTAAAGTAAGGGTTAGGGTGAGGGTTAGCGTTAGGGTTAGGGTTAGGGCGAGGGTCAGGGTGAGGGTTATGTTTAGGTAGAGGGTTAGGTTTAGGGTGAGGGTTAGGGTTAGGGTAAGCGTTAGGGTGATGGTGAGGGTTAGGGTGAGGGTGAGGGTTAGGTTTAGAGTTAGGGTTAGGGTGAGGGTGAGGGTTAGGTTTAGAGTTAGGGTTAGGGTGAGTGTTAGGGTTAGGGTTAGGGTTGGGGTGAGAGTTAGGGTGAGGTGTCGGGATACGGTTAGCTTGAGGGTTAGGGTTAGTGTGAAGGTTAGGGTTAGGGTTTGGTTTAGTGTGAGGATAATGTTTAGGCTGAGGGTTAGTTTGTGGGTGAGAGTTAGGGTGCCGTTAGGGTTAGGTTCATTGTGAAGGTTAGGGTTAAGGTGATGTTTAGGGTGAGGTTGAGGGTTAGTGTGAGGGTGAGGATGAGGTTGAGATTTAGGGTTAGGATTAGGGTTAGGATGAGTTTTAGGGTTAGGGTTAGGGTTACAGTTATTGTTAGGGTTAGGGTTAGGGTTAGAATGAGGGTGAGGGTTATAGTTAGGGTTAGGGTTAGGGTTAGGGTGAGGTTGGGGTTGAGCGTTAGTGTTACGATTAGGGTTATGGTTAGGGTAAGGCTGAGGGTGTAGGGGAGTTTGAGGGTGAGGGTTAGGGTTAAGGTTAGGGTTAGGGTGAGTTCTTTGGTGAGGGTGAGTGTTAGGCTATGGGTGAGGGTGAGGGTTTCGGTTAGGTAAAGGTTAGGGTTAGGTTGAAGATTATGCTGAGTTTAGGTTCAGGGTGAAGCTTCGGGTTAGGGTTAGGGTGAGTGTTAGGATTAGGGTGATGTTTAGGGTGAGGGTTAGGGTTAGGTTGAGGGTGAGGGTGAGGTTTAGGGTTAGGGTTAGGTTTAGGGTTTAGGGTGAGGGTTAGGTTTAGCGTTAGGGTTAAGCTGAGTGTGAGGATCAGGGTGTGGATGAAGGTTAGGGTGAGGGTTAGGGTTAGGGTTAGAGTGAGGGTTACGGTTATTGTGAGGGTTATGGTTAGGGTTAGGGTGAGGGTAAGGGTTAGGCTCAGGGTAAGGGTGAGGGTGAGGGTTTGGATTAGGGTTTGGGTTAGGTTTAGGTTGAGGATTAGTGTTTGGGTGACATTTAGAGTGAGTGTGAGGGATAGGGTGAGGATGAGTGTTTGGGTGAGGGTGAGGATTCGGTTGAGGGTGAGGGTTAACTTGTGGGTGAGGATTAGGTTAGGGTGAGGGTTAGCGTTAGGGGTAGGGTTAGGGTTAGGTTGTGGGTTAGGGTTAGCGTTAGGTTTAGGATGTGGGGTAGGGAGAGGGGAGGGCTTAGGGTAAGGGTGATGGTGAGTGTTAGGGTTAAGTTTAGGGTTAGAGTTGGGATTAGGGTTAGGCTGACGGTGATAGGAAGGGTGAGGGTGAGGGTTAGGGTTAGGGTGAGGTTTAGGTTTACGGTTAGGTTTAGGATGAGGGTTAGGATTAGGGTTAGGGTTAGGATGAGGGTTAGTCTCAGGGTTAGGGTTAGGGTTAAGGTGAGGTTTAGGGCTAGGTTTAGTGTTAGGATAAGTGTTAGGCTGAGGGTTAGGGTTAGGGTTAGTGTGAGGGTTAGGTTTAGGGTTACAGTAAGAGTTAGGGAGAGGGTAAACATTAGGGTGAGAGTTAGGGTGAGGTTTAGGGTCAAGTTTAGGTTTAGGGTTAGGTTTAGGGTGAGGGTAAGTGTTTGGGTAAGTGTTAGGGTGAAGTTTAGGGTGAGGGTGAGGGTTAGCGTCAAGATTAGGTTTAGGGTTAGGGTTTGGGTGAGTGTTAGGGTTTAGGTAAGTGTTAGGGTGAGGTTTAGGGTGAGAGTGAGAGTTAGGGTTAGGGTGAGGGTAAGTGTTAGGGTGAGGGTTAGGGTGAGTCTGCTGGTTAGGGTTAGCATTAGGGTGAGGGTGAGGGTTAGGGTTAGGATTAGAGTTAGGGTGAGGGTAAGGCTTAGGGTGAGTGTTAGGGTGAGGTTGACGGTTAGGGTTAGGGTGAGTTTGAGGGTAAGTGTTAGCGTGAGGACTACGGTTAGGGTTTGGATTAGGGTGAGTGTTAGTGTTATGGTGAGGGTGAGGGTGAGGGTTAGGTTCAGTATTAGGGTTAGTGTTAGTGTGAGGGTTAGTGATACGGTTAGGCTTAGGGTGAGGGTTAGAGTTAGGGTTAAGGTGAGGTTTAGTCTGAGAGGTAGGGTTAGGGTTAGGGTGAAGGTTAGGCTTAGTGTGAGGGTTAGGGTTAGAGTGAGGGTTAGGGTTAGGTTTAGGGTTAGGGTGAGGGTGAGTGTGAGGGTTAGGGTTAGGGTGAGCATTAGTGTTAGAGGGAGGGCTAGGTTGAGGGTTAGGGTTAGGGTGAGGGTTACTGTTAGGTTTAGGCTTTGTATATGGGTTAGGCTGAGGTTAAGGCTTAGGGTTAGTTTGAGTGTTAGGTTTAGGGTTAGGGTTTGGGTTATGTTGAGGGTAAAGGTTAGGATGAGGGTTAGGGAAAGGGTGAGGATTAGATTTATGGTGAGGGTTCGGGTTATGGTTAGGATTAGGGTTATTTTTAGGGTTAGCGTGAGGGTAAGGGGAAGGTTAGGTTTATTTTTAGGGTTAGCTTGACGGTTAGGGTGTCAGTAAGTGTTAGAGTGAGGGTTAGGGTGAGGTTAGTGTTAGGGGGAGGGGGAGGGTTAGTGTTAGCATTAGGGTTAGGGTGAGGGTGAGGGTTAGGTTGAGGATTAGGGTTGAGTTTAGGGATAGGGTGTGGATTAGGGTTAGGGTTATGTATAGGGTGAGGTCAGGGCTGAGGGTTAGGGTTAGGTTTACGGTGAGGGTTAGGTTTAGTGTGAGGGTTAGGGTTAGGGTTATGGTGAGGGTAAGGGTTATGTAGAGGTTTAGGGTGAGCCTGAGGTTTAGGGTTAGCATTAGGTTTAGGTTTAAGGTTACGATGAGGGTTAGGTTTAGGGTGAGGCTGGGTGTTAGAGTTACAGTGAGGGTGAGGGTGAGGATGAAGGTTAGGATTAGGGTTAGGGTTAGGGATAGGATCAGGTTGAGGATGAGGGATAGGGTGTTTTTGAGGGTTAGGGTTAGGGTGAGAGTGAGGGTTAAGATGAGTGTTAGGGAAAGGGGTAGGGTTAGGGTTAGGCTGAATGTTAGGATTAGGGTGAGGGTTAGGGTCAAGGTAAGGGTTAGGTTTAGGGTGAGGTTAAGGATTAGTGTGAGGGTGAGGGTTCGGGTTAGTGTTAGGATTAGGGTGAGGGTTAGGTTGAGGGTGAGGTTGAGGGTGAGGGTGAGGGTGAGGGTGATGTTGAGGGTTAGGGTGTTCTTTAGGGTTCAGTTTAGGGTGAGGGTTAGGGTGAAGGTGAGCGTTAGGTTGAGGGTGAGGGTTAGGATAAGGGTTAGGTTGAGGGTTAGAGTGCGGGGTAGGGTTAAGTTTAGGGAGAGAGTTAGGGTTTGTGTGAGGGTTAGGGTTAGGGTTAGAGTTAGGGTGACTATGAGGATAAAGTTTAGGATGAGGGTTAGGGTGAGGGTTAGGGTTCGGATTAACGTTTGGGTTAGGGTTAGGGTTACGTTTAGGGTAAGTGTTAGGGTTACGGTGAGGGTTAGTTTTAGGGTTAGCATTAGGGTTAGGGTTAGGTTTAGCGTGAGGGTCAGGGTTAGGTTTTGGGTCAGGGTGATGTTTAGGTTGAGGGGTAGGGTTAGGGTTAGGGTAAGGGTTAAGATTAGGGTGAGGGTTATATTTAGGCTTAGGTTTATGGTGAGGGTGAGGGTTATGGTTGGTGTTAGGGTTACGGTTAGGGTGAGGGTTAGGGTTAGGTTTGGGTTTAGGGTTGGGGTTAGGGTGAGGGTGAGGTTGAGGGTTAGGTTTAGGGTTAGTGTGAGGATAAGGTTTACGGTGAGGTTTAGGTTGAGGTGGAGGGTTAGAGTTAGCATTAGGGTTAGGGTGAGAGTTAGGGTTAGGGTTATGGTAAGGGTTAGGGTTATGGTTAGGGTAAGGGTTAGGGTTAGGGTGAGGGTTAGGGGTATGGTGATTTTTAGGGTGACGGTGAGATTTAGGGTGAGGGTGAGTTTGAGCATGAGTGTTAGTGTGAGGATGAGGTTGAGTGTGAGTTTGACGGTTAGGGTTAGGTTTAGGGTGAGTATAAGAATTAGGGTTAGGTTTAGGGTTAGTGTTAGGGTTAGGGTTAGGGTTAGGGTGAGGGTGATGGTTAGGGTTAGGCTTAGTTTTATTGTTAATGTTAGGTTTAGGGTGAGAGTGAGGTTGAGGGTTAACATGTGGGTTAGGGTTAGGGTTATGGTTAGAGTGAGGGTGAGGGTGAGGGTTAGGGTTAGGATTAGTGTTAGGGTTAGGTTTAGGATGAGGGTTAGGCTGAGGGTTAGAGTTAGGGTTAGTGTGAGGCTTAGGGTTATGTTTACATTTAGGTTGAGGACAAGGGTTAGGGTAAAGGTTAGGGTCGGTTTGAGGGTTAGGGTTAGGTTGAGGTTTATGGTGAGGGTTTGGGTGAGGGTTAGAGTTAGGGTGAGGGTTAGGGTTAGCGTTAGTGTTAAGATGACAGTTAGGTTGAGAGTTAGGGTTAGGGTGAGCGTGAGGGTTAGGGTTAGGTTTAGGGTTAGGGTGATGTTTAGGTTTAGGGTGTAGGTTAGGGATAGGTTTATGTTTAGGGTGATGGTTAGGTTTATGGTTAGGTTCAAATTAGGGTGAGTGTGAGGGTGAGTGTTAGGTTTACGATTAGGGTTAGGGTTAGTGTTAGGCTGAGTTTGAGGGTGAGGGTGAGGGTAGGGGTTAGGGTTAGGGTAATGTTTAGGTTTAGATTTAAGTTGAGGGTTATGTTTAGGGTTAGGATGAGGGATACGGTGAGGATTATGGTTATGGTTCGGGTGAGGGTTAGATTTAGTGTGAGGGTTAGGGTTAGGGTGAGGGTAAGCGTTAGGGTGAGGGTTAGGGTGATGGTGAGCGATAGGGTGATTGTTAAGGTTAGGTTGAGGGTATGGATGAGGGCTAGGGTGAGGGTGAGGATTAGGGTTTGGGTTAGGGTTATGGTAAGTGTTATTGTGAGGGGTAGAGTTAGGGTAATGTTTAAGGTGAAGGTTAGGATGAGAGTGAGTGTTAGGGTTAGTGTTAGTGTGCGGTGAGGGTTACGGTGAGGATTCGTGTTTGAGTTAGGATTAAGGTTGGTGTGAGGATGAGGGTTATGTTTAAGGTTAGGGTGCGGGTTAGGGTTAGGGTGATTTTTAGAGAGAGGTGAGTGTTAGGGTGCCTGTGAGGGTTCGGATTTGGGTTCAGATTAGGGTGTGGATGAGGGTTAGGGTGACGGTGAGGGTTAGGGTTATGTTTAGGGTGTGAGTTAGGGTTAGGGTTAGGATTAGGGTGAGGTTTAGGGTGAGGGGTAGGGTCAGGGTTAGGGTGAGGTTTAGGGTTAGTGTGAGGTTTAGGGTTAGGTTTAGGGTAAGTGTGAGGATAATGGTTAGGGTGAGGGATAGGGTTATTGTTAGGGTTAGGGTGAGAATGAGGGTGAGGGTTATGGTTAGGGTAAGGGTTCGGGTGAGGGTTAGGGTTAGGGTAAGGCTTAGGGTTAAGTTTAGGGTAAGGGTGCGTGTGAGGGTGATGGTTACTGTTAGGTTATGGTGAAGGTGAGGGTTCGGTATAGGATTAGGGTTAGGGTTAGGTTTATGGTGAGGGTGAGGGTTGGATTAGGATTAGGTTTAGGGTTAGGCTTTAGGTGAGGTGAAGGTGAAGGTGAGGGATAGGAAGAGGATTAGGGTTAGGTTTATGGTTAGGGTGAGTGTGAAGATTAGGTTGAGGTGAGGGTTCAAGTTTGAGTGAGGGTTAGGGTGACGGTGACGGTTACGGTGAGGGTGAGGTTTAGGTTTAGTGTTAGTTTTAGGGTGATGGTTAGGATCAGGTTTAGGATTAGGGGGAGGGTTAAGGTGAGGGTTAGGGTTAGGGTTAGGGTTAGGGTGAGGGTGAGGGTTAGGGTTAGGGTTAGATTTAGGGTGAGGTTGAGGGTGAGGGTTAGGTTTGTGGTTAGGGTTAGGGTAAGTGTTAGGATTAGGGTAAGGGTGAGGGCTAGGTTTAGGGTGAGGTTTAGGGTTAGGCTGAGGTTTAGGGTGAGGGGTAGGGTTAGGGTTTGTGTGAGGGTGAGGGTTAGGTTTAGTGTGAGGATCATGTTTAGTGTTAGGGTTATGGTAAGTTTAAGGGTTAGGGTGAGGTTTAAGGTAAGAGTGAGGTTTAGGGTTAGCATGAGTTTGAGAGGGAGGGTTAGGGTTAGGGTTAGTGTTTGGGTGAGGGTGAGAGTTATGTTTAGGGTTAGGGTGAGAGTTATGGTTAGGGTGATGTTTAGGGTGAGGGTGAGGGTTAGGATGAGGGTGAGGTTTCGTGTGAGGGTGAAGGTTAGGGTGAGGGTGAGGTTTAGGGTAGGGTTAGGTTTAGGGTGTGGGTTAGGGTTAGGGTTAGGTTTAGGGTGAGGTTTAGGGTGAGGGTTAGGGTTATAATTAGGGTTAGGGTGAGGGGGAGTTTGAGGGTTAGGGTGAGGGTTAGGGTTAGGCTGAGGGTTAGGTTTGGGTTTAGGGAAAGGGTGAGGGTGAGGGTGAAGCTGAGTTTTAGCGTGTGGGTGAGGGTTAGGTTTAGGGTGAGGGTTAGGGTGACGGTGAGGGTTAGGTGTGGGTGAGGTTTAGGTTTAGTGTTAGAGTTAGGGTGACGGTTAGGGTCAGGGTTAATATTAATGTGAGGGTTAAGTTGACGGTTAGGGTTAGGGTTAGGTTTAGGGTTAGTTTGAGGATTAGGTTTAGTGTGAGGGTAAGCGTTAGTTTGAGGGTTAGACTGAGGGTGAGGGTTAGGTTTAGTGTTAGGGTTAGGGTGAGCATTTGGGGACTGTTAGGTGCATGGTTAGGGTTACGGTGAGGGTTAGGGTGAGGGCAAGTGTTAGGGTCAGGTTTAGGTTGAGGGTGACGGATAGAGTTATGGTAAGGTGAGGGTGAGAATGAGGTTGAGGGTTAGGGTTAGGGTTAGGGTTAGTTTGAGGGTGAGGTATAGCATGAGGGTTAGGACGAGGATTAGGCTGAGTATGAGGGTGAGGTTTAGGGTGAGGTTTAGGGTTAGAGTGAGGGTTAGGATGAGTGGGAGTCAGAGGGTGAGGGTTAGGTTTAGGGTTAGAGTAAGGGTGAGGTTGAGGGTTAGGATTAGTTTAGGACTAGGTTTAGGCTGATGGTGAGGTTGAGGTTGAGGTTGAGGGTTAGGATTAGGGTGAGGTTTAGGGTTAGGGTTAGGGTTAGGGTTTGTATAGAGTGAAGGTTAGTTTTAGGTTTAGGGTTAGGATAAGGTTTAGGCTGACGGTTAGGGTTAGGGTTAGTGTGAGGGTTATGTTTAGCGTTAGGGTTAGGGTGTGGGCTAGTGTGAGGGTGAAGGTTAGGTTGATTGTTTAGTTTAGGTAAGGGTAAATGTTATGTTAGGGTGAGGATTAGCGTGAGGTTGAGGGTTAAGGTGAGGGTTAGGGTTAGGGTGAGTATTAGGGTTATGATTAGGTTTAGTGTTAGGGTGATGTTTAGGGTGAGGTTGAGTGTGAAGGTTCGGGTGAGAGGGAGGGTTAGGGTTAGGGTTAGAGGTAGGGTGAGCGTGAGGGTTAGGGTGAGGGGTAGGTTTATGGTTAGGGTGAGGGTGAGGGTTAGGTTTAGTGTTTGGGTTAGGGTTAGGGTGAGGGTGGGGGTTAGTGTGAGGATTAGGGTTAGTGTGAGCATGAGCGTGAGATTGAGGGTAATGGTTAGGGTTAGGTTTAGGGTGAGGGTGAGCATTAGGGTGAGAGTGAGGGTTCAGTTGAGGGTGAGGGGTAAGGGAAGGGTTATGGTTTGGGTTCGGGTTAGAGATAGGGTGAGGGTGTGGGTGAGGATTAGGTTTAGGATAAGTGTTAGGGTTAGGGTTAGGCTGAGTGTGAGTGTGAGGGTGAGGGTGAGGTTTAGGGTTAGGTTGAGGGTTATGGTTAATGTCAGGGTTAGGGTTAAGTTGAGGGTTAGGGTTAGGGTTAGGTTTAGGATGAGGGTTAGGCTGTGGGGTAGGGTTAGGGTTAGGGTGTGGGTTAGGTTCAGTGTGAGTTTTAGGGTTAAGGTTAGGGTCAGGGTTAGGATTAGGGTGAGGGTAAGGGTTAGCATGAGGGTTACATTGAGGGTGAGGTTTAGGGTTAGGGGTAGGATTAGGGTGAGGTTAAGGTGAGAGCTAGGTTGAGTGTGAGGGTTAGGGTTAGGGTTAGGGATAGGGTTAGGATTAGTTTTAAGGTTAGGGTTAGGGTTAGGGTGAGTCTTAGGCTGAGGTGTAGGGTTAGGTATAGCGTGAGGGTTAAGTTTAGTGTGATGGTTAGGGTTTGGTGTAGGGTTAGGGTGAGGGCTAGGGTGGGTGTGAGAGTGAGGGTTAGGTTTAGGGATAGGGTGAGGATTAGTGTTATGTTTAGGGTTAGGGTGAGGTTTAGGCTGATGGGTAGGGATACAGTTAGTGTGAGGGATAGATTGAGTGGGAGGGTTCGGTTTAGGTTTAGGGTTAGTATTAGGGTGAGGGTTCGGGTGAGGGTTCGGGTTAAGGTGTGGTTGAGGATTAGGGTTAGTGTGAGGACTAGTTTTAGGGTTAGGGTTACTGTTATGGTTAGGGTTAGGCTGAGGGTAAGGGTTAGGGTTAGCGTGATTTTGAGGGTAAGAGTTAGGGTTAGTGTTATGGTTAGGGTGTGTGTTTGGGTTAGTGTGAGGGTTAGGGTTAGGTGAAGGTGAAGGTGAGGGTAAGGGTTAGGGTGAGGGTGAGGGTTAGGATTAGAATTAGGGTTAGGTTTAGGGTTAGGGTGAACTTGAGGTTTAGTTTTAGGGTGAGGGTTAGGGGTATTGTTATGGTTAGGGTTCGGGTGAGGTTGCGGGTGAGGGTGAGGGTTAGGGTTAGCGTAGGGTTAGGTTTAGGCTGAGGGTGAGGTTGACGGATAGTGTTCGGGTAAGGGTGAGGGCTAGGGTGAGGGTGAGAGTTAGTGTGAGGGTGAGGGTGAGGGTTTCGTTTATGTCAGGTTTCGGGTTAAGGTGAGGATTAGGGTGAGGGTGAGAGTGAGGGTTTCGTTTACATCAGGTTAGGGTTAAGTGAGTTTAGGGTTACAGTGAGGGTTAGGGTTAGGGTTAAGGTGTGGGTTAAGGTTATTGTGATGTTTAGGGTGAGGGTGAGGGTTAGGGTGAGAGTTAGGGTGAGGATTAGGTTTAGTGTTAGGATTAGGGTTAGGGTGAGGGTTAGGTTTAGTGTTAGAGTTAGGGTTATGGGGAGGGTTAAATTGAGTGTCAGGGTTAGGGTTAGTGTTAGGGTTAGGGTTAGAATGAATGTTAGGTTGAGGTTTAGGGTTAGGGTTAGGTTTAGGGTTAGGATGAGCGTTAGGCTGAGGGTTAGGGTTAGGGTTAGTGTGAGGGTTAGGTTTAGGTTAGGGTTAGGGTTAGGGTTTGTTTAGGGTGAAGTTTAGTTTTAGGTTTAGGGTTAGCATAAGGTTTAGGCTGAGGGTTAGGGTACGGGTTAGTGTGAGGGATAGGTTTAGGGTTAGGTTTAGGGTGTGGACTATGGTGAGGGTGAGGGTTAGGGTTAGTGTTAGGGTTATGGTTAGGTTCAGGGGTAGGTTAAGGGTTAGGATTAGGTTAAGGACTAGGGGTTAGGCTGAGGGTGAGGGTGAGGTTGAGGGTGAGGGTTAGGGTTAGAGTGAGGGTTAGATTAAGGGTGAGAAAGACGGGGAGATTTTGGTTTAGGGTTAGAGTTAGGTTGAGGGTAAGGTTTAGGATTAGGCTTAGCACTAGGTTTAGGCGGAGGGTGAGGGTGATGTTGAGGGTGAGGTTTAGGGTTAGGGTGAGGTTTAGGGTTAGGGTTAGTTTTAGGGTGAGGTTTAGGGTTAGGGTTAGAGTTAGGGTTTGGTTAGGGTGAAGGTTAATTTTAGGTTTAGGCTTAGATTAAGGTTTAGGCTGAGGTTTAGGGTTAGGGTTAGTGTGAGGGTTAGGTTTAGGGTTAGAGTTAGGGTGTGGGCTAGGCTGATGGTGAGGGTTAGGGTGAGGATGAGGGTGAAGGTTTAGTTTAGGTAAGTGTTAAGTTTAGGTTAGCGTGAGGATTATGGTGAGGTTGAGGATTAAGGTGAGGGTTAGGGTTAGGGTGCGGGGTAGGGTTAATATGAGGGTTAGGATTAGGGTTAGGGTGAGGGTGAGGGTAAGGTTTAGTGTGAGGGTTAGGGTGAGGGTGCTGTTTAGGATTAGAATTACGGTTAGGATTAGGGTGAGGTAGAGGATTAGGGTTAGTGTTAGGGTGAGGGTTAGGGTTGGGGTGAAGGTTAGGGTTAGGGTTAGGGTTAGGGTGAGGGTGAGGTTTAGGGTTAGGGTTAGTGTTAGGAATAGGCTGAAGGTGAGGGTGAGGGTGACGTTGAGCATTAGGGTTATGGTTAGTGTGATGGTGAGGGATAGGGTGAGGGTGATGGTTATTGTGAGGATGAGGGTGAGGTTTTCGTTTATGTCAAGGATAGGGTTAATCTGAGGTTAGGTTTAGGGTGAGTGTTAGGTTTAGAGGTAAGGTGAGGTTTAGTGTTAGGTGATGTTTAGGGTGAGGGTGAGGGTTAGGGTGAGGGTGAGGATTACGGTATGGGTGAGGGTGAGGGTTAAGATTGGGAATACGGTTAGGGTTTTGGTTAGACTGAAGTTGAGGGTGAGGGTGAGGGTGAGGGTTTGGGATAGGTTAGGTTTAGGGTTAGGGTGAGGGTTACGGTTTCTGTGAGGGTTATGGTTAGGGTTAGGGTTAGGGTTAGGGTGAGGGGAAGGGTTCGAGTGAGGTTTAGGGTGAGGGTGAGGTTTAGGGTTAGGGTTAGATTTAGGGTGAGGGCTTGTGTGAGGGTGAGGGTTAGTGTAAAGTTAAGGTTGAGGTGTTCTTTTAGCCAGAGTTTAGTGTTATGGTGAGGATTAGGGTGAGGGTGAGGGTTAGGTTGAGGGTTAGGTTTAGGGTGAGGATTAGGGCAAGGGTTAGAGTGAGGGTTATGGTTTGGGTGATGTTTAGCATAAGTGTGAGGGTTATGGTGAGGATGAGTTTTCGGTGAGGGTCAGGGTTCGAGTGAGGGTAAGAGTTAGGGTGTGGTTGAGGATTAGTGTTAGGTTGAGTATTAGCATTAGATTTAGGGTTAGTGTGAGGGTGAGGGTTAGGGCTAGGATTAGGTTTAGGTTGACGGTTAGGATTAGGGTTAGGTTTAGTAGGATTGTTAGGGTGAAGGGTAGGGTTAGGGTTAGTGTTAGGAAGAGTGTTAGGGTGTCGGTGAGTGTTAGAGTGAGGATCAGGGTAAGGGTATGGGTGAGGGTTAGGTTTAGGGTAAGGATTATGGTTAGAGTTAGGTTAATGGTGAGGGTAAGGGTTAGGGTGAGGTTTAGTGTGAGGCTTAGGGTTAGGGTTAGGGTGAGGGTGAGGGTGAGGTATAGGGTTTGGGTTAGGGTTAGGGTGAGGGTTAGCGATAGGTTTACGGTTAGGGTGAGAGTGAGGGTGAGGGTTAGGGTAAGGTTTAGGGTTAGAGTTAGGGTGAGGGTGAGGGTTAGTATTAGGGTTAATATTTGAGTTAGCCTGAGGGTTAGGTTGAGGGTTAGGTTTAGGGTAAGTGTTAGGGTTAGGGGTAAGTTTAGGGTGAGGGTTAGGTTTAGGGTTAGGGTTAGGATGAGCTTTAGGCTGAGGTTTATGTTTAGGGTTAGTTTGAGGGTTAAGAATTAGGGTTAGGTTTAGGGTTAGGGTGAGGGCTGGGGTTAGGTTTAGGATTAGGATAAGGTTTAGTTTGAGGGTTAGGTTTAGTGTTAGTGTGAGTGTTAGGTTTAGGGTTAGAGTTAGGTTTAGGGTCAGGGTAAATATTTGGGTGAGATTTAGGGTGAGGGTGAGGGTTAGGGTTAGGGTGAGGGTTAGGGTGAGGGTGAGGGGGAGTGTGAGGGTTTGGTTTAGGGTTAGATTTAGGGTGAGTTTGAGGGTTAGTAGTAGGGTTAGAACTAGGTTTAGGCTGAGGGTGAGGGTGAGGTTGAGTGTGAGGTTTAGGGTTAGGGTGAGGGTTAGGTTTAGGTTTAGGATTAGGGTTAGGGAGAGGTTTAGGATGAGGGTTAGGATGAGCGTTAGGCTGAGGGTTAGGGTTAGGGTTAGTGTGAGGGTTAGGATGAGGGTTAGGGTTAGGATTAGGGTTTAGTTAGGGTGAAGTTTTGTTTTAGGTTTAGGGTTAGGATAAGTTTAGGTTAGGATAAGTGAGTCATAGGGTTAGGGTTAGGGTTGGGGTGAGGGTGAGGGTGAGGGTGAGGGTGAGGGTGAGGTTTTGGTTTACGTGAGGTTTAGGGTTAAGATGAGGTTAGGGTTAGGGTAAGGGTTAGGGTAAGGGTTAACCTGAGGTTTACGGTTAGTGTGATGTTTAGGGTGAGGGTGAAGGTTAGGGTGAGGGTGAGGTTTAGGGTAAGTGTCAGGGTGAGGGTTTGGATTGGGAATAGGTTAGGGTTAGGGTTGGGCTGAAACTGAGGGTGAGGGTGAGGTTGAGGCTGAGGGTTAGGGTTAGGGTTAATGTTAGGTTTAGGGTTAGGGTGAGGGTAATGGTTACTGTGAAGGTTATGGTTATGGTTAGGGTTAGGGTTATTGTTAGGGTTAGGGTGAAGGCTAGGGTGAGGGTGAGTGTTAGTGTGAGTTTTAGGTTGAGGGTTTATTTTAGCCAAGGATTTGGGTTATGGTGAGGAATAGGGTGAGGTTGAGAATTATGTTTTGGGTTAGGGTTAGGATGAGGGTTAGGGCTAGGGTTAGGGTGAGGGTTAGGGTTTGGGTGATGTTTAGCATGGGGGTGAGGGTTAAGGTGAGGGTGAGGGTCAGGGGGTGGGTGAGGATTAGGGTTAGGTTGAGTGTTAGTGTTAGGTTTAGGTTTAGTGTGAGGGTGAGGGTTATGGGTAGCATTAGGGTTAGGTTGAGGGTTTGGATTAGGGTTAGGGTGAGTCTGAGGGTGAGGGTGAATGGTAGGTTTAGGGTTTGGGTGAGGTTTAGGGTGAGGGTCAGGGATAGGGTGAGGTTGTGGGTTAGGGATAATGTTAGGTGTAGGGTTAGGGTGAGTTTAAGAGTGAGGTTTAGCTTTAGGAATAGGGTTAGGGTTAGGGTGCGGGTGAATGTTAGGTTTAGGGTGAAGATTAGGGTTAGAGTTAGGTTTATGTTGAGGGTAAGTGTTAGGGTGAGGTTTAGTGTGAGGGTTAGGGTTAGGGTTAGGGTGAGGGTGAGGTATGGGTTTTGGGTTACAGTTAGGGTGAGGGTTAGGGATAGGTTTAGGGTTAGGTTGAGGGTGAGGGTGAGGGTGAGGGTTAGGGTTAGGTTTAGGGTTAGAGTTAGGTTGAGGGTGAGGGTTAGGGTTAGTATTAGAGTTAGCCTGAGGGTGAGGGTGAGGGTTAAGGTTAGTGTGAGGGTTAGGGTTAGGGTTAGGGCGAGGGTTAGGTTTAAGTTTAGGGTTAGGATCAGGGTTAGGTTGAGGGTTAGGTTTAGGGTTAGTGTGAGGGTTAAGTTAAGGATTAGGGTAGGGTTAGGGTCAGGGTAAAGTTAGGGTGAGGTTTAGGGTGAGGGCGAGGGTAAAGGTTAGTGTGAGGGTTAGGGCGAGGGTGAGGGTTAGGGTTAGGGTGAGGGTTAGGGTGAGGGTTAGGATAATGGTTAGGGTGAGGGTAAGGGTTAGGGTGATGGTAAGGTTGAGCGTGAGCGATAGGATTATGTTGTGGGTAAGGGTTAGGGTGTGGGTTAGCATGAGGTTTAGGGTTAGGGTGGGGGTTAGGGTTAGGGTTAGATTGAGGTTAGGGTTAGGGTGATGTTTATTGTGAGAGTATCGTTTAGGGTGAGGGTGAGTTTTTGGGTGAGCATGAGGGTTAGGATGAGGTTGAGGGTTAGGGTTACAGTTAGGATTAGGGAGAGGGGCAGGGTGAGCATTAGGGTTAGGATTAGGGTTAGAGTGAGGATGAGGGTGAGGGTTAGGTTGTGGTTAAGTGTTATGGTTAGGGTTAGGGATAGGGCTAGGGTGAGGGTGAGGGTTAGTGTGAGGGTTATTGTGAGGGTGAGGGTTTCCTTTACATTAGTGTTACGGTTAGGGTGAGGATTAGGTTGAGGGTGAGGGTTAAGCTGAGGTTAGGGTTAGGGTGATGGTTAGGGTTAGAGTGATGTTGATTGTGAGGGTGAGTGTACGGTGAGGGTGAGGGTGAGGGTGAGGGTTAGTGTTAGGGTTAGGTTTAGGTTGAGTGTGATTGTGAGGGTTAGGATTAGGAATAGGATTAGGGTTAGGGTTAAGCTGATGCTGAGGGTCAGGGTGAGGGTGAAGGTTAGGGTCAGGGTTAGGATTAGGGTTAGAGTGAGGGTTACGGTTAGTGTGAGGGTAATGGTTAGGGTTAGGGTGAGGGTAAGGATTAGGGTGAGAGTAAAGATTAGGGTGAGGGTTAGGGTGAGTGTGAGGGTTTGGATTAGGGTTTGTGTTAGAGTTAGGGTGAGGGTTAGTATTTGGGTGATGTTTAGAATGAGTGTGAGGTTTAGGGTGAGGTTGATGGTTCGGGTGAGGGTGAGGGTTCGGTTGAGGGTGAGGATTAGGGTGTGGGTGAGGATTAGGTTTAGGGTGAGGGTTAGCATTAGGGGTAGTTTTAGGGTTAGGTTGAGGGTTAGGGTTAGGGTTAGGGTGAGGGGTAGGGACAGGGGTAGGGTCAGGTTTAGGGTGAGGTTTAGGGTGAGTGTGAGGGTTAGGTTGAGGGTGAGGGTGAGGGTTAGGGTTCGGGTTTGCGTTAGACTTAGGGTGAGTTTGAGGGTGAGGGTTAGGTTTAGGTTTAGGGTGAGTGTTAGGGTTAGGTTGAGGGTTAGAGATAGTGTTAGGGTTAGGGTAAGGGTGAGGGTGAGTGTTAGGTTTACGTTTAGGGATAGAGTTAGGGTGAGGGTGAGGGTGAGGGTGAGGGTGAGGGTTAAGGTTAGGTTAGATTTAGGGTTAGGCTGAGGTTGATCGAGAGGATGAGGGTGAGGGTAAGGGTTAGGGTGAGGTTTAGGTTTCCGGTTAGGGTTAGGGTGAGGGTTAGGATTAGGGTTATGGTTAGGATGAGGGTTAGGCTAAGGGTTAGGATTAGGTTTAGGGTGAGGTTTAGGGCTAGGTTTAGGGTTAGGATAAGGATTAGGCTGAGGATTAGGGTTCGGGTTAGTGTGAGGGTTAGGTTTAGTGTTAGGGTAAGAGGGTGAGGGTAAAGTTTAGGGTGAGGGTTAGGGTGAGGGTGAGGTTTAGTGTTAGGGTGAGGGTTAGGGTCAATTTTCGGTTTAGGGTTAGGATTAGAGTGAGGGTAAGGGTGTGGGTAAGTGTTAGGGTGAGGTTTAGAGTGAGGGTGAGGGTTAGCATCAAGGTTAGGATTAGGGTTAAGGTGAGGGTTAGGTTTTGGGTGAGTGTTAGGGTGAGTTTTAGGGTGAGGGTGAGGGTTAGGGTGAGGGTAAAGTGTTAGGGAGAGAGTTACGTTGAGGCTGAGGGTTATGGTTAGCCTTAGGGTGAGGGTGAGGCTTAGGGTGTAGCTTTGGGTTAAGGTTAAGGATACTGTGAGGATTAGGGTTAGGGTTAGGTTGAGGGTGAGGGTTAGGGTTAGGGGTAACATTAGAGTTTGGGTGAGGGTTAGGTTTACTGTGAGGGTTAGGGTTGATTTAAGGTGACGGTAAGGGTTAGGGTGACGGTTAGGTTGAGTGTGAGGTAGGATGAGGGTTAGGGTTAGGGTGAGGTTAGGGATAGGGTTAGGGTTAGGGTGAGGATTAGGGTTAGGGTTAGGATTAGAGTTAGGGTGACGGTAAGGCTTCGGGTGAGGGTTAGGGTGAGGATGAGAGTTAGGGTTAGGGTGAGCGTGAGGGTAAGTGTTAGCATGAGGACTAGTGTTTGGTTTAGTATTAGGGTGAGTGTTAGGGTTATGGTGAAGGTGAGGGTGAGGGTTAGGTTCAGTATTAAGGTTAGGGTTAGTGTGAGGGTTAGTGATAGGGTTAGGGTTAGGGTGAGGGTTAGAGTTAGGGTAAAGGTGAGGGTTAATCTGAGAGTTAGGGTTAGGTTTAGGGTGAGAGTTAGGCTCAGTGTAAGGGTTAGGGTTAGGGTGAGGGTTAGTTTTAGGGGGAGGGCTAGGTTGAGGGTAAGGTTGAGGGTGAGAGTGAGTGTGAGGTTTTCGGTTAGGTAAGTTTTAGGGTTAGCGTTAGGGTAAGGATTTGGGTGAGGTTGTGGGTTAGGGTTAGGGTGAGTGTGAGGGTGAGGGTCAGGATTAGTGTTAGGATGAGGGTTAGGGATAGGGTTAGGGTGAGGTTGCGGTTGAGGGTGAGGGTTAGGCTTAGGGTTATTTTGAGGTTTAGGGTTACGGTGAGGGTTATGGTTAGGTTGAGGGTTAGGGTTAGGGTTAGGTTGAGGGTTAGTGTTAGGTTGATGTTTAGTGTGAGGGTGAGGATTAGGGTGTGGGTGAGTGTTCAGGTAGAGTTAGGGTTAGGGTTAGGGTTAGGGATAGGGTTAGGGTTTAGCTAAAGTTTAGGGTGAGGGTGATGATTAGGGTTAGCTTGAGTTTTAGGGTTAGGTTTAGGGTTAAGATGAGGTTTAGGCTGAGGGTTAGGGTTAGGTTTAGGGTTAGTGTGAGGGTTCAGGTTAGGGTGAGGGTTGGATTTAGGTTTTGGGTTAGTATAAGGGATAGGGTGAGGGTTAGGGTTACGGTTAATATGAGTGTTAGGTTTAGGTTAGTTTGAGGGTAATGGTTAGGGTGAGGGTTAGGGTGAGGCTGAGGGATAGGTTTATGGTGAGGGTTAGGTTGAGTGTTAGGATTATGGTTATGGTTAGGGTAAGGCTGAGGGGGAAGGAGAGGTTGAAGGTGAGCGTTAGGGTTAAGGTTACTGATAGGATGAGGATTCGGGTTAAGGTTAGATTTACGGTGAGGGTTAGGCTCAGCGGTAGGGTTAGGGTTAGGTTGAGGGTTAGGTTTAGTGTGAGGTTCAGGGTTAGGGTTAGAGTGAGGGTTAGGTTTAGTGTGTTGGTTAGGGTTAGGGTTAGGTTGAGGGTAAGGGTTAGGGTGAGGGTGAGGATTAGGGTTAGCATTAGGTTTAAGGTTAGGGTTAGGATGAGGGTTAGGGTGAGGGAGAGGGTGAGGGTGGGGATAAGGGTTAGGATGAGTGTTAGGTTTAGTGTGAGGGTGAGGATTAGGTTTAGTGTGAGGATGAGGGTAAGGTTTAGGGTGAGTATTAGGGTTAGGGGAAGGGTGAGGGTTAGGGTTAGGGTTAGGATTAGGGTGAGGGTCAGGGTGAGGTATAGGTTTAGGTTGAGGATTAGATATAGGGTGAGGTTTAGGGTTTGGGTTAGGGCGAGATTTTGGGTTAGGGTGATGTTTATTGTGAGGGTGAGTGTTAGGGCGAGTGTGAGTGTTCGGGTGAGGGTGAGTGTTCAGGTGAGGGTGAGGATTAGGGTGTGGTTGAGGGTTAGGTTTAGTATGAGAGTCAGGGTGAAGTGTAGGTATAGGGTTAGAGTGAGGTTTAGGGTTAGTGTGAAGGTTAGAGTTAGGGTTAGGTTTAGCGTTAGTGTGAGGATAAGA
Source organism: Dipodomys merriami (assembly GCF_024711535.1). NCBI lineage: Eukaryota > Metazoa > Chordata > Mammalia > Rodentia > Heteromyidae > Dipodomys > Dipodomys merriami. Next base: position 72,006 of record NW_027205393.1, on the reverse strand, counting down.
GTTAGGGTGTGGGTTAGTGTGAGGGTGAGGGTTAGGGTTAGCGTTAGGGTTAGGGTGAGCATTATGGTGAGGTTTAGGGTTAGGGTGAGGGTTAGGATTAGGGTTAGTCTGAGGGTTAGTGTTAGGGTGATGTTTAGGGTGAGGGGTGAGGTTGAGGGTTAGTGTGAGGGTGCGGGTGCCGGTGAGGGTGAGGGTTAGTGTTAGGTTTAGGGTGAGGGTGAGGGTTAGGGTTAGGATTAGTGTTAGGGTTAGGCTGAGGGTGAGGATGAAATTGAGGGTGAGGGTTAGGGTTAGGGTTAGGGTGAGGATTCGAATTAGTGGGAGGGTTAGTGTGATGGTGAGGGTCAGGCTGAGGGTGAGTGTTAGAATGAGGTTGAGGTTGAGGGTGAGGGTTAAGGTTAGGATTAGATTAAGGTGAGTTTTAGGGTGAGGGTTAGGGTTAGGTTTATTGTTAGGTTTAGGGTTTGGGTTAGGTGAGGGTGAGGGTGAGGGTTAGCGTTAGGGTTAGGGTTAGGGTTAGGGTGAGGGTGTAGTTCAGGGTTAGGGTTAGGATTATGTAAAGGGTAAGGCTGAGGGGGAAGTGGAGGTTGAGTGTGAGGTTTTGGGTTAGGGTTACGGTTAGGGTGAGGGTTACTGTTAGGTTTAGGGTTAGTATAAGGGCTAGGCTGAGGGTAAGGGTTAGGGATAGTGTGAGTGTTAGGTTTAGGGAAAGGGTTTGGTTTAGGTTGAGGGTAAAGTTTAGAGTAAGGTTTGTGGAGAGGATGAGGGTTAGGGTTACCTTGAGGGTTCGGGTGAGGGTTAGGGTTAGGGTTATGGTTAGGGGTAGCGTGAGGTTTTGGGCGAAGGTTAGGTTTAGGGTTAGGCTTCGGGTGTGGGTTAGGGTGTGGGTAAGTGTTAGAGTGAGGGTTAGGGTGAGGGTGAGGGTTAGGAGGAGGGTGAGGTTTAGTGTTAGCATTAGGGTTAGGGTGAGGGTGAGTGTTAGGTTTAGGGTTAGTGTTAAGGTGAGGGTTAGGGTTAAGGTTAGGGATAAGGTGAGGATTAGGGTTAGAGTTTGGAATAGGTTGAGGGTTAGGCTGAGGGGTAGTGTTAGGTTTAAGGTGAGGGTTAGGTTTAGTGTGAGGATTAGGGTTAGGTTTAGGGTGAGGTTTAGGTTTAGTGTGAGGGTTAGGGTTAGTGTTAGGGTGAGGGTAAGGGTTAGGGTGAGTTTTAGGGTGAGGGTGAGGTTTAGGGTGAACGTTAGGTTTAGGTTTAAGGTTAGGATGAGTGTTAGGGTTAGGGTTAGGGTGAGGTTGAGGGTGAGGCTGATGTTTAGGATGAGGGTTAGGGTTAAGGTGAGGGTTCGGGTTAGGTTTAGGGTGATGGTTAGGGTCAGGGTAAGTGTTAGGGTGAGGGTTAGGGTTATGGTTAGGTTTAGTGTGAGGGTCATGGTGAGGTTTAGTGTTAGGTTTAGGGTTAGGGTTAGGGTGACGGTAATTGTTAGGGTGAAGGTTAGGGTGATTGTGTGGTTTATGGTTAGCATTAGGTTTAGAGTTAGGGTTAGGATGAATGTTAGGGTTATGTTTAGGGTTAGGCTTAAGGTGAGGGTGAGTGTTAGGGTTAGGTTTAGGGTTAGGGTTAGTTTTAGGGTGAGGGCAAGGGTGAGGGTGAGGTTAAGGGTGAGGGTGAGGGTTAGGGTGAGGTTTTCATTTAAGTAAGTGTTAGGGTTAGAGTTAGGGTGAGGTGTAGGGTGAGGGTGTGGGTTGGGGTTAGGGTTAGGGTTAGGGTGAGGCTGAGGGTCAAGGTTAGTGTTAGGATGAGGATTAGGGTTAGGGTTAGGGTGAGGGTGAGGGTAAGGTGTAGGGTTAGGGTTAGTGTGAGATTTAGGGTTACGGTGAGGGTTAGGGTTAGGGTGAGGAGTAGGGTTTGGGTTACGGTGAGGGTTAGGGTTGGGTGATGTTTAGTGTGAGGGTGACGGTTAGGGTGAGGGTGAGTGTTCTGTTGAGAATTAGGGTTAGGGTTAGGGATTGGGTTAGTGTGAGGGTAAGTGTTAGGGTGAGGGTTAGGGTGAGGGTAAGGTTTAGGGTTAGAGTGAGTGTTAGGTTTAGGGTTATGATGAGGGTGAGGGTTAGGGTGAGCCGTAGGTTTAGGGTTAGGGTTAGTTTGCGGGTTAGGATGAGGGTAAGGGTTAGGGTGAGGTTAAGGGTGAGGGTGAATTTTAGGGTTAGGGAGAGATTAAGGTTTAGGGTGAGGGTTAGGGTGAGGGTTAGGGTTAGGGTTAGTGATAGAGTAAGGATTAGTGTTAGTGTGAGAGTTAGCGTGAGGGTTAGGATTAGTGTATGTGTGAGGATAAGTGTTAGGGTGAGGGATACGGTGAGGGTGAGGGTTAAGGTTAGGGTGATGGTTAGGGTTAGGGTTATGCTGAAGGTGAGGGTTAGGGTGAGCTGTAGGTTTACCGTTAGGCTTATTTTGCGAGTTAGGGCGAGGGTAAGGATGAGGGTGAATTTTAGGTTTAGGGTGAGGGTTATGGTTAGGGTGAGGGTAAGGGTTAGGGTGAGGGTTAGGGTGAGGTTTCGGGTCTGCGTTAGGGATAGGGTGAGGATTAGGGTTAGTGTGAGGGTTAGGATTAAGTTTATTGTGAGGATAAGGGTTAGGGTGAGGGTTAGAGTGAGGGTGTGGTGTTGGGTTAGTGTTAGGGATAGGGTGAGCTTAAGGGTGAGGGTTAGGTTTAGGGTGAGGGTTATGGTTAGGTTTAGGGTGAGGGTCAGGGTGAGGTTCAGCATTAGGGTTAGGTTTAGGGTTAGGGTGAGGGTCGGTTTAGGGTTAGGGTTAGGATTAGTGTTAGAGTTAGGGTGAGGGCTAGGGTGAGTGTGAGGTTTGGGTCAGGGTGAGGGTGAGTGTTTCAGTTATGTAAGTGTTAGGGTTAGTGTGAGGATTAGGGTGAGGGTGAGGGTTAACCTGAGGTTAGGTTTAGCCTGATGGTTAGGGTTAGGGTGAGGGTGAGGGTTAGGGTTAGGGTGATGGTTAGGGTGAGGGTGAGGCTGAGAGTCAGGATTAGGAATAGGGTTAGTGTTAGGGTCAGGCTGAGGTGAGGGTCAGGGTGAGGGTGAAGGTTCGAGTTAGGGTTATAGTTAGAGTTAGGGTTAAGCTTAGTGTGTGGGTTAGGGTTAGGTTTATGTTTCGGGTGAGGGTTAGGATTTTATTTAGGGTTAGCATAAGGGTTAGGCTGAGGGTTAAGGTTAGGGTTAGTCTGAGGGTTAGGTGTAGGGTAAGTCTAATGTTTAGGGTGAGGGTTAGGGTGAGTGTGAGGGTTAGGGTTAGGGTGAGGGTTAGGTTTACGGTTAGGGTTAGGGTGAAGGTTAGAGTGTGGGTTAGTGTAAGGGTGAGGGTTAGGGTGAGGGTTAGGATTAGGGTTAGCATTAAGTTTAGGGTGAGGGTGAGGTTTAGGGTGAGGGTTTGGGTTAAGTTTAAAGATAGGGTGAGGATTAGCTTTAGAGTTAGGTTTAAGTTGAGGGTTAGGAGGAGGGGTAGGATTAGGGTTAGGGTGAAGGTTAGGTTTAGTGTGAGAGTTAGGGTTAGGGTTAGGGTGATGGTAAGGTTTATTGTGAGGGTTAGGGTGAGTGTGAGGTTTAGGGTTAGCATTAGCTTTAGCTTTAGGTTTAGGATGAGTGTTAGGGTTAGGTTTAGGGTTAGGATGAGGATGAAGGGGAAGGTTAGATTTAGGATAAGGGTAGGGGTTAGGGGTAGGGTGAGGGTTAGGGTTAGGGTTACTGTGAGGGTTAGGATTATGGTGAGGGTTAGGGTGAGGGTGAGGGTGAAGTTTAGCATTAGGGTGAGGGTTAGCTTTAGGGTGATATTTAGTGTCCGGGTGAGGGTTAGGATGAGGGTGAGTGTTCTGCTGAGAGTTAGGATTAGGGTTAGGGTCAGGGATAAGTTTAGTGTGAGGGTAAGGGTTAGGGTGAGTGTTAGGGTGAGGGTCAAGTTTAGGGTTAGGGTGATCGTTAGGGTTAGGGTTAGGGTTATGTTTAGGGTGAGGTTTAGGGTGAGCGGTAGATTTAGGGTTAGGTTTACTTTGCGGGTTATGGTTTGGGTAAGGGTTAGGGTGAGGTTTAGGTTGAGGATGAGGGTTAGGGTTAGGGTAAGTGTAAGGGTTAGGTTGAGAGTGAGTGTGAAGGTGAGGGTTAGGGTTAGCATTGGAGTTAGGGTGAGGGTGAGGGTTAAGGTGAGGTTTAGTTTGAGGATGAGGATTAGGGTTAGTGTGAGGGTTAGGGTGAGTGTTAGGGTGAGGGTTAGGGTTAGGGTTTGGGTTAGGGTGAGGGTGAGGTATAGGGTGAGGGTTAGTGTTAGGGTGAGGGTTAGGGATAGGGTTAGAGTTAGGGTGAGGATGAGGGTGAGTGTTAGGGTTTGGTTTAGGGTGAGTTTGAGGGTGAGAGTTAGGATTAGGAATAGGGTTAGGGTTAGGGTTAGGCTGAGAGTGAGGGTCAGGGTTAGGGTGAGGGTTAGGGTTTGGGTGATGTTTAGAGTGAGGATGAGGGTTAGGGTGAGGATGAGGATTTGGGTGAGGGTGAGGGATCGGGTTAGGGTGTGGGTGGGATTAGGGTTATGGTGAGGGTTAGCATTAAGTTTAGGTTTAGTGCGACAGTGAGGGTGAGGTGTAGGGGTAGGGTTAGATTGAGTGTTAGGGTTAGGTTTAGGGTGATGGTTAGGGAGAGGGGTAATGTTAGGTTTAGGGTGAGGTTTAGGATGAGTGTGAGGGTTAGAGTTAGGTTGAGTGTTAGGTTTAGGGTTAGGGTTAGGGTGAGGTTTAGGATTAGATTTAGGGGTAAGGTGAGTTTGAGGGTGAGGGTTAGGTTTAGGTTTAGGCTTAGGGTTAAGGTTATGGTGAGGGTAAGTGTTAGGGTGAGGTTTAGTGTGTGGATGAGGGTTAGGGTTATTATTAGGGCTAGGGTGAGGGTTAGGGTGAGGGTTAGGGTTAGGGTTAGCGTTAGGGTGAGGGTGAGGTATAGGGTGAGGTTTAGGGTTAGGGTGAGGGTTAGGAATAGTGTTAGGTTAGGGTGAGGGTTTGGGTGAGTGTTAGGTTTAGGTTTAGGTTTAGAGTTAGGGTGAGGGTGAGGGTGAGGGATAGGATTAGTGTTAGGGTTAGGGTTAGGATGACGGTTAGGCTGAGGGTTAGGGTTAGGGTTAGGGTTAGCATAATGTTTAGGCTGAGGGTTAGGGTTAGGCTTAGGGATAGGGTTAGGGTGAGGGTTACGCTGACGGTAAGTGTTAGGGTGAGGTTTAGGGTGAGGTTGAGTATTAGGCTTAGCATCATTCTTAGGGTGAGGTTTAGGTTTAGGTATAGCATTAGGGTTAGGTTTAGGATTAGGGTGAGGGTAAGGATTAGGGCTAAGTTGAGGGTTAGGTTTAGGGTTAGCATTAGGTTTAGGGTTAGGGTGAAGGTTAGGTTTAGTGTGAGAGTTAGGGTTAGGGTTAGGGTGATGGTAAGGTTTAGTGTGAGGTTTAGGGTGAGTGTGAGGTTTAGGGTTAGCATTAGTTTTAGCGTTAGGTTTAGGATGGGTGTTAGGGTTAGGTTTAGGGTTAGGGTGAGGGTGAGGGTGAAGGTTAGAGTTAGGATGAGGGTAGGGGTTAGGGGTAGGGTGAGCGTTAGGGTTAGGGTTACTGTGAGGGTTAGGATTATGGTGAGGTTTAGGGTGAGGTTGAGGTTTAGCATTAGGGTGAGGGTTAGCTTTAGGGTGATATTTAGTGTCCGGGTGAGGGTTAGGATGAGGGTGAGTGTTCTGCTGAGAGTTAGGATTAGGGTTAGGGTCAGGGATAAGTTTAGTGTGAGGGTAAGTGTTTGGATGAGTGTTAGGGTGAGGGTCAAATTTAGGGTTAGGGTGATCGTTAGGGTTAGGGTTAGGGTTATGTTTAGGGTGAGGGTTAGGGTGAGCGGTAGGTTTAGCGTTAGGGTTAGTTTGCGGGTTATGGTGAGAGTAAAGGTTAGGGTGAGGTTTAGGTTGAAGATGAGGGTTAGTGTTAGAGTAAGGGTAAGGGTTAGGTTGAGAGTGAGTGTGAAGGTGAGGGTTAGGGTTAGCATTAGAGTTAGGGTGAGGGTGAGGGTTAAGGTGAGGTTTAGTTTGAGGATGAGGATTAGGGTTAGTTTGAGGGTTAGGGTGAGTGTTAGGGTGAGGGTTAGGGTTAGGGTTTGGGTTAGGGTGAGGGTGAGGTATAGGGTAAGGGTTAGTGTTAGGGTGAGGGTTAGAGTTAGGGTGAGGATGAGGGTGAGTGTTACGGTTAGGTTTAGGGTGAGTGTGAGGGTGAGAGTTAGGATTAGGAATAGGGTTAGGGTTAGGGTTAGGCTGAGAGTGAGGGTCAGGGTTAGGGTGAGGGTTAGGGTTTGGGTGATGTTTAGGGTGAGGATGAGGGTTAGGGTGAGGATGAGGATTTGGGTGAGGGTGAGGGATCAGGTTAGGGTGTGGGTGGGATTAGGTTATGGTGAGGGTTAGCATTAGGTTTAGGGTTATTGTGACAGTGAGGGTGAGGGGTAGGGGTAGCGTTAGGTTGAATGTTAGGGTTAGGTTTAGGGTGATGGTTAGGGAGAGGGGTAATGTTAGGGTTAGGGTGAGGTTTAGGATGAGTGTGAGGGTTAGGGTTAGGTTGAGGGTTAGGTTTAGGGTTAGGGTTAGGGTGAGGTTTAGGGTTAGAGTTAGGGGTAAGGTGAGTTTGAGGGTGAGGGTTAGGTTTAGGTTTAGGCTTAGGGTTAAGGTTATGGTGAGGGTAAGTGTTAGGGTGAGGTTTAGTGTGTGGATGAGGGTTAGGGTTATTATTAGGGCTAGGGTGAGGGTTAGCATTAGGGTGAGGGTGAGGTTTAGGGTTAGGCTGAGGGTTAGGGATAGTGTTAGGTGAGGGTGAGTGTTAGGTTTAGGTTTAGGTTTAGAGTTAGGGTGAGGGTGAGTGTGAGGGTTAGGATTAGTGTTAGGGTTAGGGTTAGGCTGAGGGTTAGGGTTAGGGTTAGGGTTAGCATAATGTTTAGGCTGAGGGTTAGGTTTAGGCTTAGGGATAGTGTTAGGGTGAGGGTTAGGCTGACGGTAAGTGTTAGGGTGAGGTTTAGGGTGAGGTTGAGTATTAGGCTTAGCATCATTCTTAGGGTGAGGTTTAGGTTTAGTTATAGCATTAGGGTTAGGGTGAGGGTTAGGATTATGGCTAAGGTGAGGGTTAGGTTTAGGGTGAGCATTAGGTTTAGGGTTAGGGTGAGGGTTTGAGTTACGGTGAGGGTTACCTTTCATGTGAGGGTTAGGTTTAGGTTGAGGGTTAGGGTTGGTGAGAGGGTTAGGGTGAGGGTACAGGTTAGGGTTAGCGTCAGCGTTAGGGTGAGGGTGAGGGTTAGGGTTAGGTTAGGATGAGGGTCAGGGTGAGGGTGAGGGTTAGGGCTGGTGTTAGTGTTAGTGTTAAGGTTAGGGTTAGGGTTAGGTTTAGGGTTAGCATTAGGGTTAGGGTTAGGGTTAGGGTGAGCGAACGGGATAGGGTTAGGGTTAGGGTTAGGGTGAGGGTGATAGTTATGTTTAGGCTGAGGGTGAGCTTGAGGGTTAGTGATAGGGTTAGGGTGAGGGTGATGGTGTGGGTGAGGGTTATGGTTAGGATTAATGTTAGGGTTAGAGTTCCCTGATGGTGAGCTTGAGGGTGAGGGATAGGGTTAGGTTTAGATTTAGGGTGAGGGTTAGGGTTAGTGTGAGTGTTAGGATTAGGGTGAGGGTTAGGTTTATGGTTAGGGTGCTTGTTAGTGTGAGGTTTAGGGTTAGGGTTAGGTTTAGGTGAGGGTTAGGGTGAGGGTTAGGTTTAATGTTAGGGTTAGGTTGAGGGTGAGGGTTAGGGTGATGGTCAGAGTTAAGGTTAGGTTTTAGGTTTAGGGTTAGTTATAGGGTGAGGCTTAGGGTGAGGGGTAGGGTTAGGAAGAGGGTTAGGGTTAGTGTGAGGGTTAGAGTTAGGGTTAGGGTTAGGGTGAGGGTATGGATTAGGGTGAGGTTTAGTGTGAGGGTGAGGGTTAGTGTGAAGGTTTTTGTTAGGTTTAGTGTAAGGTTTATGGTGAGGTCTAATATGAGGTTGCGGGTTAGGGAGAGAGAGAGGGTGAGGGAGAGCGTGTCAGTTAGGTAAGTGTTAGGATTCGGGTCAGGGTGAGGATTAGGGTGAGAGTTAGGGATAGGATGAAATTTAGGGTTAGGCTGATGGTTAGGGTTAGTGTGAGGTTTAGGGTTAGGGTTAGGGTTAGAGTGACGTTTAGGGTTCGGGTTTGCATTAGGGTTAGGGTGAGGGTTAGGCTGTTTTTGAGGGTTAGGGATAGGGTTAGGGTTAGTGTTAGGGTGAGGGTTAGGGTTAGGATTAGGTTTAGGATGAGGGTTAGGGTAAGGGGTAGGTTTAGGGGTAGGGTGAATGTTAGGATTAGGGAGAGGGTTAGGGAAAGGGTAAGGGTTAGGGTTAGGGTGAGGTTAAGGATTAGGGTGAGGGTGAGGGTTAGTGTTAGTTTTAGGGTGATGGTGAGCGTGAGGGTTAGGGTTAGGTTTAGGCTTAGTTTGAGGGATAGGATGAGGGTTTTGTTTAGTGTTAGTGTTAGGGTTAGGGTGAGGTTTAATATTAGTTGTGAGGGTTAGGGTGAGTGTGAGGGTGAGAGTAAGGGTTTGGGTGAGGGTTAGGGTGAGTTTTAACATTCTGGTTAGGGCTAGGGTGAGGCTAACGGTGAGGGTCAGGGTTAATGTTATGTTTAAGGTCAGGTTTAGGGTTAGAGTTAGGGTTAGGGTGAGGATTAGGGTGAGGGTGAGGGTTAGGATGAAGGTTAGGGTTAGAGTGACTATTAGGGTTTGGGTTAGGGTTAGATTAAGGTTTAGGGTGAGGGTTAGGGTAAGGGTTAGGGTTAGGGTAAGGGTGAGTATGAGGGTTAAAGTTAGGGTTAGGGTGAGGGTTAGGGTTGGGGTGAGGGTTAGCGTTAGGTTTAGGGTGAGGCTTAGGGTGAGGTTTCCGGTGAGTGTGAGTGTTAGGTTGTGGGTGACGGTTAGGGTTAGGGTGAGGTTTAAGGTGACGTTGAGTGTTAGGTTGAGGGTGAGGGTTAGGGTTAGGGTGAACGATATCATGAGGGTTAGGGTTAGGGTGAGTGTGAGGATTAGGGTTAGGGTTACCCTTAGGGTTAAGGTTAGGTTATGGGTTAGGGTGAGGTTTAGGGTGAGGGTGAGGTTTAGGGTTAGTGTTACCCTTAGGTTTATGGTGAGGGTATAGGTTAGTTTGAGGTTTAGGGTGAGGGTGAGGGTTAGGATTAGCGTTAGGGTTAAGGTGAGAGTTAGGGTTAGGGTTAGGCTGAGGGTTAGGTTTAGGTTGATGATTAGGGTGAGGGTAAGTGTGAGGGTGAGGGTGAGGGTTAGGGTAGAGGTGAGGGTTAGGTTTAGGGTGAGGGTTAGCGTGACGGTGAGGGTTAGGGTGAGGGTGTGGAAAAAGGTTGGGTTCGGTTCAAGGTGAGGGTTAGGTTTAGGTTTAGGGTGAGGGTTAGAGTTAGTGTACGGGTTAGGTTTAGGGTTAGTGTGAGGAAAAGGGTTAGGGTGAGGATTAGGATGAGAGTAAGATTTAGGGTTAGGTTTAGCTTTAGGGTTAGGGTGAGGTTTAGGTTTAGGTTTCAGGTTAGGGTTAAGTTGAGGGTGAGGGTTAGAGTTAGGGTTCGGATGAGGGTTAGGTTTGGGGTGAGTGTTAGGGCTACGGTTAGGGTGAGGGTGATGGTGAGGGTTGGGTTTCGGGTGAGGGTTAGGGTGTGGGTGACAGTTAGTGTTAGGGTGAGGTTCAAGGTGACAGTGAGGGTTAGGATGAGGGTGATGGTTAGAGTTAGTGTGAGTATTAGCTTTAGGGTTAGGGTTTAGGTTATGGAGAGGGTAAGGATCAGGGTGAGGTTTAGGGTGAGGGTGAGAGTTAGAGTTAGCGTTAGGGTTACGGTGAGGGATAGGGTTAGGGTTAGGGTTAGGGTGAAGTTGAGGTTTAGGATTAGGGTTAGGATGAGGTTTAGGGTTAGGGTGAGGGTTAGGGATAGTGTTAGGGTTATGGTGAGGGTTAGGGTTAGGGTTACGTTTTGAGTTGGGTGAGTATGAGGGTGAGCTTTAGGGTTAGGATTAGGGTTAGGGTTAGTGTTAGGCAGAGGGTGAGGGTGAGGGTGAGGGTGAGGTTTAGGGATAGGGTCAGGTTTAGGGTTAGGGTGAGGGTGAGGGGTAGGGTTAGGGTTAGGGAGAGGAATAGGGTTAGGGTGAGGGATAGGGTGAGGGTTAGGGTCACGGGTAGGTTTAGGATTAGGTTGAGGATTAGGGTTAGTGTAAGGGTTAGGGTTAGTGTTAGGGTGAGGGTAAGGGTTACTGTGAGGTTTAGAGTGAGATTGACAGTTAGGGTTAGCTTTAGGTTGAGGGTGAGGTGAGGTTTCGAGTTTGCATTAGGGTTAGGGTGAGGGTTATGGTGAGGGTTAGGGTTAGGGTTAGGGTGAAGGTGAGGGTGAGGGTTAGGATTAGGGTGAGGGTGAGGGTGAGGGTGAGGTTTAGCGTGAGGGTGAGTGTGAGGTTTAGGTTTAGGTTTAGGTTTAGGGTTAGGGTTAGATTTAGGGTGAGCGTGAGGGTGAGAGTTAGGATTAGGGTGAGGGTGAGAGTGAGGATTAGTGTTAGGGTTAGTATCAGATTGAGGGTTAAGGTTAATGTGAGGTTTAGGGTGAGGGTGAGGGTAAGGGTTAGTGTGAAGGTTAGGGTGAAGGTTAAGTTTAGGGTGAGGGGTAGAGGTAGTGTTAGGGTTAGGTTTAGCGTTAGGATTAGGCTGAAGGTGAGAGTGAGTTTTAGGGTGAGGTTAAGGTTGAGGGTGAGAGTGAGGGTTAGGGCTAGGTTTAGGGTGAGGGTCAGGGTGAAAGTAAGGGTTAGGGTGAGGGTGAGGGTTAGGGTTAGGGTTAGTGTTAGTTTGAGGGTTAGGGTTAATGTGAGTTTAGGGTGAGGGTGTGGGTAAGGGTTAGTGTGAGGGTTAGGGTGAGGGTGAGGGTTAGGGTTAGCGTTATGGTTAGCGTTAGGATTAGTTTGAGGATTAGGGTGAGGTTTTGGGTTAGGGTGGCCGTTAGGTATAGGCTGAGTGTTAGGTTTAGGGTTAGGGTGAGGGTTAGGGTTAGTGTGATATTTAGGCTGAGGGTGAGAATTCGGGTTCTCATGAGGGTTAGCTTTTGTGTGACGGTTAGGGTTAGGGTTAGGGTTAGGGTGAGGTTGAAAGGGTGAGGGTGAGGGGTAGGGTTAGGGTTAGGGTGATTTTTAGGTTTAGGGTTAGTGTTAGGTGAGGGTTATGGGGAGGGTTAGGGTGAGGGTTAGGGTTAGGTTTAGGGTTAAGTTTAGGGTGAGGGTTACGGTGAGGTTTAGGGTTAGGGTTATGGTGAGGGTAAGGTTTAGAATGAGGGTTAGATTGAGGGTGAGGGTTAGGTTAGGGTTTGGGTGAGGGAAAGGGTGAGGGTTAGGGTTAGGTTGATGGTGAGGTTAGGGTGAGAATTTTGGTTAGTGTTAGGGTTTAGGGTTAGTGTTAGTGTGAGGGTGATGGTTATGGTTAGGGTTAGTATTAGGGTGAGGTCTAGGGTGAAGGTGAGGTTTAGTGTTAGTGTTAGGGTTAGGTATAGGGTGAGTATTAGTGTTATGCTTTGTGTGAGGGTTAGGCTGAGCGGTAGGGTTAGGGTTAGGTTTAGTGTGAGGATTCGGATTAGGGTTAGGATTAGGGTTAAGGTGAGGGTTAGGGTTAGGTTGAGGGTTAGGGTGCGGGTGAAGTTTAGGGTTAGCATTAGGGATAGGGTGAGGGGTAGGGTGTGGGTAAGGGTCTGGGTAAGGGTTAGGGTGAGGGTGAGGTGTAGGGTTAGGGTTAGGTAGAAGGATAGTGTTAGGGTGAGGGTTTGGGTTAGTTTGAGGGTTAGGGTGAAGGTGAGTTTGAGGTTGAGAGTTAGGGTGAGGGTGAGGGTGACGATAAGGTTTAGGGATAGCATACGGATTAGGGTTAGGGTTAGGTTTAGGGTTAGGGTGAGGTTGAGGGTGAGGGTGAGGGTTAGGGTTAGGGTTAGGTTTTGGATTAAGGTGAGGTTTAGGGTAAGGGATAGAGTTAGGGTGAGGGTTAGGTTTAGGGTTACGGTGAGTGTTAGGGTTAGTTTTAGGTTTAGGTGAGGGTTAGTGTTAGGATAAGGGTGAGGATGAGCGTTAGGTTGAGGGGCAGGGTTAGGGATAGGGTAAGGGTTAGTGTTAGGGTGAGGGTTAGGGTAAAGATTAGGGTTAGGGTGAGGGTGAGGTTGAGGGTTAGGGAGATTGGTAATGTTAGGGTTCGGGTGAGGTTTAGGGTGAGTGTGAGGGTTAGGGTTAGGTTGAGGGTTAGGGTTAGGGTTAGAGTTAGGGGTGGGTTGAGTTTGAGGGTGAGGGTTAGGTTTAGGTTTAGGCTTAGGGTTAAGGGTATGTTGAGGGTAAGTGTTAGGGTGAGGTTTAGTGTGTGGATGAGTGTTAGGGTTATTGTTAGGGTTAGGGTGAGGGTTAGGTTGAGGGTTAGAGTTAGGGTTAGCGTTAGGGTGAGTGTGAGGTATAGGGTGAGTTTTAAGGTTAGGGTATGGGTTAGGGATAATTTTAGGATAGGGTGAGGTTGAGGGTGAGTGTTAGGTTTAGGTTTAGGTTTAGAGTTAGGGTGAAGGTGAGGGTGAGGGTTAGGGTTAGAATTAGGATTAGGGTTAGGGTTAGGATGAGGGTTAGGATTAGGGTTAGGATGAGGTTTAGGGTTAGGATGAGGTTTAGGGATAGGGTTAGGGTTATTGTGAGGTTTAGGGTTAGGGTTACGGTTTGAGTTAGGGTGAGTATTAGGGTGAGTTTTAGGGTTAGGATTAGGGTTATGGTTAGTGGTAGGCAGATGGTGAGTGTGAGGGTTAGGCTTAGGGTGAGGTTTAGGGTTAGGTTTAGGGTGAGGGTTAGGGTTAGGTTTAGGGAGAGGGATAGGGTTAGGGTGAGGGATAGGGTGAGAGTTAGGGTCACAGTTAGATTTAGGGTTAGGTTGAACGTTAGGGTTAGTGTGAGGGTTAGGGTTAGAGTTAGGGTGAGGGTAAGGGTTACTGTGAGGTTTAGGGTGAGGGTGACAGTTTGGGTTAGCTTTTGTTTTAGGGTGAGGTGAGGTTTCGGGTTTGCATTTTTGTTAGAGTGAGGGTTATGGTGAGGGTTATGGTTAGGGTTAGGGTGAGGGTGAGGGTGAGGGTTAGGTTTAGGGTTATGTTGAGTGTTAGGTTTAGGGTGAGGGTTAGGGTTAGGGTTAGGATTAGGGTGAGGGTGAGGGTGAGGGTGAGGGTGAGGTTTAGGGTGAGGGTGAGGGTGAGGGTTAGGGTTAGGTTTAGGGTGAGGGTGAGAGTGAGGTTTAGGTTTAGGTTTAGGTTTAGGGTTAGGGTAAGGGTTAGGGTTAGGGTTAGGGTGAGGGTGTGGGTGATGGTTAGGGTTAGGGTGAGGGTGAGGATGAGGGTTAGGGTTAGGGTTAGGGTTAGTTTTTGTGTTAGGATTAATGTGAGGTTTAGGGTGAGTGTGAGGGTAAGGGTTAGTTTGAGGGTTAGGTTCAGAGTTAGGGTTAGGGTGAGGGATAGAGGTAGGGTTAGGGTTAAGTTTAGGGTTAGGTTTAGGCTGAGGGTGAGGGTGAGGGTGAGGGTGAAGATGAGGTTTAGAGTTAGGGTTAGGGTGAGGGTGAGGGTGAGGGTTAGGTTTAGGGTTATGGTGAGTGTTAGGTTTAGGTTGAGGTTTAGGTTTAGGGGTAGGTTTAGGTTGAGTGTGAGGGTGAGGGTGAGGGTCAGGGTTAGGGTTAGGGTGAGGGTGAGGTTGAAGTTTAGGGTTAGGGTGAGGGTGAAGGTTATGGTTATGGTTAGGGTTAGGGTTAGTTTGAGTATTAGGGTGAAGTTTTGGGTTAGGGTGACCATTAGGTATAGGCTGAGTGTTAGGTTTAGGGTTAGGGTGAGGGTTAGGGTTAGTGTGATGTTTAGGGTGAGGGTGAGGCTAAGGGTCAGGGTTCGGTTTCTCATGAGAGTTAACGATTGTGTGACGGTTAGGGTTAGGGTGCGGGTTAGGGTGAGGTTGAAGGTTAGGGTGAGGGTGAGGGGTAGGGTTAGGTTGAGGTTTAGGTTTAGGGTTAGTGTTAGGTGAGGGTTATGGGGAGGGTTAGGGTTAGGATTAGGGTTAAGTTTAGGGTGAGGGTTATGGTGAGGGTTAGGTTTAGGGTTTGGGTGAGGGTAAGGTTTAGAGTGAGGGTTAGAGTGAGGGTGAGGGTTAGGATTAGGGTTTGGGTGAGGGAAAGGGTGACGGTTAGGGTTAGGGTGAGGGTAAGGGTTAGGGTGAGAGTTTAGGTTAGTGTTAGGTTTAGGGTTAGTGTGAGTGTTAGTGTGAGGTTGATGGTTAGGGTTAGGGTTAGTATTAGTGTGAGGTCTAGGGTGAGGGTGAGTGTTAGGGTTAGGGTTAGGGATAGGGTGAGGATTAGTGTTATGATTTGGGTGAGAGTTAGGCTGAGCAGTAGTGTTATGGTTAGGTTTAGTGTGAGGATTAGGGTTAGGCTTAGGGTTAGGGTTAAGGTGAGGTTAAGGGTTGGGTGAGGGTTAAGGTTAGATTTAGCATTAGGGATAGGGTGAGGGTTAGGGTGTGGGTAAGGGTCTGGGTAAGGTTTAGGGTGAGGATGAGGGGTTGAGTTAGGGTTAAGAAGAAGGTTAGTGTTAGGGTGAGGGTTTGGGTTAGTTTGAGGGTTAGGGTGAAGGTGAGTTTGAGGTTGAGAGTTAAGGTGAGGGTGATGGTGACGGTAAGGTTTAGGGATAACATACGGGTTAGGGTTAGGGTGAGGGTTAGGTTTAGGTTTAGGGTGAGGGTGAGGGTGAGGGTGAGGGTGAGGGTGAGGGTTAGGGTTAGGGTTAGGTTTAGGATTAGGGTTAGGTTTAGGATTAGATTTAGGTTTAGGGTAAGGGTTAGGGTTAGGTTGAGGTTTAGGTTTAGGGTTAGGATGAGGGTTAGGGTTAGGGTTAGGTTTAAGGTGAGGGTTAGTGTTAGGATTAGGGTGAGGATGAGGGTTAGTTTGAGGGGCAGGGTTAGAGTTAGGGTAAGGGTTATGGTTAGGGTTAGGGTTAGGGTGAGTGTGAGGGATAATTTTAGGGTGAGGGTTAGTGTGAGGGTTAGTGTGAGGTTTAGGTTTAGGGTTAGGGTAAGGGTTAGGTTTATGGTGAGCGATAGTTTTACGTTTAGGAATAGGTTGAAGTTAATGCTGAAGGTTATGGTTAGGTTTTGTGTGAGGATAAGGGTTAGGGTGAGGATTAGGGTGAGGATGAGGGTTAGGGTTAGCATAAGGTTTAGTGTGAGACTTAGGGTTAGGGTTAAGTTTAGGGTAAGGGTTAGGGTTAAGGTAAGGATTAGGGTTCGGCTTAGGGTAAGGGTTAGGGTTAGGGTTAGTGTGATGTTTAGGCTTAGGGTTAGAGTTAGGTTGAGGTTTAGGGTTAATTTTAGGGTTAGGGTAAGGGTTAGGGTTAGTGTGAGGTTTAGGGTTAGGGTGATGTTTAGGGTGACGGTGAGGTTTAGGGTGAGTGTGAATTTGAGAGTGAGGTTAGGGTAAGTTTGAGGGTGAGTGGGATGGTGACAGTGAGGGTTAGGGTTAGCTTTAGGTTTAGGGTAAGGGTAAGCGTTAGGGTTAGGATTAGGGTTAGGGTAAGGGTTAGGCTGAGGGTGAGGGAGAGGGTGCGGTTGAGGGTGAGGTTTTTGGATAGGTAAGCGTTAGGATTAGGTTTAGGGTGAGGATTAGGGTGACGTTAGGGTTAGGGTTAGGTTGAGTGTTAGGGTTAGGGTTAGGGTGAGGGTTAGGGTGTGAGGTAGGGTTAGGGTTACGATGAGGATTATGTTGAGGGTGAGGAATAGGGTTTTGGTGAGGGTAAGAATTAGGGTTATGGTGAGAGTGAGGGTGAGGGTAAGAGTAAGGGTTAGGGTCAGGGTTAGCGTGAGGGTGAGGGTTAGGGTTAGCATTAGAGTTAGGCTTAGGGTAAGGTTGAGTGTTAGGATTATGGTTAGGGTTAAGTTTAGGGTCCAGGTTAGGGTTAGGGTTACGCTGAGAGTGAGGTTCAGAGTTAGGGATAGGATTAGGTTTAGGGTTAGCTGGAGGCTGAGTGTGAGGGTGAGAATGAGGATTAAGTTTTGGGTTAGGTTTAGGGTGAGGGCTAGGATGAGGGTGATATTTTTGGTTAGGAAAGGTTTAGGGTTAGGTTTAGGGTGAGGATTAGGGTGAGGGTGAGGTTTAAGGTGAAGTTTAGGGTTAGGGTTAGGGATAGGGTGAGGGTTACGGTGAGGGTTGGGTTGTGGGTAAGTGTTAGCGTGAGGGTTAGAATGAGGGTGAGGGTTAGGGGTAGGGTGAGTTTAAGGGTTATTGTGAGGGTTAGGATGAGGGTGATGGTTAGGGTTAGCTTTCGGGTTAAGGTGAGGGTGAGGTTTAGGGTTTGCATTAGGGTTCGGTTGAGGGTTAGGGTGAGGTTTAGGTTTAGGGTGAGGGTGAGGGTGAGGGTGAGGGTGAGGGTGAGGGTTATGGTTAGGGTTATGGTGAGTGTTAGGGTTAGGGTTAGAGTGAGGGTTAGGGTTAGGGTGAGTATGAGGGTGAGGGTGATGGTGAGGTTGTGGGTTAGGTTTAGGTGTAGGGTGAGAGTGAGTGTTTGGTTTAGGGTGAGGGTGAGGATTGGAGTTAATGTGAGGTTTAGGGTGAGGGTGAGGTAAGGGTGAGGGTGAGGGTGAGGGTTAGGGTTAGGGGTAGGGGTAGATGTAGGTTTAATGTTAGGTTTAGGGTTAGTATTAGGGTTAGGGTTAGAATTAGGCTTAGGGTGAGGGTGAGGGTGAGGGTGAAGGTGAGGTTTAGATTTAGGGTTAGGTTAGAGTTATGGTTAGGTTGAATGCTAGGATGAGGGTTATGGTTAGGGTGAGGGTGAGGTTGAGGGTATGATTGAGACTCACCCTAGCTTTCATGGCTATGGTTAGGGTGAGGGTTAGGGGGACGGTCAGATTTAGTGTTAGATTTAGGGTGAGGGTTAGGTTTAGTGTGAGAGTTAGGGTTAGGGATAGGGTTAGGGTTATGTTAAGTGTTAGAGTGAGGGTTAGGGTGAGAGTGAGGGTTAGGGTGATGTTTAAGGTGAAGGTGAAATTTCGAGAGAGTGAGAGGTTTCCGGTGACGGTGAGGGTTAGGGTGTGGGTGAGGGTGAGGGTTAGGGTGAGGGTAAGGGTTAGGGTGATGGTTAGAGTGAGGGTGAGGTTTAGGGTGAGAGTTAGGGTTCAGGGTAGAGGAATTGTTAGGGTGTAGGTGAGGGTTAGGGTAAGGGTGAGGCTTAGGGTGACCGTGAGTGTTAGGGTTCAGGTGAGGATTAGGGTTAGGGTTAGGGCTTGGGTTGGGGTTAGGGTTAGGGTTAGGGTGAGTGTTAGGGTGAGAGGTAGGGTTAGGTTTAGTATGAGGGTTAGGCTTAGTGTGAGGGTTTCGGGTTAGGGTTAGTATTAGTGTGAGGATAAGTCTTAGGGTGAGGGTTAGGGTGAGACTGAGGGTTAGGGTTACCCTTAGGGTTAGGGTGAAGTTTAGGGTGGGGGTTAGTGTGAGGGTTAGGGTTAGGGTTACGGTTGGGTGAGGGTTAGGGTGAGCGAAAGGGTTAGGGTGAGGGTTAGGTTGAGGTTGAGGGATAGGGTTATGGTGAGGGTAAGGGTTAAGGAAACGGTTAGGGTGAGGTTGAGGATTAGGGTTAGCATTAGTGTTAGGGTGAGGGTGAAGTTTAGGGTGAAGGTGAGGGGTAGGCTGAGGGGTAGGGTTATTGTTAGGCTCAGGGTTAGGGTGAGGGTGAGGGTTAGGGTTAGCATTAAGGTTAGGGTTAGGTTTAGGTTGAGTGTTAGGGTTAGGGTTAGGGTAAGGTTGAGGGTAAGGTTTAGCATTAGGGTTAGGTTTAGGGTTAGGTTGCAGGTTAGGGTTAGGGTTAGAGTGAGGGTAAGGGTCCGGGTTAGGGTTAGGTTTAGGTTTAGGGTTATGGTGAGGCTGAGGGTGAGGGTGAGCGTGAAGGTGAGGGTTAAATTTAGCATTAGGTTAAGGGTGAGGTCTAGGGTTAGGGGGAGGGCTAGGGTGAAAGTTAGGGTGAAGTTGAGGTTTTCGGTTAGGAAAGGGTTAGGGTTAGTTTTAGGGTGAGGAATAGGGTGAGGGTGAGGTTTAAGGTGAGAGTTAGGGTTAGGGTGAGGGTTAGGGTTAGGGTGAGGGTGATGTTTAGGGTGAGGGTGAGGGTTCGTGTGAGCGTTTGGGTTAGGTTGTTGGTGAGGGTTAGGGTGAGGGTGAGGTTCAGAGTGAGGGTTAGGATGTTGGTGAGGTTTCAGGTTAGTGTGAGCTTTAACGTGAGTGTTATGGTTAGAGTTAGGGTGAGGGATAGGGTTAGTGTGAGGGTTACAGTTAGGCTTAGTGTAAGGATAAGTGTTAGGTTGAGGATTAGGGTGAGAGTGAGGGTTAGGGTTAGATTAAGGGTTAGAGTTAGGGTAAGGGTTAAGGATAGGGTTAGGGTTAGGGTGAGTGTGAGGCTTAAAGGTAAGGTTAGGGTGAGGGTTAGGGTTGGGGTGAGTGATAGGGTTAGGGTTAGGGTGAGAGTGAGGGTGAGGTTTCGGGTGAGTGTGAGTGTTAGGGTGTGGGTGAAGGTTAGGGTTAGGGTGACGGTGAGGGTTAGGGTGAGGGTGAGGGTTAGGGTTAAGGTGAGTGATAGGGTGATGGTTAGGGTTAGGGTGAGTGTGAATATTAGGTTTAGGGTTACCCTTAGGGTTATGGTGAGGTTATGGGTTAGGGTGAGTTTTAGCGTGAGGGTGAAGGTTAGGGTTATCGTTAGGGTTAAGGTAAGAGTTAGGGTGAGGGTTATGGTTAGGGTGAGAGTGAGGTTTAGGGTTAGGGTGATGTTTAGGGTTAGGGTGTGGGTTAGGGTTAGTTTTATGGTTAGGGTGTGGGTTAGGTTTACGATTAGAGTTCGAGTTAGGGTGAGTGTGAGGGTGAGTGTTAGGGTTAGGATTAGGGTTAGGGTTATTGTTAGGCTGAGGGTGAAGTTGAGGGTTAGGGTTAGTGTTAATGTAATGTTTATGGTTAGGGTTAGGTTGAGGGTTAGGGTTAGGCTTAGGATGAGGGTTAAGGTGAGGATTATGGTTAGGTTTACGGTGACGGTTAGGTATAGTGTCACGGTTAGGTTTATTGTGAGAGTAAGTGTTAGGGTGAGGGTTAGGGTGAGGGTGAGGGTCAGGGTTAGGGTTAGGATTAGGTTTAGTGTTATTGTGAGGCTGAGGGTGAGGGTGAGTGTGAGGGTTAAGGTTAGGGTTAGATTTAGGGTGAAGGCTAGGGTGAGGGTGATATTTTTGGTTAGGGTTAGGTTTAGGGTGAGGATTAGGGTGAGCATGAGGTTTGAGGTGAGGGAAATTTTTAGGGTGAGGGTTAGGGTTAGGTTTAGGGTGAGGGTTAGGGTTAGGGTGATGTTTAGGGTGAGGGTGCAGGTGAGAGTGAGGGTTCTGGTGAATGTTAGGGTTAGGGTGAGGGTTAGGGTTTGGGTTAGGGTTAGGGTGAGAGTAAGGGTTAGGATGACAGTTGGGGTGAGGGTGAGGGTTAGGGTTAGGTTTAGGCTGAGTATGAGGTTTAGGGTGAGGGTTAGGTTTAGGTTCAGGGTGAGGGTTAGGGTGAGGGTTAGGGTTAGGGTTAAGGTTCGGGTTAGGGTAAAAGTTAGGGTTAGGGTGAGTGTTACGGTGAGTGTTAAGCTTAGGGTTAGGATGAGGGTTAGGCCTATTGTGAAGTTTATGGTTACGGTTAGGGTTAGTGTGAGCATAAGGGTTAGGGTGATGGTTAGGGTGAGACTGAGGGTTAGGGTTAGCCATAGGGTTATGGTGAAGTTTAGGGTGGGGGTTAGGGTGAAGGTTAGGATTAGGGTTAGGGTTGGATGAGGGTTAGAGTGAGTGTAAGGTTTACGGTGAGGGTTAGGTTGAGGAGGGATAGGGTTATGGTGAGGGTAAGGGTTAGAGCGACGGTTAGGGTGAGTTTGATGGTTAGGGTTAGCATTAATGTTAGTGATAGGGTGAGAATTAGTGTGAGTGTTAGGGTTAGGGATAGAGTGAGGGTGAGGGTAAGGGTAAGGGTTATGGTTAGGGTTATGGTGAGGGTGAGGGTTAGGGTTAGCATTAGGGTTAGGATTAGGTTTAGGTTGAGTGTTATGGTTAGGGTTAGGGTGAGGTTGAGGGTTAGGTAAGCATTAGGGTTAGGTTTAGGCTTAGGGTGCAGGTTAGGGTTAGGTTTAGAGTGAGGGTGAGGGTCAGGGTTAGGGATAGGATTAGGTTTAGGGTTAGGGTGAGACTGAGAGTGAGGGTGAGTGTGAGGGTGAGCATGAGGGTGAGGGTTAAGTTTAGCGTTAGGTTTAGGGTGAGGGCTAGGGTGAGGGTGAGGGATAGGGTGAGGGTTAGGGTGAAGGTGAGGTTTTCGGTTAGGAATGGTTTAGGATTAGGTTTAGGGTGTGGGTGAGGTTTAAGTTGAGGGTTAGGTTTAGGGTGCGGTTTAGGGTTAGGGTTAAGTTTAAGGTTTGGGTTAGGGTGATGTTTAGGGTGAGGGTGAGAGTGAGCATTCTGTTGAGTGTGTGGCTTAGGTTGTTGGTGAAGGTCAGGGTGAGAGTGAAGGTTAGGGTGAGGGTTAGAGTTAGGGTGCTGGTGAGGATTAGGTTTAGGGTGAGAGTTAGGTTGAAGGTGAGGGTTAGGGTGAGGGTGAGGGTTAGGTTTAGGGATAGGATTAGGGTGAGGGTTAGGGTTAGGGTAAGGGTGAGGGTTATGGTTATGGTTAGGGTGAGGATTTGGTTTAGTGTGAGTGTTAGGGTTAGGGTTAGTGTAAGGATAAGGGTTAGGTTGAGGATTAGGGTGAGAGTGAGGGTTAAGGTTAGATTAAGGGTTAGGGTGAGGGTTAGGGTAAGGGTTAGGCTTAGGGTTAGGGTGAGGCTGAGGGTGAGGGTTCGGGTGAGTGTGAGTGTTAGGGTGTGGGTCACGGTTAGGTTTAGGGTGAGGGATAAGGTGACGGTGAGGTTAAGAGTGAGGGTGAGTGTTATGGTTAGGGTGAGGGTGAGGGTTAGGGATAGGTTTAGGGTGATGTTTAGGGTTAGGGTGTGGGTTAGGGATAGGTTTATCGTTAAGTTGAGGGTTAGGTTTACGGTTAGGGTTCTAGTTAGGGTGAGTGTGAGGGTGAGTGTTAGGGTTAGGATTAGTTTTAGGGGTAGTGTTAGGCTTAGGGTGAGGGTAAAGGGTGAGGGTTAGGGTGAGGGTGAGGGATACGGTTAGTGTTGGGGTTAGGGTGAGCGTTTGGATGAGGGTTAGGTTTAGGGTTAGGGTGAGGGTTAGGGTTAGGGTTGAGTTTAGGGTAAGAATTAGGATGATGTGTAGGGTAAGGGTTAGGGTTAGTGTGAGGAAAAGGGATATGGTGAGGGTTAGGGTGAGGGTGAGGAATAGGGTTAGTGTAAGGGTTAGGGTGAGTGTTTGGGTGAGCGTTAGGTTTATGTTTAGGGTTAAGGTGAGGGTTAGGATGAGGGTAAGTGTTAGGGTGAGATTCAGGTTGTGGTTGCGTATTAAGGTCAGCATTAGTCTTAGGGTGAGGGTTAGGTTTAGGTATAGCATTAGGGATAGGATTAGGGTTCGGGTGTGGGTTAGGATTAGTGTTAAGGTGAGGGTGATTTTTAGGGTTAGCATTAGGTTTAGGCTTAGGATTAGTGTGAGGGTCAGGGTGAGGGTTAGGGTTAGGATTAGGTTTAGTGTTAGGGTGAGGCTGCGGTTGAGGATAAGTTTGAAGGTGAGGGTTAGGGTTTGGCTTAGGCTTAGGGTTAGGGTGAGGGCTAGGGTGAGGGCAAGGGTGCGGTTTTCTGTTAGGAAGGGTTAGGGTTAGGTTTAGGGTGAGGATTAGGCTGAGGGTGAGGTTGAAGGTGAGGTTTAGGGTTAAGGTGAGGGTTAGGGTTAGCGTTAGGCTGAGCGTTAGGGTTTGGGTGATGTTTAGGGTGATGTTTACGGTGAGGGTGAGGGTGAAGGTGAAGGTTAGGATGTAGGTGAGGGTTAGGGTGAGGGTGAGGGTTAGGGTGATGGTGAGGTTTAGGTTTAGGGTTAGTGTGAGGAAAAGGCTTAGGGTGAGGATTAGGATGAGATTAAGTGTTAGGGTTACGTTTAGAGTTAGGTTTAGGGTGAGGTATAGGGTTAGAGTTCGGGTTAGGGTTCAGTTGAGGGTGAGGGTTAGAGTTAGGGTTAGGGTGAGGGTTAGGGTTGGGGTGAGGGTTAGCGTAACGTTTAGGGTGAGGGTGAGGGTGAGGGTTCAGGTGAGGGTTAGGGTGTGGGTTAGGATTAAGGTTATGGTGAGAGTAAAGGTTAGGGTGAGGTTTAGGGTGAGGTTTAGGGTTAGGGTTAGGGTTAGGGTTAGGGTTAGGATGAGCAATAGGCTGAGGGTTCGGTTTAGGTTTAGTGTGAGGGTTAGGGTTAAGGTTAATGTTAGGGTTAGGATTTGGTTAGGGTAAAGGTTAGTTTTAGGTTTAGGATAAGGTTTCGGCTGATGCTTAGGTTTAGAGTTAGTGTGAGGGTTACGTTTAGCGTTAAGGTTAGGGTGTGGGCTAGGGTAAGGGTGAGGGTTAGGTTGAGGGTTTAGTTTAGGTAAGAGTTAAGGTTAGGTTAGGGTGAGGATTAGGGTGAGATTGAGGGTTAAGTTGATTGTTAGGGTTAGGGTGAGACTTAGGGTTACGATTAGGGTGAGGGTTAATGTTAGGGTGATGTTTAGGGTGAGGGTGAGGGTGAAGGTTCGGGTGAGGGGGAGGGTTAGGTTTAGGGTTAGTGTGAGGGTTAGGGTTAGGTTTAGGGTTATAGTTAGGGTGAGCATGAGGGTTAGGGTGAGGGGTAGGGTTAGGGTTACGGTGAGGGTGCGGGTTAGGTTTAGTGTGAGGGTTACGGTTAGGGTTAGGGTGAGGGTTAGGGTTAGGTTAAGGGTGAGGATGAGGATGAAGGTGATGGTTAGGGCTACGTTTAGGGTTAGGGTTAGGCTTAGGTTTAGGATGAGGGTTAGGATAAGGGTGAGTGTGAGTGTTACGGTTAGGATTAATTTTAGGGTGAGGGTGAGGGTTAGGGTCAAGGTGAGGGTGAGGGTTAGGGATAGGGTGAGGGTTAGGGTTATGGTTAGGGTTAGGGTGAGGGTTAGGGTTAGGGTTAGGTTTAGGAGGAACGTTAGGCTTAGGATTAGGTTTAGGGTTAGTATGAGGTTAGTTTTGGGGTTGGGTTATGGTGAGGGTGAGGGTTTACCTTAGGTAAGGGTTAGGGTAAGTTTAGGGTGAGGATTATGATGAGGTTGAGGGCTGAGGTGAAGGTTAGGGTTAGGGTGAGTGTTAGGGTTAGGATTAAGCTGATGGTTATTGTTAGGGTGAGGGTGAGGCTGAAGTTTCAGGTTAGGAGAGGGGTTAGGTTTAGGGTTAGCGTAAGGTTTATAGTTAGGGTTAGGGTTAGGGTGATGGTGAGGGTTAGGGTGAGTGTGAGGTTGATGGTGAGTGTGAGGTTTAAGGTTAGGGTGAGGGTTAGGGATAGGGTTAGGGTTAGGGTGAGGGTGAGCATTAGGGTGAGAGTGAGAGTTCTGGTGAGGGGGAAGGGGAGGGGGAGGGTTATGGTTAGTGTTCGGGATAGAGTTAGGGTGAGTGTGTGGGTGAGGTTTAGGTTTAGGATTAGGGTTAGGGTTAAGTTTAGGCTGAGGGTGTGTGTGAGGGTGAGGGTGAGGGTTAGGGTTAGTGTGAGAGTTAGGCTTAATGTTAGGGTTAGGGTTAGGGTGAGGGATAGGTTTAGGATTAGTTTTAGGATGAGGGTTAGGCTGTGGTGTAGGGTTAGTGTTAGGGTGAGGGTTAGGGTTAGTGTGAGATTTAGGGTTAAGATTTGGGTCAGGGTTAGTATTAGGGTGAGGGTAAGGGTTAGTGTGAGGTTTAGGATGAGGGTGAGGTTTATGGTTAGGGATATGGTTAGGCTGAGGTTAGGGTGAGGGCTAGGGTTAGTGTGAGGGTTAGGATTAGGGTTAGGGATAGGGTGAGGGTAAGTGTTTGGGTTACTATTAGAGTTATGGTAAGGGTTAGGTTGATTGTGAGGTTGAGGGTGAGGGTGAGGGTGAGGGTCTCGGTTACGTAAGTGTTAGGGTTACGTTTAGGTTGATACTGAGGGTTAGGGTTAGCGTTAGGGTTAGGGTGAAGGTTAGGATGGGGGTTAAGGTTCGGGTTAGGGTTCGGGTTAGGGTTGGGTGAGGGTAAGGGTGAGCATAAGGTTTAGGGTGAGTGTTAGGTTGAAGGTGAGGGATAGGTTTATCGTGAAGGTAAGGGTTAGGGTTAGGTTGAGAGTGAGAGTGAAGGTAAGGGTAAGTGTTAGGGTCAGAATTAGGGTGAGGGTGAGGGTTAGGGTTAACATTAGGATTAGGTTTAGGATTAGGTTGAGTGTTAGGTTTAGGGTTAGGGTTAGGGTTAGGACTAGGTTGCAGGTTAGGGTTACGGTTAGAGTGAGGGTGAGGTTCATGGTTAGGGTTAGGATTAGGTTTAGGGTTAGGGTGAGGGTGAGGCTGAGGCTGAGGGTGAAGGTGAGGGTGAGGGTGAGGATTAAGGTTAGGGTTAGGTTTAGGGTGAGGACTAATGTGAGGGTGATGTTTTTGTTTAGGAAAAGTTTAGGGTTAGGTTTAGGGTGAGGATTAGGGTGAGGGTGAGGTTTAAGGTGAGGGTTAGGGATAGGTTCAGTGTTAGGATTAGGGTTCGGGTGAGGGTTAGGGTTAAGTTGATGTTTAGGGTGACGGTGAAGGTGAGACTGAGGGTTCGGGTGAGGGTTAGGGTTAGGGTGAGGGTTAGGGTTAGGGTTAGGTTTAGGTTTAGGGTGAGGGTAAGTGTTATGATGATGACAGGTAGGGTGAGGGTGAGGGTTAGGGTTAGGGTTAGGGTTAGGGTGAGGGTTGGGGTGAGGTTTAGGGTTAGGTTTAGGGTGAGGGTTAGGGTGAGGGTTAGGGTGAAGGTTAGGGTTAGGGTTAGGGTTTGGGGTAGGGTAAGGGTTAGGGGGAGGGGAAGGGGTAGGGTGAGGGTTAAGGAGAGGGTGAGGGATAGGGTTATGCTGAGGGTAAGGGTTAATCTAAAGGTTAGGTTGAGAGTGAGCATTTGTGTTAGCATCAGAGTTGGGTTAGGGGTAGGGTTAGTGTTAGGCTGAGGGGTAGTTTTAGGGTTATGTTGAGGGTTAGGTTTAGGGTTAGGGTGAGGGTAAGAGTTAGGATGACAGCTAGGGTGAGGGTCAGGGTTAGGGTTAGGTTTAGGGTTAGGGTGAGGGTTAGGGTGAGGGTTAGTTTTAGGGTTAGGGTGAAGTTTAGGGTTAGGGTTTGGGGTAGGGTGAGGTTTAGGGGGAGGGGCGGGGTAGAGTGAGGGTTAAGGAGAGGGTGAGGGATAGGGTTATGTTGAGGGTAAAGGTTAATCTAAGGGTTAGGTTGAGAGTGAGCATTTGTGTTAGCATTATGATTGGGTTGAGGGTTAGTTTTAGTGTTAGTTTGAGAGGTAGTTTTAGGGTTAGGGTGAGGGTTAGGGTTAGGGTTAAGGTGAGGTTAAGGGTTTTGGTGAGGTTGAGGGTGAGGGTTAGTGTTGGCCTTAGGGTGAGGGTGAATGTTAGGGTTAGGGATAGGGTGAGTGTGAGTGTGAGGATTAGGTTTAGGATTAGGGTTAGGGTTAGTGTTAGGCTGAGGTTTAGGCTGATGGGTAGGGTTACAGTTAGGGTTAGTGTTAGGTTTAGTGGGAGTGTTAGGGTTAGGTTTAGGGTTAGGTTTAGGGTGAGGGTTCGGGTTATGATGTGGATGAGGGTTAGGGTTAGTGTGAGGACTAGCTTTAGGGTTAGGGTTACTGTTAGGGTTAGGATTAGGGTGAGGGTAAGGGATAGGGTTAGTTTTATGTTTAGGGTGAGGGATCGGGTTAGTGTGCGGATTAGGGTTAGGGTTAGGTGAAGGATCGGGTAAGGGTTAGGGTGAGAGTTAGGGTGAGGGTGAGTATTATGATTAGGTTAAGGACTAGGGTTAGGCTGAGGGTTAGGGTGAGGTTGAGGTTTATGATTAGGGTGAGAGTGAGGGTTAGGTTTAGGGTGATGTTTAGGGTGAGGGTTAGGGTGAGGATGAGGGTTCGGGTGAGGGTGAGGATTAGGGTGCGGATGAGGGTTAGCATGAGTGTGAGGGTTACAGTTAGGTTTAGGGTGTGGGTTAGGGTTAGGGTTTGGATTAGGGTGAGGTTTAGGGTTAGTGTAAGGTTTAGGGTTAGGTTTAGGGTAAGTGTGAGGATAAGGGTTAGTGTGAGGGATAGGGTTCTTGTTAGGGTTAGGGTGAGGGTGAGGGTGAGGGTTATGGTTAGGGTTATGGTGAGGGTTAGGGTTAGGCTAAGGCTTAGGGTTGGGGATAGGTTAAGGGTGAGTGTGAGGGTGATGTTTAGAGGTAGGTTTAGGGTGAAGGTGAGGGTTCGGTTTAGGATTAGGGTTAGGGTTAGGGTTAGGGTGAGGGTGAGGGTTAGTTTTAGGATTAGGGTTAGGGTTAGGCTTAAGGTGAGGGTGAGGTTGAGGGTTAGGGAGAGGATTAGGGTTAGGTTTACGGTTAGGGTGAGAGTGAGGGTTAGGTTGAGGTGAGGGTTCATGTTTGGGTGAGGGTTAATGTGATGGTGGGGGTTAGGGTGAGGGTGAGGTTTAGGTTTAGTGTTAGCTTTAGGGTGAGTGTTAGGATCAGGGTTAGGATTAGGGTAGGGGTGAGGGCTAGGTTGAGGGTGAGGGGTAGGGTGAGGGGTAGGGTTAAGGTTAGGGTGAGGGTGAGTGTTAGGTTTAGTGTGAGGGTTAGGGTTAGTGTGAGTTTGAGGGTGAGAGTGAGGGTTAGGGTTAGGGTGAGGATTAGGGTTAGGGGTAGGGGTAGGTTGAGGGTTAGCATTACGTTTAGATTGAGGGTTAGGGTGAGGGTAAGGTTACGGTAAGGGTGAGGGTGAGGCTTAGGTTTAGTGTGAGGGTTAGGGTTAGTGTAAGGTTAAGGGTTAGGGTGAGGTTTATGGTAACAGTGAGGCTTAGTGTTAGCGTGAGTTTGAGTTTGAGGGTGAGGTTTAGGGTTAGGTTGAGGGTTAGGGTTAGGGTTAAGGTGAGGGTGAGCCGTAGGGGGAGAGTGAGGGTTCAGGTGAGGGTTTAGGTGAAGGGGGAGGTTTATGGTTAGGGTTGGGTTTAGAGTTAGGGTGAGGTTGTGGGTGAGGGTTAGGTTTAGGATTAGGGTTTGTGTTAGGATTAGGCTGAGGGTGAGTGTGAGTGTGAGGGTAAGGGTTAGGTTTTGGGTGAGGGTTCGGGTTAATGTTAGGGTTAGGGTTAGGTTGAGGGATAGGATTAGGGTTAGTATTAGGATGAGTGATAGGCTGTGGGGTAGGGTTAGGGTTAGGGTGAGGGTTAGGGTTAGTGTGAGTTTTAGGGTTAAGGTTAGGGTCAGGGATAGGATTAGGTTAGGGGTAAGGGTTAGGGTGAGGGTTAGGATGAGGGTGAGGTTTAAGTTTAGGGATAGGGTTAGGATGAGGTTAGGGTGAGGGCTAGGGTGAGTGTGTGGGTTAGGTTTAGGGTTAGGGATAGGGTGAGGATTAGGTTTAGGGTTAGGGTTAGGGTTAGGGTCAGTCTTAGGCTGAGGTGAAGGGTTAGGGATAGGGTGAGGGTTAGGTTTAGTGTGAGGATTAGGGTTTGGGGTTGTGTTAGGGTGAGGGCTAGGGTGAGTGTGAGGGTTAGGGTTTTATTTAGGGATAGGGTAAGGATTAGCGTTAGGGTTAGTGTTAGGGTGAGGTTTAGGCTGATGTGTAGGGTTACAGTTAGGGAGAGGGTTAGGTTTAGTGAGAGTGTTAGGATTAGGTTTAGGGTTAGGGTTAGGGTGAGGGTTCGGGTGAGCGTTTGGGTTAATGTGTGGGTGAGGGTTAGGTTTAGTGTGAGGACTAGGTTTAGGTTTAGGGTTACTGTTAGGATTAGGGTTAGGGTGAGGGTAAGGGTTAGGGTTAGTGGTATGGTTAGGGTGAGGGTGAGGGTTAGTGTGAGGGTTAGGGTTTGGGTTAGGTAAAAGTGAGGTTAAGGGTTAGGGTGAGGGTTAGGGTGAGGGTGAGGGTTAGGATTAGAGTTAGGGTTAGGATTAGGGATAGGGTGAGGGTGAGGTTGAGGTTCAGTGTTAGGGTGAGGGTTAGGGTTATTGTTAGTGTTAGGTTGCGGGTGAGGGTGAGGGTGAGGGTGAGGGTTAGGGTTAGGTTAGGGTTAGGTTTGGCTGAGTGTGAGGGTGAGAGTGAGGGTGAGGGTTAAGTTTAGGGTTAGGTTTAGGGTGAGGGCTAGGGTGAGGGTTATATTTTTGGTTAGGAAAGGTTTATTGTTAGGTTTAGGGTGAGGATTTGGGTGAGGGTGAGGTTTAAGATGAGGGTTAGTGTTAGGGTGAGGGTTAGGGTTAGGGTTAGCGTGAGGTTTAGGGTTAGGGTGATGTTTAGGGTGAGGGTGAAGGTGAGAGTGAGGGTTCAGTTGAGGGTTAGGGTTAGGGTGAGGATTTGGGTTAGGGTTAGGGTTAGGGTGAGGATAAGGGTTAGGATGACAGTTAGGGTGAGGGTGAGGGGTAGGGTTAGGTTTGGGTTAGGGTGATGTTTATGGTGAGGGTGAGGGTGAGAGTGAGGATTCGGTTGAGGGTGTGTCTTAGGGTTTTGGTGAGGGTTAGGTTGAGATTGAGGGTTCGGGTGAGGGTGAGAGTTAGTGTGTTGGTGAGGGTTAGGGTGATGGTGAATGTTAGGGTTAAGGGTAGGATTAGGATGAGGGTTAGGGTTAGGGTTAGGGTGAGGGTTAGGGTGAGGGTTATGGTTAGGGATAGTGTGAGGATTAGGGTTAGTGTGAGTGTTAGGTTAGGGTTGGTGTAAGGATAAGGGTTAGGTTGAGGTTTAGGGTGAGAGTGAGGGTTAGGGTTAGATTAAGGGTTAGGATGAGGGTTAGGGTAAGGGGTTAGGGTTAGGGTTAGGGTGAGTGTGAGGGTTAAAGTTAGGGTTAGGGTGAGGGTTAGGGTTGGGGTGAGGGTTAGGGTTAGGGGTTGGGTGAGGGTTCGGGTGAGTGTGAGTGTTAGGGTGTGTGTCTGTTAGGGTTAGGTTGAGGGATAAGGTGACTGTGAGGGTTAGGGTGAGGGTTAGGTTTAGGGTGAGGGTAGGTTTAGGGTTAGGCTGAGGGTTAGGGTTAGTTTGATATTTATGGTGAAGGTGAGTGTTAGGGTGAGGGTTAGTGTGAAGGTTAGGTTAAGGGTTAGGGTTAAGGTTAGGGTGAGCGTGAGGATGAGGGTTAGGTTTATGATTAGGGTTAGGGTTTTGCTTAGTGTGAATGTTAGGGTCAGGATGAGGGTTCGGGTGATGATGAGGGTTAAGGTGTGTGTGAGGGTTAGGGTTAGGCTGAGGATTAGTGTTAGGGTTAGGATTAAGGTGAAGGTTAGGGTGAGAGGTAGGCTTAGGGTTAGGATGAGGTTTAGGCTTACTGTGAGGGTTACGGTGAAGATGATGGTTAGGGTTAGCATTAGAGGTAGGATGATGGTTAGGGTGAGGGTTAGGTTTAGGGTTAGGGTTAGGGTGAATTTGAAGGTGAGGGTGAGATTTGGTGTTAGGATTAGTGTTAGGGTTATTGTTAGAGTGTGGTTGAGGGTTTTGGTTAGGGTGAGGGTTAGGGTTAGGGTGAGGGTTAGGGTTAGGGTGAAGTTTAGCGTTAGGGTGATGTTTATTGTGAGGGTGAGTGTTAGGGTGAGGGTGAGTTTCAGGGTGAGGGTGAGGGTTTGGTTGATCGTGAGGGTTAAGCTGTGGTTGAGAGTTAGGGTTAGAGTGAGGGTAGGGTGACGGTGAGTGTTAGGGTGCGGGTTAGATTTAGTGTTAGGGTTAGTGTGATGCTGAGGGTGAGCGTGAGGGTGACGGTTAGGGTGAGTGTGATTGTGAGGGTTAGGTTTAGGATTAGGGTTAGGGTGAGTTTTATGGTTACGGTTAGGGTTAGGGTGTGGGTGAGGCATTACGGTTAGGGTTAGGGTTATTTTTAGGGTTAGAGTTAGGGTTAGGGTGAGGGTGAGGGTGAGGTTCAGCATTAGCGTTAGTGTTAGGGTTACGGTGAGGATGGGGGTGAGGGTTAGGGTTAGGATTAGGGTTAGGTTTAGGGTTAGGCTGAGTGGGAGGGGGAGATTTAGGGTGAGGGTTAGGGTTATGGTTAGGTTAAGGCCTAGGGTGAGGGTGAGGGTTAGGCTGAGGGTGAGGGTAAGAGTTTCGGTTATGTAAGGTTTAGGGTTAATTTTAGGGTGAGGATTAGGTTGAGTTTGAGGGTTAGTGTGAGTGTTAGTGTTAGGTTGAGGGTTAGGGTTAGGATTTGGGTGAGTGTTGGTGTTAGGGTTATGTTTAGATTGATGTTTAGAGTTAGGGTGGGGTTAGGGGTCCGGTGACGGTGAGGGTTAGGGTGGGGGTGAGTGTTAGGTTTAAGTTGAGTGTTAAGGTGACGGTGAGGGTTAGGTTGAATGTGAGGGTTAGGGTTAGGTTGAGGGTGAGGTTTAGAGTTAGGGTGAGGGTTAGGGTGAGGGTTAGTGTGAGGGGGTAGGGTTAGGGTTAGGGTGAGCCTTAGGATTAGTGTGAGGGTTAGGGTTTTGGTGAGGGTAAGTGTTAAGGTTGAGGGGTACGGTTAGGGATAGGGTGAGGGCTAGGGTGAGGGTGAGGTTTAGGTTGAGTGTGAGGGTGAGTGTTTCGGTAGGCAAGGGATAGGGTTAGGGTTAGGGTGAGAATTAGGGGAGGGGGAGGGTTAGGTAGAGGGTTAGTGTCAGGGTGAGTGTCAGGGTTAGGGTTAGGGTGAGGGGTAGGGTTAGGGTTAGCGTGAGGTTTAGGTTTAGTGTGAGGGTTAGGGTTAGCGTTAGGGTTAGGGTTAGTGTGAGGATAAGGGTTAGGATGAGGGTTAGGTTGTGGGTGAGGTTTAGGCTTATCGTTTGTTTATGGTTGGGTTAGGGTGAGGTTTAGGGTCAGGGTTAGGGTAAGGGTTAGGGTTAGGGTTAGTGTGAGGGTTAGTTTTAGGGTTAGGGTTTGTGTGAGGATAAGGGTTAGGGTGAGGTTTAGGGTGAGAATGAGGGGTAGGGCTAGCGTTAGGTTTATGGTAATGGTCAGGGTAAGGGTTAGGGTTAGGGTTAGGGTTAGGGTGAGGGTGTGGGTTAGAGTTAGGGTTAGGGTTGGGTGAGGGTACGGGTTAGGCTTAGGGTGAGAGTGAGGGTTCGGGTGAGGCTTCAGGTTCGGGTGAGGGTGAGTGTGTGGGTGATGGTTAGTTTTAGGGTTTAAGTGATGGTAAGGTTTAGGATGAGGGTGAGGATTAGTGTTAGGGTGACGGTGAGGGTGCCGGTTAGTGTTAGGGTTAGTGTTAGATTTAAAGTTAGGGTTAGGGTTATTGTTATGGTGAGGGTAAGTGCTAGGGTAAGGTTTAGGGTGAGTGTGAGTGTTAGTGTTCGAGTTAGGGTGAGGGTTAGGGTTAGGGTTAGGGTTAGTGTTAGGGTGAGGGTGAGGGTAAGGTTTAGGTTTAGGGTTAGTGTGAGTGTTAGGATTAGGGTGAGGGTTAGGGCTAGGGTTAGGGTTAGGGTGAGATTTAGGGATGGACTTAGGTTTAGAGTCAGGGTATAGGTAAGGCTTAGGGTGAGGGTTAGGTTCAGGTTGAGGGTTAAGGTTAGGTTGAGGGTGAGGGTAAGTTTTAGGGTGAGGGCTAGGGTTAGGTTTAGGGTTAGAGAGAGAATTAAGGTTATGGTGAGCGTGAGGGTGATGGTTAGGTTTAGGATTAGGGATAGGGTTAGGGTGAGGTTTAGGGAAAGGCTTAGGGTTAGGGTTAGGGTTAGATTTAGAGTTAGGGTGAGGTTCAGTGTGTGGGTTAGTGTTTGGATTAGAGTTAGAGATAGGGTTAAGGTGAGGCTTGGACTGAGGGGTAGGATTAGTGTTAGAGTGAGGGAAAGGGGGATGGTAAAAGTTACGGTGAGGGTTAGGGTGAGGGTGAGGTTTAGGGATAGCATTAGGTTTAGTGTTAGGGTTAAGGTGAGGGTTAGTGTTAGAGTGAGGTTGAGGGTGACATTTAGAGTTAGCATTAGGGTTACGGTTAGGTTTAGTTAGAGGGTTAGGATTAGGGTAGGGTTAGGATTATGGTTAAGGTTAGGGTTAGGCTGATTATGGGGATGAGGGTGAGGTTTAGGGTTAGGGTTAGGTTTATGGTGTGGGCTAGGGTGAGGGTTAGGGTGAGGGTGAGGTTTTAGGTTAGGAAAGGCTTAGGGTTCGGTTTACGGTGAGGATTAGGGTGAGGGTGAGGTTTAAGGCGAGGATTAGGGTTAGGGTGAGGATTAGGGTTAGGTTTTGGGTGAGGTTTAGGTTTAGGGTGATGTTTAGGGTGAGGGTGAGGGTAGGGGTGAGGGTGAGGGTGAGGGTGAGGTTGTTGCTGAAGATTAGGGTTAGGGTTAGGGGACAGTGAGGTTTAAGGTGAAGGTGAGGATTACGGTTAGGTTTAGGGTGAGGGTTAGGGAAAGAATTAGGGTGAGAGGGAGAGTTAGGGTTAGGGTGAGGGTTAGGTTTAATGTGACGTTAGGGTTAGGGTTAGGGTTAGTGTGATGATAAGGGTTCGGGTGAGGGTTAGGGTGAGACTGAAGGTTAGGGTTAGCGTTACGGTTAAGGTGAGATTTAGGGTGAGGGTTAGGGTGAGGGTTAGGGTGAGGGTGAGGGTGAGGGTGAGGGTGTGTTTTACAATGTGGGTGAAGTTTAGGGTTAGGGTGATCGTTAAGGTGATGTTGTGTTAGGTTGAGAGTGAGTGTTAGGTTTAGGGTTAGGGTTAGGCGAAATGTGAGGATTAGGGTTAGAGTTATGGTTATGGTGAGGGTACGGGTTAGGGTGAGGTTTATGGTGAGGGTGAGGATTAGGGTTAGCGTTAGGGTTAGGGTGAGGTTTAGGGTGGGGGTTAGGGTTAGGGTGAGGGTGCCTGTTAGGGTTAGGGTTAGGGTGAGGTTTAGGGTTAGGGTGAGGTCTAGGGATAAGGTTAGGGTTTGGGTGAGGGTCAGAGTTAGGGATAGGGTTAGAGTTAGGGAGAGGGTGAGGGTTTGAGTTAGGTTTAGGATTAGGTATATGGTTAGGCTGAGGGTGAGGGTTAGGTTTAGCGTGAGGGTTAGGGTTAGGTTTAGGGTTATGGTTATGTTGATTGTTAGGGTTAGGTTTAGGATGAGGGTTTGGCTGAGGGTTAGGTTTAGGGTTAGGGTGAGGCTTAGTGTTAGTGTGATGGTTAGGGTTAGGGTTTTGTTTACGGTGAGACTGAGGGTTAGGGTTAGGTTTAGGGTGAGGTGAGCGATTGGTTGAGGGTTTGGGTTAGGTTTAGTATTAGGATGATGTTTACGGTGAGGGTTAGTGTTAGGGTTAGGGTTTGAGTGAGGGTTAGGGTTAGGGTTAGAGTTAGGATGAGGGTGAGGTTGAGGGTTAGCGTTTGAATTAGGGTTAGGTTTATGGTTATGCTGAGGGTGAGGTTGAGGGTGAGGGTGAGTTTTAGGGTTTGGGTGAGGGTTAGGGTTATGGTTAGGGTTAAGGTGAGGGTGAGGGTTAGGGTTAGGGTTAGGGTTAGGATGAGGGGTAGGCTGAGTGTTAGTTTTAGGCTTAGGGTGAGGGTAAGGGTTAGCGTGATGGTGAGGGATAGGTTTAGGCTTCAGTTCAGGGTTAGTGTGATGGTTAGTGTTAGGTTTATGCTGAGGGTGAAGGTTAAGGTGAGGGGTAGGGTTAGGGTTAATGTTAGGGTGAGGATTAGGGTTAGAGTGAGGGTAAGGGTGAGGGGTAGGTTTAGGTTTAGGGTTAGTGGGAGGGTAAGGGTTAGGGAGAAGGTTAAGGTGAGGGTGAGGATGAGGGTGAGGGTTAGTGTGAGGGTGATGGTTAGGGTTAGGTATAGAGTTAAGATGAGAGTGAGGGTGAGTATTAGGTTTTGGATTAGGGTTATGTTTAGGTTTACTCTGAGGGTGAGGATAAGGGTGAGGGTGAGTTTGAGAGTTAGGGGTAGGGTTAGGGTTAATGTTAGGGTGAGGGATAGGGTTAGAGTTAGGGTTTGGTTCAGGATTAGGCTGAGGGTTAGGATTAGTGTTAGGGTGAGGATAAGGGTTAGGGTGAGGGTTATGGTGAGGGTGAGGGTTAGGGTTAGCTTAGGGATAGGGTGAGGGTTAGGTTAGGGATAGGGTTGGGTGAGGGAAAGTGTTAGGGTGAGGGTTAGTGTGGGGATGAAGGATATGGTTATGGTAAGGGTAAGGGATAGGGCTAGGGTTAGGGTGAGGGTTTTGGTTAGGGTTAAGTTTAGAGTGAGGGTGAGGGTGAGGGTAAGGGATAGGTTTTGTATTAGGGTTAGGTTTAGGGTTAGGATGAGGGTTAGGCTGAGGTTTAGGTTTAGGGTTCGGTAAGGGTAAGGGTTAGGGTGAGAGTGAGGGTTAGGCTTAGGCTTAGGGTTAGGGTGCTGGTTAGGGTGAGGTTTAGTGTTAGTGTTAGGGTTCTGGTTAGAGTGAGGGTTAGGGTTACGGTAAGGGTTAGGGTTAGGGTTAGGTTGATGGTGATGGATAATATTAAAGTGAGGGTAAGGGTTAGGGCGAGGTTTAGGGTGAGGCTGAGGGTTAATGTTAGCATTAGGGGTATGGTGAGGGTGAGGGTTAGGGTGAGGGTTAGAGTTAGGGTTAGGGATAGGGTGAAGATTAAGGTTCGGAATAGGTTTAGAGTGAGAGATAGGCTGAGGGGTAGGGTTAGGGTTAGTGTTAGGGTGAGTGTTAGGGAGTGGGTTAATGTTAGGGTTAGGGTTAGGGTGAGGTTCAGGGTGAGGGTTAGGGTTAATGTGAGGGTTATTGAGAGGTTGAGGTTTAGGGTTAGCATTAGGGTTAGGCTTAGGATTAGGGTTAGGATGAGGGTGAGGGCTAGTGTTAGTATTAGGGTTAGGGTTTGGTTTAGGGTGAGGATGAGGTTTAGAGTGAATGTAAGGTTTAGGGCGAGGATTAGGGTGAGGTTGTGGAATAATGTTAGCATTAGGGTTACTGGGAGGGTGAGGGTTAGGGTGAGTGTTATGGTTATGCGTAGGGATACAGTTTGGATTAGGGTTAGGGTTAGGTTTAGGGTGAGGGTAAGGCTGAGGTCTAGGGTTAGGTTTAGCGTTACGGTGAGGGTTAGGGTTAGTGTGAGTGTTAGGATTAGGGTTAGGTTCAGGTTGAGGTTGATAGTGAGGGTAACGGTTATGTTGAGGGTTAGAGTGAGGTTGAGGTTTAGCGTTAGCATCAGGGTTAGGGTGAGGGTTAGGGTTAGGCTTACGGTTAGGGTAAGGGTTAGGGTTAGGGTGAGGGTTAGGGTTAGGGTGATTTTTAGGGTGACGGTGAGGGTTAGGGTGAGGGTGAGGTTGAGCGTGAGGGTTAGGTTGAGGGTGAGGGTGAGTGTGAGGGTGACGGTGAGGGTTACCGCTAGGGTTAGGTTTAGGGTGAGGGTAAGGGTTAGGGTTAGCTTAGGGTTAGTGGAAGTGTTAGGCTGAGGGTGAGGGTGAGGGTGAGGGTTAGGGTTAGGTTTAGGGTGAGGGTTAGGGGTAGTGTGAGGGTTAGGGTGAGGTTGAGGGTCAGCGTGAGGTTGAGAATGACGTTGAGGGTGAGGGTTAGGGTTACGGTTATATTTAGGGTGAGGTGAGGGTGAGGGTTAGGGTTAGGGTGAGGGTTAGGGTGAAGTTTAGGGTTAATGTTTCAGTTAGGGTAAGGGTGAGGGTAAGGATTACAGTGAGTTATTTTGAGGGTGAGTGTTAGGGTTAGGTTGAGGGTAAGGGTTAGGGTGAGGGTTATTGTGAGAGTTTGGGTTCGGGTTAGCATTAGGGTTAGTTTGAGGGTGAGGGTTTTGGTGAGGGTTAGGGTTACGGTTAGGGATAGGTTGAGGATTAGGATTAGTGTGAGGGTTAGGGTCTGGGTAAGGGTTAGGGTTAGATTTAGGGTGAGGGTGAGGGTGAGCATTAGAATTAAGATTAGGGTTAGGGTTAGAGTAAGGTGAGATTGAGGGTGAGGGTTAGGGTTTGGGATAGAATTAGGGTGAGGGTGAGCGTGAGGTTTAGGTTTAAGATTAGGGTTAGGGTTATGGTGAGGGTTACGGTGAGGGTGAGAGTGAGGCTTAGGCTTAGAGTTAGGATGAAGGTTAGGTTTATGGTGAGGGCTACGGTGCAGGTGAGTTTTAGGGTGAGTGTGCGGGTGAGGTTGAGGGTTTTGGTTAGGTAAGGGTTATGTTTAGGTTTAGGGTGAGGATTAGGGTGAGGGTGAGGGTTAGGGTGAGGCTCAGGGTTAGGGTGAGAGTTAGGGTTACGGTGAGGGTTACGGTTAGGGTTAGGTTGAGGCTGAGGGTTAGGTATAGGGTAAGGGTTAGGGTTAGTTTGAGGCTAAGGGTTAGGTATAGTGTAAGGGTTATGGTTAGTGGAGGCTGAGGGTTAGGTATAGGGTAAGGGTTAGGGTTATGGTGAGGGTTAGGTTTAGGGTAAGTGTTAGGGTGAGGGTGAGGTTTAGGGTTAGGGTTAAGGTTAATGTAAAGGTTAGTGTTACGGTGAAGGTTAGGGTTAGAGTTAGGATTAGGGTTAGGGTGAAGGTGATGGTTAGGGTTAGGGTTAGGGTGAGGTTGAGGGTGAGGGTTAGGGTGAGTGTGAGTGTGAGGGTTTCGGTTATGTAAGGGTTAGGGTTAGGGTGAGGGTGAGGATTAGGGTGAGGGTGAGGGTTATGGTTAGGGTCAGGTTTAGGGTGAGGTTAAGTGTTAGGGTGAGGGTGAGTGTGAGTGTGAGTGTGAGGGTGAAGGTGAGGGTTTCGGTTAGGTAAGGTTTAGGGTTATGGATAGGGTGAGGATTAGGGTGAGAGTGAGGTTTAGGGTGAGGTTAGTTGAGACTGAGGGTTAGGGTGTGGGTGAGGATTCAGGTGAGGGTGAGGGTTCGGGTGAGGGTGAGAGTTAAAGATAGGTTTAGGGTGAGGGTTAGGGTTGAGGTGAGGGTTAGGGTTAGGGTTAGGGTGAGGATGAAGATTCGGGTTCGGGTGTGAATGTTAGGGTGTTGGTGACGTTTAGGGTTAGGGTGAGGGTGATGCTGAGGGTTAGGGTTAGGGTTAGTTTGAGGATAAGGGTTAGGGTGAGGATTAGGATGAGTGTGAGGGTTAGGGTTAGCATAAGGTTTAGGGTGAGGGTTAGGTTTAGGGTTAGGGTAAGGATTAGGGTTAGGTAAGGGTTAGGGTTAGGGTTAGGGTTAGTGTTAGGGTTAGGGTTAGGGTGAGGGTTAGGGTTAAGTTTAGGGTTAGGGTAAGGTTAGGGTTAGCATCAGGTTTAGGGTTAGGGTGATGTTTAGGGTGATGGTGAGGGTTAGGGTGATGTTGAGGTTGAGCTGGAGGGTTAGGGTGAGGGTGAGGGTTAGGTGTAGGTTGAGGGTAAGATTTAGGGTTAAGATTAGGGTTAGGGAAAGGGTTAGGCTGAGGGTGAGGGTGAGGTTAGGTAAGTGTTAGGGTTAGCTTTAGGGTGAGGATTAGGGTGAGGGTGAGGGTTAGTGTTAGGTTGAGGTTTAGGGTTAGGGTGAGGGTGAGGGTTAGGGTGAGAGTTAGGGTTAAGGTTAGGATGAGGGTTAGGCTTAGTGTGAGTGTTCTGGTTAGGTTTAGGGTTAGTGTGATGATAAGGGTTAGGGTGAGTGTTAGGTTGAGACTGATTGTTAGGGTTAGCATTAGGGTTAGTTTGAAGGTTAGAATGGGTGTTAGGGTGAGGGTTAGGGTTTCGGGTTAAGGTTGTGTGAGGTTTAGGATGAGGGTAAGGGTTAGGGTTAGGGTGAGAGTGAGGGTGAGGGTAAGGGTTAGGGTTAGGGTCAGGGTTAGGGTGAGGGTGAGGTTTAGGGTTTGCATTAGGGTTAGGGTTAGGGTTAGATTGAGTGTTAAGTTTAGGGTTAGGGTGCAGGTTAAGGTTAGGGTTAGAGTGAGGGTGAGGGTCAGGGTTAGGGTTTGGATTAGGTTTAGTGTTAGGGTGAGGCTGAAGGTGAGGCTGAGGGTGAGGGTGATGGTGAGGGTTAAGTTTAGGGTTAGATTTAGGGTGAGGGCTAGGGTGAGGGTGATGTTTTTGTTTAGGATAGGTTTGTTTAGGGTTAGGTTTAGCGTGAGGATTAGTGTGGGGGTGAGGTTTAAGGTGAGGGTTAGGTTTAGG
The DNA here is from genome assembly GCF_024711535.1 of Dipodomys merriami. NCBI lineage: Eukaryota > Metazoa > Chordata > Mammalia > Rodentia > Heteromyidae > Dipodomys > Dipodomys merriami. The sequence goes on along the minus strand of NW_027205393.1, from coordinate 33,818 downwards.
GTTAGGGTGAGGGTTAGGGTTTGGGTGAGGGTTAGGGTTAGGGTGATGTTTAGGTTGAGGGTGAAGGTGAGAGTGAGGGTTCGGGTGAGGGTTAGGGTTAGGGTGATGGTTAGTGTTAGGGTAAAGGTTAGGTTTAGGGGGAGCGCAAGTGTTAGGTTGACAGTTAGGGTGAGGGTGAGGGTTAAGTTTAGGTTTAGGATTAGGGTGAGTGTTAGGGTGAGGGTTAGTTTTAAGGTTAGGGTGAGGGTTAGGGTGAAGGTTAGGGTGAAGGTTAGGTTTAGGGTTTGGGTTAGGGTGAGGGTTAGGTGAGAAGGAGTAGGGTGACGGTTAGGGAGAAGGTGAGGGATAGGGTTATGGTGAGGGTAAGATTTAGGCTGAGGCTTAGGTTGAGAATGAGCATTTGTGTTAGCATCAGGGTTGGGTTGAGGGTGAGGGTTAGTGTTAGGCTGAGGGGTAGTTTTAGGGTTAGGGTGAGGGTTAGGGTTAGGGTGAGGGTTAGGGTGAGGTTAAGGGTTAGGGTGTGGGTGAGGGTGAGGGTTAAGGCTAGACTTAGGGTGAGGATGAGGGTTAGGTTTAGGGTTAGGGTGAGTGTGAGTGTGAGGGTTAGGTTTAGGATTAGGGTTAGGGTTAGGGTTAGGCTGAGGTTGAGGTTATGAGTGAGGGTGAGGTCTAGGGTTAGGGGTAGAGGTAAAGTTAGGGTTAGATATAGGGTTAGGGTTAGGATTAGGCTGAGGTTGAGGGTGAGAGTGAGGGTGAAGGTGATGTTTAGGGTTAGGGTTAGGGGTAGAGTTAGGGTTAGGTTGAGCGGTAGGATGAGGGTGAGGGTTAGGGTTAGCGTTAGTTTTAGGGTGAGGTTTAGGGTGAGAGTTGAGTGTTAGGGTTAGGGTTAGGGTGAGCGTGTGTTTTAGGGTTAGTGTGAGGTTGAGGATCTGTGTTAGGGTAAGGGTTATGCTTAGATTTAGGATGAGGGTGATGGTGAGGGTTAGAATTAGGATTAGGGTTAGGGTTAGTGTTAGGTGAGAGTGAGGATGAGGGTTAGGGTTTGGGTTAGAATTAGGGTGAGGGTGAGCATAAGGGTTAGGGTTAGGATTAGGGTTAGAATTATGGTTAGGGTTAGGGTGAGAGTGAGGGTGAGGCTTAGGGTTAGGATTAGGGTTAGGGTTAGTGTGAGGATCAGGGTTAGGGTGAGAATTAGGGTGAGGGTGAGAAGGAGGTTGAGGGTTAGGGTGAGCTTTAAGGTTAGGGTTAGGGTGAGGGTTAGGGTGAGTTTTAGGGTTACGGTGAGGGTTAGGGTTAGGGTTAGGTTGAGGCTAAGGTTTAGGCTGAGGGTTAGGGTAGGTTTAGGGTGAGGTTTAGGTTTAGGGTGAGGGCTTTGGTGAGGGTGAGTGCTAAGGTGAGTGTGAGGGTGAGGTTGAGGGTTTTGGTTAGGTAAGGGTTACGGTTAGGGTTAGGGTGAGGATTAGGGTGAGGATGAGGTTTAGGTTGAGTGTTAGGTTGAGGGTGAGGGTTAGGGTGAGGGTGAGGGTGAGGGAGAGCATGAGGGTTCGGGTGAGCGTGAGAGTGTGGGTGAGGTTGAGGGTTGGGGTGTGGGTCAGGTTTAGGTTTAGGGTGAGGGATAGGGTGACGGTGAGGGTTAGGGTGAGGGTGAGGTTTAGGATTGGGGTTAGGGTGAGGGATAGATTTAGGGTGAGTGTTAGGGTGAGGGGTAGGGTTAGGGTTAGGAAGAGGATTAGGGTGAGGGTGAAGGTTAGGGTTAGTTTGAGGGTTAGGTTGAAGGTGAGTTTGAGGTTGAGGGTTAGGGTGAGTGTGATGGTGACGGTGAGGGTTAGGGTTAGGATTCGGGTTAGGGTTAGGTTGAGAGTTAGGGTTAGGGTTAGGTTTAGGATGAGGGTATGGGTGAGGGTGAGGGTTAAGGTTAGGGTTAGGTTTAGGTTTAGGTTTATGTTTAGGGTAAGGGTTAGGGTTAGGGTTAGGGTGAGGGTTAGGTTTAGGGTTAGGGTGAGGGTTAGGGTTAGGGTTATGCTTAGAGCGAGGGTTAGGCTTTGGATTAGGACGAGGGTGAGGGTTAGGTTGAGGGGTAGGGTTAGGGATAGGGTAAGGTTTAGGGTTAGGGTGAGGGTTAGGTTTAGGGTTAGGGTTAGTGTGAGGGTGAGGGTGAGGGTTAGGGTGAGGGTTAGGGTAAGGTTTAGGTTTAGGGTGAGGATTAGTTTTAGGTTTAGGTTTAGGGTGAGGGTGATGCTGAGGGTTAGGGTTAGGGTTAGTGTGAGGATAAGGGTTAGGGTGAGGATTAGGGTGAGGGTGAGGGTTAGATTAGCATAAGGTTTAGGGTGAGGGTTAGGGTTAGTGTTAGGGTTAGGGTTAGGGTAAGGGTTAGTGTTAGGCTTAGGGTTAGGGTTATGGTTAGGGTTAGGGTCAGGGTTAGGCTTAGGGTTAGAGTTAGGGTGAGGGTTAGGGTTAAGTTTAGGGTTAGGGTACGTTTAGGCTTAGCGTTAGGGTTAGTGTTAGGGTGATGTTTAGGATGATGTTTAGGGTTAGGGTGAGGGTGAGGTTGAGCGTGAGAGTTAGGGTGAGGGTGAGTTGGAGGGTGACAGTGAGGGTTAGGGTTAGGTTTAGGGTGAGAATAAGAGTTATTGTTAGGATTAGATTTAGGGTAAGGGTTAGGCTGAGTGTAGGGTGAGGGTGAGGTTTTCGGTTAGGGAAGGGTTAGGGTTAGGTTTAGGGTGTGGATTAGGGTCAGGGTGAGGGTTAGGGTTACAGTTAGGGTTAGGGTGAGGGTTAAGCTTAGGGTTAGGATGAGGGTTAGGCTTACTGTGAGAGTTACGGTTAGAGTTAGGGTTAGGGTGAAGGTTAAGTTGGGGGTTAGGGTTCTGGTTAGGTTTGGGTGAGGGTTAGGGTGAGCGTAAGGGTTAGTGTGAGGGTTAGGTTGAGGGTGAGGGATAGGGTTATGGTGAGGGTAAGGGTTAGGGTTAGGGTGAGAGTGAGGGTGGGGGTAAGGTAAGGGTTAGGGTCAGGGTTAGGGTTAGGCTGAGGCTTATGTTGCAAATGAGGATTTGTGTTAGCATCAGTGTTGGGGTGAGGGTGAGGGTTAGGGTTAGGCTGAGGGGTAGTTTTAGGGTGGGGTGAGGGTTAGGGTTAGGGTTAGGGTTAGGGTGAGATTAATGGTTAGGGTGTGGGTGAGTGTGAGGGTTAGGGTTAGCCTTAGGGTGAGTGTGAGGTTTAGGGTTAGGGTTAGAGTGAGTGTGAGTGTGAGGGTTAGGTTTAGGATTAGGGTTAGGGTTAGGATTAGGCTGAGGTTGAGGGTGAGGGTGAGGGTGAAGTTGAGGTTTAGGGTTAGGGTTAGGGTTAGAGTTAGATTTAGGTTGTGCGCTAGGATGAGGGTTAAGGTTAGGGCTAGTGTTAGGGTGAGGTTTTTGGTGAGGGTTGAGTGTTAGGGTTAGGGTTAGGGTGAGGGTGAGGGTTAGGGTTAGGGTGAGGGTGAGGATTAGGAATAGGGTGGGGGTTAGAGTTACAGTGAGGGTGAGGGTGAGGGTGAAGGTTAGGATTATGTTTAGGGTTAGGGATAGGGTGAGGGTGAGGGTTAGAGTGTTTTTGAGGGTTAGGGATAGGGTTAGGATTAGTTTTAGGGTGAGGGTTAGGGTTAGGATTAGGGTTAGGATGAGGGTTAGGGTAAGGGATAGGGTTAGTGTTAGGCTGAATGTTAGGATTAGGGTGAGGGTTAGGGTAAGGGTAAGGGATAGGGTTAGGGTGAGGTTAAGAATTAGGAAGAGGGTGAGGGTTAGCGTTGGGTTAGGTTGAGGGTTAGGGTGTGGCTTAGGGTTATGGTTAGGGTTAGGGTGAGGGTTAGGTTTAGGGTTAGTGTGAGGTTTAGGTTAAGGGTGAGGGTGAGGATGAGGGTAAAATTTAGGTTGTGGGTTAGGGTTTGGTTTAGGGTGAGGGTTAGTGTTAAGGTGAGGGTTAGTGTGAGGGTGAGATTTAGGTTATGGTTTAGGGTGAGGGTTAGGGTTAGGGTGAGGGTTATGGTAAGGGGTAGGTTCATGGTTAGGGAGAGGGTTAGTGTTTGTGTGAGGGTTAGGGTTTCGGTTAGAGTTAGGTTTAGTATGAGGATAAAATTTAGGGTGAGGTTTAGTGTTAGGGTTAGGGATAGGGTTAAGGTTAGGGTTAGGGTTAGGGTTAGGGTAAGTGTTAGGGTTAGGGTGAATGTGAGGTTTAGGGTGAGGGATAGGGTTAGGGTTAGGGTAAGGGTTAAGTTTAGGGTGAGTATTAGGTTTAGGGTTAGGGTTAGGGTGAGGGTGAGTATTAGGGTTAGGGTGAGGGTGAGGGTGAGTTTTAGGGTTAGGGTTACAGTTAGGGTGAGGATTAGGTTTAGGTTTATAGTTGGGGTAAGAGTTAGGATTAGGTTGAGGTTTAGGTTTAGGGTTACAGTTAGGGTGAGGGTGAGTCTGGGGGTTAGGGTTAGTGTGAGGATAAGGGTTAGGGTGAGGATTAGTGTGAGGTTGAGGATTAGGGTTAGCATTAGGGTTAGGGTGAAGGTTAGGGTTAGTTTTAGGTTAAGGGTTAGGGTTAGGGTTAGGGTAAGTGTTAGGTTTAGGCTTAGGGTTAGGGTTAGCATTAGGGTGAGGGTGAGGCTTAGGGATAGTGTTAGGTGAGGGTTAGGGTTAGGCTTAGGGTTAGGGTAAGGGTTAGGGTTAGGGTGAGGCTGATTTTTAGGGTGACGGTGAGGGTTAGGGTGAGGGTGAGCTTGAGCATGAGGGTTAGGTTGAGTGTGAGTGTGAGTGTGAGGGTGACGATGAGGGTTATGTTTAAGGTTAGGTTTAGGGTGAGGGTAAGGTTTAGGGTTAGGATTAAGGTTAGTGTAAGGGTTAGTCTGAGGGTGAGGGTTAGGGTTAGGGTGATTTTTAGGTTGACGGTGAGGGTTAGGGTGAGGGAGAGCTTGAGCATGAGGGTTAGGTTGACTGTGAGTGTTAGGGTGAGGGTGATGATGAGGGTTAGGGTTAAGGTTAAGTTTAGGGTGAGTATAAGGGTTAGGGTTAGTATTAGGGTTAGTTTAAGGGTTAGGCTGAGGGTGAGGCTGAGGGTTAGGGTTAGGGTTAGGGTGAGGGTTAGGGGTAGTGTGAGGGTTAGGTTGAGGGTGAGGTTGAGGGTCAGTGTGAGGTTGAGGGTGACGTTGAGGGTGAGGGATAGGGTTAGGGTTATGGTTAGGGTGAGGGTGAGGGTGAGGTTAAGGGTTAGGGTTAGTGTTATTGTTATGGTTAGGGTTTTAGGGTTAGGATTAGTGTGAGAGCGAGGGTGAGGGTTAAGTTTAGAGTTACGGTTAGGGTGAGGGTTAGGGTTAGGGTTATGGTGAGGGGTAGGGTGAGGGGTAGGATTAGGGTTAGGGTGAGGGTTAGCATTAATGTGAGGATTAGGGTTAGGGTTATGGTTAGTGTGAGGATAAGTGTTAGGGTGAGGTTTAGGGTGGGAGTGAGAGTTAGGGTTAGCTTTAGGGTTAGGGTGAGGGTTAGGGTGAGGTTTAAGGTGAGGGTTTGGGTTAGTATGAGGGTGAGGTTTATAGTTCGGATTAGGGTGAAGGTTAGTGTTAGGGTGAGGTTTAGGGTATGGTTAAGGTGAGGGTTCGGGTTCAGGAGAGGTTGAGTTTTAGGGTGAGAGTGATGGTTCGGGTTCGGGTGAGGGTTAAGGTGACAGTGATGGTTAGGGTGATGTTCAGGCTTAGGGTTACTGTGAGGATTAGGGTGAGTGTTATTGTAGGGTTAGGGTGAATGTAAGTTTTAGGGTGAGGGTTAGGGTGAGGTTGTGGTTTAGGTTTAGGTTGAGGGTTAGGTTGAGCGTTAGCGTGAGGGTTAGGTTTAGGTTTAGGGATAGGGTGAGGGTTAGGTTGAGGTTTAGTGTTAGTGTTAGGGTTAGGGTTAGGGTGAGGGTTAGGGTTATGTTAAGGGTTACAGTGCGGTTTAGGGTGAGAATGAGGGTTACATATAGTATTAGGGTTAAGGTTAGGTTTAGGGTGAGGCTTAAGGTTAGGGTTATGTTGAGGGTGAGTGTTAGGGTTAGCATTAGAGATAGGGTTAATGTGAGGGTGAGGGTTAGGGTTAGGGTTAGGGTTAGGATTAGGTGAGGGCTAGGATTATGGTTAGGGTAAGCTTTAGGTTTAGGGTGAGGGTAAGGGTGAGGGTTAGGTGTAGGATTAGGCTTAGGTATAGGGCTAGGCTTAAGGTGATGGTGAGGGTGAATGTCAGAGGTAGGTTTAGGGTGAGGGTTAAGGTTATGGTTAGGGTTAGGGTGAGGGTGAGGGTGAAGGTTAGGGTGAGGTTGAGGGTGAAGTTGAGGGTGAGGGTTCGGGTTAGGGTTTGGGTGACAGTTAGGGTTAGGTTTAATGTTAGGGTGAGGTTTAGGGTTAGGGTTAGGTTTAGGAAGAGGGTTATCCTGAGGGTTAGGGTTAGGGTTAGAGTGAGCATAAGGTTTATGATGATGGTGAGGGTTAGGTTTAGGATTAGGTTTAGGGTTAGCATGAGGGTTAGGGATAGGGTTAGGATTAGGGTGAGGGTTTTGGTTAGGGTTAGGTTTAGAGCTAAGATGAGGTTGAGGGTGAGGGTTAGGGTTTAAATTAGGGTTAGGGATAAGGTTAGGCTGAGGGTGAGTTTGAGGGTGAGGGTGAGGGTTAGGGTTAATATGAGGGTTAGGTTTATACTTAGTGTTAAGGTTAGGGTGAGGGGTAGGGTTAGGGTTAGAGTCAGGATGAGGGTTAGGCTGAGAGTTAGGGTTCGTGTGAGGGTAAGAGTTAGGGTGAGGGTTAGGGTGAAGGTTAGGATTATTGTTATTGTTAGGTTTAGTGTTATGTTGAGTGTGAGGGTGCGGGTGAGGGTTAGGGTTAGGGTTAGGGTGAGGTTTAGGGTTAGGGTAAGAGTTAGGGTAAGGGTGAGGGTGAGCTTTAGGGTTAGAGTTAGGGTTAGTTTTAGGTTTAGGCTTAGCGTTAGGCTAAGGATGAAGGTGGGGGTGAGGATTAAGGTTAGGTTTAGGGTTAGGATTAGAGTTAGGGTTAGGGTTAGGGTTAGGGTTATTGTTAGTGTTATGGTTAGGGTTAAGTTTGCGGTGAGGGTGACGCTGAGGATGGTTTATGGTTAAGGTTAGGTTTAATGTTAGGGTTAGGGTTAGTGTTATGTTTAGGGTTAGGTTTAGAGTTACAGTGAGGGTGAGGGTGAGTGTTAGGTTTAGTTTGGGGTTTACGGTGAGGTTTAGGTTTAGGGTTAGGTTGAGGTTGAGGTTGAGGTTTAGGGTTAGAGTAAGGGTTAGTGGGAGGGTTAGGGTGAGGGTTAGGTTTAGGGTTAGTGTTAGACTTAGGGTGAGTTTGAGGTTAGGTTGGGGTTTAGGGATAGGTTTAGGGTTAGGCATAGGCTTAGGGTTAGGCTGAGGGTGAGTGTGGGGGTGAGGGTTAGTGTTACAGTGAGGGTGAGGATTAGGATTAGGGTTAGGGTTAGGATGAGGCTTAGGTATAGGTTTAGGGTTAGGGTTTGGTTTAGGGTGAGTGTTAGTGTTAGGGTTAGGCTTAGGCTTAGGGTTAGGCTGATGGTGAGGGTGGTGATGAGATTAGGTTAGACTGATGGTTAGGGTTATGGTTACATTGAGGATTAGGATGAGGGTTAGGGTTAGGGTTAGGGTTACGGTGTGGGCTAAGGTGAGGATGAGGGTTAGGGTGAGTGTTAGGCTTAGGATTAGGGTTAGGCTGAGGCTGAGGGTGAGGATGAGGGTTAGGGTTAGCATGAGGGTTAGGGTTAGGGTTAGGGTGAGGGTTAGGATGAGGGTTAGGGTTAGGGTGAGGGTTACAATAAGGGTGAGGGTTAGGATTAGTGTGAGGATTAGGGTTAGGTTTAGGGTGAGGGTGAGGCTTTGATTGAGGGTTAGGGTTATGTTGAGTGTTATGGTTAGGGTGAGGGTTAGGTTTAGGGTTAGGGTTAGTGTTAGGGTTAAGGTTAGGGTTACAGTTACGGTGAGGGTGAGGGTGAAGGTTAGGGTTAGGGTTAGGTTGAGTTTTAGGTTTAGGGTTAGGGTTAGAGTTAGGCTTAGGGTGAGGGTGAGGTTTAGGGTTAGAGTTAGGGTGATTGTTATGGTTAGGTTTAGGGTGCGGGTTAGGGTGAGGTTTAGACTTTGGGTTAGGTTTAGGGTTAGGAATAGGCTTAGGCCCAGCGTGAGGGTGAGGGTTAGGGTTAGGGTTAGGGTGAGGGTTAGGGGGATGTTTAGGGTGAGGTTTAGGGTTAGGGTTATGTTGAGGACGATGGTTAGAGTTAGAGTGAGTGTTAGTGAGAGGGTTAGGGAGAGGGTTAGGTTTAGGTTTAGTCTCAGTCTTAGGATGTGGGTGAGGTTTAGGTTGAGGTTTAAGGATAGAGTTAGGGTTAGCATTAGGCTTAGGGTGAGGGTTAGTGTGAGGGTTAGGGTTAGGTTTTAGGCTCAGGCTAAGTGTTAGGCTGAGGGAAAGGGTGGGTGTGAGGGTTAGTGTTACGGTGAGTGGGAGAATTAGGGTTAGGTTGAGAGTTATGATGAGGGTTAAGGTTAGGGTTAGGGTTTGGTTTAGGGTGAGGGTGAGGGTGAGGATTAGGGTTAGTGTTAGGGTTAGTGTTAGGGTGAGGGCTAGGGTGAGGGTTAGGGTTAGGGTTAGGGTTAGTGTTAGGATGAGGGTAAGTATTAGGGTGAGGGTTAGGGTTAGGGTGAGGGTTATAGTTAGGGTGAGGGTTAGGGTTTAGTGTTAGGGTTATTGTTATTGTTAGGTTTAGGTTTACTTTGAGGGTGAGGGTGAGCGTGAGGTTTAGGGTTAGGCTTAGGGTGAGGTTTAGGGTTTGGATTAGGGTAAGATTTAGGGTTAGGTTTAGGGTGAGTGTTAGGGTGAGGGTTTGGGTTAGGTTGAGGGTGAGGGTGAGGATTATGGTTAGGGTTAGTGTTAGATTTAGGTTTAGTTTTAGGGTTAGTTTTAGAGTTATTGTTAATGTGAGGATTAGGTTTAGGGTTGGGCTTACTTTTAGGCTGAGGTTGAGGTTGAGGGTGAGGTTTAGGGTTAGGGTGAGTGTTAGGTTTAGGGTTAGTTTGAGGAGTAGGATGAGGGTTAGGGTTAGGATAGGGTTTAGGGTAAGAGCTGGGGTGCCAGTTAGTGTGAGTGTTAGGGTTAGGGATAGGGTTAGGTTTAGGATTAGTGTTAGGTTGAGAGTGAGTGTGAAGGTTAGGGTTAGGGTTAGGGTTATGTTTAGGGTTAGGTTTTGGTTTAGGGTGAGGGTGAGGATTAGGGTTAGGGTTAGGTTTAGGGTTACAGTGAGGGTTAGAGTTAGGGTTAGGAATAGGCTTAGGCTTAGGGTTAGGCTGATGGTGAGGGTGGGGATGAGGATTAGGTTTAGAGTGATGGTTAGGGTTATGGTTACATTGAGGGTTAGGATGAGGGTTAGGGTTAGCATTAGGGTTACGGTGAGGGCTAAGATGAGGGTGAATGTTAGGGTTAGGGTTAGGCTTAGGATTAGGTTTAGGTTGAGCCTGAGGCTGAGGGTGAGTGTTAGGGTTAGGCTGATGGTTAGGGTTACGGTTAGGGTGACGGTTAGGATGAGGGTTAGGGTTAGGGTGAGTGTTAGGGTGAGGGTGACGGTAAGTTTGAAGGTGAGGGTTAGGGTTAGGGTGAGAGTTACGGGAAAGGTGAGGGTTAGTGTTAGGGTCAGGTTTAGGGTGAGGGTTAGGGTTAGGGTTAGGGTGAGGGTGAGTGTTAGATTGAGGGATAGGGTTATGTTGAGGGTTATGGTTAGGGTGAGGGTTAGTGTTAGGGTTATTTTTAGTATAAGGGTTAGGGATACGGTTACGGTGAAGGTGAGGTGTAGGGTTAGGGGTAGGGTGAGGTTTAGGTTTAGGGTTAGAGTTAGGGTGAGGGTGTGGTTTAGGGTTAGAGTTAAGGTTAGTGTTAGGTTTAGGTTTAGGCTTAGGCTTCGGGTTAGGCTGATGGTGAGGGTGGGGATGAGGTTTATGTTTAGAGTGATGGTTAGGGTTAAGGTTACGTTGAGGGTTAGGATGAGGGTTTGGGTTAGGATTAGGGTTACGGTGTGGGTGAAGGTGAGGGTGAGGGTTAGGGTTATGTTTAGGCTTAGGATTCGGGTTAGGTTGAGGCTGAGGGTGAGGGTGAGGATTAGGGTTAGGTTGATGGTTAGGGTTATCGTTAGGGTGAGGGTTAGGATGAGGGTTAGGGTTAGGGTGAGTGTTTGGTGAGGGTGAAGGTAAGTGTAAAGGTGAGGGTTAGGGTTAGGGTGAGGGTTAGCGTTAGATTGAGGGTCAGGGTTATGTTGAGGTTTATATTTAGGGTGAGGGTTAGGTTTAGGGTTAGAGTTATTGTTAGGGTTATGTTTACGGTGAGGGTGAGGGTTAGGGTTAGGGTTACGGTGAGGTTTAGGATTAGGGTTAGTGTTAGAGTTAGGCTTAGGGTGAGGGTTAGGTGTAGGGTTAGTTAGGTTTAGTGTTAGGGATAGGGTTAGGGTGAGGGTTATGGTGAGTGTTAGAGTTCGATTTAGGCTTAGGCTTAGGGTTAAGCTGAGCATGAGGGTGAGGGATAGGGTTAGGGTTAGGGTGAGGGTTAGGGTTAGGTTTAGGGTGAGGGTTAGGATGAGGTTTAGGGTTAGGGTTAGGGTTAGGGTTAGGTTTATGTTTAGCGTTAGGGTTAGGTTTAGGATTAGGTTAGAGTTAGGGTGAGGATTAAGTTTAGGGTTTGGGTTGGGGTGAGGGTGAGGGTGAGGATTATGGTTGGGGTTAATTTTAGGGTTAGGTTTAGGTTTAGGTTTAGGGTTAGGGTTACATTGAGGGCTAGGGTGAGGGTTATTGTTACTGTTTTGGTTAGGGTTAAGTTTGTGGTGAGGGTGAGGCTGAGGGTGAGGGTTATGGTTAATGTTAGGGTTAGGGTTAGGGTTAGTGTTATTGTTAGGGTTAGGGTTAGAGTTACGGATAGGGTGAGAGTGAGGGTGAGGGTGAGGGTTAGGGTGAGGTTTAGGGTTAGGGTTAGGGTAAGGGTTAGGGTGCTGTTTAGGTTTCAGATTAGATTTAAGGTTAGGGGGAGGGTTAGGGGGAGGGCTAGGGTTAGGTTTAGTGTTAGCATTAGGGTGAGGGTGAGTGTTAGGTTGAGGTTTAGGGATAGGGTTAGGATTAGGGTTAGGGTGAGGGTGAGTGTTAGGGTTAGGGTTAGGGTTAGGCTTAGGCTTAGGGTTAGGCTGAGGGTGAAGGTGGGGGTGAGTATTAGGGTTAGGGTGATGGTTAGGGTTAAGGTTCGTGTTATTGTTAGGGTTAGGGTTAGATTTACAGTGAGGGTGAGGGTGCAGGTGAGGGTTAGGTTTAGGGTTAGGTTGAGGTTTAGGATTAGGGTTAGACAAAGGGTTAGGGTGAGGGTGAGGTTTAGGATTAGAGTTAGTGTTAGTGTTAGGGTTAGGCTGAGTGTGTGTGAGGGGATGAGGATTAGAGTTTGCGTTTGGTTTTGGGTTAGAGATAGGGTTAGGTTTAGGGTTATTATTAGTGTTATGGTTAGGGTTAAGTTTGCAATGAGGGTGAGGCTGAGGGTGAGGTTTATGATTAGGGTTAGGTTTAGGGTCCGTGTTATTGTTAGGGTTAGGGTTAGAGTTACGGTGAGGGTGAGGGTGAGGGTGAGGGTGCAGGTTAGTGTTAGGGTGAGGAATAGGGTTAGGTTAAGTGTTAGGGTTAGGTTGAGGGTGAAGTTTAGGGGTAGAGTGACGGTTTGTGGGAGGGTTAGCTTGAGGGTTAGTTTTAGGGTTTGTGTTTGTCTTAGGGTGAGGCTGAGTGTTAGGTTAAGGTTTAGGAATAGGGTTAGGGTTAGGATTAGGGTTAGGGTGAGGGTGAGTGTGAGGGTTAGTCTTAGGTTTAGGCTTAGGCTTAGGTTTAGGCTGAGGGTGAGGGTGAGGGTTAATATTAGGGTGATGTTTAGGATTATGGTTAGGGTGAGGGTTAAGATGATGGTTAGTGTTAGGGTTATTAGGGTGAGGGTGACGGTAAGTATAAAGGTGAGTGGTAGGGTTAGGTTGAGGGTTACGCCAAGGGTGAGTGTTAGGGTTAGGGTGAGTGTTAGGGTGAGGGTGAGGGTGAGGGTTAGATTTAGGGTTAGGATTATGTTGAGGGTTATGGTTAGGGTGAGGGTTAGGTTTAGGGTTAGGCTCATTGTTAGGGTTAGGATTAGGGTTAGAGTTAGGGTGAGAGTTAGAGTTCGGCTTAGGTTTAGGCTTAGGCTTAGGCCAAGCGTGAGGGTGAGGGTTAGGGTTAGGGTTAGGGTGAGGGTTAGGGTTAGGTTTAGGGTGAGAGTTAGGATAAGTTTTAGGGTTAGGGTTAGGCTTAGGTTTAGGGTTACCGTGAGGGTTAGGGTTAGGATTAGGGATAGGGTTAGGGTTATTGTTATTGTTATTGTTATGGTTAGAGTTAAGTTTGGGGTGAGGTTGAGGATGAGGGTGAGGGTTATGGTTAGTGTTAGGGTTGTGGTTAGGGTTAGGGTTAGTGTTATTTTTAGGGTTAGGGTTAGAGTTATGTTGAGTGTGAGGGTGAGGGTTAGAGTGAGTTTTAGGGTGAGGTTTAGGGTTAGGGTTAGGTTTAGAGTGATGGTGAGGTTTAGGGTTAGATTTAGTGTTAGGAGAACGGTTAGGGTGAGGGTTAGGTTTAGGGTTAGTGTTAGTCTTAGGGTGAGGGTTAGGTTGCGGTTTAGGGATAGGGTTAGGGTGGGATTAGAGTTAGGGTGAGGGTGAGTGTGAGGGTTAGGGTGAGGGTTAGGGTTAGGGTTAGCGTAAGTTTTAGGGTGAGGCTGAGGGTGAGTGTCAGCGTTAGGTTTAGGGTGAGGTTTACGGTAATGGTTAGGGTTAGGTTGAGGGTGAGGGTGAAGGTTAGGGTGAGAGTGAGGGTGAGGTTTTGTGTGAGGGTGAGGGTTAGGTTTTGGGTTAGGTTTAGGGATAAGTTTAGGGTGAGGGTTATTGTAAGTGTTATGGTTAGGATGAGGGTTAGGGTGAGGGTTAGGGTAAGGTTAAGGGTTAGGGTGAGGGTGAGGGTTAGTTTTAGGATTAGGGTACGGTTTAGGGTGAGGGTTAGGGATAGGGTTAGGATTAGGGTGAGGGTTTTGGTTAGGGATAGGCTTAGATTTAGGGTGAGGGTGAGGGTGAGGGTTAGTGTTTAGATTAGGTTTAGGGTTAGGGTTAGGCTGAGGGTGAGGTTGAGGCTGAGAGTGAGGGTTAGGATTAATGTGAGTGTTAGCATGATGGTTAGGGTGAGGGTTAGGGTTAGGGTTAGGATGAGGGTTAGGTTGAGGGTTAGCGTTAGGGTTCGGGTGAAGGAAGGTTTAGGGTGAGGTTTAAGGTGAAGGTTAGGCTTATTGTTAGGCTTAGGTTTAGGGTGAGGGTTAAGGAGAGGGTTAGTGTTAGGGTTAGGGTTAGCGTTAGGGTGAGGGTTATGGTGTTGGTAAGGGTTAGAGTGATGGTTAGGGTTAGGGTGAGGGTTAGGAATAGCATTAGGGTTAGCGTTAGGGTGAGGGTTAGGGAGTTGGTAAGGGTTAGAGTGATGGTTAGGGTGAGGGTGTAGGTTAGGGATAGCATTAGGGTTAGGGTTAGGGTTAGGGTGAGGTTTATGGTTAGGGTTAGGGATAGCATGAGGGTTAGGATTAGGGATAGGGTGAGGGTTAGGCTTAGGGTGAGGGTGAGGGTTAGGGTTAATGTGAGAATTAGGGTTAGACTTAGGGTTAGTGTGAGGATAAGGGTAAGGGTGAGGGTTAGGGTGAGAGTGAGGTTTAGGGTTAGCATTAGTGTTAGGGTTATGGTTAGGGTGAGGTTTAGGATCAGGGTTAAGGTTAGGTTGAGGGTTAGAGTCAGGTTTAGGGTGAGAGTTAGGGTTAGGATGAGGGTTAGGGTAGGGTTAGGGTGAGGGGTAGGTTTCGGGTGAGGGTGAGTTTTAGGGTGTGGTTGACGGTTAGGGTTAGGGTGAGGTTTTAGGTGAGGGTGAGGGTTAGGGTGAGGTTGAGGGTTAGGGTTACGGTGAGGATTAGTGTTAGGGTTAGGGTTAGGGTTATGGTGAGTGTAAGGGTTAGGATGAGGTTTAGGGTGAAGGTGAAGTTTAGGGATAGCGTGATATTTAGGGTTCGGGTTACTGTGAGGGTTAGGATCCAGGTTAGGTCAGGTGAGGGTGAAGGTTAGTGTTAGGATTAGGGTTACGTTTAGGATGAAGGTATGTTTTAGGGTGAGCGTTAGGGTGATGGTGAGCGTTAGGGTTAGGTTATGGGTTAGGGTGAGCATTAGGGTGAGGGTTAGGTTTAGGTTTAATGTTAGGGTGAGGGTTAGGGTGAGGTTTAGTGTTAGTGTTAAGATTAGGGTTAGCGTGAGGTTTAGGGTAAGGGTTAGAGTGAGGTTTAGGCTGAGGGTGAGAATTAGGGATAGCATTATGGTTAATGGTAGGTTTAGAGTGAGGGTTAGGGTTAGGCTTAGTGTTACGGTTATGGTGAGGTTTAGGGTTATGGTTATGGTGAGGGTTAGGTTTAGAGTTAGGGTAAGGTTTAAGTTTAGAGTGAGGGTGAGAGTGAGAGTTAGGTTTAGGATTACGCTTTAGTGTAGGGTTAGGCATAGGGTGAGGGTGAGTGTCAGAGTTAGGTTTAGTGTGAGGGTTAGGTTTATGATTATGGTTAGGGTGAGGGTGAGGGTGAGGGTTAGGGTGAGGGTGAGGGTGAGGTTGAGGATGAGGTTGAGGGTTAGGGTATGGTTGAGGGTTAGGTTTAGGGTTAAAGATAGGGTGTGGGTTAGAGTTAGGATTAGTGTTAGGATGAAGATTAGGCTGAGGGTTAGTTTAGGGTTAGGATGAGGGTTAGGGTTAGGGTTAGGGTTAGGGTGAGTCTGAGGGTTAGGGTTAGCATTAGGGTGAGGGTGAGGGTGAGGGTTAAGTTTAGGTTTAGGGTTAGGGTTAGGATTAGGGTGAGGGTGAGGTTTAGGTTTAGAGTTAGGTTTACGGTTAGGTTTAATGGGAGTGTTAGGGTTAGGTTTAGTGTTACAGTTAGGGTTAGGTGAGGGCAAGTGTGAGGGTGAGGTTTAGGGTTAGGGTTAGGCTTAGGTTTCAGCTGAGGGTTAGGGTGAGGGTTAGGGTTAGGTTAAGGATTAGTGTTAAGATTAGAGTTAGTGTGAGGGTTATGTTTAGGGTTAGTTTAGTGTTAGGTTGAGGATTAGGGTTAGGATTAGGGTTAGGGTGAGGACAAGTGTTAGGGTGAGGGTGAGGGTGAGGATGAGGGTTAGGGTTATGGTGAGGGTGAGGGTTAGGGTTAGGGTGAGTATTAGGGGTAGGATGAGTGTTAGGGTGAGCGTGAGGATTAGGATGAGGGTTACGGTTACAATTATTTTTACTGTTATGGTTATGTTTACGTTTGCAGTGAGGGTGAGACTGAGCGTCAGGTTAGGGCTAGGATTAGTGTTAGGGTTAGGTTTAGGGTTAGGATTAGTGTTATTGTTAGGGTTAGGGTTAGAGTAACAGTGAGGGTGTGGGTGAGGGTACAGTTGAGGTTAGCCTTACGGTTAGGGTGAGGTGAGGGTTAGGGTTAGGATGAGTGTGAGGTTTAGGGTTAGAGTTAGTGTTAGTGGGAGCGTTAGGGTTAGGGTTAGTGTTAGGGTTAGGGATAGGGTGAGGGTTAGATTGAGGTTAAGGGTTATGGTTAGGGTTAGGGTTAGGATTAGGGTTAGGGTGACGGTGAGTGTGAGGTTTAGTTTTAGGCTTAGGTTAGGCTGAGGGTGAGGTTGGGTGTGAGGATTAGGGTTTGGGTGATGGTTAGGGTTAGGGTTAGGTTGAGGGTTAGGATGAGGGTTAGGGTTAGGATTAGGGTTAGGGTGAGGTCTAGGGTGATGTTGAGGGTTAGGTTTAGGTTTAGGCTTAGGCTTATTGTTAGTCTGAGGGTGAGGTTGAGGGTGAGGGTTAGGGTTAGTGTGATGGGTAGGGTTAAGTTTAGGGTGAGGTTTAGGATGAGGGTTAGGGTTAGGCTTAGTGTTACGGTGAAGGTGATGTTAAGCATAAAGGTGAGGTTTAGGCTGTGGGTGAGGGTTAAGATAAGGGTAAGGGTTAGGGTTAAGTGTTTGGGTTAGGGTTAATGTTAGAATTAGGATTAGGGTGAGGGCTAGAGTGAGGGTGAGGGTTAGGGTTAGGGTGAGATTTAGGGTTTGGTTGAGGGTTAAGATTAATGTGAGGGTTAATGTTAGGGTTAGGGTTAGTGTAAGGGTGAGGGTAACTTTTAGGGAGAGCGTTAGGGTTAGGGTGAGTATTTTGATTAGGGTGAGTGTTAGAGTTAGGGTTAGGGTTATTGTTAGGGTTTGGGTTAGGGTTACTCTTACAGTGAATGTGAGGGTTAGTGTTAGAGTTAGGGTTAGTATTAGGGTTAGGGTGATGGTGAGTGTGTGGTTTAGGGTTATGTATATGGTTAGGGTTATGTATAGGGTTAGGCTTAGGGTTAGGCTAAGGGTGAGGTTGAGGGTGAAGGTTAGGGTTAGGGTGAGGGTTAGGTTGAGGGTTAGGTTGAAGGTGAGTGTATGGGTTAGGTTTAGGTTTAGGTTTAGGCTTAGGGTTAGGCTAAGGGTGAGGTTAAGGTTGAGAGTTAGGGTTTGGGTGAGGGTTAGGTTTAGGTTTAGATTGAGGGTTAGGATGTGGGTTAAGGTTAGGATTAGGGTTAGAGTGAGTGCTAGTGTGAGGGTGAGTGTTAGGGTTAGGGTTAGGGCGAGGTTTAGCGTTAGGGTTAGGTTTAGGGATAGGTTGAGGGATAGGGTTAGGGTTATGGTGAGGGTGAGGTTTAGGGTTAGGTTGAGGGTTTGGATTAGGGTTAGGTTGAGGGTGAGGGTTAGTGTTAGGGTTAGGGTGAGGGTTATCATGAGGGTTACAGTTAGGATTAGGGTTAGGATGAGGGCTAGGGTGAGGGTGAGGGTTAGGGTTAGGGTTACGCTGAGGTTTAGGGTTCGGGTTAGGTTTAGGGTTAGGGTTAGGGTGAGGGTTAGGGTTCACGTTAGGTTTAGGGTTAGGATTAGGTTTAGGTTGAGGGTGAGTGTGTGGGTTAGGGTTATGTATAGGGTTAGGCTTAGGGTTAGGCTAAGGGTGAGTTTGATGGTGAGGGTTACGGTTAGGGTAAGGGTTAGATTTAGGGTTAGGTTGAGGGAGAGTGTGGGGCTTAGGATTAGTTTTAGGGTTAGGCGCAGGGTGAGGTTAAGGGTGAATGATAGGGTTAGGGTGGGGGTTAGGTTTAAGGTTATGGTGAGGGTTAGGATGAGGGTTAAGTTTAGGATTAGGTTTAGTGTGAGGGCTAAGGTGAGGGTGATGTTTAGGGTTAGGGTTAGGGGGAGGGGAAGGAGGTTTAGCGTTACAGTTATGGTTAGGGTGAGGGATAGGGTGAGGTTTAAGGTTAGGGTTAGTGTTAGGGTTAGGGTTAGGGTGAGGGTTAAGTTTAGGGTGAGGGTTAGGTTTAGGGTTAGGATTAGGATTAGGGTTAGGGTGAGGGTGAGTGTGAGTGTTAGGGTTAGGGTTAGGGTTAGGCTTAGGGATAGGCTGAGGGTGAGGGTGAGGGTGAGTGTTAGGGTGAGGGTGAGGGTGAGGTTTAGGGTTAGAGTTAATGTTAAGGTGAGGGTTAGGGTTAGGGTGAGCTTGAGGGTGAGTGTTAGATTGAGGATTAGTGTTAGGGTTAGTGTGAGGTTTATGGTGAGGATGAGGGTTACGGTTAGGTTGAGGGCTAGGTTGAAGTTGAGGATTAGTGTTAGGGTTAGGGTGAGGTATAGGTTTAGGGAGATGGTTAGTGTTAGTGTTAGTGTTAGGGTTAGGATGTGGGTTAGGGTGAGGGTTAGTGTTAGGTATAGGGTTAGGTTTAAGATTAGGGTTTGTGTGAGGGTGAGTGTGAGGGTTATGGTTAGGGTTAGGCTTAGGGTTAGGCTGAGGGTGAAGGTGAGGGTTAGGGTTAGAATGAGGGTTAGGGTTAGGGTTAGGGTGAGGGTTAGGATGAGGGTTAGGTTTAGGATTAGGTTTAGCGTGAGGGCTAGCATGCTGGTGAGGGTTAGGGTTAGGGTTAGGGTGAGGTTTAGGTTTAGCGTTAGGTTGAGATTTAAGATTAGGGCTAGGTATAGAGTAAGGGTTAGGGTTAGGTTGAGGGTTAGCATGAGGGTTAGGGTTAGGATTAGGGTTAGGATGAGGGCAAGTGTGAGGGTGAGTGTTAGGGTTGGGGTTATGGTGAGATTTAGGTTTCGGGTTAGGTTTAGGGTTAGGGTGAGGGTTAGGTTTAGGGTTATGGTGAGGGTCAGGGTTAAGGTTTGGTTGAGGGTTAGAATTAGTTTTAGGGTTAGTGTGAGGGTTAGCGTTAGGATTATGATGAAGGTTAGGATGAGGGTTAGGGTTACAATTTGGATTAGGGTGAGAGCTAGGGTGAGGGGGAGTGTTAGTGTTAGGGTTAGGGTGAGGTTTAGGGTTAGGGGTAGGGGTAGGGTTAGGGTGAGATTTAGGGTTCGGGTTAGAGAGAGGGTGAGGGTTAAGTTGGGGGTGAGGTTTTGGGTGAGGACTAAGGTGAGGTTGAGGGTTAGTGTTAGTGTTAGGGTGAGGGTTAGGTTGAGGTTTAGGTTTAGGTTTAGGGTTAGGGTTAGGATTAGGATTAGGGTGAGGGTTAGTGTGAGGATTAGGGTTAGGGTTAGGCTTAGGCTTAGGTTAGGCTGAGGGTGAGGGTGGGGATGAGGATTAGGTTTAGAGTGATGATTCCGGTTATGGTTAGGTTGAGATTTAGCATGAAGCTTTGGGTTAGGATTAGGTTTAGGCTTGAGGGCTAGGATGAGTGTGAAGTTTAGGGTTAGGTTTAGGCTTAGGATTAGGCTGAGGCTGAAGTTGAGGGTGAGCATTAGGGTTAGGGTGATGGTTAGGATTATGGTTAGGGTGAGGGTTAGGATGTGGGTTAGGATTAGGGTGAGGTTTAGAATGGGTGTGACAATAAGAGTAAAGGTGAGGGTTAGGCTGAGGGTGAGGGTTATGTTAAGGGTGAGGGTTCGGATTAGGGTTAGGGTGAGGGTGAGGGTTAGATTGAGGGTTAGTGTTTGGTTTAGTGTGAGGTTTAGGATGAGGATGAGGGTTAGGGTTTGGGTGAGGGCTAGGGTGAAGTTGAGGGTTAGGGTTAGGGTTACTGTTAGGGTTAGGGTTAGTGTGAGGTTTAGTGTGGGGGTGAGGCTTAGTGTTAGGGTTAGGATTAGGCTTAGGGTTAAGGTGAGGGTTAGTGTGAGGTTTACAGTTAGGGTGAGTGTTGATGTTAGGGTTAGAGTGAAGGTTAGGCTTAGGCTTAGGTTTTGGGTATTGGCTTGTGTGAAGGTGAGGGTTAGGGTTAGGGTTATGGTGAGATTTTGGGTTAGTGTTAGGGTTAGGGTTGGTGTTAGGGTTAGGCTTAATGTTAGTCGGAGGGGGAGGGGGAGGGGGAGGGTTAGGGTTAGGGTGAGGATGAAGTTTAGGCTTAGAGTTAGCATTAGGGTGAGGGTTAGTGTGAGAGTTAGGGTTAGGGTTAGTATTACGGTTAGGGTTAGGGTGAGGGTGAGTGTGAGGGTCAGGATTAGTCTTAGGCTTAGGCTTAGGCTTAGGCCGAGCAAGAGGGTGAGGGTGAGGGTGAGGGTTAGGGTTATGCTTAGGATGAGGCAGATGTTTAGGGTTAGAGTTACGGTTATTGGGAGGGTTAGGGCGAGGGTTAGGGTTAGGGTTAGTGTTAGGGTTAGTGCTAGTCTTATGGTGAGGGTGAGGGTTAAGTTGAGGTTTAGGGAAAGCTTAGGGTTAGGATTAGGGTTAAGATGAGGGTAAGTGTGAGGGTTAGGGTTAGGATTAGGTTTAGGGTTAGGGTGAGTATTAGGGTTAGTGTGAGGGTGAGGTTTAGGGTTAGAGTTAGGGTTAGAGGGAGGGTTAGGGGGAGGATTAGGGTTAGGGTGAGTTTTAGGTTGAGGTTTAGGGTTAGGGTTAATGTTAGGTTTAGGATTAGGGTTACGGTGAGGGTGAGTGTGAAGGTTAGGTTTAGGCTTAGGCTTAGGTTCAGGGTTAGGCTGAGGGTGATGGTGGGGGTGAGGATAAGGGTTCGGGTGATGGTTAGGGTTATTATTAGGGTGAGGGTTAGGATGAGGGTGAGGTTGAGGGTGAGGGTTAGGGTTTGGGTGATGTTTAGGGTGACGGTTAGGTTGAAGGTTAGCCTGAGGTTTAGGGATAGGCTGAGGGTTAGGGTGAGGATGATGGTAAGGGTAAAGTTGAGGGTTAGGCTAAGTGTGAGGGTTAAGTTAAGGTTGAGGGTTAGGGTTAGGGTGAGGGTTAGGGTAAGGGTGAGGGTTAGGTGTTAGGGTGAGGGTGAGGGTTAGATTGTTTATAAGGGTTAGGGTTACGGTGAGGGAAAGGGTTAGAATTAAGGTTTAGGGTGAGGGCTAGGATGAGAGTGAGGGTTAGGTTTAGGGTTAGGGTGAGGTTAAGTGTTCGGGTGAGGGTTAGGGTTAGTGTTAGGGTTATTGTTATTGTTAGCTTTAGGTTTACGTTTAGGATGAAGGTGAGGGTGAGGTTTAGGGTTACAGTTAGGCTTAGGTTGAGGGTTAGTGTGAGGGTTAGGTTTAGGGATAGGGTTAGGTTTAGGATTAGGTTTAGCTTGAGAGTGAGTGTGAGGGTTAAAGTTAGGGCTAGGCTTAGGTTTAGGGTTAGGGTTTGGTTTAGGGTGAGGGTGAGGTTTAGGTTTAGGGTTAGTGTTAGTGTTAGGGTTAGGGTTAAAGTGATGGTTAGGGTTAGGGTTAGGTTTAGGCTTAGGCTTAGGTTTAGGCTGATGATGAGGGTGGAGATGAAGATTAGGTTTAAAGAGATGGTTAGTGTTATAGTTAGCTTGAGGGTTAGGATGTGGTTTAGGGTTAGGATTAGGGTTAGGCTGAGGCGGAGGTTGAGGGTGAGGTTTAGGGTTAGGGTGATGGTTAGGGTTACGTTTAGGGTGAGGGTTAGCATGAAGGTTAGGGTTAGGGTGAGGGTGACGGTAAGCGTAAAGGTGAGGGTTAATGTTAGAGTGATGTTTATGGTAAGGGTGAGGATTAGGGTTAGGATGAGGGTTAGGGTGAGGGTTAGGGTTAGGGTTAGGGTGAGTGTGAGGGTTAGATTGAGGGTTAGGTTTATGTTGAGGGTTATGGTTAGGGTGAGGTTTAGGTTTAGGGTTAGGGTTATTGTCACGGTTATGTTTAGGGTTACGGTTACGGTGAGGGTGAGGGTTAGAGTTAGGCTTAGTGTGAGGGTGAGGTTTAAGGTTAGAGTTTGAGTTAGTGTTATGGTTAGGGTTAGGGTGAGGGTTAGGGTGAGTGTTAGAGTTCTGTAAGGCTTAGGCTTAGGCTTCTGCCGAGATTGAGGGTGAGGGAAAGTGGTAGTTTGAGGTTTATGGATAGGGTTAGAGTTAGGATTAGGGTAGGGTGAGGGTGAGGGTTCGGGTAAGGGTTACGCTTAGGCTCTGGGTAACCTTTGGGTGAAGGTGAGTGTGAGGATTAGGGTTAGGGTGATGGTTAGGGTTAGGGTTAGTGTTATTGTTAGGGTTAGGGTTAGAGTTAAGGTGAGGGTGAGGGTGCGGGTGAGGGTTAGGGTTAGGGTGAGGTTTAGGGTTAGGGTTAGAGATAGGGTTAGGGTGAGGGTGAGATTTAGGGTTAGAGTTAGGGTTAGTGTTAGGGTTAGGCTTAGGTTGAGGCTGAGGGTTAGGCTGAGGGTGAGTGTGGGGATGAGGATTAGGGTTACGATTAGAGTTAGGGTGAGGTTTAGGTTTAGGGTGAGTGTTAGGTTTAGGGTTAGTTTTAGCCTTAGGGTGAGGGTGAGGGTTAGGTTGAGGTTTAGGGATAGAGTTAGGGTTAGGATTAGGGTTAGTGTGACTGTGAATGTGAGGTTTAGGGTTACGGTTTGGCTTAGGCTTAGGGTTAGATTTAGGGTGAGGGTTAGGGTGAGGGTGAGGGTGAGAGTTAGAGTTAGGGTTAAGATGAAGTTTAGGGTTAGAATAAGTGTGAGTGTTGGTGTTAGGGTTAGGGTTAGGGTTAGTGTTAGGGATAGGGGGAGGGTTAGGGTTAGGGTTAAGGTTAGGGTTAGTCTTAGGGTTAGGATTAGGGTGAGGGTTAGTTTGAGGTTCAGGTTTAGGGTTAGGATTAGGTTTATGAATAGTTTTAGTCTGATGGTGAGGTTGAGGGTGAGGGTTAGTTTTAGGGTGATGGTTAGGTTTAGGGTTAGAATGAGTTTTAGGATGATGGTTAGGGTTAGGATTAGGATTAGGGTGAGGGCTAGGGTGAGGGTGAGGGTGAGGGTTAGGTTTAGGGTGATGGTTAGGGTTACGGATAGCTTGAAAGTTAGGATGAGGTTTAGGGATAGGGTGAGGGTTAGGATGAGGGTGATGGTAAGTTTAAAGTTGAGGGTTAGGCTGAGGGTGAGGGTTAAGATAAGGGAGAGTGTTACAGTTTGGGTGAGGGTTAAGGCAAGGGTGTGGGTTAGGGATTAGGGTGAGGCTGAGGGTTAGATTTTGGATTAGGATTAGGGTTAGTGTGAGCTTTAGGTTAAGGATGAGTGTTAGGGTTATGTGAAGGTAAGGGTTAGAATTAGAGTTAGAGTGAGAGCTAGGGTGAGGGTGAGGGTTAGGGTTAGTGTTAGGGTTAGGGTGAGGTTTAGGCTTAGGGTGAGGTTTAGGGTTAGTGTGAGGGTTAGTGTTAGGGTTAGGGTTAGTGTTAGGGTGAGGATTAGGGTTAGGGTGAGATTTATAGTTACAGTGCGGGTTAGGGTTAGGTTTAGGGTGAGGTTCAGGGTTAAGATTAGGGTTAGAGTTAGGTTTAGGGTGAGGGTGAGGTTTATGGTTAGATTTAGGCTTAGGGTGAGGGTTACAGTTAGGGTTCGGTTTAGAGCTAGTGTTAGGGTGAGGGTTAGTGTGAGTGTTAGGGTTAGAGTTAGGGTTAGGGTTAGGATTAGGGTAAGGTTGAGGGTGAGCGTGTGGGTTAGGGTTAGGTTTAGGGTTAGGCTTAGTGTTAGGATGAGGGTGAGGTTGAGGGTTAGGTTTAAGGTTAGGGGGAGAGTTAGGATTAGGTTTAGGTTGAGGATTAGGATGAGGGTTAGGGTTAGTATTAGTGTTAGGGTGGGCCCTAACGTGAGGGTGAAGTATAGGGTTAGGGTTAGGGTGAGCTTTAGGGTTAGGATTAGGGTGAAGGTGAGCTTTAGTGTTAGAGTTAGTGTTAGGGTGAGGGTTAGGGTTAGGGTTAGGGTTAGGGTGAGTGTTAGGGTAAGGGTTAGGGTTATGGTTATGTTTAGGATTAGGATTAGGGTTAGGGTTAGGCTGAGGGTGATGTTTACGGTTAGAGTTAGTGTTACTGTGAGGGTTAGTGTTATGGTGAAGGTGTGTGTGAGGGTTAGAGTTAGGGTGATGCTTAAGGTTATGGTCAGGTTGAGGGTTAGGATGAGGGTTAGGGTTAGTGTGAGGGTTAGCGTGAGGGTGATAGTAAGTGTAAAGTTGAGGGTTAGGCTGAGAATGAGGATTACGGTAAATGTGAGGGTTAGGGTTAGAGTGAGGGTTAGAGTTAGGGTTATGGTGAGGGTGTGGTTTAGATTGAGGATTAGTTTTAGGGTTAGTGTGAGGTTTAGGGTGAGGATGATAGTTAAGGTTGGGTGAGGGCTAGGCTGAGGGTGAGGTTTAGGTTTAGGGTTAGGGTGAGTGTTAGGGTTAGGGTGAGTGTTAGGGTTAGTGTGAGGGTTAGTGTTAGGGTTAGCGTTAGTGTTAGGGTTTGGGTAAGTTTTAGGGTGAGGGTTAGGGTTACAGTTAGGGTTATGGTTAGAATGAGGGTTAGGTTTAGGTTTAGGGTTATTGTTAGGATTGGGTTTAGGGATATGATGAGGGTTAGGGTTAGGATTAGGGTTAGGGTGAGGGCTAGGGTGAGGGTGAGTGTTAGAGTTAGGCTTAGGCTTAGGTTTAGGATGAGGTTGAGGGTGAGGTTGAGGGTTAGGGTTAGCGTGATGGTTAGGGTTACGGTTAGGCTGAGGGTTAGGATGAGGTTTTGGGTTAGGGTGAGGGTTAGGGTGAGGGTGACAGTAAGGGTAAATGTGAGGGTTAGGGTTCGGGTGAGGATTAGGGTTAGGGTTAAGGTGAGGGTGAGGGTTAGACTGAGTATTAGTATTAGGGTTAGTGTGAGGTTTAGGGTGAGGATGAGGGGTAGGGTTAGGATGAGGCCTAGGGTGAGGTTGAGGGTTAGGTATAGGGTTAGGTTGAGGTTTAGGGTTAAGGTGATGGTTAGGGTTAGTGTGAGGGTTAGCGTTAGGATTAGGGTAAGTTTTAGGGTGAGGGTAAGTGTTAGGGTGACGGTTAGGGTTAGGGTGAGAGTTATAGTTAGGATTAGAATTAGTATTTGGGTTAGTGTTATTTTTAGGTTTAGGGAGAGGGGGAGGGTTAAGGTTAGGGTTAGCGTGAAGTTTAGTTTTAGGGTTATGGTTAGAGTTAGGGTTAGGTTGAGGGTGAGGTTTAGGTTTAGATTTAGGGTTAGGGGAGGGTTAGGGTGAGGGTTAGTGTTAGAGTTAGGGTTAGTGTTAGGATTAGGGTTAGGGTGAGGGCGAGTGTGAGGGTTAGGGTTAGGGTTAGGCTTAGGCATAGGGTTAGGCAGAGGGTAAGGGTGAGGGTGAGGGTTAGAGTTAGGGTTAGGTTTTGGGTGAGGGTTAGGATGAGGTTTAGAGTTAGGATTAGGGTAAGGATGAGGGCAAGGGTGAGAGTGAGGTTTAGAGTTAGCATAATGGCGAAGTTAAGGATTAGGATTAGGTTTAGGGTTAGGGTGAGGGTCAGCGTTCTGGTTACTGTGAGGATTTGGGTTAGGGTTAGTGTGAGGGTAAGGGTTAGAATTAGGGTTAGGGTTATTTTTAGTGTTAAGGTTAAGGTTAAGTTCACAGTGAGGGTGAGGCTGAGGGTGAGGTATAGGTTTAGGGTTAGGGTGTGGTTTAGTGTTAGGTTTAGGTTTAGGGTAAGGGTGAGGGCTTGGGTTTAGGTTAGGGTTACGGTGAGGGTGAGCGTTAGGGTTAGGGTTAGGGTTAGTGTTATTGTTAGGGTTAGGGTTAGAGTTACGGTGAGTGTGAGGGTGAGGGTGAGGTTTAGGTTTAGGGTGAGGGTGAGGTTTAGGGTTAGAGTTAGGTTCAGGGGGAGGGTTAGGGTGAGGGTTAGGGTTAGTGTTAGTGTTAGGCTTATGGTTAGGGTGAGGGTTAGGTTGTGGTTTAGGTTTGGGGTTAGGTTTAGGATTAGGGTTTTGGTGAGTGTGAGGGTGAGGGTTAGGGTTAGGCTTAGGATTAGGCTTAGGGTTAGGCTGAGGGTGAGTGTGGGGATGAGGATTAGGTTTAGGTTGATGGTTAGGGTTATGGTTAGGTTTAGGGTTAAGATTAAGGTTAGAGTTAGGATTCGGTTTAGGGTGAGGGCTAGTGTGAGGGTGAGGATTAGGGTTAGGTTTAGGCTTAGGGTCAGGGTAAGCGTTAGTTTTAGGGTGAGGGTAAGTGTTAGGGTGAGGGTTAGATTTAGGCTTAGGGTTAGGGCTAGGGTTAGGGTGAGTGTTAGGGTTAGGGTGATGGTTAGGGTTAGTGTGAGGGTTAGTGTTAGGGTTAGCGTTAGGGTTATGGTGAGGGTAAATGTTAGGGTGAGGGTTATGGTTAGAATGAGGGTTAGGGTTAGGGTTAGGGTTATTGTTTGTGTTAGGGTTAGGTTTAGGATGAGGGTTAGGGTTAGGATTAGGATGAGGGTGAGGGCTAGGTTGAGGGTGAGGGTTAGGGTTAGGCCTAGGCTTAGGCTTAGGTTAGGGCTGATGCTGAGGGTGAGGTTGAGGGTTAGGGTTAGCGTGATGGTTCGGTTATGGTTAGGCTGAGGGTTAGGATGAGGGTTAGGGTTAGGGTTAGGGATAGTTTGAGGGTGACAGTAAGGTTAAAATTGAGGGTTAGGTTTAGCACTAGGGTTAGGGTGAGGGCTAGGGTTAGGGTGAGGGTTTGGGTTAGGGTTAGAGTTATGGTGAGGGTTAAAGTTTAGGTTTAGGATTATTGTTCTTCTTAGGGTTAGGGTTAAGGTTAAGGTAAGGGTGAGGGTGAGGGTGAGGTTGAGGGTTAGGGTTAGGGTTAGGATGAGGTTTAGAGTTAGGGTTAGTGTTAGGGTGAGGGTGAGGTTTAGGGTTATTGTTAGGGTTAGGGTTAGGGTTAGTGTGAGTGTTAGGGTTAGGTTTAATATTATGGTTTGGTTTATGGTGAGGGCTAGTGTGAGGGTGAGGGTTAGGGTTAGGCTTAGGCTTATGCTTAGTGTTAAGCTGAGGGTGGGGGTGAGGGTTAGGGTTAGGCTTAGTCTTAGGGTTAGGCTGAGGTTGAGGGTGAAGGATAGGTTTAGGGTGAGGGTGAGGTTTAGGGGTAGGGTTAGCGTTAGGGTGCGGGTTAGTGTGAGGGTTAGGGTTAGGGTTAGTGTTACAGTTACAGTGAGGGTGAGGGTGACTGTGATGGTTAAGCGTAGTCTTAGGCTTAGGCTTATGCTTAGGCCGAGCGTGAGGGTGAAGGTGAGGGTAAGGGTTAGGGTGATTGTTAGAGTTTTAGGGTTAGGGTGAGGTTTAGGTTTAAGATTAGGTCTAGGGTCAGTGCTAGGGTGAGGGTGAGGGTTAGGGTTAGAGTTAGGGTGAGGTTTAGGGTTAGGGTTAGGGTGAGTGTTAGGGTGAGGATTACGGTGAGGGTGAGGGTTAGGCTTAGGGTGAGGGTTAGGGTTAGGGTGAGGGTGATGGTGAGGGTTAGATTAGGGTTAGGGTTAGTGTTATTGTTAGTGTTATGGTTAGTTTTAAGTTCACAGTGAGGGTGAGGCTGAGGTGAGGGTTAGGTTTAGGGTTAGGGTGAGGTTTAGATTAAGGTTAGGGTAAAGGTTAGGGTGAGGGTTTGGGTTAGGGTTAGGATTAAGGTGAGGGTGAGTGTTAGGGTTAAGGTGATGGTTAGTGTTATTGTTAATGTTAGGGTTAGAGTTATGGCGAGGGTGAGGGTGAGTGTGAGGGTTAGGGTTAGGGTGAGGTTTAGGGTTAGGTTTAGGTTTAGGTTGAGGGTGAGGGTGAGGTTTACGGTTACATTTAGGGTGAGGGTGAGGTTTAGGGTGAGGTTTAGGGTTAGGGTTAGTGTTAGGGTTAGGGTTAGGGTGAGGGTTAGGATGAGGGTGAGAGTTAGGGTGAGTTTTAGAGTTAGGGTTAGGATTAGGATTAGGGTTAGTGTTAGGGTGAGTGTTTGGGTTAGGCTTAGGGTTAGGGTTAGGCTTAGCGTTAAGCTGAGGGTGAGGGTGAGGGTGAGGTTTAGGGTTAGGGTTTGGGTTAGGGTTAGCGTTTGAGTGAGAGTTAGGGTTAGGGTGAGAGGATGAGGATTAGGGTTAGGATTAGTGTTAGGGTTAGGGATAGGGTGAGGGTTAGGATGAGGTGATGTTTCAGATTAGGGTTAGGTTGAGGGTGAGGGTGAGTTTGAGTGTTAGGGTAAGGGATAGGGAGAGGTTTAGGGTTAGGGTTAGTGTTAGGTTTAGGGTTAGGGTGAGGGTAAGTGTTAGGGTGAGGGTTAGGCTTATGGTGACGGTTATGGTTACAATGAGGGTTAGGGTTAGGTTTAGGGTTATTGTTAGGGTTAGGGTAACGGTTAATGTGAGGGTTAGTGTTAGGTTTAGGGTGAGGTTTATATTAAGGGTTAGGGTTAGAGTTAGTGTTAGGGTGAGGTGAGGTTTAGAATTAAAGTTAACGTTAGTTTTAATGTTAGGGTTAGGGTGAGGGTTAGTTTGTGGGTTAGGGTAAGGGTTAGGGTGAGTGTTAGGATGAGGTGTAGGGTTAGGATTAGGGTTAGGGTGAGCGCTAGAGTGATGGTTAATGTGAGGGTTAGTGTTAGGGATAGGGTTAGGTTTAAGATTAGGTTTAGATTGAGGGTGAGTGTGAGGTTTAGGGTTAGGCTTAGGGTTAGAGTGAGTGTTAGCGTTAAGATTTGGTTTAGGGTTAGGGTGAGGGTTAGGGTTAGGGTTAGGGTGAGGGTGAGGTTTAGGGTTAGGGTTAGGGTTAGTGTGAAAGTTAGGGTTATGGTGAGGGTTATGTTTAGGGTGAGGGTTAGGGTTAGGTTTAGGGTTAGGGTGAGGGCTAGGGGGAGGGCTAGGGTTAGAGTGAGGTTTAGGGTTAGGGTTAGGGTGAGTTTTATGGTGCGGGTGAGGTTTTGGGTTAGGGTTAGGATGAGTTTTAGGGTTATAGTTAGGGTTCCGGTTAAGGCGAAGGTGAGGGTAAGGTTTAGATTTAGGGTTAATGTTAGGTTTAGGGTGAGGTTTATCGTTAGCCTTAGGGTCAGGGTTAGGGTTAGGGTGAGGGTTTGGTTTAGGGTTAGAGTTACGGTGAGGGTGAATTTTAAGTTTAGGTTTTGGGTCATGGTTATTCTTAGGGTTAGAGTTAAGGTTAAGGTTAAGCTAAGTGTGAGGGTGAGGGTGATGTTGAGGGTTAGGTTTAGGGTTAGGATTAGGTTTAGAGTTAGGGTTAGTGTTAGGGTGAGGGTGAGGTTTAGGGTTATTGTTAGGGTTAGGGTTAGGGATAGTGTGCGTGTTAGGGTTAGGTTTAGTGTTATGGTTTTGGTTATTTTGAGGGCTAGTTTGAGGGTGAGGGTTAGGGTTAGGTTTAGGTTTAGGCTTAGTGTTAAGCTGAGGGTGAGGGTGAGGGTTAGGGTTAACCTTAGGCCTAGGCTTATGCTTAGGCTGAGCTTGAGGGTGAAGGTGAGGGTTAGGGTTAGGGTGATTGTTAGAGTTTTAGGGTTAGGGTGAGGGTTAGGGTTAGGGTTAGGGTGAGGCTTAGGGTGAGGTTTAGTTTTAAGATTAGGGCATGTCCAAACCAGCTTTACAATGTCGGTGTGGGGGGGTAGGGGGTATAATTGGGTGGGGGGAGGAGGGAGGCTGGGAAGGGAGGTGAAGGGTAAACAAAGGAGGAGGCTGCAATGCTTGGTAAGAAATATATGCATTATTCTGCCCATGTAATTGTAGCCCCTCTGTACAGTATGTTCTAAAATAAAATAAAATTAAATTAAAAAAAAAAGAAAAACCAAAAAAAAAAAAAGATTAGGGCTAGGGTGAGTGCTAGGGTGAGGGTAAGGGTTAGGGTTGGAGTTAGGGTGTGGTTTAGGGATAGGGTTAGGTTTAGTGTTAGGGTGAGTGTTAGGGTGAGTGTTACATTGAGGGTGAGGGTTAGGGTTAGGGTGAGGGTTAGGGTTAGTGTGAGGGTGAGGGTAAGATTAGGGTAGGGTTATTGTTATTGTTAGTGTTATGGTTAGGTTTAATTTTACAGTGAGGGTGAGGCTGAGGGTGAGGGTTAGATTTAGGGTTAGGGTTAGGTTTAGGTTAGGGTTAGGGTAAGGTTAGGGTGAGGGTTTGGGTCAGGTTTACGATTATGGTGAGGGTGAGTGTTAGGATTGGGGTGAGGGTAGTGTTATTGTTAGGGTTAGGGTTAGAGTTACGGTGAAGGTGAGGGTGAGTGTGAGGGTTAGTGTTAGGGTGAGGTTTAGGGTTAGGGTTAGTGTTAGGGTTAGGGTTAGGGTGAGGGTTAGGATGAGGGTGAGAGTTAGGGTGAGCTTTAGAGTTAGGGTTAGGATTAGGATTAGGGTTAGTGTTAGGGTGAGTGTTTGGGTTAGGCTCAGGGTTAGGGTTAGGCTTAGCGTTAAGCTGAGGGTGAGGGTGAGGGTGAGGATTAGGGTTAGGGTTTGGGTTAGGGTTAGTGTTTGGGTGAGAGTTAGTGTTAGGTTTAGGATGAGGATTAGGGTTTGGATTAGTGTTAGGGTTAGGGTTAGGGTGAGGTTTAGGGTTAGGGTTAGGGTGAGGGTGAGGGTGAGTTTTAGGGTTAGAGTTAGGGTTAGTGTAAGGGATAGGGTGAGGTTTAGGGTTAGGGTTAGTGTTAGGGTTAGGGTTAGGGTGAGGGTTAGTGTTAGGGTGAGGGTTAGGTTTAGGGTTAGGATTAGGATTAGAGTTAATGTGAGGGTGAGTATGAGGGTTAGGGTTAGGGTTAGGTTTAGGCTTAGGGATAGGCTGAGGGTGAGGGTGAGGGTGAGGGTTAGCATTAGGGTGAGGATGAGGTTTAGGGTTAGAGTTAGTGTTATGTTGAGGTTTATTGTGAGGGTTAGTGTTAGGGTTAGTGTTAGGGTTAGGGTTAGGGTGAGGTTTAGGGTTAGGGTGAGGGTTAGGGTTAGGGATAGCGTTAGGTTTAGGATTAGGTTTTAGGTGAGGTTGAGTGTGAGGGTTATGATTAGGGTTATGAATATGCTTAGGGTTAGGCTGAGGGTGAGGTTGAGGGTTAGGGTTAGGGTGAGGGTTATTATGAGTGTTAGATTTAGGATTAGGATTAGGGTGAGGGCTAGAATGAGGGTGAGGTTTAGGGTTAGGGTTAGGGAGAGGTTTAGGGTTAGGATTAAGTTTAGGAATAGGGTGAGGGTTTTGGTTAAGGTTATGATGAAGGTGAGGGTTAGGGTAAGGTTGAGGGTTAGGATTAGGTCTAGGTTTAGGGTGAGTGTTAGGGTTAGGGTGAGGGCTAGGGTGAGGGTGAGGTTTAGGGTTAGGGTGAGGTTTAGGGTTAGAGTGATGGATAGGGTTAGTGTGAGGATTAGTGTTAGGGTTGGGGTTAGTGTTAGGGTGAGGTAAGTGTTATGGTGAGATTTAGGGTTATGTTGACATTTATGGTTACAATGAGGGTTAGGGCTAGATTTAGGGTTATTGTTCGGGTTAGGGTTAGGGTTTCGGTTATTGTTAGGGTAAGGGTTAGGTTGAGGTTTATATTAAGGGTTAGGGTTAGAGTTAGGGTTAGGGTTAGGGTGTGGTTTAAGGTTAGAGTTAGCGTTAGTGTTAGTGTTAGAGTTAAGGTGAGGGTTAGAGTGAGGTTTAGGGTTAGGCTTAATCTTAGGGTTAGGCTTAGGCTTAGGCCAAGACTGGGGGTGAGGGTTAGGGTTAGGGTTAGGTTGAGGGTTAGGGTTAGGGTTAGGGTGAGTGTTAGGATGTGGTGTAGTGTTAGGATTAGGGTTAGGGTGAGCGCTAGGGTGATGGTTAATGTGAGGGTTAGGGTTAGGGATAGGGTTAGGTGTAGGATTAGGTTTAGATTGAGGGTGAGTGTGAGGGTTAGGGTGAGGGTTAGGCTCAGGCTTAGGGTTAGAGTGAGTGTTAGGGTTAGGGTTTGGTTTAGGGTGAGGGTGAGGGTTAGGGTTATGGTTAGATTGAGGGTGAGGGTGAGGGTTACGTTTAGGTTTAGTGTGAAATTTAGGGTTATGGTGAGGGTTAGGGTTAGGGTTAGGGTGAGGGTGAGGGTGAGGGTTAGGGTTAGCTTTAGTGTGAAATTTAGGGTTATGGTGAGGGTTAGGGTTAGGTTTAGGTTTAGGGTGAGGGCTAGGGTGAGAGTGAGGTTTAGGGTTAGGGTTAGGGTGAGGTTTAGGTTGAGGGTGAGGTTTAGGGTTAGGTTTAGGGTGAGGTTTAGGGTTATGGTTAGGGTTACGGTTAAGGCGAGGTTGAGGGTTAGGATTAGAATTAGGGTTAGCGTGAGAGTTAGGGTGAGGGTTAGTGTTAGTGTTAGTGTTAGGGGTAGGGTTAGGAACAGGGTTAGGGTGAGGGTGAGGGTTAGGGTAAGGCTTTGGTTTAGGATTAGGGTTAAGGTGAGGGTGAGTGTGAGGGTTAGTGTTAGTGTTAGGGTTAGGGTTAGCATTAGGGTTAGGGTGAGGGTGAGGTTTAGCTTTAGGGTTAGGTTTAGAGTGAGGGTTAGGGTGAAGGTTATGGTGAGGGTTAGGGATAGGATTAGCGTTAGGGTATGTGCTAGAACCAGCAACACTGTTAGGGTTAGGGTTAGAGTGAGGGTTAGGGTGAGTGTTAGATTTAGGGTTAGTGTTAGTGTTAGGATTAGGATTAGGGTTACTGTGACTGTGAGTGTGACGGTTAAGTTTAGGGTTAGTGTTAGGCTTAGGGTTAGGCTGAGGCTGAGGGTGAGGGTGAGGGTTAGATTTAGGGTGAGGGTTTGGTTTAGGGTTAGAGTGAGGGTTAGGGTGAGGGTTAGGGTTGGATTAGGGTTAGGGTATGTCCTAGGGTGAGGATTAGGATTAGTTTTAGGTTTAGGGTGAGGTTAAGCATTAGGGTTAGGGTCAGGGTTAGGGTTAGGGTGACGGTTTGGATTAGGGTTAGAGTTAAGGTGAGGGTGAGTTTTAAGGTTAGGTTTCGGGTTATGGTTATTCTTAGGGTTAGGGTTAAGTTTAAGTTTAAGGTAAGCGTGAGGGTGAGGGTGATGTTGAGGGTCAGGGTTAGGGTTAGGATGAGGTTTAGAGTTAGTTTTAGTTTAAGGTGAGGGTGAGGTTTAGGTTTATTTTTAGGGTTAGGGTTAGGGATAGTGTGAGTGTTAGGGTTAGGTTTAGTGTTATGATTAGGGTTATGGTGTCGGCTAGTGTGAGTGTGAGGGTTAGGGTTAGGCTTAGGCTTAGGCTTAGTGTTAAGCTGAGGGTGAGGATGAGGGTTAGGTTAAGGCTGAGGGTGAGGTTTAGGGTTAGGGTTAGCGTTAGGGTGCGTGTTAGTGTGAGGGTTAGGCGTAGGGTTAGTGTTATGGTTACGGTGAGGGTGAGGGTGAGTGTCAGGGTTAGGCTTAGCCTTAGGCTTAGGCTTATGCTTAGGCCGAGCTTGAGGGTGAAGGTGAGGGTTAGGTTTAGGGTGATTTTTAGGGTTTTAGGGTTAGGGTGAGGGTTAGCTTTAGGGTTAGGGTGCGGTTTAGGGTGAGGTTTAGGTTTAAGACTAGGGCTAGGTTGAGTGCTAGGTTGAGGGTGAGGGTTAGGGTTAGAGTTAGGGTGAGGTTCAGGGATAGGGTTAGGTTTAGGGTTAGGGTGAGTGTTATGGTGAGGGTTACAGTGAGGGTGAGTGATAGGTTTAGGGTGAGGGTTAGGGTTAGTGTGAGGTTGAGGGTAAGTTTAGGGTTACGGTTATTGTTAGTGTTAGTGTTATGGTTAGGTTTAAGTTTACAGTGAGGGTGAGGCTGAGGGTGAGGGTTAGGTTTAGGGTTAGGGTTAGGTTTTGGTTAGGGTTAGGGTAAGGGTTAGGGTGAGGTTTTGGTTTAGTTTTATGATTACGGTGAGGGTGAGTGTTAGGTTTAGGGTGAGGGTTAGTGTTATTGTTAGGGTTAGGGTGAGTTACGGTGAAGGTGAGGGTGAGTGTGAGGGTTAGGGTTAGGGTGAGGTTTAGGGTTAGGGTTAGGTTTAGGGTGAGGGTGAGGGTGAGGTTTAGGGTTAGATTTAGGCTTAGGGTGAGTTTTAGATTGAGATTTAGAGTTAGGGTTAGTGTTAGGGTTAGTGTTAGGGTGAGGGTTAGGATGAGGGTGAGGGTTAGGTTGAGGTTTAGAGTTAGGGCTAGGATTAGGGTTAGCATTAGGGTGAGTGTTTGGGTTAGACTTAGGGTTAGGGTTTGGCTTAGCATTAAGCTGAGGGTGAGGGTGAGGGTGAGGATTAGGGTTTGGGTTTGGGTTAGGTTTAGCGTTTGGGTGAGAGTTAGGATTAGGGTTAGGGTGAGAGTTAGGATGAGGATTAGGGTTAGGATTAGTGTTAGGGTTAGGGTTAGGGTGAGGGTTGGGATGATGGTGATGTTTAGGATTAGGATTAGGGTGAGGTTGAGGGTGAGTTCTAGGGTTAGAGTTAGGGTTAGAGTAAGGGATAGGGTGAGGTTTAGGGTTAGGGTTAGTGTTAGGGTTAGGGTTAGGGTGAGGATTAGTGTTAGGGTGAGGGTTAGGTTTAGGGTTAGGATTAGGATTAGGGTTAGTGTGAGGGTGAGTATGAGGGTTAGGGTTAGGGTTAGGTTTAGGCTTAGCTATAGGCTGAGG